>NC_072433.2:123271428-123950000 GCF_028878055.3 Symphalangus syndactylus
CCCAGTATGCACTCCTCCCAGTGAACAGGTCAGTTGGAGTTTTGCCAGGGGGCCCTTCCCACCTGGCTGTCTCACAAATTCTCAGACCGGGAGAAGGACCTCCTTGAAAAGGCGAGTTGGATCCCCAGAATTACACAAGTGGGGGAGACAACCTGAGCCTTAAACTCACAGTGAAGCCCACTAGTTGGGAATTCAGAAGAGACTTAAAGAGTTGAAAATTACTGAAGGAAACTTTGCCCAAATACTTAAGATAGAATCACAGTGCTCTGAAAGAATATGCTAAGTCACTGAGTTTTTAAGAATTGGGAAAATGTGTTTCCTGCTACTATTTGGAAAGAATGACTCTAAGAGCGTAAAGGGCAAAAACCTTCTTTTTCTGAGCACTGGTTACTGTTGCTCATACCTCCTGACTGCACAGACTGCATCTAAGTGTGGACCACTTGGGACCAGTTCCTGAGCTCCACTTTGGACCTAATAAATCAGAAGTTATTAGAGACGGGCCCCAGAGTTTTGTTTTAATATGCTACCATAGGGGCCCTAATGCACAGATGAATTGGAAACCACTCTTCTAAGTTTCTCTTATGTCTCCCTTGCCTGCTGGATCCTGATTCAACAGATATTTATTGAATTCCAACTATTTAGCTGGCTGTGTTTTATGCACTTGGGATATACCTATAAACAAAACTGAATGCTCTGTCAAAAAAAATCTGTTTTCTAGAGCTTATATTCTACTGTGTGGGTGACATTGTTTAAATATGTGTCCTCATCAAATCCGATGTTGAACTGTAATCCCCAGTGTTGGAGGAGGGGCTGGGTGGGAGGTGATTGGATCATGGGGATGAAGTTTTCATGAATGGTTTAGCACCATCCCCCCTTGGTACTATACAGCGAGTCCTCATGAGATCTGGTTGTTTAAAAGTGTGTGGCACCTCCCCCCTTATTCTCTCTGTTGCTTCTGCTCCGGCCATGTAAAGACATGCCTGCTTCCCCTTCACTTTCCGCCATGATTTTAAGTTTCTTGAGGCCTCCCTGGAAGCCAAGCAGATGCCAGCCTCATGCTTCCTGTACAGGCTGCAGAACCATGAGCTAATTAAACCTCTTTTCTTTATAAATTACCCAGTCTCAGGTATTTGTTTATAGCAGTGTGAGAACAGAGTAATATGGCAAAAATAGGTGAGTGAGGAAGGAAAATAATAAGCAATAAATATAACAAATCATTTTTTACTTTATATTAAAAGATCATCGTTGCTTTTTTTAAAGAAGAGGCAGACAAAAGGAGAAACAGGAGAGTGGGGATGGGAGAGAAGAGTGGGTTGGCTGGTGTGACCCTGGATCTTCTGTCTACTCCAGGAATGAGGCTTTAAACCTTTCCTGCCTGCATCAACCTGCACTGCTCAAATCTGGGCTTCCCACTTCTACCTGCCTCCTGCTCTGAGTGCTCTGTTGCCCTGCTAGTTCCTAGGTGCGCCACCCACAGTGCACAGGAGTAACCTTCCTCTGCTAGCTGAATAGAATTCGTGACCACCTCTCCAGGCTAACTCTGGAAAAATGCTTGTTTATACCTCCCTGTAGGACTAAACGCTTACCAATTCTTTGAAACACCAGAAAGACTGGAGATACATCTGAGCAACACTCTGTGGGGTGCTGGAGCCAGTAAGCACGAGCTCCTGAGAGCCAGTTGTGTGCATGTTTTTTCCAGCTAGGCACCAGTGGTGTTATATCATAGCTCAAACCAGTGGGGGCCGGAGGCGGGGAGGGTGGGGACGGTGGGAGTAGTTACACTGAGGACTGTGATAACTCAGCAAGTGCTGCCAATCAGGGCTCCCTCTAGAGATCTGTTGTTACATACTGACCATCACATCAGTGGCAACAGTTATGTGCTAGAAATAGCCCCAGAAGAACATAGCTCCAAAGCTTCCTCCCTAAATCCAGTAACCTGGGTTTGGCTCTTCTCTTGCTTCCTGGGTACAAGAAAATCTCAAAGCCTCCTGCTACTGAAGGGTTTGAGATTCTAGACCAAAAAGATACACAGAGAGGCTTGGAATAAAATAGACAGTAGTGACTTGAAGGAATACAAAGGGTGAAAAATTCCTGCACTCAATTTATTGTCATATCTTGAGGTTTATTTTTCCTAATAATCACTACACCCTCAGAAACTGATGAGTTTCCAGGGCATTATAAATTTAAAACATTTAGCAGCGCTAGCACTAAAATAGCTCATTAAAGAGTGTGGGTTGGAAAGAAGGCTTGTTAGTCTACTTTATATACAATGATCAATTACAGCAAGTTTCTCAGCAGTAGTTTCTATCACTCTTCTTTAAAATGCAGTAATAGAAATGAGATCATCAGACTTAAGGAAGTTATTCAGTGTGTCAAGGTTTTCCACAGAAATTTTCCAAGGCAGGAGAAAGAGAATGGACATTCCAGATGCCTAAGACTATGGTTTAAAGAGTCTCAACAAGTTCAAAATGTCAAGAAAGCTTTGGCCAGTGATACGCTAGTGAATGTTTTAACAAGCAAATCTTAGGGGTGGGAAACTCTGATTTACAGCATTTGCCAATTCCATCGCATCTAGATTTCCACCATGGCCAATTTCAAGCTACAAATATGCCGTCAACTGACTTACTGTATTCCTGACAATTTAGCTATTGATTCTCATGAACTACTACAAGCCAGGTCTAACACACCACTTGGTTTTTTTTTTTTTTTTTTTTGAGACAGAGTCTTGCTCTGTCTCCCAGGCTGAATTGCAGTGGCACAATCTTGGCTCACTGCAACCTCCACCTCCCGGGTTCAAGCAGTTCTCCTGCCTCAGCCTCCTGAGTAGCCGGGATTACAGGCACATGCTACCATGCCTGGGTAATTTTTGTACTTTTTGGTAGAGATGGGGTTTCACCATGTCGGACATGCTGGTCTTCAACTCCTGACCTTGTGATCCATCCGCCTCAGCCTCCCAAAGTGCTGGGATTACAGGTGTGAGCTGCTGCGCCCAGCCCCACACCACTGTCTTTAGCTCAAAAGTTAATATGAATTTTGCTCAATGATACATCCACACTTAATTTAAAAATAGTAGTGGTTTTCTGTCTGTCTTCAAGTTTTCCAGCATCACCTAATGTATGTTTCCCAAAGACAGCTCTACTCTTATGTGAGATGACTTGGTGGGGGGCTGGGATATGGAATAGCCTTACACTGTTTCCTTTGCATTTCTCCCTCTCAATCTTCCCAGTTATATTAAGATTAAAGTCTCAGTGGGGTACTAATCTGCTTTAACACCTCTTGAACACTTATCCCTCTCCCTTTTCAACAAAGAGGGCGCAGGCTTCAAGTTCAGAGTCTTCAGGTTGGCAACAGTATCAAGCTAGAATGTATTAGAATTGTTTCTTTTCATTTTGCTTATTATGTTCAGCTGTCTATGGCACATAATACTGATTTTTTTTCCATTTATGGATGTAAAGTGGGGTTTTCCTTTAAATATGTTATTAGTATGTCAGTTAATATGTTTCTTGTACTAAGGTGGTACCTGGAATAAGCAAAAGTCACTTGCTTCTCAGAAGATAAGGCCCAGCTTCTTGTGGGACGTGCTAATGGGTCCTTTTGGAGGCAGAAATACCCAGTGGCAGCTTGTTGCATTAGCAGTGACTCTCTACCTTTAGAATCTCCTGCTGCCATTCATCCTACTCACCCAAACAGATTTAGATTGAAGTTATGATGTGCTGTCATATGCTGATTTGTATCAGCAGTTGCTCACTTGTCTCCATTGCCAGTTTCTGTGGTGTAAATCTTCCCACCATGGTTGATTTCAAGCTATCAACCAGACAATGAACATATGCATGCATGTGTCTTTATGACACAATGATTTATATTCATTTGGATATATACACAGTAATGGGACTGCTGGGTCAAATTGTAGTTCTGTTTTTAGCTCTTTGAGAAATTGCCACACTGCCTTTTTTTTTTTTTTTTTGAGAGTCTTGCTCTTGTCACCCAGGCTGGAGTGCAATGGAGTGATCGCAGCTCAATGCAACCTCCAGCTCCTGGGTTCAAGCTATTCTCCTGCCTCAGCCTCATGAGTAGCTGGGATTACTGGCACCATGCCACCACACCTGGCTAACTTTTTTGTATTTTTGGTAGAGACGGGGTTTTGCCATGTTGACCAGGCTGGTCTCGAACTCCTGACCTCCGGTGATCCACCTGCCTCGGCCTCCCAGAGTGCCCAGATTACAGGCGTGAGCCACCACACCCAGCCTGCCACACTGCTTTGCACAATGGGTGAACTAATTTACACTGCCCCCAACAGTGTATAAGTGTTCCTTTTTCTCTGCAACCTTGCCAGCATGTTATTTTTTTACTTTTTAATAACAGACATTCTGACTGGTTTGAGATGATATCTCATTGTGGTTTTGATGTGCATTTCTCTAATGATCGGGGTATTAGTCCATTTTCATGCTGCTGATAAATACATACCTGAGACTGGGTAATTTATAAAGAAAAAAGAAGTTTAATGGACTCACAGTTCCACGTGGCTGGGGAGGTCTCACAATCATGGTGGAAGATGAAAGGCATGTCTTACATGGTGGCAGGCAAGAGATAACTTGTGCAAGGAAACTCCCCTTTATAAAACCATCAGATCTCTTCAGACGTATTCACTATCACGTGAACAGCACATGAAAGACCCTCCCCCATGATTTAGTTACCTCCCCCCGTTTCCTCCCACAATATGGAAATTGTGGGAACTGCAATTCAACATGAGATTTGAGTGGGGACGGAGCCACACCATATCAATCAGTGATGTTGAGGGTTTTTTTTCATATGCTCATACAACTGTAACGAGAGGAGAATTCTTTGGATATATACACAGTAATGGGGCTGCTGGCTCAAATGGTAGCTCTGTTTTTAGCTCTTTGAGAAATTGCCACATTGCCTTTGGAGAAACAGAAATCTTGTATCCATAGTTGCCTCATTTCCCTTTTTCCATTACTGACTCTCCCATCATAGAAGGATCAAATTGAGGGAGGCTACAGCATCACTTATATGTGCAGACAGAGCAGTGGTTCGAATTCAGTAGCCACCCTTTTTGTTTGTTTGTTTGTTTTGTTTTGTTTTGTTTTGAGACAGATTCTCACTCTGTCACCCAGGCTGGAGTGCAGTGGTGCAATCTCAGCTCACTGCAACATCCGCCTCCCGGGTTCAAGCAATTATCTCACCTCAGCCTCCCAAGTAGCTGGGATTACAGGCACCCACAACCACACCAGGCTGATTTTTGTACTTTTAGTAGAGACAGGATTTCATCATGTTGGTCAGGCTGGTTTCAAACTCCTGACCTCAGGTGATCCGCCTGCCTCAGCCTCCCGAAGTGCTGGGATTACAGGTCGGAGCCACTGTGCCCAGCCGATTCTGTATTCTCTTTTTTTTTTTTTTTTTTTTTTTTTTTGAGATGGAGTCTGCCTCTGTCGCCCAGGCTGGAGTGCAGTGGCTCAATCTCTGCTCACTGCAACCTCCGCCTCCCGGGTTCAAGCGATTCTCCTGCCTCAGCCTCCTGAGTAGCTGGGATTACAGGCACGCACAACCACGCCCAGCTAATTTTTGTATTTTTAGTAGAGAGGGGGTTTCACCATGTTGGTTAAGCTGGTCTCAAGCTCCTGACCTCAGGTGATCCACCCGCCTCAGCCTCCCAAAGTGCTGGGATTACAAGGCGTGAACTACCGCACTTGGCCTATTTTTTTTTGAGACAGAGTTTCGCTCTGTCTCCCAGGCTGGACTGCAGTCTCCCAGGCTGGAGTGCAGTGGCGCTGTCTCGGCGTACTGCAAGCTCCGCCTCCTGGGTTCATGCCATTCTTCCTCCTAAGCCTCCTGAGTAGCTGGGACTACAGGCCCCTGCCACCACGCCTGGCTAATTTCTTTTTGTATTTTTAGTAGAGACGGGGATTCACCGTGTTAGCCAGGATGGTCTCAATCTCTCGACCTCGTGATCCGCCTGTCTCGGCCTCCCAAAGTGCTGGGATTACAGGCATGAGCCACTGTGCCTGGCCCACCCTGTATTCTTAAAGTAGCCCTAGCATTCACTAGCTGTGTGGTCTCAGGCAAGTCACTTAGCCTCTAAGCAATGAAATTTCTAGGAGCACAAGAGCATAGGGCTCTCACATAGCATATGGCAGTTATTAGGATGCAATTAGCATCACCATTTTGTTCCTCCACACCCACAGGTGTAGAACCAGGGCACGTGAGCATTGTTTAAAGGAGAGTTTCAAAAATGATGTATCTTTAGAGTTTGATGCCACCTGCCTTTGCCTACCTGTTGCTTGGCTACAGACCTGGCTCCCCTCCAACCTCCCATTTCTAATGCTACATCAAAGGCTGTGCTTCTCAGCTGGGAGCAGTTTTGTCCTGTGAGGGGCAGTTGGCAACGTCTGGAGACATTTTTGATTCTCACAACTGGAAAAGTATGACTGCGATCTAGAGAATGGAGGCCAGGGATGGTGCTAAACATCTCATGATACACAGGATAGCCCCCTGCAATGAAGAATGATCCAGCCCCAAATGTCACCATGCCAAGAATAAAAAACCCTGCTCTAAGGATTAAGTGAGCTTGCTCCCTCTAAAAGATGTGTTTACTCTACTGGAATACTAGAGAAATTCCTTAGGTTACCATCCTAAGAAGGAGGAGCATAGCCCCTAAAGATTGTAACTAAACTTTACACTCCCCAGGCAGAGGTACAAAGATGTCTCGGACTTGTTAAAGCAATAAATGACTGAAGGGTAATGGGCATGACAGAATAGATTTTTAACAGTCTGATTCCCATCATTAAATCCTAGCTCTTCCACTTTTTTTAGCTCTGTGACCAGGAGCATAGTAAGGGCTAGGATCCTCAATTTCTTCAACTGTAATAACAGAAATAATGCACCTGTCTTGTATAAAATTGTTGTGAAGATTAAAGTAGATAATGCCTGTAAGCCAGTTAGGCAGTTACTGCAGGTATATTCTTATGTTCTCAACAAACATAATCATTATCATCATTACTCTTGCTATTATACTGCCCACAGTAGTCAGAGCTCAAATAGCTATTTTCGTCATTATTGTTATTTTAGGTCTATCTTAGTTCCTTAAACAGTTGTGGGTGGCTGAGAGGCACATGTACCTGTCTCTTCTCTGTGCCAAGACTCTGCAGAGTGGTGAACAGCAAGAAAGGAAAAGAGTCCAAACAGATGGAACCTTCATAGGGCCGGTTTCTCCTAGTCCACCCCCCACCACACACACACAGAAACTAAACACTCTTCCAAGCTGTCTTCATCCATGGGATAATTTCTTTAAAGCCTGCATGGAATCGCAGGTAATGAAGAATGATGAGGCTAATTATAGACTCACCATGGTACAAAAGCCTGTCAGTTGTATGTTCATACAGATTATCCAGCTTGAGTCACAGGCCATTCAGAGTGTTCAATTTCAGAACCATCCAGAAGCTATCAGACCTAGTCTGTCAAATCTGTGGGGGCAAAGATGCTATATCATTTGGTTTTATAGTTTGTACAAACCCAAGAACTGTTCTGGCACATAGAAGAGCACAAAAAACACAGCTTGTGGTATCTGTGCTTAGTGAGACCACTGACTCACTTGGAACGGCCAATTCTAGACTGTAGAACTTTTTTTTGTTTTGAGAGAGAGAGAGTGTGTATCTCACTCTGTCATTTATGCTGGAGTACAGTGATGCAGTCATAGCTCACCACAGCCTCAAACTCCTAGGCTCAAGCGATCTTACTACCTCAGCCTCCTGAGTAACTGAGATTACAGGCACTCACCGTTATGCCCATGTAATTTTTATATATATAGTTTTTGAGACAGGCTCTTGCTATGTTACCAAAGCTGGTCTCGAATTCCTGGCCTCAAGCGATTGTCCTGCCTCAGCCTCCTAAAGCACTAGGATTACAGGTGTTAGCCACCACACCTGGCCAGAACTTTTTTCAATTGTTATTTTTTCCTGACAAGAAAAGTAGCACATATTCAACAGAGACATTTAAAACCACGTCCCTTCAAAGCAAGAAAAATCATGCTCCCATTACCAACAATAACCCTTGTGTATGAGTTGTCTTTTCTTTCAGCGTTTCCTTTTTGGACAGATGGGGATTTGTTTTGTTTTCTTTAGTGGCTTGACTTTTTTTTTTTTTTTTTCTTTTTTTGAGACAAAGTCTCGCTCTGTCGCCCAGGCTGGAGTGCAGTGGCACGATCTCTGCTCACTGCCCCCTCTGCTTCCCGGTTCAAGTGATTCTCCCGCCTCAACCTCTGGAGTAGCTGGGATTACAGGCATGCACCACCACGCCCGCCTAATTTTTGTATTTTTAGTAGAGACGGGGTTTCACCATGTTGGTCAGGCTGGTCTCGAACTCCTGACCTCATGATCTGCCTGTCTCGGCCTCCCAAAGTGTTAGGATTACAGGCGTGAGCCATCGCGCCCGGCCAGGGCTTGCCATTTTTTAGACATTATCACATTGTACAAAAAAATGTGTGGACTGCCTTTTTTTCCCTCTAGTACACGCATAAGCATTTTAAACTATAATGGCTACATAATATTCTAACAAACAGCTGTAACAGAGTTTACTCAACCACTCCCCTGTTCTGGACATCTAGGTTACTTTTTTTTTTTTTTTTTGAGACAGAGTCTCGCTGTGTTGCCCAGGCTGGAGTGCAGTGGTGAGATCTCGGCTCACTGCAAGTTCCGCCTCCCAGGTTCACACCATTCTCCTGCCTTAGCCTCCCGAGTAGCTGGGACTACAGGCACCCACCACCACGGCCAGCTAATTTTTGTATTTTAAGTAGAGACAGCGTTTCACCATGTTAGCCAGGATGATCTCGATCTCCTGACTTCGTGATCTGCCCGCCTTAGCTTCCCAAAGTGCTGGGATTGCAGGTGTGAGCCACAGCGCCCCGCCCGAGAATGTATCTTAAAGAAATAAACCTCTAACTGGAATTTTATTTAAGAAGTATTTATCTCTGAAATGTTTGTTGTAGCTATACCACCAAAAATGAACACATCACTTTGGGAAGATGTGACTTCAATTTATTCTTAGAATTGCCACCTACCTCCCCAACTTACCAAACTCTTGGTTATGGAGACTTCTTAGATTCACCCTTCCTTGTGACTCTAGAGGACCTGACTACTGTTCATAGCCACCCCTCTGGCATCAGTCCCATTTGAGATCCCAGTGAAGCCCAGGCTGAAACAAGAATGGCTGAAGTCTGGCTATCCATCCCTAGTTGGCCTCTGAGCAGGAATGGAAAGTTGCTGGAAGGCAACACCTCCCTCAACCCCTTTCTTTAATTCCCTGTCTATTGAGCCTGTTTTTGTCTCGTTACCATGGCAACACAGCCTCAAGGCTGATAGATATTCCTTGCCACTTAGAGGAAAACTCTCAGCTAATAGGCAAGTGGGAAGGACACAGGAAAGAAAGGGTGAGCCCTTTTCTGTTTCCCTTCTGTGCCTCTGCAAATGGGCAGAGATAATTAAAAATTAGACTTTAAAGTCACACTGACACTGACGGAGGGAACATAAGGAGGATTCCAGGGCTCACAAGACCATCTGCTTCTAGTGCTAATTAAAGTGGATGAAGATAAATCAAATTACCCCAGATCTCATCTCTCCTTGATGAAGAATCTTTGAAAGCATAGGTCATTTTAGGGACTCTTTTCACCCTTTGGGGAATTACCTGGCTTCTAAAAAACCTGAAACAATCGTAAAGTTCAAGTGGGTTTTAACAGCATGCCTCAGCATCCTACCTCAAATCTTGTTGGTCTCACCTCGCCAGCCTCCATAATTCCCAGTTATAATTCCCATTGGTCTCCCAGTTTCTCCCCATCCAGGGCCCACTGGCCAACAGTACTCTCGAGGTTATCTTCCTGAAACACACTTCTGGTTGTGTCCAAGTGAAGACTATGCCCAGCTCCCTCCTGCTTACATAAGAGGGGCCAGCTGACCTTGCCCAGCATACGACATTCCCAGGACACCCAAAGCCACTGTCACTCACTCTCAGTCCCCTGAATGAGCAATGCATTCAGTCCTTTCAGGACTCTGTTCTCTTGCCTGAGTGTATGCAGTTTCTCTTCCTGAAAAATGCCTACCTCCCTCTGTTTTTGAGGTGGAGTTTCGCTCTTGTTGCCCAGGCTGGAGTGCAATGGCACGATCTTGGCTCACCACAACCTCTGCCTCCCAGGTTCTAGCAATTCTCCTGCCTCAGCCTCCCAAGTAGCTAGGATTACAGGCATGTGCCACCACGCCCGGCTAATTTTGTATTTTTAGTAGAGATGGGGTTTTCCCCATGTTGGTCACGCTGGTCTCAAACTCCCGACCTCAGGTGATCCAACCGCTGGGCCTCCAAAAGTGCTGGGATTACAGGTGTGAACCACCGTGCCCGGCCCTATCTCCCTCTTAAAACCCAATGGAAAAGTCATTTTTCTCTAAACTGAGTCATTTCCTCCACTGGACTCACGTGCCTCTTCATTCATAGCTAGGACATGGGTCTTCCCACACTCTGTTGGAATTAACTGTCTCCATGGCCACCTTCCCCCTTCTCCTGGCTTCAAGGACAGAGGCTGCACGTGCTCATCTTTGCATGCTGCCTGGCACATAGTAGGTGGAGGTTATTACCCCACAAACACAGTCCATTTGACTGAAAGGGTATACTTGTCTACCTGGGAAGTGAGCATAACACATTGAACTTCTCCAACACCTAACTCCTAGGAAATCCAAACCCCTCATTTGCAACACCATCATCAAACATATGCTGGGTCCTTAGCAATATGGTGCCACAGTTGAGCATGAGTGCTGGAACTGTCGTTATAGTTGTCATTTGGGGAAGAAAGCTCAAAGTTCACATTTTGTAAACTTTTTGGAAAATTTCAAACATTTAAAAGCAGCAGTTATAGGATACTGACACCCCCTGCCCCTATACTCCTTCCCTGTCACCCAGTTTCCACAATGATTAGTATTTGGTTGACTTTTTTCCTTCATTGCCTTCCCTATTTTTCTGGAGTGTTTTAAAGTAAATCCCAGACATAATATTATTTCATTTGTAAATATTTCATAAACATTCTAAGTTAAAACCCTAGCTCTTTGACATACTATGTCTATGACCTTAGGCAGGTTAATTAACGTCCCTAATGTTCGTCTTCTACATATGTAAAATGAGGATAATTATGGTACATTCTTCATAGAGTTATAATGAGGAGTGAAGGGACTATTCCATGGAAAGCATTTGACACTTAGCATGCACTCAGCTCATGCACTAAGGGGTCAGTGTTAGCCATCAAAATCACTGTCACTTATCATTACCGAATTTACTGCACAGCATCAAGCCCTTGGGACATGAAAGACATAAGATCTTTAATAATCTGTATCTATCAGTAATCATGACTGTGGCAGCAGGATGCTGGCAGATTGGAGCATGAAGAAGCTGGGACCTTCAGAGAACAAATAGGAGGCTAGAAAAAAAATACTGTAGGGAGATGATGAGACCTTGAATGACGCAGTGACAGAGTGGAGACAATACACGCGGGGAGATTAGAGCCAAGATCTCTGATCGACTGACTGCAGCAGGGAGATGTCCTTCTGCAATTAAAGGTCAAGTCTAGATTCTGGTGGCCTGGCGCAAGTAAGTCAAGGGAGGTGGAGGCAATGGCAGACAACGAGTTTCTTCTTCCTAGGATCATGGTCTCTAGGGTACTGACAGGGCATCCTATGATGGGGCATCCTAGAAAAAAGGGTAGGCAATGTGCTAAGAGTTTGGATGTTTGTTCCCCAAACCTGATGTGGAAATTTGATCCCAGTGTTGGAGGTGGGGACTAATGAGAGGTGTTTCAGTCATAGGAGTGGATTCCACATGAATAGATTAATGCCCTCCCTGCAGGAATGGAGAGTGAATTCTCATTCTAGTAGTTCGTGCCAGAGCTGGTTGCTAAAAAGAGCCTAGTGCCTCACCTCTCTGTCTTGCTTCCTCTCTCACTGTGTGATCTGTGCACGTGCCAGCTCCCCTGCATCTTCCTCCATGAGCAGAAACAGCCTGGGGCTTCCACCAGATGCTCAATCTTCCAGCCTCCACAATCATGGACCAAATAACTCTTTTTTCTTTAAAAATTACCCAGCTTCAGGTATTCTTTTATAGCAACACAAAGGGACTCATATAGCAGGTGAGGCTGCCGATTGTGACACGGCAATGCTTGTCCTGCCCTTTGTGAAGCACGTGGCTCTTCCTAGACAGTTGGTTGTCAGTTTTATTTTGGTGTTACTTACACAGCTTCTAATGAAAGATTCCGGATGACTCTACCCTTAAGCTTTCCCTCAGCCATGGCTCTGTAGCCTCGTTTCGCTGCTGTGGTGATCAAGTGAGCTGGTGGTTGCCTCATAACCACTTTTAATAACTTATTATCCAATGAACATGTGCTCATTGTGTTCATTTTTTAAAACACAAAAACATTGGCCAGGTGCAGTGGCTCACGCCTGTAATCCCAGCATTTTGGGAGGCCAAGGCGGGTGGATCACTTGAGGTCAGGAGTTCAAAACCAGCCTGGCCAACGTGGAGAAACCCTGTCTCTACTAAAAATACAAAAATTAGCCAGGTGTGGTGGTGGGTGCCTGTAATCCCAGCTACTCAAGAGGCTGACACAGAAGAATCGCTTGAACCCGCGAGGCAGAGGTTGCAGTGAGCCGAGATCACACCACTGCACTCCAGCCTGGGCGACAGAGCAAGATTCCATCTGAACACACACACACACACACACACACACACACAATTATAATGGAGAAAATGAAAACCAGCCCTAATCCTATTACTCAGATATAGCCAAGGTTGTAAGGTTGATAACAACCTATAATTTGCATTAATATATATTTTACATAAATAAGCAGAATAAGAAATTGTATGTTCAGCATGATCTTATCATGTTAATGAGAAATAGGAAGCAGTGATCTTCAGGGATGTTCTGTGATGCCCTTAACCATCCTAAGCCTGATGGACATTTTGCTCCAGTTTTTTGCTTTTAAATATTGAATAACATACAGTAACTGTTAAATTAGTGAATGTTATACAGCTTTATTCCATTTCTTTAATTTTTCTCCTTTTAAAAGGCTGTTTCTACTGGCAAACATTAGGAGAGAATCCATTATTTATCCTGCCTTTCCTACATAAACTGTTTATCACTGGTAATCAAATAATGGATGAAGGGAAATGTCTCCTTATAAAATTATGGCGGCTAATAAATGAACACGACTGTATTTATCCTCCAGTAAATTACTGGATCTAGGCATTAAGCTAATATCCTGGAAAGACAGCCAGCCAGCCATTGTATAGGTTCTGGAGAAAAGACACAGCAGCGCCCACGGTCTTGGCAAAGAAAATATATTAACCTGATCAAAGCTTCCATCCACCTGAAGGAAATATGGAGAATGGAGAGATACGTTGGCTGCACTGGCTGTTCAAAATCTATAAAGTCCAGACGGTATGCAACTCCACAAAGCTCAACAATCGGAGCTCATCAGTACAACCTGCAGGGAACAGCAGCAAAGTGGAAGGGTAACTTGTAGTTTTAAAATGACTTAAGGGCCGGGAGTGGTGGCTCACGCCTATAATCCCAACACTTTGGGAGGCCGAGGCTGGCAGATCACTTGAGGTCAGGAGCTTGAGACCAGCCTGGGGGCAATATGGTGAAACCTCGTCTTTGCTAAAAATACAAAAAGTAGCCAGGTGTGGTGGCGGGTGCCTGGTAATCCCAGCTACTCGGGAGGCTGAAGCAGGAGAATCACTTGAACCCAGGAAGTGGGGGTTGCAGTGAGCCAAGATTGCGCCACCACACTCCAGCGGGGGCAAGGGAGTGAGACTCCGTCTCAAAAATAAATAAATAAATAAGGACTTAAAAGTATGAGTGTGTTTATATTTTTTTAATGAGCAAAACAAAACTATGATGCCTGGGATGCAGAATTGGGTAAAATTAAGGAAATTTAAGGAAGTGATTACTCTAAAAGTCAGGATTGAGCCAGTGACATTTGAGGGAGGGGAAGGAGGTGAGATTAGCACAAGGGACACAGAAAGGACCTGGGGGTGGCTGACAATGTTCTACATTGATGTACTGGTTTTGTGTAGTTTTCTGTATCTATGTTTTACAATTTTCAAAAGTTTAAAATTAAAAAAAAACACAAGAAAACAAACTTTGAAAGCTATTACTAGGCAAGATTATTTCAACAGGGCAGAGAGATTGAACTCAATTCCTTTGAAACAAAAGGTAGAGAATTTTTGAGCACTAGGGGGAGATAGTGGCAAAGTCCTAGAGGACGTTTCAGGAAGAAGGCAGGTGAGCTGAAGCCATCAGGCCATCTGTGTTTGCTAATTGGTGCTTACGGGAAGTTAGGCGCTTATCCTTGCCAGAGACTGGAAGATAGGGATGCTATCTTTCTTGATTACATTTTGAAGGGATGGTTCTCAAGTCCTTGAGAAAGATATTCTGGGGTTGCAGAAGATTTACATCTTAAAGGAGCAAAAATAATTTACAATATCAAGTTTTCTAAAGTAAATGTTCTAAGGGAGGATAAGGGACCTACAGTCAGGAAGAAACCTGTTGATACAGTATAGATCTGTGTCCCAACCCAAATTCATGGTGAAATGTAATCCCCAATGTTGGAGATGGGGCCTGGTGGGAGGTGTTCGCATCAGGGGAGCAGATCCCTCATGAATGGCTCTTGCTGAGAGTTCACACCAGACCTGGTAGTTTAAAATTGTGAGGCCCCTCCTCCCTGTGACCCCTACCACTACCCCTCGCCTGCATCAGCTTTTGCCATGTGACATGCCTGCTCCCCCTTCGAGACCTCCCTAGAAGCTGAGCATATGCCAGCACTATGCTTCCCATAAAGCCTGCAGAACCATGAGCCCCTGGCGACTCACACCTGTAATCCCAGCACTTTGGGAGGCCGAGGTGGGCAGATTCTGAGGTCAGAAGTTTGAGACCAGCCTGGCCAACATGGCAAAACCCTGTAACTACCAAAAAATACAAAAATGAGCCAGGCATGGTGGTGCATGCCTGTAGTCCCAGCTACTCAGGAGGCTGAGGCAGGAGAATCATTTGACCTGGGAGGCAGAGGTTGCAGTAAGCCAAGATGGTACCACTGCATTCTAGCCTGGGCGACAGAGATGCCATCTCAAAAAAAAAAAAAAACCATAAGCCAATTAAACTGCATTTCTTTATTTGAAAAAAAAAAAAAAAAAGCTGTTACTAACTATATTGTGTTGGAGAGTGTCCTCCTAAATCCATGTTTCTCCCTGAACCTCAGAATGTGACTTATTTGGAAACAGGGTTGTTGCAGATGTATTCCAACAACACTGCAGATATTTAAAATGAGGTCATATCAGATTAGGGTGGACCCTTAATCCAACATGCTGTACTTGTAAGAAGGAAAAAAGAGAGAGAGAATGCCATATGATGATGGAGGCAGAGACAGGAGTGATGTGTCTCCAAGCCAAGAGCAACCAAAGATGCCAGCAACCACCAGAAGCTAGGAGAAAATAATGGAAAAGATTCTTTCTCAGAACGTCCAGTAGGAACCAATCCGGCTGACATTTTGATTTCAGACTGAGCCTCAGAACTGTGAGAAAATAAATTTCTGTTGTTTTAAACCACCTGGTTTGTGGTACTTAGACAGCAACCCTAGGAAACTCATATACTACCCAAACATTACCATGTGTTCCTAATTTTAATGAAAAGAATCATTAGTTTAGCTGAAGACTGGGTATGATTTGTTCAAGCATTATTTCCAGTCCTTGTCTGCATGCAAACAATTGTTTACTTGGTTGAAGTTATAGCCCAGTACAGTTTTATTTCTGGACTTTTTTTCATTTGACAGAACACCTATTTACATTTCTTTTTGTTTGGTTTTATTTTGTTTTTTGTTTTTTTGATAAAAGGGTCTCACTCTGTCACCCAGGCTGGAGCGCAGTGGTGCAATCACGGCTCACTGCAGCCTCGAACTCCTGGGGGCTCAGACTCCCAAGTAGCTAGGATTGCAGGTGCGTGCCACCACATCCAACTGTCTTTTCATTGCCCAAGCTGGTCTGGAACTCCTGGACTCAAGCAGTCCTCCCACCTCGGCCTCCCAAAGTGTTGAGATTACAGGCGTGAGCCATCGTGCCCAGCCTGATTTGCATTTCTTAATTCGAGCACGTGTATCTCTAGTAGGCATTGATTCATACTAGATCCTGGTGTTTCCTTCCTTGGAAAGAAACAAGCCCACCTACTGCATTTCCAGCATGCAACTTTGCTTCTGAGTTTTCTGTTCATGTTGCACTAAGATCTGACTCATTAGACCATAAACTGTGGGTTGCTCTCGTAACCTGCTGATTCTAACTTCTCACACACATCCTGTGACCCCACCACTACTGAGATTCGTCCCTCAAACCATCAGCAGATGAAACTCAGCTGCTGGGTCTTTTGAGGGGCCACATGGAGACAATGGATAGGTATAATTAACAGAAAAACAACATCCTGAAGGATCTTCATGCACTGAGTAGAAATCAAGTTGTTTGATACTTGTGCAGAACCAAAGCTGAGATCCGATTTCTTCTCTGTTGCCCTGGAGTGAAAAGGGTTGTAGTCACTGCTTTCCAACATGCCAGGATATTTAAGTCATGTGTTAAACTAGGCTCTATCCAGATATTAAAAAGTGGAATGTCAGGCTGGGCGCGGTGGCTCACTCCTGTAATCCCAGCACTTTGGAAAGCCCAGGCTGGTGGATCACAAGGTCAGGAGTTCAAGACCAGCCTTACCAACATGGTGAAACCCGGTCTCTACTAAAAATATAAAAATTAGCCGGGCGTGGTAGCGCATGCCTGTAATCCCAGCTACTCAAGAGGCTGAGGCAGGAGAATCGCTTGAACCCGGGAGGCAGAGGTTGCAGCGAGCCGAGATTGTGCCACTGCACTCCAGCCTGGGCGACAGAGCGAGTCTGTCTCAAAAAAATAAATAAATAAATAAATGGAACGTCATCTCCCCCTCTCAGGGGCACCTTAGCCAAGCAGGGGACCCATCTTTCTTCTTCTTTGCATGAGTCACCCAAGCATGATGCCTTCTCACAGTAGGCAGTCAATATTTGTTAAATAAACCACTTTTGAATTAAAAAGTTCTAAAACATGAGAGTTCCAGAATCTCCAGGAGTAGACTACCTGTCTAGTCTCAAAAAAAGAGGCCTAGGGTGAGGCCAATACATCACTTTTTAAAAGCAATATATGCGATTTTTTACTTTTTTAAAAGATCAACTCCAAAGATAGGAAACACATGTGATTTTAATGCAGGCAGTCTTTAATTTCTATTCTTAAGAAAAGCTAATCAGAGACCATACTGTGTTCTGTTCATGAGCGCCTATTGAGCTGTGAACCACACACTCTTCCTCGTTCTTGGGAAAGAGCAGAACAAAATACCCTGCGTGCAAAGTGTTATGTGGATATTGAGATGGGGCAGGTGCATGCTCTTCAAGAGCCCATGGACCGGTGGGAGGGTAGAGATATAGAAAAAGGTTTTATTACACTGTGATTCTCAACTGGAGGTGCTTTTGCCTCCCTAAGGGACATTTGGCAAGGCCTGGAAGCATTTTTGTTTGTCACAACGGGGTAGCGCTACTGACATCTAGTGAGCAGAAGCCAAGGATGCTGATGAACATCCTGCAGTGCCCAGGACAGCCCCCACAACAAAGACTTATCTGGGCCAAAATGCCAATAGCTACTAGATTGAGGAACTCTTCAATAGACAATGGGGCCGGGCATGGTGGCTCACACCTGTAATCCCAGCACTTTGGGAAGCTGAGGTGGGAAGATCACTTGAGGTCAGGTGTTCGAGACCACCCTGGCCAATGTGATGAAGCCCTGTCTCCACTAAAAATACAAAAATTAGCCAGGGGTGACGGCACTCGTCTGTAACCCCAGCTACTCGGGAGGCTGAAGTGGGAGAATCACTTGAACCTGGGAAGCGGAGGTTGCAGTGAGCTGAGACGACACCACTACACTCCAGCCTAGGTGACAGAGTCTCCATCTCCCAAAAAAAAAAAAAAAAAAAGAGAATGGAATCAGTGAAATGACCCAGTGACAAGCAAGATGCATATAGAAGTACAAAGGAAATAAACCATTCCTGGTCCTGCAATATGATACCCAGCGTCCTACATCCTTCCTTCCTCTCTCTCCCTTCTTCGTTCTCCATTGCTTCCAACCCACTGTCTCATACCTGGCAACAGTGCATCAAGCCTGTGGTTGTATGGAGCGGGGTCTAAAGCCTGGTTTCTCCGTATTCCACTGTTTAACCTTAGGCAGAAACAATGAGTAAGACCTAATTGATAGCACAATGGGGTGACTATAGTCAACAGTAATTTAATTGTATATTTAAAAATAACTAAAAGAGTATAATTGGATTGTTTGCAACACAAAGAGATAATGCCAGAGGGGATGGATACCCCATTCTCCATGATGCGGTTACTATCTATTGCATGCCTGTATCAAAACATCTCATGCACCCCATAAATACATATACCTACCATGTACCCACAAAGATTAAAAATTTTTTAAATTTTTAATTAAAAAGAAAAAATAACCTTGGACAGGCCATTAACCTTCCTGAACCTTATTCTCATCTCGACTCTCCTCCTTGAACAACAGAGACTCAGGAAGAAAAGGGGGCCTATTTTTATGTACCCTTGATTGACAGCCTGACAAACTCCCACTTACCTCACTGGGTTGATGCAATGAAATGAGGTCATGCATATGAGGTACTTTGCTCAGTGACAGCACCTGGTAAGCACTTGTCACATGCCAGCCGCCGCAATGATCACGAGCAACGGCCTACACCACCCCATAGATTTACCACCTCTGCCTTGTCCTTTACATTTACCCAATTTGGGGTTCATCTCTTTCCTTGAGACGTATCTTCTCCCATTACAACCTATGGGCATCTGGTGACTGTCATATTATTACGTTCTTAGGTCCAGACCCTATAGTTTGCTCCTCCTATCCTTCCTAGTGGGACGATCCAATATATACCCCCTTTAGGCAAAGTGGGGGAGAACTGGCTTTCGACAAGAACACTTTGGTTGGCAATGCTTACGCAAATAGAGTCGCTCTTTTATTACCACTCTATACTTCAGTCTGTTCCCCAGACTCTTTATCCCAGGCTTGCACTCTGTCTCTGTTGGCTGACTCTAATTTTGCAGCCTAGGAACCCTAGCATTTGTCTAGACAACAGTTATATATGGATTATAGAGTCAACGTATCTCAGTTTTCTTAAGTACTAAAAATACCACCTATTCCTGCAAACCAGCCCTTTTTCTCCAAGCCTAGGAAATTATCACCTCTGACTTCTATTAAAGTAATTGTGGATTTTGCCATTGAAAATATGGGCAAAAATTACAATTACTTTGCACCAACTTAATAAATGGTACTTTCCCAAATGCTATTAGGTCTGGCTGTCATCCCTTTCAAAGAGACCTCCCCACTTGAGAACTTTCAAGGCTTTGAAGGGTCTTTGGACTCCTTATATTTTTAGCCCTTTTTCATGAATTCTCATGTTTGACAATACCGGGTGAAAACCTTCAGACATTATGGAATGACATAGCTACCAATCTGTGAGTAAATAAAACCAATGTTACCTGGAAGCAAGGCAATTACATCATTAGTAAAGAATTAGAGTCCTCCGGCCGGGCGCGGTGGCTCACGCTTATAATCCCTGCACTTTGGGAGGCCGAGGCGGGCGGATCACGAGGTCAGGAGATCGAGACCACGGTGAAACCCCGTCTCTGCTAAAAATACAAAAAAAAAATTAGCCGGGCGTGGTGGCGGGCACCTGTAGTCCCAGCTACTCGGAGAGGCTGAGGCAGGAGAATGGCGTGAATCCGGGAGGTGGAGCTTGCGGTGAGCCGAGATTGCGCCACTGCACTCCAGCCTGGGCGACAGAGCAAGGCTCCGTCTCAAAAAAAAAAAAAAAAGAAAGAATTAGAGTCCTCCATGCAGAAATATAGTATCTTTCTCCCCGAGTTGAGGGTTTTGCTGAAAGATTCAAAGCCAAAAAAAGTTTAAAATATACTTTTTAGCCAGGCGCAGTGGCTCACGCCTATAATCCCAGCACTTTGGGCGGCCAAGGCAGGTGGATCACAAGGTCAAGAGATTGGGACCATCCAGGCCAACATGGTGAAACCCCATCTCTACTAAAAATACAAAACTTAGCTGGGTGTGGTGGCACGTGCCTGTAATCCCAAGCTACTCGGGAGGCTGAGGCAGGAGAATCACTTGAACTCAGGAGGCGGAGGTTGCAGTGAGCTGAGATCAGGCCACTGGAGTCCAGCCTGGCAACAGAGCGAGACTCTGTCTCAAAAAATAAATAAATAAAATAATTACAAATATAATTATAATTATATTATATTAATATAAAATTTATAATTATAATTACATTAATATAAAATGTATAATTATAATAATTATAATTATAAAATCATTATAGTTCTACCATTCTCAAGTGGAATTGCAGGAGTGGTGGAAGCTCGGGTTGTTACTTTAACCCCTCATTCTCTTAGTAGAGCAGTATTTCCTTGGGTTATTAATGCATTTATTTTTGAGACAGGGGCTTGCTCTGTCACCCAGCCTGGAGGACAAGCATGCTGTCAGCTCAGTGCAATCTCTGCCCACCAGGCTCAAGTGATTCTCCTTCCTCTGCCTTCCAAGTAGCTGGGACTACAGGCTTGTGCTACCAGGCCTGGCTAATTTTTTTATTTTTTGTAGAGATGAGCGTTTGCCATGTTGGCCAGGCTGGCCTCAAACTCCCGGGCTGAAGTCATCAACCTGCCCGGCCTCCCAAAGTGCTGGGATTACAGGCATGAGCCACCATGCCTGGCCTTCTTGGGTTACTTATATGGCCCTCCGTTTGGCTGAGTGACCAACTTCTACTCAAGTTACTTCCTCTCAACAGCTTCCTCTGGTTTTCATCCTTCTCCCATGCCAAATAAATTGTTTTCTCTTCTGTGCCCATCACACCTTAAGCACCTCTCTTACACACTGCATAACAGATATTTTTCTGCAGGTCTTTCTGAGAGACTGAGCATCTCCAGAACAGAAAGTACCTCACATGTCTTTTATCCTCTTCCCCAGGTCTCACGCCCATGTTGGAATCAGCATCCGCTGAGTGTCCACTTCAATTCTATTCAACCACCCAAATACAGCACTGTGGAGCTTTGTTAATTAACACAAACACTGGAGGGAATTCACCAGATTTTTCTTTTCCTCTGCTTTAGTTCAAAATACAATAAGACAAGAATATATAGTTTGGTTTCGTTATGAGTTCGATTTCTGCAGAACACTCTGGCTCTTGGTTCAATGTTTAATTCATATGAACCCCTTATGACCATGATGTACATTGGATCAAGAGAATAAGTACCATCCAAGGACTCAGGACAAAAGGAACAGTTGCTCCATCCAGATTACACTGCCTTGCTTTTTGCTTTCTCTTCTTCTCCTTCGAAGAACATTCTGTCTCTTGTAAGCCAGTGTTCCTACTAATAGCCCCTTTAAAAATCCTCTTGAAGAATCTCATTAGGCCGGGCGCGGTGGCTCACGCCTGTAATCCCAGCACTTTGGGAGGCCGAGGTGGGCGGATCACGAGTTTAGGAGATGGAGATCTTCCTGGCTAACACCGTGAAACCCCGTCTCTACTAAAAATACAAAAAGAAATTAGCTGGGCGTGGTGGTGGGCGCCTGTAGTCCCAGCTACTGGGGAGGCTGAGGCAGGAGAATGGCGTGAACCCAGGAGGCGGAGCTTGCAGTGAGCCGAGATCGCGCCACTGCACTCCAGACTGGGCAAGAGAGCAAGACTCTGTCTCGGCCGGGCGCGGTGGCTCACGCTTGTAATCCCAGCACTTTGGGAGGCCGAGGCAGGCGGATCACGAGGTCAGGAGATCAAGACCACGGTGAAACCCCGTCTCTACTAAAAATACAAAAAAAAATTAGCCGGGCGTGGTGGCGGGCGCCTGTAGTCCCAGCTACTCGGAGAGGCTGAGGCAGGAGAATGGCGTGAACCCGGGAGGCGGAGCTTGCAGTGAGCCGAGATTGCGCCACTGCACACCAGCCTGGGCGACAGAGCGAGACTCCGTCTCAAAAAAAAAAAAAAAAAAAAAAAAGACTCTGTCTCAAAACACAAACAAAAACAAACAACAAAAAAGAGAATCTCATTAGTTATCCTGTTGCCAAGTAGGTACTTCCTTTGTAATAGCTGGTTGAATATTTCTCCCATTCCTTTAAAAATAGTAACCATTCTTGCAGGACCAAGACTATAGTTAGTCAAGAGAGACAGCCAGGGTACAAAATGTACGGCAGCGCTCACTTTCAGGTGCTGATCTTGCACTTGTGTGACTCAGAGAATGGCCACCTTTTTTTTTTTTTTTTTTTTTTTTGAGACGGAGTCTTACTCTGTCACCCAGGCTAAAGTGCAGTAGCGCGATCTCGGCTCACTGCAAGCTCTGCCTCCTGGGTTCACGCCATTCTCCTGCCTCAGCCTCTCCGAGTAGCTGGGACTACAAGAGCCCGCCACCACGCCCGGCTAATTTTTTTTTTTTTTGTATTTTTAATAGAGACCGGGTTTCACCGTGGTCTCCATCGATCTCCTGACCTCGTGATCCGCCCACCTCGGCCTCCCAAAGTGCTGGGATTACAAGCTTGAGCCACCGCGCCCACCCATCACCTTCTTAAATTTTGCACCGCAGTCACCTCCTTTGCCCCAGGCTCATCTATTCCCCACATTATTGCAAAGACCCAATATGCAGCTGCTCTAAAAAGGAGATGAATGTTTGAATCCTTTCTCTACCCTTCCAGTGGACTAATTCATGGTTCCTGATATTCTACTTTTTCAGTCACTCTTCCATCTGGGTTAGAATCTTGGGGCTCATGCACTTTAGACTCCAGAAGCTACTTGGCAAAAGCCAGAAATTCCAGATTTCAAGCCTACTTGCAATGAATATGTTACATTTAAATACCCACTTTGTGTTTTAGATAATCATCAATCCCTCCCAAAGATGGATATTGTTAATATGAGGAACATCTCACAGATGACTTTGGTAGATGTGTTTCTTAATTATAGTATTACTCATTTCTTCTTTTTCAAAGCTTTTAATTTATCATGTAACAGACGTAGTGATCCCTGGAATTACCCCCCTCTTGATTTTTTCCCCCTTTTTACATGGCTATGCTTATTACCATTCATAGCACAAGCCAAGAGCTATGGTTATTAAGTGGTGTCATTTGTACCCTAATGACTTTGTGCCTTTCACACCATTGAAAAGGAAGTTGGCTATTACGAAGCACTAAATGAAGCCCCAAACAAAGATTGAGGATTATTAACCCTCATGGCCCCGACTGTGAAGGAACTAACCACTCAGGTAGGGGAGGGGAGATAGGAGGTTCTAGATTTGCAACTACAGTTGTGGAAACTCTTTGGAATGTAGTAACCAAAGTCCTCAACTACTTACCAGAGTTTTGCCCCACCTTGACTTTTGCTCTTTTGTTCCCAAGGCCATTGTCTTTCTTCAGTCTCTCCTGTCACATTCTACTTCCTCTGCTTAGAATGGTCTTCTCTCTCTCCTCTTGCCATAGCTAAATCCCATCCATCCTTTAAATCATAGCTCAATTATCACTTCTTCAGAGAAGCACTCCCTGATCTTCCCAACCAGGTCAAATCCCCATCCACATCCTCATAACACCATCTTAGCAAGTGGTAATGTTACATTTGTTTTAGTCATTCTTGGATGAAGCCCATGGCTCCATGAGACTGTAAAAGCCTCACCAGCTCAGGGGGTCTTGTAGGGGGTTGGCTTGCTTGCCACTGTCTTCCCAGGGCTTAACAGTACACACTCAGTGTATTTGTTGAATAAAAAATCTTGGAGCCAAATATATCAGTCAGTACCCTGGCAGAAAGCAAGCACCACACTTAGCTGGGGTTCTAAAGGTATCAGAGTTAAGGAAACCAACTCAACAGGGATGCTGAGATGCCCAGAAACTAGCCACAGTAGGAAGATATTACCCACCCTGGGCCTGAAGGGGCATGAGGAAGGAAAGGCATTATCAGATTGCCGACAGAAAGCTAGGACCTTGCAGGAGCTGTAGTTGTGAAGAGGCATAGCTATTTCCAGAGACCCATCACAAGGCAGAAATGAAGGGGGAGATATCTTCATTCTCCTTCCTCCTATTTTCTGACCTACCAGGATCTCTCATTGGCCAAAGCCAACTGGAAGCCATGGGACAAGGAGTCCAGTAGATACAGTCCATAGGGGAATGAACAGAGGCCAGAGAACGGATGAATGGAGGAACCCCCTAATGATAACCAAGACCCCAAGGTTGCAGCCCAGGAGCCCTCCTCAGCCCTAATTGAGGCTTCCAGCCACCCCACCTCTCCTAATTTCATTGCAGACAGAAATGACTATAACTACTGCCGAGAAATGACTGTGACTACTGCTCCTCTGCTTGCATGGGGTGAGCCAATTAAATTTTCCCCATGGGTCACACGCTGAGTATTGAACACCAGCCGACTTCACTGAGAGCATGAAACGATGGCATGAGTTCAGCTCCAGTGGGTTGCAATCCACTGGGGTTAAATAAACAAATCAGGAATTCTGCATTAATAAGTCTAGCTACACAGAGTGAAATTGTTTTTTTTTTTTTTTTGGACGGAGTCTCACTCCATCACCCAGGCTGGAGTGCCGTGGTGCGATCTCTGCTCACTGCAAGCTCCGCCTCCCAAGTTCCTGCCATTCTCCTGCCTCAGCCTCCCGAGTAGCTGGGACTACAGGTGCCCCCCCAGCACGCCCGGCTAATTTTTTGTATTTTTTTTTTTTTTTTTTGAGACGGAGTCTCACTCTGTCGCCCAGGCTGGAGTGCAGTGGCGCGATCTCGGCTCACTGCAAGCTCCGCCTCCCGGGTTCACGCCATTCTCCTGCCTCAGCCTCTCCGAGTAGCTGGGACTACAGGCGCCCGCCACCACGCCCGGCTAATTTTTTGTATTTTTAGTAGAGACAGGGTTTCACCGTGGTCTCGATCTCCTGACCTCGTGATCCGCCCGCCTCGGCCTCCCAAAGTGCAGGGATTACAAGCGTGAGCCACCGCGCCCAGCCAATTTTTTGTATTTTTTTAGTAGAGACGGGGTTTCACCGTTTTAGCCAGGATGGTCTCAATCTCCTGACCTCGTGATTTGCCTGCCTTGGCCTCCCAAAGTGCTGGGATTACAGGCATGAGCCACCGGCCCGGCAAGAGTGAAATATTTTTAAATAAATTTTTCTGAGAGCATCTATCAGGATGCTGCAGTTTCTGTGCTGCTGGCTGTCTTTAACCTTGAGGGAAGCAGCTGGAGCAGTTTTCAAAAAGGATGGGTTTGAGGAACAAGAGTCGTTGTTGGCTACGTGTCTATTCACAGAGAAGCAAAAAAGCTGGAGACAGGAGTTCCAGCCTGTCACCAAGGGGGGTTCTCCTCCGTGCACTGTGGTCTAGCTCCTGCCCACTCTGCTTTGCTGAGTCAGCCCTCTCTGAATCACCATGACCCGGGTTCAAGGGCCTCCTGCCAGTCTTTCTCCTTCCTCCCTTGGATCTGTTCACCTTCTTGTTCCCTCACCTTGCCCTACTCCTGGCTCTCAGATTCCTGGGCCTGTTCCAGTCTCTGATTTACATTTTAAAGGTAGGGGTGGGAGAAGAAACCAGTGTTCTCCAAGGTTTCCATGGCCCTCTTCTCATTGGGGACTGGATTAGTCCATGACTTACAACATCCAGGTGGCAGCACGCATATTTTTTTGACTTAGGATGATCCCATATTGGCCTCCTCAACCTCATTCTCTCTGCTAAGCCCTGTACGCAGGCATTTCCTGCCATTTTCCCCGGATGCCCAGCTAGGATCTCAAACACAGCACTAGTTGTGAATGCAGCCTCTTCTCCTTGGAGGGGAAACCAGGTCTAATGGGAAAGCCTGGGCTTGGCCCCCTGTCTTCTGACCTTACTGTCAGCAAATCCACTATCAGCTGTGTGACCTTAGGCGAAACACTTCGCATCTCGAACCTAAAGTTTATTCTTCCAAAATGAAGCTCAGCAAAGATGATGGGAATGCTATACAGATATGAATATTGTTGTCATCATTTTTGTCATTATCATCATTGCATTGTGACAAATCCCTCACTGGGTGCCCCATTCTGACTAGTGTGTCTAGAGCATCATAGTCCTCCTGGTCAGCTGTGAGTCAGCTCTAATTCTTTCTCTCCTCAGTCTCTATGTCATACCCACATCCTCTTTTCCAGAACCTGCCAGTCATGCCATGTAATCACTGTGTCCTGTAGCCAAACCCACCCCTCACATCTGCAGGGCCCTGGGCAAGAGTGCAAATGGAGGATCCCAGCCCGTGGTCAGCCCCCTCTGTCTCCATCCCAGAGTCCCACCCACACCACCAGGAGGGGTCCTGCCCACATAGTGGGAAAAAGTCCCCATGTTGTCTTGGGGCCATTTGAGAATAGAATTCTGGAAGGCCAGGAACCCAAAGCATGGTCTAGAATTGTATATGTCGGGGGAGATGGTTTGCTTTGCATGGCTGTCCCTTTGGCTCCAACCGAAGGGAGCCATAGGTAGGGGTGCAGGCATAGGTAGGGGTGCAGGCATAGGTAGGGGTGCAGGCAGAGGAAGGCCAGGGTATGCCCCTCTAAGTGGGGCCCAGGTCACAGAGTAGAATCTCTCCTCTGGACTTGGGAGTCAAACAGAACCCAGCTGGATACTACTTTTTATTAGGTGGCGTTGAGTATATTGTAGGTGGCACCATCCTGTAAAGAAAGAAATAGGCGAGGAGTAGTGGCTCATGCCTGTAATCCCAGCACATCAGGAGGCCAAGGCAGGAGGACGCCTTCAATCCAGGAGTTCAAGACCAGCCTGGCCAACGTAGCAAGACCTTGTCCCTACTTAAAAAAAAAAAAAAAAAAAGAGAAAGAAATAGAAAAAAAAGCTAGGCATGGTGGCTCGTGCCTCTCAGCTACTTGGGAGGCTGAGGAAGGAGGATTGCTCAAGCCTAGGAGGTGGAGGCTGCAGTGGGTTGTGATCATGCCACCGCACTCCAGTCTGGACAACACATAGTGATCCTGCCTTAAAAACAAAACAAGAAAGAAACGATCTTAGGGTCCTGGGTGAGGAAGACATAGATGACTTTCAGAAATCCAGTAGAGGGCGTTAGATCCTCAAGTTTTCTCCTAAAGAAGCTTCTAGTGGAGCCAGTAACTGTCAGATGCTTAACAGACATCGGGTCTCAACATTCACGGCAGTTCTATTAGGTGGGTGAGAACCTGGGCCGAGCAGAATAATACCACGCAAACATGCCCACATCCTCATCCCCAGAACCTGTGAATCTGGTAACTCATATGGAAAAATGGACTTTGCAGGTGAGATTAAGTTAGCGATTTGGGGATGGGGAGATCCTCCTGGGTCTTTCAAAGAGGGAGGCAGGAGGAGGGTGAGAGTCAGAGAGATGTGAAGGTCTACCCTGCTGGCTTTGAAGACGGTGGGAGGGAAATGCAAGCAAAGAAATGCAAGGGCTTCTGCTAAAGATGGAAAAGTCAAGGAAATGAATTATTCCCTGGAAGCAAATGTAGGAAGGAATGGAGCCCTGCCTTAACCTTGATCTTAACCCTGTAAAACCCATTTCAAACTTTTGACCTCCAGAACAGTAAGATAATGAATTTGTGCTTTAAGTCACTGTTGGTGGTCATCTGTTAACACTAATAATAGGAAACTGATACAAAATCTTACCTCTACTTTGTAGAAAATAAAGGAGGAGAGAACCCACAGTGTCACAGAGGCTGGGGGAACTGCCTGAAGTCACACAGTCAGAGAAGGCAGGTGCCTGGATCCCTCCTGAGACTCCCATGGCTCACAGTACAGGCTGGAATCCTCACAGGAGAGGCATGTGCATTTGGTAAACAGAGGAATATTGGGGAAGCCATGGGAAAGTGATGTTCACTTCTCTGTGATACTTCCCAGCACAGAAATGATTTGAAGCTATCAGAGACGAGCTGTCTCACTAGCAAAGAGGAAGTCTTCACAATACGTGAAGACCTTCAGAACAAAACCGAAAGTCTTACAAAAGGGCCTTCCGTGGCACAAATAGTGGCTGGTTAGGGACTTCAAGATCTGCCACACTTGCCGGTTCCAGACCCCAGGATCCGGCCGCTGCCTTCCTCTCCACCTGCCCTTGTATTTTTCTCCACCACTCTGGCCTCCTCTTAGAGAATTCCACGTGGGATTCAGATCCACCTGGAGCCAAAGCATATGCTCCTCCTCTCCCTGAATCCCTATTGCTCAGCTCTTTCCAAGGCTCACTCCTTCCTGCTCTTCAGGTCTCACCCATCACCTCCATAAACCCACACCTATATTAATGTCCTGTAAGCTGCTGTTCAAATGACTTTGCTGTCCTGTACTTTGCTGTTCAACGTAGTGGCTTAAATAACATAAAAGTATTACCTTACAATTCTGAAAGCCCAAGAACCAAGGTGTCAGTAGGGCTGCATTCCTCATGGAGGCTCTAGGGGAGAATTTATTTCCTTCCCTTCTTTTTTTTTTTTTTTTTTTTTTTTTTTTTTTTTTTTGAGACGGAGTCTCGCTCTGTCGCCCAGGCTGGAGTGCAGTGGCGCAATCTCGGCTCACTGCAAGCTCCGCCTCCCGGGTTCACGCCATTCTCCTGCCTCAGCCTCTCCGAGTAGCTGGGACTACAGGCGCCCGCCACCACGCCCGGCTAATTTTTTGTATTTTTAGTAGAGATGGGGTTTCACCGTGGTCTCGATCTCCTGACCTCGTGATCCGCCCGCCTCGGCCTCCCAAAGTGCTGGGATTACAAGCGTGAGCCACCGCGCCCGGCCTCCTTCCCTTCTGTAGCTTCTAGAGGCCACGTGCATTTTTCTTGCTTCACGGTCCCTCCAGCAAGGGCATCACTCCAAACTCTGCTTCCCTTGTCCCATCACCTGCTCTCTGATCCAAACCCTCCTGCCTCCCTCTTGCAAGAATCATTGTGGTTCCATGGGAGCCCCCAGATAATCCAGGATAATCCCCCACCTCAGATTTTTAGCTTACTCACTTCTACAAAGTCCCTTTGCCATGTCAGGTAACAAACACATCCTCGGGTTCTGGAGATTAGGGAATGGATGGCTTGGGAGTGTGAGGTCATTCTGTCTGCTTTCCCCAGGGATCTTGTTTAACTGGGTCACTCTCCCCCAACCCCTCACCACCTAGTCTCCATCGTGGAACACTGCTCACTCCCTTTGTAGCACTTTTTTTTTTTTTTTTTTTTTTTTTGAGATGGAGTTTTGCCCTTGTTGCCCAGGCTGGAGTTCAATGGCATAATCTCAGCTCACCGCAACCTCCGCCTCCCCGGTTCAAGCAATTCTCCTGCCTCAGCCTTCCGAGTAGCTGGGATTACAGGCATGCACCACCATGCCCGGCTAATTTTGTATTTTTAGTAGAGACAGGGTTTCTCCATGTTGGTCAGGCTGGCCTTGAACTCCCAACCCTCAGGTGATCCGCCTGCCTGGGCCTCCCAAAGTGCTGGGATTACAGGCCACCCCGCCCGGCTGTAGCACTTTTTTTTATGATTATGATGAGCCTATTTAATAAGGGAAACTGTGATTCCCCCTAGGACAGACAGAGAACATCTGTTTAACCCATCTCGTGGCCCAGGGCTTTGGTTCTGTTGAGTGACTGAACAAATGAATGAATGAGTGAATGAATGTGTAGTATAGCTGTTATCATTCACATAAGATGAGATACAGAGAGAGGAAGCCAGTTGTTGGAATGATATTACCAACTCAAAGCAGAGCCAGGATTCAGCCCTGGAATATTCCCACTGCCTCCTGCCACCATCCACTTGGGATGCTGTCAAATTGGCCTCCCAGACACCAGGAATGTCAGAGAAAGTCCAGATGTCCTTTGAGCTTAGAATGTTGGCATCTTGAGGTGCTTCAATGACATGACTCAGATTTCCTCCCTCCACTCTCTGGATGGGAAACCAGCTCTGTTGGAGATGGCCTGAGTAAGTCCAGAATCCCAGCCCTGGAAAATCCAGCTGCCGAGACCAGATATGGCCAGCCACGCAGCTGGCAGTGGCGTCCCAGACTGGGTGTGGGACCATGGTCCTGATTATGAACAGACTCTGCTGGGCCACCCAGGCTGCACTGAGCAGACCACCAAGAGATAGCTGCCCAGGCCAGGGGCTCTAGGATGTGGGGAATGCAGGACAAACACCTCTAGGTGAGGCTCAGCCACGTGACATCTCACTTTCCCCACATATCCACTTTTTCATTCATTCATTCATCCTGGAAGCCATTGTGTAACAGATGTCCTTTTGCACTCTGGACTCTGAGGTAGATACCATTGTCCTGCCCATATAGAGCTGCAATCCCCAATATGGTAGCTATGAGCTATGGCAGGCCAATGAGGACTTCAAGTGTGGCTCATCTGAATTGAGATTTACTCTCAGTGTAAAATACACCCTAGAGTCCAAACAGTCCCCACCAACAAAGTGTAAATTATTACTTCATTATATTGAGTATATATTGAAATAACATGTTGGATATATTTGGTTAAAGAAAATACCTTAAAATTAATTTCACCAGTTTCTTTTTACATTTGTTGACATGGTTAATTAGAAAAACTTTAGCTACATTTGTGGTTCGCTTTTTATTTCTTTTAGATGGCACTGTTCTGCTGATTTGCAAAGGAGAGGAGAGGCTGATGTGTAACTTACAAGGCTGGGACAGGGTTGACATCACTAACCAACTGAGGTGTGAAGGGAGAAGTGCTTGGGCGAGACTGTGAGGTTGGGGGTGAAGGGCAAATACTTAGAAGAGCTCACATCCAAGTCAACAACAACAAGACAAATCCAAGGTAGCTCAGGACCAGGGCACCCCAGGAAGGGACCCAGGACGAACAGAGACACAGCGCAGAGAGCCCAGTGAACTTCAGATACATCGCAAGTGGTGGACATGAGGGTGTGATAAGAGGTGAAGGAAAGCAACAAAGCCAGAAAAGGCCACAGTTACCAGCTCCAGAAACATGTATTCCAGTGCTGCTCAGCAGAATTACGTGAGCCACATGCAGGGTTTTAAATTTTCTAGTTTCTAGCCATATTTTCAAAATTACTGAAAGCTAATTTTAATAATTGTTGTTTCAACACGTAATAAATGTCAACAATTCTTGCTGAAATAGTTTAGATTCTTTTTTATGATGATTAAGTCTGTGACGTCTGGTGTGAATTTTACACTGACAGCACATGGCAATTTTTACTAGCCAAATTTCAAATGCTCACTTGCCATACTGACTAGTGGCTATAGTATTAGGCAATGCAGGTCTACTAGACAGTTCTCTTGAATACAATGGGGAAAGGTTTTAAGCAGAAGACTATTTAAAAAAAAAAAAAGTACCTCTGCTGGTCCCAACGGAGAAGACAAGTCTCCCACATGCTACTGAGCTTTCTGGAGCCCATCACCACCATCTTCTGGGCACTGTCACCCCCGATGGGGTGCTTCCACTTATAAACGGTAATTTGGGAGCAATGTCTCTTTTGTCAGACTTTGCTTTGCCAAGGTGTTAGTTGAGAGCAGTTTGGGATGTTGACAACAGAGGAAGGGGAAGCTGCCCTCTCAGATCCCCCACGGTTCTCACCACCTTTCAGATGGGCACCAAAGGCAAGAACCTTGGATGTTTTAATCATTGGATTTTGCATCTGTGAAACCGTGGTGCTTAACTCAGCTAATCAATATGATGCATAACTCGGCTTATCATCGGGTTTCTCCTCTGTGAAACGGATGCAGACACTTCTAAGAGGTTTGGTGTGTGTGGATAAAAGGAAGCAACTTATGCAAAGGACCTCATACGGTGGCCTAAGAAAGAATTAATCAAGAACGGTATCATTTTTTTCCTTCAACATTGTCATGAGAAAGGCTCCAAGAGCAGCCTAACAAGAGGATAGAAATGCACACAGCGTGACTAGGAGGTCAGGCTACTTAAATGGCCTCTTGGAAATACTGCTAATCCTTTATCCGTCCTTTCCATAAGGGACTTCAAGGAGTCAGTTCATTTCAGAAAGAAATATCCAAAAAGCATGCAGATTAGAGGCAGCCCTGCAAGGAGCTTTTTCTCCTAGCATCACAATAAGCTTTAACTGGTGAGAAAACAGCTTTTCAGTTTCTCTGGGCTCTGTCTTTCTGGAGAGGGAGCTTAAAAGTTGTTCCTAGTCTCCAAGGAGTTTTCAGATGCTAATAACTTGCCAGGGTGATAAATAACTGAATGCTGGAGAACCATGACGTGAGACACTACCTACCTCATTCCTCTGCCTTTGAGAGTCAAACAAAGCAGTACGGACTAGGCAGAACTGGGAAAGAGCTTTGGTTTTGAAGTCTGACAGCCCTGAGTGCCAACCACAATTCTGTCATAATTAACTACGTAATCTTTGGGTAAATTGCTTCTATTTTTGAGCATCAGGGTACATTATCTGTAAAATGGGGATATATTTTGCAAGGTAATAATAATGTATGTGAGATAAGAATATATTATCTATTATTGCATTTAACTCCCCCACCCCCAGCAAACTTAGAGGCACTTACGATCTCCCAGTTTCTGTGAGTGGGGAATCTCGGCACAGCTTAGTTGGTCCTTTGATTCTCACAAGGCTGCAGTCGGGGTGTTACAGGAAAGGAGTCCTAATCCAGACCCCAAGACAGGGCTCTTAGGTCTCACACAGGTGAGAATTCAGGGCCAGTCCACAGTGCAAAGCAAAAACAAGTTTAAGAAACTCAAGTGGTGAAACAATAGCTACGCCATAGACAGAGTAGGGCGTTCCTGAAAGTAAGAGGAGGAACACATTCACCCTGGGTACAATGGGCTGGGCGCCGTGGGTCAAGCCTGTAATCCCAGCACTTTGGCAGGCCAAGGCAGGCGGATTACAAGGTCAGGAGATCAAGACCATCCTAGCTAACACGGTGAAACCCCGTCTCTACTAAAAATACAAAAAATTAGCTAGGCATGGTGGCAGGCTCCTGTAGTCCCAGCTACTCGGGAAGTTGAGGCTGGAGAATGGCGTGAACCTGGGAGGTGGAGCTGGCAGTGAGCCAAGATCATGCCACTGCACTCCAGCCTGGACAACACAGTGAGACTCCATCTCAAAAATAAAAAAAAAAGCACAGGGACATGTGCTCTGCTACAAGGGTTTGTGATGAAGGATTAATTTTCTTAATTACTGTATTTTGCAAGAATCAATATTATTATTATTATGATTATTAGACATTCTCGCTCTGTCGCCCAGGCTGGAGCACAGTGGCACAATTTCAGCTCACTGCAACCTCCACCTCCTGGGTTCAAGCAATTCTCCTGCCTCAGCTTCCCAAGTAGCTGGGATTACAGGCACTCACCACCACCAACTAATTTTTGTATTTTTAGTAGAGATGAGGTTTCCCCATGTTGGCCAGGCTGGTCTCGAACTCCTGACCTCAAGTGATCTGCCTGCCCTGGCCTCCCAAAGTGCTGGGATTAGAAGCGTGAGCCACTGTGCCCGGCCTGATATTATTATCTTTAAAGCAAAATTAGGAATGCCTCTGTTCTCAAGGTATGGAGATATCGTTATCAGGACACTCCCAAGTCTGGGTCTGTTTAGTAAACATTATCAATCTGTTCCCTTAAGGGTGAGCATCTAGAGGCTAGGAATACCTCACTCTCTGGGGATGTAGCACAGCAAGTCCCAGCCTCATTTTCCTAGCCCTCACTCAGGACAGAGTTACTCTGGTTCAAATGCCTCTGACAAAGGTGTCAGCTGGGGATGTGGTCTCAACTGGGGAAGGGTCTGCTTCCAAGCTCTCTGTGGTTGTTGGCAGGATTCAGTTCCTCACCGGCATTTGGACTGAGGGTATCTGCCCCTCACTGACTGTTGGCTGGGGTCTGCCCTCAGTTTCTTGCCACGTGGAGCTCTCCATAGGGCAGCTCACAACATGGCAGTTTGAGTCATCAGAACAAAGAAGCATCAAGAGTTAGAGAAAGAGAGACTGCAAGATGGAAGTCACGGTCCTTTATTACCTAATTTTGGAAGTGATATATCATCACTTTTGCTCTGTTCTGTTGCTTAGAAGCAAGTCAGTAGGTCTAGCCTACGTTCACAGGGAGGGGATGAGTACCAGGCAATGGGGATGACTGACAACAATTTTAGAAGGTGTCTGCTACAATATATGAACATTCCCAGTGGGTTGTAGCTATTATGAACAAATGTGAAAACCCTTTGAAAAGCAGAGCTCACTACAGAAATAAAAGGGATGTACTGGATTATGTATTAGGGTCAAGAAATTTAACAATCATATGACACTATTAGTCAGAGATCACAGGGCCGGGCGCAGTGGCTTATGCTTGTAATCCCAGCACTTTGGGAGGCCGAGGCGGGCGGATCACGAGGTCAGGAGATCGAGACCGTGGTGAAACCCCGTCTCTACTAAAAATACCAAAAAATATTAGCCAGGCATGGTGGCGGGCGCCTGTAGTCCCAGCTACTCGGAGAGGCTGAGGCAGGAGAATGGCGTGAACCCAGCAGGCGGAGCTTGCAGTGAGCCGAGATCGTACCATTGCACTCCAGCCTGGGTGACAGAGTGAGACTCTGTCTCAAAAAAAAAAAAAAAAAAAAAACATAAAAAAAATAAATAAATAAAATAAAAATAGAGATCAGGGCCGGGCACAGTGGCTCATGCCTGTCATCTCAGCACGTAGGGGAGGCCAACAGGGGAGGATCACTTGAGGCCAAGAGTTCATGAGCAGCCTGGGCAACATGGCAAAACCACATCTCTACTAAAAAAAAAAAAAAAAAAAAGCAAAAAATTAGCTGAGCACGTGGTGACGCTTGCCTGTAATCCTAGCTACTTGGGAGGCTGAGGTGGGAGGACTGCTTGAGACCAGGAGGTCAAACCTGCAGTGATCTGTGATTGTACCGCTTTACTGCAGCCAAGGCAACAGAGCAAGACCTTGTCCCCCCAAAAATGGGTTGATTCTGATCACTACCAGGTTGTCCAAAGACTGCATTTAAAAGTGCATTTATATTAAATACTGATTTGATAATATGTTACCAGACAGACACTAAAGTTAAAAGGCATCCATTTCTTCTACATGATGTTTTATTATATATCCATAGCCCTTTCTAGTTACTTTAGTATATGTGTGTTTTTATGGAGCTAGAGATTAAAACATTTTAAATATGCATGTCAGTTCTCATTTAGCAATATTACAACATTTAATTCTGCTGCGTAGTCTTTATAATTAGCTGTATATATCTTTACCTTCTTTAACAGCCACATATCATTTCCTTTCAGTAGATACATGTGAGAGTCATTGTTTACTTGGCCATCCCCTTAACTCGGGGACATATAAGTTGCTTCGATGTTTTGCCATAAAAAGCAATATACTGTAATTGAGTATCTTTTGTGTCATAAGTTTTTTTCCCCATAATTTAAATTATGTCTTTAGGATAAAGTTCCAGAAAAGCAATTAGAATACAAACATTTTAATAGCTGTGTCAAGTTGTTATCCAAATATGTAGAAGGCTTCGGTTTTCATACAAGCAAACACTGCTCTATCAATCAGCCACAGGGTGAGTTCCTCAAAGGCAGATACTGTAACTTACTTTTTAATTTTGTTTAACCATAGCATCTAGGCTAGAAGCAACACTTAATGAATATTTTTGGACTGAATGAACACAAATTTTAAATATTTGAGACTTCAGGAAAAATATTTAGGCTAGATCTATTAAAACTTTTTTTTCTTAATCAAGAGATGTTGCATTTCCACACAGATTTCACTGAGATGTGGAGCATGGGCCTGTACCAAGCACAAGCTCCATGTTGCCCTTTCTGGATTTCATTTAACTCTCATGCCTCCCTCCCCAACCCCACCTCAACAGTTGTAATTCCACGTGGAAACAGAATGAGATGCTCAAAATGCAAACTGGATTCTGCTGCAAACTTGCTGGTTCACAGGGTCCCAGGAGACACCTGTTGGCCTGGCAAGCCTCCAACATTTGCAAAGAAACAGGATGCCCTCTCTCCTGGGGAGAATACTATAGTGTTGAGGGGAAACTCCACTTAGACAGAGACATTTCCTCCCAATAACCAGAATTGTGAGAATTTTCCTGTGTTCAGTTCGGCCTTGAGTAACGGGGTCAACTTAGCCCAACTGTGAGTCAGAGTTAAATAACACTGAAGTAAGCAGGGCACAAATGACCTTCAGAAAATACCTTTATTGGTCAAAATGTAATCTGACTAATGCACCCTGCCACCCTGCAACATGTAATTCTGAGAACTCCAGAGAACCTTCCCCCACCCTTTTAAGAAATGTTCATCTACTTATTTCAAGAGCTGTCACCCTCACTTTTTCGACCCAGAAGATGTTTGCACAAGATCACTGTGTGTGAATGGCACAACCAGAATGTAGTTGCCCCCCAACGTCCAACATCAACCCGTTAGCCACTAAGCTTGAGCCGCAGCGCCCTCTGGTGGTCACTTGACAGTTTGAGTTTTCCAGGCCCCCTTTTTAACTGGGCAACACCTCGCCTAACCAGCACCTCTGTTTCTCACCTTTTCTCGCAGGTGAAGGAGGCCATGCAGCGGATTCACGACCGAGGGAACATTGGCAAGTTAATTCTGGATGTAGAAAAGACCCCAACTCCACTGGTGAGTGAAAAGCAGAGGAGTCTGTTCAGTTCCATGAGAGCGAGCACCACGGGTCAATCAGATGCAGACACCGATGGGGTAGAAGGAAGTACAGGTAGCCTGTGGGCTAGTGGAGGAGACCAGGGGTAATCAAATGATTTCACACATGAGGGATTCATGACAAACTGAGATGAATGCTGAAAAGGAAAGGCCAGTGCTTCAGTGAGAGCATATCGAAAGCAATCTGAAGGCATAGGCAGGAAAGCATAGCAACAACAGACCTGTCTATTACGGCTGCTAGCTCTTGGGAGAAATTCCTGGAAAATTTCAATAATTTCACATTCATGTTCCTAACAGAATGATGCCAGCTGCTTCCGAGATGCTTCCTGATGGTTCCACCGATTTTTTTTTTTTTTTTCTTTCAGAGAGAGTGAGTCTCACTCTGTCACCCAGGCTGGAGTGCAGTAGCACTATCTCAACTCACTGCAGCCCCCGCCTCCTGGACTCAAGTGATCCTCCCACCTCAGCCTCTTGAGCAGCTGAGACTACAGGAGAGCACCACCACGCCCAGCTAATTATAATTATTATTGGCCGGGCGCGGTGGCTCACGCCTGTAATCCCAGCACTTGGGGAGGCTGAGGCGGGTGGATCATCTGAGGTCAGGAGTTTGAGACCAGCCTGGCCAAGATGGTGAAACCCCGTCTGTACTAAAAATAACAAAAATCAGCCAGCTGTGGTGGCAGGTGCCTGTAATCCCAGCTACTGGGGAGGCTGAGGCAAGAGAATCGCTTGAACCTGGGAGGCAGAGATTGCAGTGAGCCATGATTGCGCCATTGCACTCCAGCCTGGGGGACTAGAATAAGACTTCGTCTCAAAAAAAAAATAATAATATAAAATAAAATAATAAAAATGATATAATTAAAATATAAATAATACAAAATATAATTAAAAATATTATTATTTTTAGAGAAAGGATCTCACCATGTTGCCTAGACTGGTCTCGAGCCCCTGAGCTCAAGCAATCTGCCTACCTCGGCCTCCCGAAGTGCTGGGATTATAGGCATGAGCTACCACACCCAGCTGTGATGTTTTTTTTTCTTTTACCGAAACAAAACCCTTATATCCCAGCGATACCAACAAGAGTACAGCATGTCAAACTCACATCCCACCTGTACTCCCCAGGGCCTCTCGAGGAGGGAGTATGTAATGGTGTGGTCAGTGCACAGACCATCCGACTACATGGATTCAAAACCCTGAGCCCCTGTTTATGACCTGGGCAAGTTACTTGACTACTCGGCTTTGATCCCCTATCTGTAAAGTGGAGATTGATAAGTTCTCAGAATAGCATTCATAAAGCATTGTCTGATATGTACTAAGTTCCAGGTCATCTTTTTTTGAGACGGAGTTTCACTCTGTCACCGAGGCTGGACTGCAATGGCACAATCTCGGCTCACTGCAAACTCCGCCTCCCGGATTCAAATGATTCTCCTGCGGCAGCGTCCCGAGTAGCTGGGATTATAGGGGCCTGCCACCACACTCAGTTAATTTTTTTATGTTTAGTAGACACGGGGTTTTACCATGTAGGTCAGGCTGGTCTCGAACTCCTGACATTATGATCCACCCGCCTCAGCCTCCCAAAGTGTTGGGATTACAGGTGTGAGCCACCACGCCCGGCCCCCAGGTCATCTTTAATAGAGAAAATACTTCTTGGGAAGGGTTTCTTGTTTCTTTGTTTACATACATGTTGATTCTTGAAGCTGCATCAGTTCTTTAAAAAAAAAAAAAAAAAAAAGAACTAAGATTTCTCGCATACTCTCATGTAAAGTTTTTTGTTTTTTTTTGAGACGGGGTCTCGCTCTGTCGCCCAGGCTGGAGTGCAGTGGCGCGATCTCTGCTCACTGCAAGGTCCACCTCCCAGGTTCACGCCATTCTACCACCCCAGCCTCCCAAGTAGCTGGGACTACAGGCGCCTGCCACCACGCCCGGCTAATTTTTTTGTATTTTTAGTAGAGACGGGGTTTCACCATGTTAGCCAGGATGGTCTCAATCTCCTGACCTCGCGATCTGCCCACCTCGGACTCCCAAAGTGCTGGGATTACAGGCGTGAGCCACCGCACCCAGCCAGGAGTGTGTATTTTTAAAAATATTTCCTTGACTTGTAACCATAATGTAATTTGGGTATGACAGTCATTTCATTCAATGAAGGGCATCTTCAACATGTAAAACGCCCTCTTGTTAAGTGACTGATACAACATGAATATAGCTTATTAAATACTAAGCTCCAGGGCTGTTCACAGCAGATGAGAGGGCAAGGTTAGGGAGGGGAGGGAGTGACTTGGATCCTGAGTCTCATGTACACCTCTTTGTAGTCTTCAAACATATGACCAAGTCTATTTCAGTCTCATTTGGAGAAGGCAGACAGGCTCTAGGCCCATCCTGGAAGCTTATGGCTTTCAAGCAAAATAGTTGGCACCAATTTCCCACCCCGGGATGCTCCTGTGTCCATCACACATGAGTTGCGGCCAAGTCATCCGGCTGATAGGAAGGCCTGTCTTACCAAGCGAGGATTCTTACCGGAGCAGATGCTGAAAAATCCACCTTTCAGGGTAAAAGCACAGCATCTGCCCGTGCCACACACAATGTCATTGTCCTTGTTTCTGAACCTCCTGAAGGCTTCTTTTTTGAAATGCAGTCTCACTCTGTCACCCAGGCTTGAGGGCAATGGCACGATCTCGGCTTACTGCAACCTCTGCCTCCTGGGTTCAAGCGATCCTCCCACCTCAGTCTCCTGAGTAGCTGGAATTAGAGGCACATGCCACCACACCCAGCTAATTTTTTGTTATTATTTTTAGTAGAGACAGGGTTTCACCATGTTGGCCAGGCTGGTTTTGAACTCCTGACCCCAAGTGATCCACCTGCCTTGGCCTCCCAAAGAGCTGGGATTATAGACATGAGACACTGTACCCAGCCCTCCTGAAGGCTTTTATCCCTGGGACCTAAAGAAACAAAAAGACAGTAGAGAGTGGGTATTCGGAGCAAACACGTGGTGGAGAAGAGGCTATGGCCTATCTAGATGGAAAAGCAGACTTGAAGGAAAGGGAGCATGTCGTGAGGTTAAACAGAAGACATGGAGACGCAGGAGGAATCCAGTGAGGTCATTTTAGGGTTAGCACCTGACTGAAGAAGAAAGAACTCAAGCTCCAGGCTCCACAGGATGTGTCACTCTCCACTCAGCAGGTGCTTTCTCCTACTAGAATGACCATCTTTTTTTTTTTTTTTTTTTAAGACAGAGTCTCATTCTGTCACCCAGGCTGGAGTGCAGTGGTGTGATCTCAGCTCACTGCAACCTTCACCTTCCGGGTTCAAGTAATTCTCATGCCACAGCCTCTAGAGTAGCCGGGATTAGAGGTGCTCACCACACCACGCCCGGCTAATTTTTGTATTTTTAGTAGAGATGGGGTTTCACCATGTTGGCCAGGTTGGTCTTGAAATCCTGACCGCAGGTGATCTGCCCGCCTTGGCCTCCCAAAGTGCTGGGGTTACAGGCGTGAGCCACCACGCCCAGCCATGACCACTCTCAGCCCTCACTCAGCCCCAAATCTGCCCAGCCGGCATGCTGCAGGACACATACTGCTCCTCTAGAATAGTCTGTGCTCTAAGGCGTGTGAGCAGCACCCAGGCAGGGGAAGTCGACTGCTATTGGCAGCACCAGAAGTGAATTTCCTGGGAAGCACTAAGAGTGGAGTCTGTCCTGCTGAGAGCCTCCTCTTGATGAGGCTGGACCAAAGCAAACTCGAAACTCACCCTATGATGTGTCACGAGGTCAGAGCAGAGGCAGAACTGCTGCCTCCAGACCCCACAGTCCCAGCGGGCAGCCCTGCCCCACTCCTGGACATGTGACCAGTGCCCCAGAGAACAGAGGTGGCCTTTCCTGAAGGCTACTGACCTCTGCTGCCCTTACGGCTTCTGTGGTCCCATCACCTCAGGGTCTCCGTTTCCACTGCTATAGAACAGAACTCACAACAGTAATTACTACTATTGTGACTATTTCATAGAGTTGTAGAGAAGATTAAAAGAACCAGTGTCTGTGAGCCAATTGGCATATCGGTGACTATGTATTATAATATACATTACTAAGGGACAGCTTAGTTGGTTAGTTCTTCATTATCCTAAAGCACTTGTTGCATACGTACCTAGTTGTAGGGAAGAAAACTGCAGAGACCTGGTCCTCTCCCGTGGTGTGTACGGTTCGGCAGGGGCAGATGGACATTCGCCAATGAGCCATTCGTTTAAATGGGACATTGCAACTCTTAATCAGTGTGACAAAGAAGAGGTATTTGGGCCATGAAAGCTCGTAATAGGGAGATTGTTCCAGTTAGGGAATTCTGCAAAGGCTTCCTTGAGGAAGCAGGATGAGCCCTAAAGGAAACATAGGGATGAACTGGATGAACCGGGCAGAGAGGGTAGAGGAATGACATTACAGGGAGAAGGCACTGCACATGGTGTGGCCGAGGGGGAAAACCCAGCTTCAGGTGAGACAGCATGGGGTGAGCTGAGATTCAGGAGCCAAATTCCTGTTTGTCAGAATAAGCCGTGACGCAGCCAGGGACTCAAGTTTGGGAGATCTGGGGCCCAATCTAGATCAGGGGATAAGAAAAGAAAAGAAATCTGAGGCACAGATCATGTAGGGGGATGTTAATGGACAAAACTAATTTGTTCTGAGCCTCTGTCATATGCTCAGCCCTTTGCTAGACTCTTTAGATACATTACTCCATTTTCTTTCACCTGCTTCTTAAAACAAATTTATAAGGTAGGTGGATTTATCGCCACTGTAATAATGGAGGAAATGAAAGCCCAGAGCGGTAATCATAACTATGCCAGGTACCAGTGATTAACAGAAGAAAAAGAGTCAGGCAAAATCCCTGTGTTCTCAGAAACTATATTGCAGTGGGGGAATAGAGACCAAAAAGCAAAATACACCTTTGTTCTGGTTGTTGTATCTGCTCTTCGTAAGTGACAGCATCAAGACTTCAACCCTGGGGGCTCTGTGCAGCCAGTGCTCTCAATACCCCTCCCATCTCCCCTTGGCACTTGGGTCCCCTGTACTCCAGGGGCACCTCTTGTGGGCACCTGCCCCTCTCTGCCTGAGAGCTAACTCTCGTCACCAGAGCATGATTGAGTTTTGCACAGAACTTGCGTGAGGTGCAGGGAGATAACTCACCTCCTCTGAGAGCACCCCTTAGCCATAACGTGGCTTCCTCCTCCCTCAGAAGGGACAGCTCTAAGATGTGCCCCCCAGGGTCTCTCAGAGGTCCCCAGCAGGACTAAGTCCCACTGCCCACACAGGAACCAATTTACTAACATTCCCTGCATTGGATTCTTCCCCCTTTTGCTCTCATTTCTTCACTCTCCTGCTGGTGTGTCCTGGGATCATCTCCCAAATTCCAGATACTGGCATTCAAATCCTTATCTTAGCACCGTCTCTCGGGGTGCCCAACATATGACAGCTAATCCTGCACTACCTTCCAGGGAAACAAGCAACCCTAGCTCCTAGCCCCCAAGAAGTCCTCCCATGGGACTCTGTCAGATGCTCAGAGATGATGGGGCTGGGTTGCACAGCCCTCAACAACATCCTCTTTTGAATTACAGATGGCCAATGACAGCACAGAGACCAGTGAAGCAGGGGAAGAGGAGGAGGACCACGAGGGAGACGGCGAGAACAAGGAGCGGATGCCCTTTATCCAGTAACCCAGGACCCAGGTGGGAGAATGTGAAGGATGGTTTGGAAGACGAGGACCCGGCTGAGAAAACTCTTCTGTGCCCCAGTGAACAAATGCTGTAGTCCAGTGCGTGTCGTGTTTGTCTGCAGTCAGCTGAGCTAAAAAGCTGTTGATCACTGTTGTTTTTTGAAGTGCCAATCCCATGCCATGCAGTATTATGTCCCTCTCCTATCTGTGTATTACACATTCCCCTCTCCCCTGTATCAAAACCATCCATCTGTGGGTTCTTCTTGACAGTTCTAGAACAGCCTTGCAAATTAATACAAGCCCCAGGCCCGATGCCTAAGAGACCAGACGTGGGCAAAGACAAGTTTGAATCGAAAGGTGTTATCACAGAGCCCTGTCCAACTCCTAGAATTCTTCAGGCCAGTGACACTTTTTTGCTGCTGGCCAACCATGCCTCTGATGAGAACACTTGCCAATTTGGCCGGCAGAAAGAGAGTAGGCCAGATGTTTTCATGAGCCCACAAATTTAGAAACTCTCCTAGTAGTACTTTTCCCCTCTCCATTTAAGAGACAACTACAGTCAAAAGTTTGAGCCATTCTCTTCTACCCCTTCAGTGTCTGACCCTTTCACTGGCTCTTATCCATAAACACAGGGAGGCAGTTATGGAGTTTTCACAGTAGACAATGGGTCAACAGCATGAGTTTGAGGACCTGCTGTGAAGATTTCTCCTCCAAAACACATCACATGAGCAGGATTCTTCCTGCTCCATATCTGATTTAATTTTAAGAAAACACCACATACGAGATGCATTCAGAAGTCATTCCTCAGCATTGCTGGTGTTTGCACACTTGCCACCTGCATTACCAACTCTGTAAATTTCAATTCCTGGTGGAAAGTGACCACCTTAACCATGGATTTCCCAAAGAAGAGTTCCCTTGCAGACCATAGGTGGAAAAGTCAAGGAGCATCTCCTTCCTTGCAAAGCATGTCCCAACATGTAACATACTCTAGGGATACAAAAGGTTTATATTCACCATCTGATGCCAGATGTACAGTTCCTCCCCTCCCATATGTAAACCCCGGTGTAGAATCTGCAGCGCCCTGCTCCTCGGAAACCAAGGAGCAAGCCACCTGCTCACACAACTTGTTCAATCTTTCAGCTCCTAAGGAACCCTACCCCCATGCAATTTGACTGCGCTTGAGATGTGAATACAGTTACCTTCGAGAAAGAGAGGGAGCTCCTCACGCCGTCCTTCCAGTCCTTTTGGCTAAAATGCTTAACTATCACTCACAAACCAATCTGGAGATACCAGGACTCATGGGATTAGTACCCCAACTTTGTGTTCTGAAAAACATCAGAGGGATTTTACAGTGCCCAGTTTTTCCACCAAAAAGCCTTAGGGTGGACCCAACCCTTTCCGCAAGTGGTAGGAATGAATGCATCTTAGCAATTACCTGATTTCCAAAGTCCTTTTGTAGCAAATGTCACCTCATTCGTGTTCTTTTTTCCTATCCTAAGCTTAGGATGATGAGTTATGTATGCCAAATATTTATCTGAAGAGTTTCTCCTCATTGTGAATGTGTATGTAAAATATGAAGGCAAGAAAGGGTGCTTTCATCTGAGGAACAAAGGGATGAGAGTATCCCAAAGGAGGATACCAACATGATTTTTACTTCCTACTCCAGGACTCACAGTATTCCAGTTCTGGGCCATTTACAGAGATGATGGGGCATTTATCCCCCTATTACCTTTGCTAAGTGCTATATTATTGACTGTTTCTCCTGTAACCATGATGAAAAGGGGGTCTTAGGGAGAACTGTCATCCAAGTGGCATTCCTAGTAAGTTGGGCAGAAATGACATTTTCCAGAGCTGAAGGAGTGAAGAGCCCTTGGCCATATTAGGGCTCTCCTTCCTCAGGGGAGTGGGAACTCAGCCACATTCAGAATTCATATCGCCTTTGTTATGTCCAGAGGAGAGGCATAAAAAGGCACTCTCCCCCACCACCCCTACCAAATTTGAGTTTGCTAGTTAAACAAAACCAAACCAAAGTTAATCCAGTAATCACAAATTACGCCAGACGGTTAAAGAAAACCCTTGCACAATACAGAACGAGAAAACGAGAGTTTGACCAATAAGACCAATTTCTGCCATGAAGAACGGGGGACGCAAGTTCATTGTTTAACGTACTCTCATTTTAAGCACCTTCTTTCCTGTCTCTTGATTGTTTTTTCTGAAGGAAGTGTAAAGAATGTCTCAGTCTGCCTTAAAGGAACTGTGAAGGCTTCTCTGTAATTTAAGCTTGACTGAAGTGAACTGAAACATTGTCTAATGTCTTCGTGGCTTTAGAGCTTTTGTTATATTGTGCCTACAAAGTAAATTATGTTTACATAAAAATATAAATAAAGCATTCAGCATAGCAAAACCTCACCTGGCATCTGCTATTCCACATAAATCATTGCTGGAAAAGCAGTCGCACTATTAAATACGCAATGAACGGGGAACTGGAACAAGAAAAGTTAAAAACCTAATGGGAGCATCTCCAGATGAGAAACTAAAGACCACATGGAGAAAATAGGGGTTAAGAGGAGAAAAGCCTTTCAAACCACTTTCAGGTTCCCTCAAACTACACAGTAAAACCATTAGGTTAAAAATATATATATATAAAACATCCTATGGGCCAGGCACGGTGGCTCATACCTGTAATCCCAGCACTTTGGGAAGCCGACCCTGTGGATCACTTGAGTTCAGGAGTTTGAGAAAACCTGGCCAACGTGGTGAAACCTCATCTCTACTAAAAATACAAGAAGTAGCTAGGTATGGTGGTATACGCCTGTAATCCCAGCTATTCAGAGGCTGAGGCAGGAGAATCATCGAATCCGAAAGGCAGAGGCTGCAGTGAGTTGAGATCACACCACTGCACTTCAGCCTGGGTGACAGAACGAGACTCTGTCTCAGAAACAAAACAAAACCAAAAAAAACTATCATGTGATCATGATGACAGTGATGATACAGATAACGATAATAGAATAACAATAGGCTGGGCGCGGTGGCTCACACCTGTAATCCCAGCACTTTGGAAGGCCGAGGCGGGCGGATCACGAGGTCGGGAGATTGAGACCATCCTGGCTAACACGGTGAAAACCTGTCTCTATTAAAAATACAAAAAATTAGCTGGGTGTGGTGGCGGGTGCCTGTAGTCCCAGCTACTAGGGAGGCTGAGGCAGGAGAATGGTGTGAACCCGGGAGGTAGAGCTTGCAGTGAGCCGAAATCACGCCACTGCACTCCAGCCTGGGCAGCAGAGCAAGACTCCATCTCAAAAAAAAAAAAAAAAAAAAAATAGAATAGCAATAATGCCAAACATTTATAAGGCAACCTACTATATGTTGCTAAATACTGTCCACATATTAATTCACATGCCTTCCCCACAGCCCTAAGAGGTAAGGTCTATCATTACGTCCACATACAGGTGACAAGATTGAAATATAGGGAGCCTGTGCCCTTTCCTAAGATCACACGCTACTAAGTGAAAGCTACAACTTACCAATTCCCAGCCATACTTTTGCCGCCAGAATTCATGCTCTTAACCACCTGATCATGCTACCTTGAACCTTAAATAAGGGTAAAATATAACGCATTTCAAATTAGCGATCCCTTGTTCACTTGAAACCCATTAGGGATTCGGTTTTCTCTGATTTCAAGGATATGCTTATAAATTTGTCTTGCTTGGTAGCAAATAATATGCATGTCCAGAAGCATATTTAGTTTTCTTACCTTCCATACAAGTGTTTGTTGACATACTGATTTTGAAACTCACATGTCTCATCAACAGCTTTCATTTTCATGATCTTAAATCTTCAAGGTTACCAAAGAGATACAAAAAAGTAAATATCCACCTAAGGTTCCACAAAAGAGGAATTCATGGCTGGGGAGGGTGTATTGTGCTTTACCATCTTTCTCAGCAGGAATCCAACAAAACAGTCAGGCCTATATCAGTAAAACATCGCATATATAAACCAGAATTGACAAAGCAGAAAGTCATGCTGCTGGTGAAATTCTTAGGAAGTCACACACTACTAAGTTTCCTGGTTTTATTTGTGGGTTTTTGTTTGTTTTGTTTGTCTGTTTGTTTTTGAGACTGGGTCTTGCTCCATTGCCCAAGCTGGAGTGCAGTGGCACAATCACACCTCACTGCAGCCTCAACCTCCTGGGTTCAGGCAATCCACCCACCTCAGCCTTCCAAGTAGCTGAGACCACAGGTACATGCCACCACGCCCAGCTAGCTTTTTTATTTTTTGTAAAGACAAGGGTCTCCCTATGTTGCCCAGGCTGGTCTCATATTCCTGGGCTCAAGCGATCCTCCTGCCTTGGTTTCCCAAAGGCATGAGCTGCTGCATTCGATCTTTGTTCTATACTTTTTTTTTTTTTTTTTTGAGACTGAATCTCACTGTCACCCAGGCTGGAGTGCAGTGGCGTGATCTTAGCTCACTGCAACCTCTGCCTCCTAGGTTCAAATGATTCTCCTGACTCAGCCTCCCAAGTAGCTGGGATTACAAGCACGCACCACCATGCCCAGCTAATTTTTATATTTTTAGTAGAGATGGGGTTTCACCATGTTGGCCAGGCTGGTGTCGAACCCCTGACCTCAGTTGATCCACCTGCCTCAGCCTCCCAAAGTGCTGTATGATCTTATTTAATGCTCATATTCTCTGTATGAATCTCATGGCTACATCCAGCCAGTGTTGGTGCACCGTCACACTTAAAAATGGCTCACCTACAAAAACTAAAACTAAATCCACATGTTCACTTATAAATGGAAATGGGAAAGAGGTCTAACATGAGTTGGAAATTTTTTTTTTTTTTTTTGAGACAAGGTCTCGCTCTGTCACCCAGGGAGAGTATAGTGGCATGATCTCCACTCATTGCAGCCTCCACCTCCCAGGCTCGAGCAATCCTCCCACCTCAGCTTCTCCAGTAGCTAGGATTACAGGTGTGTGCCAACACACCCAGCTAACTTTAATTTTTTGTAGAAGCAGGGTCTCACTCTATTGTCCAGGCTGCTCTGGAACTCCTGGGCTCAAGCGATCTTCCCACCTTAGCCTCCCAAAGTGCTGGGATTAAAGACGTGAGCCACTCTGCCCAGCTCAAATTAATTTTTAAAGGTTTGAAGGAGGTTAGGGTATTAACATTTCAAAATCCATTTGGGGCACAGGAAACATTTGTGTATGAGCAAGGAGTAAAGAAATTTGAGCAGCAGATAATAGAACAGTGTAGCTGAAATACAAGATTGTCGGGAGGGAGTGGAGCATGAGACAGGCACTATGGGAAGTCAGCACCAGGTCTGGGGACCGTTGAATGCCAAGCTGGGAATCTTAAATGTTAAAGAAAAAGGTCATGCAATGAATGACGTGATGTAAAAGCTTGGGAGGCGATTTCTGAGGGTAGGTGCTGGGTTTAATGGGAGGAGAAATAAGAATAGCCCATAGGTGGCCAGGAGCCAGATGTCAAATGCCTTGACTCCTCTTGCTTTAGTTTGGGTCTTCCAGAATCAGACACTGAAACAAGCATTTGAATGTAGGTCGTGTTAGGGAGGTGACCCCAAGAAGCACAGAGGGCAGGAGGTAGGAGAAGTAGGACAGAAGAGGAAAGAAGCCCATTCAGGCTCTGTTGGTGAGCAGATACCACTACAAGAGACTGTCGGCATGATCAGAATGGTGCCATTGAAGGGTAAGGAGGCAGTCATGATTACGCATAAATTCCCATGCATTGTTGGTTGGGGACTACTCTTAACAAGGGTGTTAATTCCCTTCCCATCTTGCCCCCTGTATGAACCAAGCACTTGGCTGTGACCAGACACTGGTCTTGGAAAGCCACAAGAAGCCCTTCGTCTGTATGGGAACTGCTAGGAGATATGGAAGCAGTGCCCACAGCTCCTATTGTAACTTGTCTCAAGAACTTACTTTATATTCTGAAGTTAATGGGGGAAGCTTTTGAGGCTTTCCGTAAACTCTATTTCAGTCTTAGTAACCACTGTAGCTATATCTCATTACCTCACACCACCCCTTCTTTTTTTACATTTGGTCCTGTCAACTGCTCTCTTCACTTGGAGAATAGAGTTTCTGCTCAGAGGAGATAGCCAAAATGCCTTGCCATCTCATCAGGATGTGTTACTTCATTAGGGTCTTCCTGTCAAATTACAGGTCTCTTCTTCATTGGGACCAGAAGAATCTGGGCTCTCTGTTACATAATTCCATGTGTTTCTTCAACACATTTTAAATGTGCATTTACTAAATGCAAGACCTTGTTCCAGGTCATAGAAATAGAAAGCAAATAAGACAGATTGTGCCTCAAATTCAGTCTAGAGCTGTGCTATCCAACAAATATAATGTGAGCCATAAAGTTAAATTTTCTAGTAGTCACATTAGATGAGTAAGGAGAAACAAGTGATTTTAATATAATTTAGCCCAATGTTTATAGAATGTTATTTCAACAGGTAATCAACAGAAAGATTGAGATAGTTTATGTTCATTTTTCATACTAACAGTCCAAAATCTGGTGTGTATTTCATTTATTTTAAAGACAGGGTCTCATTCTGTTGCCCAGGCTGGAATGCAGTGGCACGATCATAACTCATTGTAGCCTCAAACTCCTGGACTCAAGTGATGCCTTATGCTCCCAAAGTGCTGAGATTACAGGGATAAGCCACCACACCTGGCCCCGGTATGTATTTTATACTTACAGCACATCTCAACTTTGACTAGACACACTTTAAATGTTCAGTAGCACCTGTGACCAATGGCTACCATTTTGGAAAGGCAGGTGTAAAGGAAGGGCAGGAATGGACTGTAAGATATAAACGTAGCTTTAAAGATGCAGTGGGAGAGGGCATAATGAAGAGGCAAAGTAGGGAGGGAATGGCAAGGAAAGCAGACACAGAGGGGGCGATGCTTGAGTGAAGTAATGAAAGATAAGCACATGTCATCTGTGAGAATAAGGTACTTAAAGCACACACGATAGGGCCTGGCACACAGCAAGCCCTCGGTAAACATCAGTTCTCTTTCCTACCTCCACTTGTCAATGCTGGGAAGAACAGGATGCTTGGGAAAAACTCAGTAGCTTTTTTTTCTTTCTTTTTTTTTTTTTTTTTGACATAGTGAGATAGCGTCTCACTATGTCATTCAGGCTGGAGTGCAGTGGCGTGATCTCCGCTCACTGCAACCTCCACCTCCTGGGTTCAAGCGATTCTCCTGCCTCAGCCTTCCGAATAGCTGGGATTACAGGTGTGTGCCACCACAGCCAGCTAGTTTTTTTGTATTTTTAGTAGAGACGGGGTTTCACCATGTTGGCCAGGCTGGTCTCGAACTGCTGACCTCAAGTGATCCGCCCGCCTCAGCCTCCCAAAGTGCGGGGATTACAAGCATGAGCCACTGTGCCTGGCCTAGCTTCTTTTTTCTACTTTTTTTTTTTTAAAACAACAGAGACTATACAGATCTCAATATTTTGCTTCCAGATTTGTTTGTGGGAGAAAATAAATGTTTTGGTATCCTCTGCCATGAGTAGAGCTTCTATTGCCAGCCAAGCAAAAATGCTGGGAAGTATGTTATTCAAATTGGCACCTAAACACCCATACAAAGAAGAAACTCAGCCAGGAGCAACTGAAACATCAACACAGCACAGGAGTGCACACTCACAAACAACTGTGCAAGAGCCTAAGCCTTAGAATCTTTCAAACCAGGGGTCGAACTTGGGGAATTTGCTTGGGGTCTGACCTTTCTCCTATTAAAATGGAGAAGATCATGTTGTATATATTCTAGAAGATCAAATGTAACAGTGTAGGTGTAACCCAGCTGAAATCATGACCCAGAATTCCAGTCCAAAAGCCAGATAACAAATGCCTCCAAAACCAGGTTTCTCCACTCATTAAAACACTGATCAGCTGGGCGCAGTGGCTCACGCCTGTAATCCCAGCACTTTGGGAGGCCGAGGCAGGCGGATCACGAGGTCAGGAGATCAAGACCATCCTGGTTAACATGGTGAACCCCGTCTCTACTAAAAATACAAAAAATTAGCCGGGCGCAGTGGCAGGCGCCTGTTGTCCCAGCTACTCGGGAGGCTGAGACAGGAGAATGGCGTGAACCCGGGAGGCGGAGCTTGCAGTGAGCAGACATTGCACCACTGCACTCCAGCCTGGGTGACAGTGTGAGACTCCGTCTCAAAAAAAAAAAAAAAAAAAAAAACACTGATCAAATGCCTAGTACATTCCCGACATATTATTTTTAGCATCTTAGCTGGAAAAATAAGTGCATAGCCCTTGCCATTCAGGAACTCAGTTTAATGATGTAGTAATAAGTAAGTTATTTATTGTGCAAATGGCAATTTGTTTGTAGAGCCTGCCTTGGTACTGGACATTTATGTGGGTCGAGTGGCAAAGCGGCTGTAATTGATGAGAAATATCTATCATCTATCAGGAGCAGGCAAAGACATCCATCTAGGAGAAGTAACTATCATTAGGTACACGAGTGGGGAAGCTCAGGATAGGTTCATGGAATGGTCCACTTAACCACTGCACTCATCAAGAGGAAAGATAGAAAATCAATAGGACTGGATTACGGAAATCCATGGATTTCACTTCAAAGGTTCTGGATTTTGTACTAAAAGCAGAATAATTCATTGAGGGATGAATCAAGGGATTGCTAGAGAGTGTCTCAAGTAAGAGAAGACCATGGGAAGTCTTCCCAGAATGAGCTTTACTATTTCACTTGGTTCAGCTGTGGGAGGTGGAACAGATGAAAGTGCCATATTGGAATAACAGTTCTTTGGCCAGTCTCCCAGCATCCACCCATTGTCTATTTAGTCATGAGATAAGGTGCCCATGGAATTGGCATGAATGGGAACAAAAGAACTCTTCCCCATTTCAGGAGCTGTGAGACAAGGAGGGGCTTGGTGGTTCAGTGTTTTTCTGGGGATATGGGGCATCTTCTCCATGGAAGTAGAAGCTCCCAGAAAGTAAATCACCATTCATGGGAGTCAAAACTAGTGCAAGTGACCCATGTGGCATATTCACAGACACTCAAAGATTGGAATCGTTTTCAAAAATGTGCCCCAGCTCAGGGTTGACAGATGTCCACAGAGAGGAATTGAATCAAGACCAACCATGGAAATGAAACTAACATTTGCTGAGGACTTGCTACTTGCCAGGCAGGTGACACATACCCTCACCGAATCGCGGCAGTGCCTGGAAAAGCAAGCATCATCCTCACTCACAGATAAGGACCCTGGATTTCAGGGAGGTTAGGTGGCCTGCCCATGTACACACAGTCGGAAAGCTGAGGTGTCCAGTCTAGAACCTAGGGCTCCATAAGACAGAAAGGCTTCTCTCAATAGCTGGGGAAGATGGAGGCCAGCAGTTCCAATAACCTCCTGGCAAAGAAAAAGAACTTTCTCTTCACTAGCTCTATAGTGTGAACCAAGGTGGTCTCAGGAAGGCTCCAATTAACCCACTCTGGGTCACATGCCAGCCTGTAAAACAGTCACTGAAGCAGAGGGATGGCTATTGATTGCCCAGCCTGGGTCACATGTCCACACCTGTGACTAGCCCTGGTAGGTTCCAGCAACCTGATTGACAAGCCAATCACGACCATGTCAAGCTGCAGAAGGATCCCCACAGGAAGTGACGCTGGATGGTTAAACCTATGTCCACTACAGCTACAGTATATGGAATACGCATTGTTTGCCAGACACTGAAGCCCCTGTAGCAATCACCACTGACAACCCACCACATATTGTCTTGGTGCACCAGAGTTCACCGGCAGTCACAGATAGTTTCTGGCATGGATACAGCTTTCCACATCAAGCCCCTGCGCTGGTCTTTCTTCTGTGCCTGCAGGCTTCCTCCAACACCACAGGGCACAAATGCAGGGGGGTAACCCAGAATTACTGTTGTGGGGGGGGCAGGGGGCAGCTTCAACTAGCGAAAGATGGCAGCCGGTGGATAAATGCCAAGATTTTCCACCTTCTAGTCTCAGGATTTGAAGGTGTGTTCCACACAGTAGCTCAAAGGGCCCTTTGGCAGGATGAAATGCAAATTTCCCACAATGGCAACTCAGTCAACAGCATGCCCCTTACTGGATTTTCTTCCTTCCTTGTCTCATTCTCCCACTCCTGCTCCTGCTTTCTGAGACCATATTCCCAATAAACCATTTCCACCCAAGTCCTTGTCTTGAGGGATATTATTGTGGAACCCAAGTAAAAAAAGCATTTTACATGTCTTAACTTGCCAACTACCCCTAAAAACCTATAAAGTAAGTGATGCTATTTCCATTTAACTGATGACAAAATGAAGCACAGAAAAGTAAAATAAAGTGCCCAAAACTACACAGCTAGCAAGTGAGTTTCCAGAATTGGGGCCTAGAAACCAAGCCAAGTTCTCTCTAATGTCCAAGTCGCTGAAAACATGCATTACGGCTTAAGCTGGAAAAAATTATTCAAAAGCTAAGCTAGTGTCATAATTAAATTGACTTCTGGGACCAGCCCTTCTCAGTCTTTCAAAAGCCTGCCCAGGGAGTGAGAAGGAATTATTGCTGTTTTCCTGATCCTGGAGAACTCTATCCAAGGCCAACGGGAGAGGACCCAGCAGCAGTGATGAGTTAATGGGCTATGCTGGGAAAAGGGAATCAGACCAACCCCAAGAATCACAATACATTTGGTCTCTTCACCCTTTGCTAAAACAAACAAAATATCAGTTTACTGAGCCCAGGCTGCTGCTCAGGCTGACCGCGGATGTTAAGAGCTATTCTGCCTGTCTTTGTTTGGAGGCAGAAGTTTGATTATCTCAATGGTCCTTTGAGATTAATCAACTAGCAATGAAGGAAGTCAGTCTATCATTAAATTGCACTTAGATAATTTAATTATTAACTAGATAAATTCAGAGTGTATTTTTAAAACTCCCATTCTTACTCAGGACCTCTCTCTCATTCTCTCTCTCACTCTCCCTCCTAATGTTAATATTATGAAAGAGACTCGATTCAGTTCTACAAATATTACTAAGCCTTGGCTATGTGCACAGCCCTGTTTTGCATGTTGTGAAGAAGTTAAACACAGCCTGGCCACTGCTGGCAAAAAGCCCATGGTTGGGCCCGGCATGGCAGCTCACGCCTATAATCCCAGCACTTTACCAGGCCAAGGAGGGCAGATCACAAGGTCAGAAGATTGAGATCATCCTGGCTAATGCGGTGAAACCCCGTCTCTACTAAAAATAAAACAAATTAGCTGAGTGTGGTGGCGGGAGCCTGTTGTCCCAGCTACTCAGGAGGCTGAGGCAGGAGAATGGCATGAACCCGAGAGGCGGAGCTTACAGTGAGCTGAGATTGCGCCACTGCACTCCAGCCTGGGCAACAGAGCGAGACTCTGTCTCAAAAAAAAAAAAAAAAAAAAAAGTCCATGGTTGGGAAGATGGCATGAGACAGGGACATCAATCACAGGAAAAAGCTAGAAGCATAAAGAGAAGAGATGCATGGGGTTCAGGGGTACAACAGTGGAAGAGGTGGTGTTTGGAAAGAGGATAAAGAAGCTCTGTGGAATGGAGGTGGGATGGACACTCTTGGTTTTGCCTGCCAAATTTGGCTTATAGTTCCGTGGTCAAAAGCAGAGACTCTGAAGACAGATGGTCTGGGTTTGAATCCTGACCAGCTGTGTAGTTACCAGCTGGATGACCTTGACCAAGTTATTTGATGTCTGGACCTTTGTTGGCTCCTCTGTAGAAGGGTACGACAATAAAATGTTATCAGGTTATGGTGTATATTAAATGAGTCAATAGGTATAAGATGCTTATGTGAGTGCCTGGTACATAAGCAATTGTAATTGCGATATGTTTTGTCCATTGCACCTGATTTTCCTTTGGGGAAAGACCCACCCTTTATATATTGGGTTGGGGTTTCTGTAAATCAAGGTGCCTAGCCCTTCTTTACTCAAGAGAGGCTCACGACCCAGGGAAGGTCAAATGAATGTTCTAGTAATTTGAAGTTTAATAAGGGAGATGCAAACACAGACAAATGGATAGAGCTCATTCATTCTAAAGACAGTGCCCTTGGCCAGGCACGGTGGCTCACACCTGTAATCCCAACACTTTGGGAGGCCGAGGTGGACGGATTACCTGAGGTCAGGAGTTCGGGACCAGCATGGCCAACATGGTAAAACCCCACCTCTACTAAAAATACAAAAATTAGCCGAGAGTGGTGGCAGGCGCCTGTAATCCCAGCTACTCGGGAGGCTGAGGCAGGAGAATCACTTGAACCCAGGAGGTGGGGGTTGCAGTGAGCCGAGATCCTACCATTGCACTCCAGCCTGGGGGACAAGAGCAAGACTTTGTCTCAAAAAAAAAAAAAAAAAAAAAAAGACAGTGCCCTAAAGATACTCTCCATGAATTCCTGATACCCAGATCCCCAGAGCTGCTTGAGTTTCTATTTTTTTCTAAGACCAGATGTTTTAGAATTGGATTCCATGAGCTTAAGTTAGCCAGACCTGATTTCTGTTATATGCAACCAAAGAACCCTATGTGATAAAAAGAGAGCCTTTGAACGGGGTCTTGAATCATGTGCTAGGGTTATAACTCAGATGGTTCCACTTCCTTGTTATATCGATATAAAAAGCACATTTATTTTAAAAAGATCAGGACACATAGCTGGCAAAGGATTTTTATTGTACATCAGTGACAAGAGCAGCATAAGAGAGTATGAATGCCAAACTATAGTCATTCCTGAAACAGTCCAGATTTTTCATTAAGACATAATGGTCAAATATTTGAAGTACAAGAAAATACAGCCAACATATTCATGGGTCAACAGCAGTACTTGCCAAATTCCAATTTTTTGTGTACCACTTTGTGATTTTTGCCATACCTAGGTCCCACGTATCACTAATAGTTTTTAATATTATATATGTAGATATACATACACACATATACATATACACACCTCCCCCTCAACACATACCCCATTACATCATTAATGTTTCTCTTTAAATCCACCTACTTTTAAAGTCATAGAAATGTATTTTGAAATTATATTACTACCATAAATGGAAAATAAATACCACTGTCCATGAATAGAAAGCAATTATAAGCATTAATACCATGAAGCAAGGTTAGGGAGTCCCACTGGTCAAATATGGAGCAATTTCAGCATAAAATAAATAATAGTAGATCATAACCCATGAATAAAATAAAAACCCATGAGCCCAGCAATAACTAATACGTAATTAGAGTCAAATGCCAAAAAACAAATAAAAAAAAATGGAGTTAGAAAATCAAGCACTTGGTGAAAGTTTAATGAGTAGTAGGTTTTCCTTGCCTCAAATGCTTCCTCACAAATTACTGATTAATTACAAAGTGAAAACTGATAACTTGATTGTTAAGAAGCCCAGCAGACAACATCTTAACCAAGGGATCAAAGGCAACACCACCAATGTGGACCAGCCGACAATACTTGCTTCCTAATAGGATGCACTGAGAGGGACACAACATCACTTCCTTAATATCCATGCCAAAATATGCACAACTAAATTTATTCAGGAAAAAATATCAGGCAAACCCAATCTGAAGAACATTCTAACAAAATAATCCCCCAAAATGGCCTGCACTCTTCAAACATGGCAAAATCAAAAGGGCCAAAAAAAGGCTAAAGAACTGCTATAAATTTAAAGAGTCCAAATAGTAGACAAGACAGCTAAATGCAATGTGTGATCCTGGACTGAATTCTGGAATGAGGCAGTAGTGGTGGGGAGAAACTATACAGAACATTATCAGGACAATTGATGAAATTTCAAAATGTACTAGATTACAGTGTAGCGTTGCATCAATATCATGTCTCCTAATTTTGATGATTGCATTGTGTCTATATGAGAGAACTTCTTAGGAAGTACACACTTGAGTACTTCGGTGTAAAGGAGACTGATGTTGAATGTTGAAGACAACATTCATTTTCTCAGGGTTCCAAAATAAATACGCATCAAGAGACAGAATGAAGATTATAAAACAAATGGGGCAAAATGTAGTCAAGTGAATCTGGATATAGGATAAAAAAATTCCTTATATAATTTTTGCAACTTTTCAATAAGCTAGAAATCATAATAAAAAGTTACCAAAAATCACTAACAAAATTAATATAAAAAAACATGTTATTAGACTTGTCAATGAAAAAAATCAAGCTTTTGTCAGATACAGTGAGTTCTGCTTCAAAGGTTTAGTTTTTGACCTCCTTGTTCTTTGTTCTCAATATCAACTTTTCCTTTTCCCTTCTCCTAAGCTACCTGCTCTGTAAACATCTCTTGCCAGTCCCAATCTGTAACTCACATCTCTTCCTTGTTTGGAAAGAGTCCTCTTTGCTCCTGGCTACTGATTCTGTAAACTGCCCCTCCTGCCTAAACAGCTCTTCCCGCCTTTGCCATGCCCTGACATGCCCAAACATGCCTTGTACCGTAATGGACAGCCTCTCCCTTCCCACCTAATTAGCCATATTCAATTTTAAACTGTAGCCAATCAGGTCAGTTTAGATTGTGTGGTCCAACTCCAACCAATGGGGACAGGACAAAGAAGGAGGGACTAATCACATTAGGGATAAAAACCCCTTCCCTACTTTGTTCAATATGCTCTCCCAGCAGCCAGAAGTGTAAGCGGCACCCTTCTGCAGAAGCAAATTTGGCTTGCTGAGAAATCCTTTGACTGCTGGTTTCCTTCCAACTCCAAGCTCTTGTTTCTAATGCTTTGTAAAATATTTGAAGAGATTTATTCTGAGCCAAATATGAGTGACCATGGCCCAAGACACAACTGTCAGGAGGTCCATATGTCCAAGGTGGTTGGGGTGCAGCTTGGTTTTATGTATTTTAAGAAGGCACGAGACATCAATCAGATATATTTGAGGAATACATTTGTTTGGTCCAAGAAAGGCTGTACAAAGTGAGGGGGCTTCCAGGCTGTAACTAAATTTAAATATTTTCTGGGTGACAATTGGTCAAGTTTGTCTAAAGACCTGGAATCAATAGAAAGGAAAAGTTCAGGTTAAGAGTGTGGAGACCAAGGTTCTTTTGAAGTCTCATAGTGGCTGCCCTTAGAGACAATAGATGATAAGTGTTTCCTACTCAAGACGTTTAAAAGGTGCTAGACTCTCAGTTAATCTCTTTGGGATTGGGAGAGCTTGAAAGAAAAAGACGTAGCTACGTTAAGAGATTCTTTACAGATGTACATTTTCCCACACAAAGGACAGTGTTGCAGGGCCATTTCAAGAGATGGCAAAGAAAGACGTTTTGGATTAAAATATTTTGATTTTCTTCTTTGTCACATAGTTATGCCAGAGTCAGAATGGAACATAAGTCATGATATATAGGGTTAAATAAAACCCATCTCATGAGAATTTATGGTTTGCAGGGCAGGACTTCCCAGACCCCTTAGATATTTGGGCAAGATAAGAAAAAAAAAAAAAAATCAGAGCTAATCCCCAGTGGCAAGTTAAAAACTATTGCCCATCAAAGTCTCTAATGCTGGCTATCAGTTTCTTAATAAAAAAGAAATAGGCACATTTTAGAAAGATTTTAAAAGGCATACCAACATCAAGATAAAAACTACCTTCTTGATACTATAATCAAGGTTTGGAGAGCATTGGAAAAGAAAAAAACATTTCCCCCAATGTGATCCAAAGCTCTTTAATGTATGTGTGCCAGCGGTAAGAGCACTCAACCTGGGGAAACCTTCTCTCAGGCAAATGAGGCTTGCAGAAACTCTGATCCATTGAGCAGCTAAAACCAGGGAAGGCAGTAGGCCAGAGCAGCCTGACTTTTTTGCACGGCTCTTGGCTGAGAAGATGTGCCAGTATGTTAAATTTAATACACTGGTTTTGCCTGCTGGAAATCCACTTTGCTCACAACGGTTTTGAAACAGATCTCACTTTTGGGTGGTGACAATATTGTCTGCAGCCAGGCGTTTCTATTTAAATGCTGGCTAAACCCAGCTTCAACAATGAGTCATCAGGAGAGAAGTTCTGTTTTCCCCACATCAGGAGACCCAGATGGAAAGAGGAACCATCTGCCCACCACTCCTGTAGTCTATTTCCAGCTGCCAAGCATCTGCAGTCCCACAATTGAGATAGAACTCCCTGAGATGGCCCCCAAAACTGGTCCCTGTACTTTAAAAGGGCTAAGCTTCAGTGCCACCAACTACCAAAGCAACCCCCATTGAATTTTCAACGTGGTACTGACAGAGTACTGGGAATGCCCAGTCATATTTATTTTTCTGTTACCACCAGGAAGAATCCCTCCTAAGCAATCTTGATGGATTATTTCATTTAATCTTCTCACTATCAGAGGAGTTTGAACCAGAGCAACTCCGTCCTTAGTGAGGGCTAGGAAAATGAGGCTGAGACTTGGTGGGCTGCATTCCCAGAGAGTGAGGTATTCCCAGTCTCTAGATGTTTATGGTTAGGGGAGCCGATTAATAGTGTTTACTAAACAGACCCAGACATGGGAGTGTCCCGATATCCCCATATCTTGAGAAGAGAAGCATTCCTAATTTTGCTTGAAAGATAATATTGATTCTTGCAAAATATAGTAATTAAGAAAATTAATCCTTTATCACAAACCATTGTAGCAGAGCACATCTCCCCATGATCTTTTCTTATCTCATGTGTATATACACATACGCACACACACATAAGTATTGTACCTAGGTGGATGAGTTCCTCCTTAGTTTAGGGAATGCCCTACTCTGTCTATGGAGTAGCTGTACTTTCACCACTTTACTTTTTTAATAAACTTGCTTTTGCTTTGTACTGTGGACTCACCCTGAATTCTTTCTTGCATGAGGTCCAAGAACCCTCTCTTGGGGTCTTGATCAGGACCCCTTTCTGGTAACATCACTGCATGAGACTGTGCTTTTGTTTCATAGATGAAGAAACTGGGGCTAGGAAAAGTTAACCCACTCACCCTGGTTCTGCAGCCAGCTACACAGTACCAGGATTCAGATCCAAGCTGTATGCCTCCAGAAACTATGTTCTTGCCCACTGTCAACCACTAAGCTGGGTTGCCCCAAGGAAAGAAAAAGAGGCATCTGGCTGGTGGGTTGACAACTGAAAAACGGAATATGCAGTTATAGTGGAATTTCATACAAACAATGGGGGAATAATTTTTTAGTATAATTATGTTCCAGATATAACATGATATATACTTATACTACAAAAGTTATTGTTTATCTGAAATTTCAATGTAACTGGGCATCCATCCAACCCGTATTTTTAAATCTGGAAACCTTATAGCAGGTAGGACCAAACCTATGCAACCCCTAGCTCAGAAGACATGTGGCTTAACTATTAGGCCACAAGACGCAACTACAGCTTCGGAATCCAGGTCTTCTGTAACCCTTCCCAAATGTCTACGTGCCTAATAACCTTCAGGCCATTTTTAAATTTTGGAGGCATTGTTGGGATGGTGGTACGTGAGTTCTAGCAAGATGCCAGAGAATCCCACAAGCAATTATTATAAAGAAGAAACAGGGATATCTGTGAGAAAAACCTACTGAAGCAGCATCGTTGTCTGGGGTAAAAACCAGGGTTTGTCATCTCACTCCAAGGAAATTAAGGACACAGATGCATGTGGATAGGTTAAGGAGTGGAAAGTTTAACAGGCAAAAGAAAGGAGAGATGACAGCAGTTCCTTGTGAGAGAGATGTTAGGGAAAAAAACAGTAGGGGAAAGGTGTGAACCACAGATTTTATAGGCAGGCTTGAGGAGGCAGTGTCTGATTTACATAGGGCTCACAGATCGGTTTGACCACATGGGATGTTTACATAGTGGGGGAAAAAGGCTGGTCACCCCAACCTAATCTTATTATGCAGATGGACTTTCCACTTGGCCTGGGCCATCTTGTCTGCTCCTTACTTCTACACATGGCTGGCAAAAAAAGAAGATGGAGCTGCCATTTTGAACATGCCTGTTCCCAGATAGTATATTCCCACGGGCACAACTGCGGGCATCCACCCATGCAAGCTTCCAGCTTGCTTGTCTGCAGCTTGATTTTATAGGATGTTCTTTGTTAGAAAGGAAAATGATTTACGGGCTGCTTTACATTAAAAGGAAAACCTTACCAAGGACTTTGCCAGTGATGATGAATTCCTCTTCAAAGTGTTAATTGTGTAATGTCCTTGTCCTTGGTTCGGAGGCCTCATCTCCTTGTACTTTGTTTCTAGTCTAGGAACAGCCCTTCTGCTCTTGTTGTGCTCTGACTTGCCCAGACACATCTGAACATGCTTTGTGCTGTAGTAGAGGGACCACTCCTACCCCCTCCCTCATGAATCACGCATTTACCCTACTTGGAAAAGTTTAAGTCTTAGTCAACCGGGATCAGCTTAGATTGTGCAGTCTAACCCTAGCCAATAGGGGAAGGACACAGGAATAGGGACTGTGCTAGGGATAAAAACTTCTCTCTTTTGTTCAGTGTGCTCTTGCAGCTGCCAGAAGTGTGAGAAGCACCCTTCTGCAGAAGTAAATTTGCCTTGCTGAGAAATCCTTTGAGCGCTCATTTTTCTTTCAACTCTGAGCTCATTTCTAAAGGACTTCCATACCCTCACTATCTAAGTAATTTCTTCTTAGCTCCTAAATCACTACAGTACTGGGTCCAAAGAGTGAGACAGAAGGCTGAGCCTCACATCTCAATCCCAGGACAATCCCTGACAGAGTGTTGTCAGCTGTGTGACCTCCATGACACCACTTTTACTCTTTGAGCCTCAACCTCCTCCTATGCAAAAGGAAAGCAATGAACTAGGCTGGAGGATCTCAGAGTTGGTCCCTGGTCTGCCTGCAACAGAGTCACCCAGAGAACTTGTCAAACAGGTAGATTCTGTCTTTTGTTTTTTTGTTTTTTTGAGATGGAGTTCCTCTTGGTTGCCCAGGCTGGAGTGCAGTGGCACCATCTTGGCTCACTGCAACCTCTGCCTCCCAGGTTCAAGCAATTTTCCTGCCTCAGCCTCCTAAGTAGCTGGGACTACAGGTGTATGCCACTATACCAAGCTAATTTTTGTATTTTTAGTAGAGACAGGGTTTCACCATCTTGGCCAGGCTGGTCTCGAACTCCTGACCTCAAGTGATCCTCCCACTTTGGCCTCCCAAAGTGCTAGGAGTACAGGTGTGAGCCACAGCACCCAGCCCAAACAGGTAGATTCTTGATTCCCACCCCAGACAAACCAAACCAACAATTTTAGAGGAGCCAGAAAAACTGCACTTTAATAAGATTCCCAAGAGGTTCTGATGCATCCTGAAGTTTAAAACCATCTGGACCAATGAATCTCGAAAAGTAGATGCTAATTGAAAGATGCCAAAGACAGAAGTTCACATATTCTATAATTCCATTAATATGAAGTATCCAGATTAGATCAGTCTATATAAACAATGGATAGATTGGGGATACAGGGAGGAGGAATGAGGAGTGACTGATACATATGAGTTTCCTTCTAAGGAAATGAAAACTTCCTGGAATTTGATAGTAGTGACTGTTGCACAACTCATGAATATAGTAAAAAAAAAAAAAAAAAAAAATACTGACTTGTACACTTTGAAATGGTTAATTTTATGATAGTTGAATTACATCTTAATTTTTATTTACTTATTTATTTTTGAGATGGAGTCTCACTCTGTCACTTAGGCTGGAGTGCAGTGGCACAATCTTGGCTCACTGCAACCTCTGCCTTCCGGGTTCAAGCAACTGTCATGCCTCATCCTCCCGAGTAGCTGGGATTATAGGTGTGGGCCACCATGCCTGGTTAATTTTTGTATTTTTAGTAGAGATGAGGTTTTGCCATGTTGTCCAGGCTCGGTCTCAAACTCCAGACCTGAAGTGATCCACCTGCCTCAGTCTCCCTTTTTTTTTTTTTTTTTTTTTTGAGACAGAGTCTCACTCTGTCGCCTAGGCTGGAGTGCAGTGGCGCGTTCTCAGCTCGCTGCCGGGGTTCATGCCATTCTCCTGCCTCAGCCTCCTGCGTAGCTGGGACTCCAGGCGCCTGCCACCTCGCCCAGCTAATTTTTTGTATTTTTAGTAGAGACGAGGTTTCACCGTGTTAGCCAGGATGGTCTCGATCTCCTGACCTCGCTATCCACCCGCCTCGGCCTCCTAAAGTGCTGGGATTACAGGAGTGAGCCACTGCGCCCGGCCAGCCTCCCTTAATTTTTAACTATAATAATGAGCTTAAAAGGGTAATGGGAAAAAAAATCACTCAACTAGACGATCCTAGATCAGGGGTCTCCAGAATGTGTTCCCCAGAATTCTCTGCCAAAATCCTCTGTAAGAACTGAGTATTAGAGTTCATCCCATGGCCAGGCATGGTGGCTCACGCCTGTAATCCCAGCACTTTGGGAGGCTGAGGTGGGCAAATCACCTAAGGTCAGGAGTTTGAGACCAGCATAGCCAACATGGTGAAACCCCATCTCTACTAAAAGTACAAAAATTAGCTGGGTGTGGTGGTGCACACCTGTAAACCCAGCTACTCAGGAGGGTGAGGCAACAGAATCACTTGAACCTGGGAGGTAGAGTTTGCAGCAAGCCGAGATTGCGCCATTACCCTCCAGCCTGGGTAACAAGAGCAAGACTCCATCCACCCACCACCCCCACTCCCCCGCCAAATAATAATAATAATAGAGTTCATTCCAGAAGGTCACAGGGCAGCTACTGGAGAGGAAGAGCTCTGGGAAGGTCTATTGATAAAAGAAAGAAAATCTTTGGCCCAGATATTCCTACACTTACTTTCACCCTAAAGAACACCTGACTAAGTATCTATGAAACAGCCATTTAGAGGTGGATGTCCATGTGAGATGCCGTTTCCTGAAATTCACGGTCAATCTCTGCAATTGGCATATGGATTAGAGGGCCCCTTGCATCACAGCCTTCAGCTGGGGAAGTGGTCTGCACAGACACTGACCCACCTAAATATATCTGCCTCCTGTAGTCATGACCACTTCATGGTCATTTAACTCTTCTTTTTTCAAACAAAACTTATCTACTTCATGGCAAGAGTTACACCTTGTTCCTCTGTTTTCCTAAGTCAGGCAGAGAATTTAGCCACACTTAGTAAATATTTGCAGATGTATTGATGAACTGAAGATTAAGTTCAAAGATAAGGTGTGCTTGCTTCACAGACACACAGCTCCAGCATAGATCATGACCCAGGATGTTAGAGTAGAGGAGGAAAATATGATGAGATGCAAAGAGACAGACCTGGGTACAAACCCTGCCTTCATTTGTTCAACACGTTTTGATTGTGCTCCAGGGCTGTGACAGGCGCTAGACTAATGAAATGGGAGGAGTTTTCCCTTATTCCTCCTGCAGGGCGTGCAACAGGGGTGTGACTCCCTTCTGTGGTGCCCTGCTGCTCAAACACCTAGGGGGAGCATACAGACAGGCAGGTTATAAGGAGTGTTTTTGGGCTCCGACCCCACAGCAGTGTCTGGGGTTGAATGTTTACAGCTCCCGAAGCCCCAGTGGCCGTGCATTAAAGTGCATTCTTGAAGTCAGCAAGACCACGAACCCATCAGAAGGAATCAACTCCGGACACAATGCCATCCACATAAGACATGACTTGCTCCTCCTTGTTTTCCACCATGATGGTGAGGCTTCCCAGCCATGTGAAACTGCAACTCCAATAAATCCTCTTTCTTAAGACTTGGGTACATCTTTATCAGCAGTGTGAAAAATAATTCAGGTGTAGATACCAGGAGGTGGGAGTGCAGGGTAATCAACTTCAAGTTCTGCCTATCATACTCTGTAAGTATCAGTTCCTTTAATGGTACTTTGATATTGTTCATGTTAATAGTACTGTTAATGATACCAAATATTTTCTTTTAATGACAGAGCTTCTTAGAGCCTTTCCTCGCTAGTAGCTGCCCTGTGACCTTCTGAGGTGAGTTCTAATACTCAGTTCCCACGGAGGCTTTTATCAGAATTCTGGAGAACACACTCTGGGGAACCCTGATCCAGGATCATCTAGTCCAGTGGAGGTTTTTCTCATTTTCTTTGCATTTTGTAAAACAGCAAAATGGGAGGAGCTTAACCCACCTTGCAATATTGTCAAGAGAATAAAATAAGAAATCCTACAGCATGAGCAAAGCTGCCAATTCTCCCTTAGGAAGAATAGCAAATATTTACCATGATTCTTCATGGCCAAGTCACGGAAAAAGTTGAATGGCCAGTATATTATAGCGATTAAGGACATGGCTCTATAGTCAAACTTCAAGGATTTCATAAATCCTGGCCTTACTGCTGATTTACGATCTGTGGGTCCTTGGGCAGGCTTGTCATAACCTCACATAACCACACCACTTTCCTTATACATAGAGTGAGGATAATAGCCATCAGTCTGTTGGGCTATCAAGAGAATTAAGATCATATACATAAAGCATTTAGCTTAGTGTTTGGCTCATAGAGCTCACATACCATCAACTCATTAGCATAGCTGGACAATTTTAACCTCCGTAAGAAAAGGAAGTCTCAAAAGATTACAGTGACAACTACATATTTCAAAAACTTTAAACTTCACTATAAAGTAAAAACAAAAGTTGTAAGAAATCCTTGAACTTGGACCCTGGACTGTGTCCCAGTAACACATGGTAATGTGATAGCTCAGTCACTGAGCCTGCATTGCAAATCCTGTTGCACCTCCTTCAAAATCCTGAAACAAGTACAGGAGCCCTGCCCTTCACCTTCAGGAGTAGAGAATCTGACACCATAGTACTACAGGTCCACATTGACATTTGATTTCTCAGGAGGGGGAAAAAAGTGTTTGGTCATGAAGAAGCCATGAGATATTTGTTAAATGAGGGTGGGCACCCTATTTTGCTTTTAGGAAGCTTTCCTGGGAGAAAAAAATCTGCTACATTTTTTTTCTTTTTTTTGAGAAGGAGTCTCGCTCTGTCACCCAGGCTGGAGTGCAGTGGCACCATCTCTGCTCACTGCAAGCTCCGCCTCCCGTATTCACGCCATTCTCCTGCCTCAGCCTCTCCGAGTAGCTGGGACTACAGGCGCCCGCCACCACGCCCGGCTAATTTTTTTTGTCTTTTTAGTAGAGACGGGGTTTCACCGTGGTCTTGATCTCCTGACCTCGTGATCCGCCCGCCTCGGCCTCCCAAAGTGCTGGGATTACAAGCGTGAGCCACCGCGCCCGGCCAAATCTGCTACATTTTTAGTACCTAAATGGGGGATGCATCAGGATTGGAGGCAGTAAAAATAGCAATTACCAGCAGCAGCTCTCTCCGGTCTACAATATCATAGAGGATTTCTATTTCCTACATTATTTGCTTTTATAATCTATGGATTTGTAAAATGTACATGCATCATTGTGCACGTAATCCAGAAGACAAAAAACATGTGTATGTGTATGTACATATGCACGTGTGTGCACGTGTGTATGTGTGTGTGTGAGAAGCTGGAGGTAGCTGGAGCATCTCTGGACCTCCAAGAGGGCTGATGAGAGCCCGAGAAATCCTCCCGAGAAAGCCTAAGGGAGTGTTTCTCAAACTTCACTTGTACCTCAGAATCCTAGGAGACTTGTGAAAAGCCAACACAACTGCAGACTAAAGCCCTCCCAGAGGTTCTGATCTACGGACACTGCCAATGCCTAGGAACCTGCATTTTTATGTACAGCAGCCCCAGGCGATTCTGCTGCATTTTGAAAAGTGCTGGTTAGGAGCCGGGCCTCTCCTGTGAGGAAAATGATCTGAGGCTGCACAGCCCAGGGTCATCTCACCATGACAGGGGGGGCCCTGTTCTATACCTGGGTTTGTAGGTCAGGAGTGTGGGATGGCTCATGGGAAGGGGAGGAAGAGCTTGCAACTAAGATTTTCCAATACATTTTTAAAAATTAGATGCTAAATTTATAAAAATATACCGATCTACAGGTGCATGAAAAGCTTTTTCTCAATCCTATCTGTGAATTTCTTTTTTTGTTTTTTTTTTTTGAGACGGAGTCTCGCTCTGTCGCCCAGGCTGGAGTGCGGTTGCGCAATCTCGGCTCACTGCAAGCTCCGCCTCCCGGGTTCACGCCATTCTCCTGCCTCGGCCTCTCCAAGTAGCTGGGACTACAGGCGCCCGACACCACGCCCAGCTAATTTTTTTTTGTATTTTTAGTAGAGACAGGGTTTCACCGTGGTCTCGATCTCCTGACCTCGTGATCCGCCCACCTCGGCCTCCCAAAGTGCTGGGATTACAAGCGTGAGCCACCGCGCCCGGCCCTATCTGTGAATTTCTATGACAATGAAAATAAATTCATTTGAGGATAAATGGGAAAGTCTAAGTGTCAGACCTTTTGTGAAAGAGACCTCCTCACCTTCTGACTCCCTCCCTTCCCCCACTTCCGCCGCCATGACAAGTCCCAGCCTAGAACATTCAAGGCTCCTCCCTGAAGGCTCCCAGCCAGCCAGCAACCGGGGACCAAGCTTGGACTTGGCGTCAGCCTCTTGCCACCTAGTGGTCAGTCCGGGACACACAGCTAATTTATCTTAATCTCCACTCCTCTCTCATTGGTTGATCCAGCGGACATTGGTCTAGCACCTGTAATGTTGCCAGGCAATTGGCTGGGCTCTGGAGTTAACAACGACTTCGTCTTACAGCGCTGAAAGGAATGTGCTAACATTAGTTAAGTCATTCCCAATGGGGATACTGAGGCCTGGAGGCAGGGAGTGTGGCTTACGCAGGGTTCTGCATCAAGTCTGATAACTCGCTTAAGATATCCTTTTCTCAGCCAGGCGCAGTGGCTCACTCCTGTCATCCCAGCCCTTTGGGAGCCCAAAGCAGGAGGACTGCTTGAGGCCAGGAGTTCGAGACTAGCCTGGCCAACATGGTGAAACCCCGTCTCTGCTAAAAATGCAAAAATTAGCCAGGCGTGGTGGTGCATGCCTGTCATCTCAGCTACTCGGGAGGCTGAGGCACGCAAATCACTTAACCTTGGGAGGCAGAGTTTCCAGTGAGCTGAGATCACGCCACTGCACTCCAACCTGGATGACTGAGCGAAACTGAGCATCCCTGCTCAGCCTAGACTCTTGACCTGTAGAAACTCATAATAAACATGATCATATCATAAACAAGCCTCAGAGTTTGTGGTCATTTGTTACACAAATAAGAAACTAAAACAATATTCAATAAATACTGAAAATGAGAGAGATGAGAGAGGAAAAGTAGAAAGTGAGGGAAATGGCAGAGGAAAAACAGTAAGTAGGTGGGTCCATTCTGTAAGGTATTTGACTTGAGCACCAATGAATTCAGGAGATCCAAAGATGTAACACTGTTTCACCCTCTCTGTGGGGGTGAGCTAGGATGTTAACCTTCAGCACCAGTGACTGTCTCTTTAGCAAGCTCAGCAGGGGGGAAATAAAGGCCTATTGATAGTTCTCATACTTAAGCCCCAGAGAAGCCTCTGGCCCAGAGATAAGAAAGCTTCTCTGGGTGTTCATATGTGGTTCACTTGTCTGCCTGTGGAACACTGCAACAGGAGCTGTTCATCTCCACCCAAACCACTAAGAATGCATTTCTCACAACTGAGGTTTTATATCTAGGTGGAAAAAATAAAATGCTGGGCAGAAAAAAAGCTCTATGATCTTCCTTGGGTGAAAATAAATTTTATCTCAGATACTAGTGGGCATTAATTAAAAATTCATGGAATAGCTCTCAAGAGAGCAGATGTCAGTAAACACTAGAATATAAGCTCTATGAGGGCAGGGATATTTGTCAGTCAGGTTGACTCTTGCATCCTTACATCTAGGAAGCTTTCTGGCACATAGTGGGGCCAACCGATATTTAACAGATAAATCTAAAAGAGGGTGGCTAGAGAGGCTGCTGCAGTCTAGTCAAAACTGATCAGGGTCCTCTCTACTCATTGCCTAGCAGACCAGGTCTGATCAAGTGTATTCCTGTCACATCTACCTACCTACCCTCAACCTGACAAGCCTTGAGGGAAATGGTGTTATTCCAGAGGAAGCAGGAAGCAGGAAGCAGTATGAGTCCTAAATTGTGACTGTGAGCCACAATTGTATCACCACACTCAGGCCCCATCTCCAGGACTGTCTGATGAATATTTAACCAAGCATTGTCAGGTCTGTACAGTAAAGGAGAAACCCAATTCTCATCTTTGGACTTCCATTCAGAGTGGAACATTTCATTTGCTAAACAGCCAATACCTTGCTTTATTAGACAGTTGTGCTCAGCAAATACATTCAACATCCCTAGGATGCATTTACAAATACACCGAGCACAGTGGCTCACACCTGTAATATCAGCACTTTTGGAGGCCGAGACAGAAGGGTCATTTGAAGCCAGAAGTTTGAGATGAGCCTGGGCAAAAAACTGAGACCTCATGTCCACACACAAAAACTTTTTTTTAGATTAGCCAGGCATGGTGTCACATCCCTGTAGTCCCAGCTACTCAGTAGGCTGAGGTGGGAGGATTGCTTGAGCCTAGAGGTTGAGGCTACAGGGAGTTATGATCGCACCACTGCACTCCAACCTGGATTGGAGCAAGACCCTGTTCCAAAAAAATATTAGTGGAAAACCAACATTTGACTTTCTCACAATGGTTCCTATTGACTAGAAATAACAAAAAACAGTGAGAGAGAGAGAGAGGAGCAGGAGAATGAACTTGGAGTCACGTGTGCCAGATGCCATATCCTCAGCCATGAATCAGACCCACTCTGATGTGATCAGATCCCATTCCTGAAAGGTGTGGTCTAGCCAAAAATACATGCACTGTTAAATTGCAATTTACACAAAGTACAGGGCTTAGCGTTCCAAAGAGAAAGTATCCAGTACTCCACGTCCTCCTAAAGAAAGTTCTGACAGTCAGCAGAGTCCTTCCTGAAAAGGTTGAAATCTAATGGATTTTGTCTGGTAAAGACTCTATGGCAAACGTTACTGACTACCTATCTAAAAGCTGCCCCTGTCGATTCTCTTGTTAACAGAAAACTTGCTGTTTTTGTTTGTTTTTTTGAGATGGAGTTTCACTCTTGTAGCCCAGGCTGGAGTGCAGCAGTGTGATCCTGGCTCACTGCCACCTCCACTTCCGGGGTCCAAGCAATTCTCTTGCCTCAGCCTCCTGAGTAGCTAGGATTACAGGCACCCGCCCCCATGCCTGGCTAATTTTTTTGTGTGTTTTCAGTAGAGACGGTGTTTTGTCATGTTGACTGGGCTGGTCTTGAACTCCTGACCTCAGGTGATCTGTCTGCCTCAGTTTCCCAAAGTGCTGGGATTACAGGCATGACATGAACCATGGGCACCAGGCCCAGAACATCTGTTTTGTTCAAGTATCTGGTACTTTTTTGAGCTCATAAAATGTTCTTCTGGCCCCAGTCTAGGAATGACCCTGTGGCCCAGTTTTGACCAATGAAACGTTAAGAGGAAATCCGCTAGGCGGCACCTGAGAGCAAGTTCCCTCTCTAATAAGAGGGAGGTACGTGAGCACCATCTTTCCATCCCGTAATACTCTCTGCTCCCTCCTTTCAAAGTGATGCTGTGAAGACGCGATGCTTGGAGGTGCTGCAGCCATCTTGTGACTGAGGGGGAAGCAATAGGAACTGCAAAGATACTAATTCAATACCCAAATGTAAAGCCACTGGGCCCACGCTAGAATGAACTACCCTCTCTCTCTAAATATCTTACATGAGAAAAATATACCCCCATTTGTTCAACATGGTGTTAACTGAATTTTTTTTTTTTTTTTTTTTTGAGATGCAGTCTCTCTCTGTCACGCAGGCTGGAGTGCAGTGGCGCAATCTTGGCTCACTGCAACCTCCACCTCCTGGGTTTAAGCAATTCTTGTGCCTCAGCCGCCTGAGTGGCTGGGATTACAGGTACCCGCCACCATCCTTGGCCAATTTTTGTGTTTTTAGTAGAGACAGGGTTTTACCATGTTGGCCAGGCTGGTCTTGAACTCCTGACCTCAAGTGATCCACCCACCTTAGCTTGTCAAAGTGCTGGGATTACAGGTATGAGCCACTGCCCTAGCCTGGATTTTCTGTTATTTACAGCAGAACATACATGTAACCAATTCAGATTTGTCACATGACTGTCAGGATTTTAGAAATGAGTTTTATATCTATTGTTAGATAACAAACCAGCCTAAAACTTAGAGCCAAAAGTACAATCATTTGTTCACAATTTTGGGATCTAATGCTGTGTAACAATTACCCCTAGGCCAAGTGCAGTGTCTCATACCTGTAATCCCAGTGCTTTGGAAGGCTGAGGGGGAAGGATTGCTTGAGGCCAGGAGATCAAGAGCAGCCCGGATAACATAGGGAGACCACGTTTCTAACAAAAATCTTAAAAAAAAATTAGCCAGGCTTGATGCTGCACACTTGTAGTCCTAGCTACTTTGGAGGCTGCAGGAGGAGGACTGTGTGAGCCCAGCAGCTAAAGGTTGCAGTGACCTATGATTGCACCACTACACTTCGGCCTGGAAAATAGAATGAGACCATGTCTCTAAAAAAACAAAAAAAAAAAACAAAAAAATTATTCCAAATTTTGGCAACTCAAAATAATGATCAACATTTAGTGTCTTCTAAGGGTCAGGAATTTGGGAGTGGTTTAGGTGGGTGGTTCTGGCTGCATGTCCGCTGGCTTCCCCCAGGGCAAGCAATCCAAGAGAGGTAAGTGGAAGTTGCAATACTTTTTATGGCCTTATCTTGCAGGTCACATACTCCCATTTCCACAATATCCTATCCATTACACAGGTCATCCCTGTTCAGTGTAAGAGGAGACTATGTAAGTATGAATGAGTATCAAGAAGTAAGGACCAGTCATTGGGAACCATCTGGAGGTGGGTCTCCACCACCCACCCTCTAATGCTGTGTCACACAGGACTCAGGGAAACAAAGCCCGTCAGGAGATACACATGTGTGTATGTACACACACACACACAAACACACACATACACTTTATTTTCTAAACTCCATTTTATTTTTTGAGACAGAGTCCCACTCTGTTGCCCAGACTGGAGTACACTGGCATGAGCTCGGTCAGCTACCTGCAACCTCCACCTCCCCAGTTCAAGTGATTCTCCTGCCTCAGCCTCCAGAGTAGCTGACATTACAGGCACACACCACCATGCCTAATTTTTTTACGTTTTTAGTAGAGAAAGGGTTTCGCCATGTTTCCCAGGCTGGTTTCCAACTCCTCAGCTCAGGCAATCCACCCGCCTTGACCTCTGAAAGTGCTGGAATTGCAGGCGTGTGCTGGGCACCCACACACACACTTTAAAGGGTTTATTACAGGGATTTGACCTTGTGCAACTGTGCATACTGGTTAAGCAGTCTACAAGCTGCTATCTATGAAGCTCTAATGCTGGCACTTGGGGTCCACAGGGCCAGCCATGGAGATGGGCACCTCTCACAGTGTCCTACTTTGATGCTGTCTGTATCTTGCAAGGAAAGCTAGTGGCTCACCTTAACTAGACACACACACAGGGAAGTGTGGGACACAGTTGAGCCTCACCAAGTGACACCGTCCAAAGCCACTGAAGATGTTTACCCCTTCGTAGAGTCGTGGCTGGGACAGGCACAAAGTCGGGAGTGCTACCAGTGTCCGGCTTGCTTTATAGCTACGTCTAGAGGCACATTCCTATTTATTTTATGAAAAATCAGAAAGTGATATGCTTCTAATTTGGGAATGTTTCTATCTCAATAAAACGTCTGTTTAAAACATTCATATGTTTTATGCAGAAGACTTAGAAAAACAAAGAGAAGGCCGGGCGTGGTGGCTCACATCTGTAATCCCAGCACTTTGGGAGGCCGAGGCGGGTGGATCAAGAGGTCAGGAGATCGAGACCATCCTGGCTAACACAGTGAGACCTCGTCTCTACTAAAAAATTACAAAAAAAAATTAGCCGGGCGTGGCGGAGGGTGCCTGTAGTCCCAGCTAATCAGGAGGCTGAGGCAGGAGAACGGCAAGAACCCAGGAGGCAGAGCTTGCAGTGAGCCAAGATTGCACGACCGCACTCCACCCTTGGTGACAGAGCGAGACTCCATCCCACACACACACACAGACACATACAAACACACACACAAAAAAAAAAAAAAAAGAAAGAAAGAAAAACAAAGAGAAAAAGAAAAACTACAATCTCAGCCTCTCAAAGGAACCACTATTATTTTGACCTATCCCTAACATACAGATACTCATCTGCACACGTCCCTCACCCATGGCTCTCTATCGCCTGCATTTTTTTTCTTGAGACAGAGTCTTGCTCTGTGGCCCAGGCTGGAGTGCAATCATGCTATCTCAGCTCACTGCAACCTCTGCCCTCCCGGATTCAAGCAATTCTCCTGTCTCAGTCTCCAGAGTAGCTGGGACTAACAAGTACATGCCACCACACCCAACTAATTATTTTGTGTTTTTAGTAGAGACGGGGTTTCACCATATTGGTCAGGCTGGTCTCGAAGAACTCCTGCCCTCAGCTGATCCACCCACCTTGGCCTCCCAAAGGGCTGTGATTACAGGCGTGAGCCACCACGCCCAGCCCCTGCATTCTTTTATATGAACTGCTTTTCCCCTTTGGAAATATTCCATGGGCATTTTCTGTGTTAATCAATGTTCTTTTATAGCAGAATTTTAATGATGGCTTAAAAGTCCAATATATTAATCCCCTTTGAGTAATACCCTTTTAATTTTTGGTTAGAAATAATTCTTTTTCTGAGCTGGGCACGGTGGCTCATGCCTGTAATCCCAGCACTTTGGGAGACCGAGGCAGATGGATCACCAGATCAGGAGTTCAACACCAGCCTGGCCAAGATGGTGAAACCCTGTCTCTACTAAAAATACATAAAAATTAGCCGGGTGTGGTGGCGGGCACCTGTAATCCCAGCTACTTGGGACGCTGAGACAGAGAATTGCTTGAACCCAGGAGGCAGAGGTTGCAGTGAGCTGAGACCATGCCACCGCACTCTAGCCTGGGCAACAAGAGCGAGACTCCATCTCAAAAAAAAGAAATAATTCTTTTTCCGGCTCCTGCTAAACTACCATGAATAAAGCTAGTCCAGAGGCTGTGTTTGCTGCTTTATTTTCAGTAAAGGACACTCAAGGCAAGTACTAGGTTTTTCAACAACAATCCAAGCTATCTGGTATATATTTTGGAGGGTGGCCTAGTCTCCTTGGGCAGAAATAAATCATAGAAAGAAGCCAGGCATGGTGAATGTGGGTCTTTCAGGGACATCAGCCTGTCTCCTGGACTTGCTGTCTCCACACCTAACTGGCCCGGCTCTGCGAGTGTTTCCTGTCTGGTTTCCATTTGAAGAAACCCTTTAGCGAAAAACAGCATCCAGTGCGAATTGGACAGACCCTCTGCTGATCAGGGAAAAGTGAAAGCCGAAAAAAACTCCTGAGATGAAAACGAGACACTAATAAAACACTGACTCCTTAGCTGTTTACCAGACATTCAAAATGGATGTGCTGGTGGTTTCCTGAAAGGAAAGAAAAGTTGTCTCATATTCTGAACCGCCACAAGCTCTCACCTCTGAGAAAAAGCAATGTTTTCCAGATACCAGTAACTCTCCATTAAGCCTGCCATCTTCCTCCCTAGCCTGCAAGGACCTCTCAACACATCTGAGAGGAAATATAAAATTAAAATCTACCTCTTACACTTTTTTTTCCTGGTGGGAAAATTGGCATTTCCCTTTTTAAAATACAGTTACGTATGATGGTGACATTTTGGGCATTATTCCATCATATCAGGGAGCACAGGCCGGGAACTGTGGCTCACGCCTATAATTCCAGCATTTTGGGAAGCTGAGATGGACAGATCACTTGAGGTCAGGAGTTTGAGAACAGCCTGCCCAACAAGGCGAAACCCCGTCTCTACTAAAAATTAAAAAAAAAAAAAAAAAAAATTAGCTGGGTGTGGTGGCACATCCGTGTAATCCCAGCTACTCGGGAGGCTGAGGCAGGAGAATTGCTAGAACGCTGGAGGCAGAGGTTGCAGTGAGCCAAGATTGCGCCACTGCACTCCAGCCTGGGCGACAGAGTGAGACTCCATCTCAAAAATAAATACATAAATAAATAATAATAATAATAAAATGTATCAGGGAACACAAAAATCCCTAAATCCTGCCTTGGCCCATCTAACCCTCTTCCTCCATGCACAGGGACAATGGTGAATGGACACACAGACCAGCTATGCTAGCACAGAGCTTGTGCCCCAAACCCCACTGCAGAGAACTCTGCACTGTGTGCTGGGCTGGAACAGAGTATCTCCCCAAATTCAGGAGCCTCTGCATATTTCTAAGTCTAAACCTATATTTCAGGACCTTATCACCATCCATTCAGTTGCATGTCACAGAGAAACAGAGAGATCAGAAGGAATGCCCAAAGAGGAAGAGCTGGCTGTTCCCAGCAGAGCCCTTTTAAGAGCCAGTGACTCCCCCTGCTGATCCATGTGGCCCAATCACTATCCTAAAAATTGACCTAATCTAATCAGTATCCCTTCCTCTTGGGAAGGAGACAGGCTAAGACCTCCTCTTTCCCATCAAACATAAAATTGGTAATATTCACTTCTGTTGGCCCAGTAATTATTACTTACTCATGCTTAATATGGGCCAGACCTTGTTCTAAGTAGGTACTTTATAAGCATCATCATATTTAAGCCCCCAATAGCCCTATACTTTAAATCCTACTATTGCCTCTATTTGATAGATGGGAAAAATTGATACAAGAGCCAATGGGGAGCCTAGATTTGATCCCAGATGATCCAGCTCCAGTCTGAGTTAATTACTAGACTACGCTGCCTTTCAATTAATCCACTTCATGTATCATGTGTCCTAAGGAAATTACCTAGAGTATGGAAAAAATATTGACACACAACGATGTTCATCTCATCATTTACAATAGAACAAAAATTAGGAATTAAACAATGGAGAAGGTTAAGTAAAGTAAGGTATGTGAAATATACATCAATTAAAATGATGTGCAATTACCTGCATTGTCAGCAGACTACCAGTTGTAAACCTGTGGCTACTGCTCATCAACTGAAAGCTTATGTATAATACAGAGAGTAGGGTTTCTGCCAGCCTTCAGCCAGCTTCCTACCACCCCAATAACATTAGGAAAGAATCAGGAGGCAGGGTTTCCAGCAGAGCCTCTAGGAGAACTCACTAAATAGACAGTTATCCCTACTCTTGACAAAAACTTCAAACCAGAATGAAAACCATTCAACACTACCAACTATTTAACGCACATTGTTAGCACTTTCTATGGGGCAGGCATTGTTCCAAGAAATTTTGTGTGTATTCATGAATTTAATCTCTATCTGGGAGGTAGTTACAGTTATTATCCTCTTTTCCTATGAGATAGGAGGCATGGCAACAGCACACAGCTGAGAGGCGGGAGAGCCAGGATTCAAACCAAGGTCATCTGGTTCCAGGATCTGCAACTTAACCACCACCCCATGCAGCCATGCCAGCACAGCCTGTGCAGACAGCCACCTTCTGCCCGCCTGCCTGTGGGCATGGATATGTGTCGCTCTGTGGCCAGCACATTTCTGGCTTGGAGAGTGAGGTACATGCAAGATTGTGAGTCCGGAGCTGGGATTATATAGCGAATAGGTTAGTGGTGGGAAATGGGGCTGGAGATTGCAAAAGCACTAATTCTACCCAGCACACACCCTTCCCACCTGCTCCCAAAATACAAGCAGACCTCCCTGAACAGAGACATCCACAGAAAGAACCAAGTATTGTGTGTGCCTTACATGGATGATACTAGACACTATTTTGTTCTCTGATATTATTTTTACTCTATAGTGTGTCTTACGGTCTGTGCATGCTGGAACATCTATTTATTTTTATATTTTGAGAAATGAGCTCTCATTCTGTCATTCAGGCTGAAGTACAGTGGCACTATTACAACTCACTGCAGCCTCCAACTATTAGACTCAAGTGATCCTCCAACCTCAGCCTCCTGGGTCTGTAGTTAGGGCTACAGACACTCATCACATTGCTCAGCTAATCACAAAATTTTTTTGGAGATGGGGTCTTGCTATGTTGCCCAGGCTGGTCTTGAATTCCTGGCTTCAAGTGACCCTCCTGCCTCAGCCTCCTAGGTTGCTAGGATTATAGGTGCTCGCCACTCCACCTAGGTCATGTTGGAACATCTAGATCTTCCCACTTCTTTGTAATGGCTTCAGAGTTTTCCACAGTAGGAAAATACCAATGGATATTGAGCCATTCCCTACTGATGGATATGTAAGTTGTTTCCAGCTTCTTCATATTTTAATTCGTGTTGCAATAACCACCCTTATACATGCCTTTTTGTATGTGTGCATGTCCAAATGTTTCTCTACCAGAGACACCTAGATAGACATAGTAGAGGATAAGCACACACATTTTTTGGTTTTATTGTTAGACTTCAAAGTAGCCACACTAATTTACATGTGCCCCAACATGGATGAAAATGATTGTCCTATGTCCTCAGTACTCAATATAATCAAACTCACCACAATCATCACCACCGTAAGATTGAGAAAAAATTATGGAGCTACTGTTTTAACACACATTTTCTGCTTGTTATCAAGATCTTACCGTAGTTTTTTTTAAAACCGATTTTGATACTGTCTTTTGTGTATTGCCTGTTTATATTCTTGCCCATTTAAAAAAAAAAAAAATCCTGTCCCTGCCGGGCACGGTGGCTGACGCCTGTAATCCCAGCACTTTGGAAGTCCGAGGTGGGCAGACCACGAGGTCAGGAGATTGAGACCATCCTGGCTAACATGGTGAAGCCCTGTCTCTACTAAAAATACAAAAACGTAGCCAGGTGCAGTGACAGGCGCCTGTAGTCCCAGCTACTTGGGAGGCTGAGGCAGGAGAGTGGCGTGAACCCAGGAGGTGGAGGTTGCAGTGAGCCAAGATCGTGCCACTGCACTATAGCCTGGGTGACATAGCGAGACTCTGTCTCCAAAAAAAAAAGAGTTCCTTATATAGTCTGAATAATAATTCCTTTTATGTTACATTGCTAATATTTTCTCCTATAGGTTTTCTTTTTTTGGTTTTGTTTATAAAAACTTCTGTCCTGTCAAGCATCTCAATTTTGATATGGTGAAATTTCTCAGTTTTTCTTTTATGGGTTTTCCTCTTCATAGGTTGTTTCACAAAGTCTTCTCTACTCCTAGGTCATAAAGATATTTTCCTGTATCATAGCTGTATCATTTTAAAGTCAACTCTTTAACATCTACTTGCTATTTTCCTCAGTGCAATCTGGCTTTCACATCTAATGCACTAGAGAAGTTATTGGAAGTCATTTTCTAAGTCCCAAAACCAAGGTTTATTTTTTTTTCTATTTTATTTCTTTGATAGATTTGCCAGTTCCATCTCCTCCATCCACCCTAAAAACTTTCATCTTATGTTCAAAAAAACTGTTTCTTGAATAATAGAGGGAAATGCAGTTTTTCTCTGGCTTTCTTGACCACTAAATCTTTTCTGGCTGCCTTTACTCACCTCTCAAATACCTGAATCCCCAGAGATTTGTCTCTGAGCCTACTTTATCTCTGCACATATGTCCTGGCTTCATATCCATGATCAAGGTTTCCACTATTAGTATGTTAATCCTCTATTAACAAATACTTGATTCCCCAATGCAACTCTTTCTACCTCATTCACATACCCTTTTCCAATCATCAACTAAACAAATCCAGCTGCATGTCCCATGAAATCCTTAAGACCAACTTGTGCAATACCAAATTTTTTCCACTCTTCCATCCTTCTTCCCATCTGTTGCCTTCCCTTTTCTTTTGGAAACAGTCTTGCTCTGTCACCCAGGCTGGAGTACAGTGGCACAACCTTGGCTCACTGCAACCTCTACCTCCCGGGTGCAAGCAATTCGCTTCTCAGCCTCCTCAGGAGCTGGGATTACAGGTGCACACCACCATGGCTAGCTAATTTTTGTATTTTTAATAGAGATGGGGTTTTGCTATGTTGGCCATGGCTGGTCTTGAACTCCTGGCCTCAAGGGGGCCTCCCACTGTGCTGGGATTACAGACATGAGCCACCGTGACTGGTCTTTTTCTCTTCTTTGTCTTTATTAACCTCAGAACCAAAAGAAGTGTACACAATGCCTGGTACCAACAATGCATCTAATTACCTGGTTCCTTTTCCTATTCTTTGTGAAAAACAGGGATCTTGGACACAATTTCCTTGGTTTACCCTTTAAGAACAATTTCTTCAATTTTTCCATGCACGTTTTCAGGTTCAGTAAGCACTTCCTGGAAAGGTGACTAAAAATCAATCCCTTTTTATGTCATTTAAATAGAAAGGAATAGCTTTACTGTTTATTAGGCAGCTCAAGGAGAGCACCAGATGACCTTGGTTCCGTCACTCAATTTCCACCAGCATCAGGGTTGGGAAATCAGTTCATCCCCAAAAACGTAAACTTTCCCTATGGTTCACTCTGCAACCTGCAGTCATCTTGCTTCAAGCACTGTTAGAGTCACCAAGCCTCTGAATTCTGAGGAAGAACAAGAACCCTGTTGTTGTCACCTGAAGGCCAAAAGCTGTTTCTACCAAGTCTAAACTTGGGAGGGCCACAGAGATGAATTAGGAAGATTTTTCCACTGTGGGCTGCCCTTGCTCTTGGTGAAAGAGAGAGGAATACTGGCTTTTTTTGTATTCTTGGAGTATCTGGCAGCAGGATCAGGCAAAATTCACAATAAATTTTGTATGTCAGTACACCTAGGAAAAACAGATCAACCAAATGCTTGCCTTCCTTTAAAAATGGACTGTTCACTGCAGTGAGTGCTGGAGGACAGGGTAGAGGCGACAACCAGGTGGGGACAGGCTGGATGCCTAGAGAGGAATGGACTTCAGGGTGAAGTTGGTAAGAACTAAGATATTATTTTAACTATGATAATGATTAGTAGTAATTCCACATATTAAATATCTCTAAGGGATATCAGCCATTATCCCAACTGTTCTCAGGGTATCTGTCTAATCTCCCCAACGTTGCTGGTAAATAGTCTTTATGATCCCCAATATAGAGGAATGTGAGGCTCAGAGAGGTTAGTGAGCTTGCCCAAATCACAGAGCTGGCAAACGAGAGCACCGCAGTTCAACTCCAGGTCTGTGAGATGTCATTTGTGCATTTTTCCACGACTACATGTTGCTTTGGGAAGTATAAAAGTGAGGTGTCTGGCTGTGTGGGGCCAAGGATACAGTGGCCTCAGCATCATGTCTGATGGGAAGGAGCCAGGAAAACAATGAGTCCTAGAAGAGGGAAGGGAGCTGGTTTAAGATGAAATCACACATTAGACACCAGCTCAGAGAGGTGACAACCATGTGCACAGAGTAGAACCAGAGGGAAGCAGGCAGAGGCAGCTGTAACCTAAGCAGCGAAAACCCAAAGAGCTTACAGTAATGGTGGAAGTGGTGGAAACAGAGCAAGTCAAGCACAGCAATGTCAGGGGAACTTCGTGAATTAAATTGGGGGCTGTATCTTTCCTTACAGGTTTTCAAGACAGAGGGCTGGTCATAATAAGACAGTAAAGGAGGCAGAAGAGAAGGAGGAATGCCTTCTGGGTAAGACACAATGTTCTAGCAGTAAAACTAGCAGCCTTGCCGCTGGGTAGTCAATTTTCCATCATGGGCAATATTCAGAGACTTGCCAGGTGTTGTTGCATCAGGGATGCAAGTATCAACGCAAACTTGATGACTGCAAGTCTTTCCTTAACTTGAGATTCTGCTGTTCTAATCTTGCTGCCCTGACTTTAACAGAAATTTCACAATGACCTCCTAGGTAAGCCCAAGAAGCCCCATATCCCTTCACCACCAGGTGGGCCGCACCCCCAGCCAAGCCCCAATATGGGAGACTCAAGTCCAACTAACTCTTAGAAGTTGAGAAGTCTAAGAAAGTTCACTAAGCCTGGGTCTCATCTTCTATAAGACAAGGATATTAACAGCTTCCGTACCAGATTTACATTTAAAATCCAGCACAGTGCCTAGGATAAGACGAATTGAAGGTAAGTCACCTATCTATTGACTGTAAAACCTCTTGGTTGAACTATTTTATATAATACCCATCTACAAAATGTCCCCCTAAGCATTAGTCCATTTGCTAGACACTAGAACTATGCTATCGAGAATGGCAGCCGCTGGCCATATGTGGTCATCCAGTAATTCTATTGTACAGCACTGGTCTAGAAAATCAGAAGAGAATAAGACAATGTGCATGTCTAAGGCCAGATATTTGGCTAAGGGTGGGGGGTAATATAAAATAAGTGCATGTTTTAGAAGTTCTCTAGTAGAACTGTGTTTACCATGAGTACACATGGAACCAAATCTGTGAGATTGGGGCCAGGGCAGTGGCAAGTCTGAGAACCTTACGCAAGTGTGATGGGTTGTGTACCTGTATGATGGTAGTGAAGGAAACCCAGACACCCTTTGATTGTTCACCTACTGTAACGAGATACGGCTCTCTTGTAGACACAGGCTCTGGCTTCCTCAACTGTCTGCAAAAAATCGATCGGAACATCAAGGTTCAGAGACATGAGGAAGTCCAACCCCTGAGGCAAAAGCGATAAACAACAGATCTGAGACTTTAATCCCAAACTATCAGAGTTCTTGTTCTTGGCCTATATGCGACACTGCTCTAATTTAGCAGTCTCTTAATCCTCTTCCCTAAAACCTGTCACCATCCCTTTCTGTAAATTCTTTAACACTTTTGGCAGCCACAGCTACAAGTAATAGCCAGAGTAGAAACGGAAGTAGAAAGCCAAAGGAAGCTTTGCACATATACAGAAACCAATCTTTCCTATAAGCATTTCAGCCTTCCTTGTGCTATATCCAAGTTCAGTCCTATCACTTCCTTTACATGCCACCCTGGAACCTTTGAACACAGCCTTTATACACGCTTGGCCTTGAGTATTCATGGAGAAATAACCATGAGGCCGGATAGATTTGTTTATTAGAATTCAAGACTCTGGAAAACAGCTTAGAGCAATTTTAAAATAGCAACCGGTGGAATAAACACACCAATGGCACAGGGTGGTCAGTGAATGTGTTGCAAACAGCCATTTATTAAAGAAAATGAAACCCTGGTGACAGTTTTAAAATTGTCATCAAAACACTTTTTGTCTAAAAGCAATATTTTTATAGTGTCTATCCCTGGCTATAAATGTGGTGTTTCTTCTTAAATAGTCCTTTCAGAAGCCCAGATCCAGCCCAGGAGACAAGCTGGTGACATCATACTGCTCTACAAAAAATGAATTGTTCAGCCTCCAATAACACAGTGAGACCTGCCTTCCCCAAGGACAAGGTGGGGCAGGGGTCACCCCGCCCTGTTATCTTTGATGTGTGTGATTTCTTTTTTTTTTTATGTGATTTTTTTTCAGGTCACTGCCATCCCGTGTGTATTTCCTGATAAGATATGAGGGGAAGAGGCTCACCTAAATGAGAAGGCCATGTCTGATGTCCGTCAGCATTTGTGACAGGGAAAAAAACCTTCACTTGAGAATGTTCTGAGGTCCATTGCTATCCACAGACCCTCATCCCACTTCCTCTTCTCCTAGCCAATCCTGTCAGCCATTTAGTTTACTTCTTTTTCTCTGCATTTTCCCTGAAGAGGGATAAGCTGGAGTTGGAATTCCTACAGGAGGAAGACAAGTTAAAGGACAGCTTCCGTCCCTGTCTGGCCTCAGGGCCAAAAATCCACAAGACAAGCAGAGCTTCCCCAGCGCTGAGTGTGATGATTTCTTAGTGTGACTCCAAGTGTTGGTACAACAGATGGGTCTCAGTCCCTTTACTCTTCCATGGGTTGCATTGCTGTTTTCCTTGGTTGGCCAAATGCCTTTTTGCCTCAGAGAGGCGGTGGGAAGGGAAGGAAGCAAAAGCAAAGCTGTTCAGCCACACATTCATAAATAATTATTGAGCAAATACTATGTGCCATGTGTCATATCACATGCATGGTTGAACTAACCTGACATAGCCCCTGCCCTGCAGGAGTTTACAGACCAGCATCCAGCAAGTAAATCAATTAAGTAGATAAGTCTTTAAATGAGAACCAAATTGTGATGAAGGCTATCAAGGAACCAGGGTACTTTGATAGAGAACCACAGAGCAGGACCTTTCTAGATTATGCACATTGAGAAGGCATCTCTGTGGAGGTAGCATGTCAGTTCAGACCTGAAGGACAAGGTGGAGTTGGCCATATACAAAACATCGCACACCGAGATATCAAGTTTGGGAAGGCATGGAGTGGACTGACAGAAAAGCCATGAGAGAAAGCACAGTGGGGGAGTGGAAAGAGACTTAGGATTTAGAAATGGCAAAAGGTCTTCGCAACTGGAGCAAGTCACCAGGAAGAACCAGGTAAAAGGGCCTCAGCAATCATGATAAGCAATGTGGGTTTCATTTTAAATGCAATGGAAAATTTGGGAGGGTTTCAAGTAGGTGAGTGACAATTTCATTAGTGACGCATGGTGCATCCATTTGAATTGGAAAGGGGCTGATTTGGGATGGGTTAGGACAAGAGCTCTTCACTTGGAATGGGATGATGATGGCAGGAGTGAAGAACAAAGGTCATGAATCAACATGTATGTGGGGGCACTTGCTGCTGACAAGGTCGTGGGGAAGGGTGTTGAGTGCAAGGACAGGGGCCTCATAAATGCCTCCCATGTTTCTGAATTGGCCCATTGAGTGGGTAGAGACATTAACTATGACAAGGAAGACTCTGGAGGAATGAGACTTAAGTTCATAGGTCATTAGTGGGAGAAGCAGCTAGAATTCAATATTTGACTATTATGGGTTTGAAATGTCTGAGACGTTGAACTCTAAGTGTCACATGGACAATTGGAAATATGAGACTGAAGGGAGGAGCTCCAAGTTGGGGAGGCTGACGCGGGAGCCAGAGACAGCATTCTGAAGCCATGAGAAGAATTAAGGTTTTCTAGGGAGAGTATAAGGGAATTAGAGCAGCCAGAGGAGAGTTCTGAGGAGCACCAGGCACTGGAAGTGAGGAAGAGGTGAATTCTCAAATATTTAATTAGAACAAAAAGCATAGGTTAAATATCCCAGTGAATACTTAATAGCTAATAGTTTCAGTGAAACTATTCTGTATGACGCTATACATTTGTCCAAACCTACAGGACGAATACCACCAAAATGAACACTAATGAAACCTGTGGACCTCAGTTAATACTAACATCAGTATTCATTCAGCAGTTGTGACAAATACACAACATTAATTCAAGATATTTTGTTGTTTTGAGACAAAGTCTTGATTTGTTGCCCAAGCTGGAGTGTAGCTATGCAAACATGGGCCACCACGGTTGAGGCTACGGTAGCCTCAACTTCCTGGCCTCAGGTCATCCTCCTACTTCAGCCTCCTAAGCAAGCTGGGACCACGAGCACGTGCCACCACACCCAGCTAATTTTTTTTGTTTTTTGTAGAGACAGGATCTCATCATATTGTCCAGGCTGGTCTCAAAGTCCTGGGCTCAAGCAGTCCTCCTGCCTCGGTCTCCCAAAGTGCTAAGATTATAGGCACGAGCCACCACACCTGGCCCGTAACTTGAAATTTTTTTTTAAGGATTTAGGAAGATGGCACAGAAAATTTTTGATGAATTGTAAGATCAGTTGTAAATCATTGATCTTTTCCCCTGTTCAAACCAAAGCACATTTTCACAGCCCAGGTCTTCTGGAGTTAATAAAAACTAGATTGTAATTTCTACTCAGTTCCTTGAGATCTTAGTGAAGTTAGACAAAAACCACTTAACTTTTGAGGCTCAATCACCTTTAAAATGGAGATAATATTGGCCGGGCACGGTGGCTTACGCCTGTAATCCCAGCACTTTGGGAGGCTGAGGCAGGCGGATCACAAGGTCAGGAGATCGAGACCATCCTGGCTAACATGGTGAAACCCCATCTCTACTAAAAATACCAAAAAAACTAGCTGGGCGTCGTGGTGGGTGCCTGTAGTCCCAGCTACTTGGGAGGCTGAGGCAGGAGAATGGCATGAACCCAGGAGATGGAGCTTGCAGTGAGCCGAGATTGGGCCACCGCACTCCAGCCCGGGCAACAGAGCGAGACTCTGCCTCAAAAAAAAAAAAAAAAAAAAATGGACATAATATTATTACTTATCCCACAGGCTTGCTGTGAAGACTAAAAACATGGCATTCCATAAACTGTATGTACCATTGTAATTAATGGTAAGGATCTTATTATTAAATACTGGACATTGCGCTAAGTGCTTCACAGCCATTATCTCATTTAATCTTTCCAACAGCCGTGTAAAATAAGCATTCCTAGCCCTCATTGTTAAGATGAGAGAAGCCTTATATAGGTTTACTGACTTGCCTGAGATCACATAGCTAAGTGGCAGGATATGAACCGAGCTCACCCTGTCTTCACGATGTTCTCAAATGGCCATGCATTAACTGCCCATGTTAGTACAAACAATCAACACCGGAGGTCAAATCTTTAATTGTACAGTTACTTTGCTGAATCATGTCGGACTTTCCTACATCAGTGGTCTTACCATGGTGTTACTATATTGGTAGGTTACAGAATGGCTTTAACTTGGAGGAAATGAAGATGAAACAGACAGTGGTTTTTCTCACAAGATTCAGAAGGAAGCACTCATTCCTTGATTCTTTCTGTATTGTCTCAAAGAAAAAACGAAGACAAAATGAGCTTGGTCCTTCAGACCTTCCAAATCTGCAACCACTGCCCTCCATCTGCACCTGGTCAGCCAAATAACCATGTGGAATACAGGGAGGCCTTTCCCTGGGTCTAAATTCCTTCCTCTTGGCTATTCCTGCAATGCAAGTCCATTGCTTTTGATGCAAAAGCCTATCAGCTCCCCACAACTTGCCCTTAAAGCCTATGGTTAAAGGTAGGAATAATTGAGTTTCTCATTACAGTAATTTTATCTTATTTTTATTTTTTATATGAGAAGGAGTTTGGCTCTGTCGCCCAGGCTGGAGTGTTGTGACAAAATCCCGGATCACTGTAACTTCTGCCTTCTGAGTTCAAGTGATTCTCCTGCCTCAGTCTCCAGAGCAGCTGGGACTACAGACTCCTGCCACCATGCCCAACTAATTTTTTTGCGTTTTTTAGTAGAGACGGGGTTTCACCATGTTGGCCAGGCTGGTCTCAAACTGTTGACCTCAAGTGATCCACCCACCTCAGCGACCCAAAGTGCTTGGATTACAGGCATGAGCCACCACGCCCGGCAAGTCTCTCACTAGGTTTCTCTGTTATTGCATCATGTACTTGAAAGTGTTGTTTAATGTGTTCAAGGAAAAATGATTGGTGAGGACCTGAAAAAATAGCTACTGATCTATTACATTAATTCTTATTCTAATGGAAATAGCTCACTTTTTAAAATTTTCTTTTCACTCTAGAAGTTCTCTAGTATGGTGGTAGTGAAGGAAATCCAAGAAAGCAATTTGCCTAGGCTGGAGTGCAGTGATCTCCAACTCCTGGGCTCCGGTGATTCTTACACCTCAACCTCCCCGGTAGCTGGCACTACAAGTGTGTGCCACCATGCCTGACGAATTTGTTTTATTTTTTGTAGAGACAGTGTTTTGCCATGTTGTCCAGGCTGGTCTCGAACTCCTGACCTCAAAGGATCCACCCACTTCAGCCTCCCACTGGGACTACAGGCATGAGCCACCACACCCGGCCCCAAGAAAGTAATTATTGATGAGTCCACAAAATCCTAATGGAGGAAAGCTGTATATTTTATCACCGAGTATCTATTTCCGCAATCTCCATAAATCCCACTGAGAAAACTACTTCCAAGCTACACTTGAGCTGTGCGGATACGTGAGTGTGAGTAGACACGCTGGCTTAAATGAATGGTGCTGTGGTATCACACACACAAACACACACAGTAACTTTCCTTTTTCTGCAATTTTTTTTTTTTTTTTGCCCTGAAAACTAAATTGAATCAATTTTCCAGAACATTTAGTGAATTTCAGAGTTCCAAATCAAAGAATTTTTCAACAAAGACCCCAAGCTTCTCAGAGTTTAAATTTAAAAAAAGAAAGCAGGCAAAACCTGTAGTTAACTTTGACACACTCCAAAAAGGCAAATCACTAGGAAATGCAGCAGAAATTAAATAAATAGCCTAACATGAGGCACAAAAACAAGAGGAGACTTATGGTGTGGCCAGCAGAGGCATTCAAACATTTCGTCAGCAGGATTCCAGCCAACCTCCGAAGCTCACTTTTATAAGCCAGCCCCAGGCATCCCAGAGCAAGATGTAGCTGTGTAGTCTACTTCTCCATAGCTGCTTTAGAGGGGCTGGCAACGTGGCTCAGCAGGCTTGCCACAGAGCCATGGCAAAGAATGGACTTGTAATTTGCATCCTGGTGATCACCTTACTCCTGGACCAGACCACCAGCCACACGTCCAGATTAAAGGCCAGGAAGCACAGCAAACGTCGAGTGAGAGGTAACGGGGCTTCTCAGTCAAGCAAAATTCTAGGCTTACACAGTGTGGGGAGGTGCTAGACAATGTTAATTTCCAAACTCCCCCAGGAGACTGTCTTTGGTGATGGCACCATACCATCATCCCTATATGGCATTTCAGGGGATTAAGTGAACTTTTAATTCTCTGGGATACTTTATTTTAAAGTAACAAGGCTGCTGGGTTTAAAAAAAAAAAAAAAAAAACAGGGAAAAAATTTGATAAGAATTCTGTGTTGTATATTTTTTGTTAGGTGGGCTTAAATAGAATGTGCTTCAGAGAAAGCTCACCTGGCTATCTGAACACCTGGTGTTATTAATATGGGGCAAGAGGAGTGTATTAACAGAGCAAACTGTTTCACTAGTAGATATTGACTAACTCAATTCAGTTATATTTTAAGATAACTATAATCTTATTGAATGCATAGCAGAGGATAGAGCTTTTGGTAATTGTGACTTCCTGTTTTGTCATTAGTTATCATTAGCTGTATTTCCATATCCTTGGCAGCATAAGGACAACCTATACCATATATTTAAACTTTTTCATGTCAGAGACATTGAATCTCTCCAACTTAAAAAAATCAATATGCAAAGTCATCTAGTATTTGAAGGCATTGTGATACAAAATTGAATCTCCCGGCAACCTCAAATGAGTGACTTGAATTGGGTTAACAGGTTAAAGAAACCGAAAAGAGCAATGACGATAGTGAGGTGTTTGCAATATGTTGAAATCTAAGCAAAAGAAAAAAACAAGACACAGGGTCATGTTTTATCACATCCTCTGCATCATTTTCATTTCAGGATATTTCAGATTCTGACTTTATTTCCTTATTTTCACTTCATTAGTAACAACACACACACAAATTTCAACAAGGTTAAAGTCTATTTGACATGACAGATGGCTGGGGGGTAAAAAGGGGTCTTGTGCTTTAATGATTATACACTACCATTTTTCAGGGACATTTATTTACAAAATTAAGGTCTGGTGCAAGGTTGTTTTTTTTTTTTTTTTTGAGACAGTCTCGCTCTGTCGCCCAGGCTGGAGGGCAGTGGCACAATCTTGTCTCACTGCAACCTCCACCTCCTGGGTTCACGCCATTCTCCTGCCTCAGCCTCCCAAGTAGCTGGGACTACAGGTGCCCGCCACCATGCTCGGCTAATTTTTTTGTATTTTTAGGAGAGACGAGGTTTCACTGTGTTAGCCAGGATGATCTCAATCTCCTGACCTCGTGATTCGTCAGCCTCGACCTCCCAAAGTGCTGGGACTACAGGCGTGAGCCACCGCACCCGGCTAGTGCGAGGTTTCTTAAGTGGAATCTTTTTTCCTTACAAAATACTGTACTTCTTTCAGTGAAAGATTAAAATATTTCTCATGAGTAGATGGAACATATTGCTAAAGATGATATCAAAAGGAGGGGGGAGAGAGAAGATACTGGGTGATGTGGCACATTTCTGTAGCCAGCGTTTCTTCACCCCTGGATGGAGTGGCACTCCTCGTGAGAGTGGTGATCACCCAGTAGGAATGTGTGAAGAGGGTCTGAATGTGACTGCATGTGCATGTGGGTGCTGTGTGGGTGTTTCTGAAGTAATTGCAGCTTAGGTCACATCCAGGTTATCCAGGGGCCTCCCTCCTCTTCCTCCTTCCACTCTCTTCTCTCTCCCCACCTTCTTTCCCACTTCTTTACCCCCTTCTTCCCCACTCTCTCCCTCATAACCTCGTGTGCATGCAAATGTTTTAAAAAAAAAAAAAAACTGCCTGGGTACACACCTCTTAAACGTCATTCCCCCAATATAGTTTTTGCTACTTTTTGCCATTAGGTCCAAGAAAGTAGATTCTACAGTAGGTGAAGCAATAAACCTAAACTGGTCAAGCGATTATATCCCCACCCATCCATATACTTTTAAAACAGTTTAAGTACCTTGAAATATAATAATACCAGTGTTTACGAGATCAAAAGTGAAAGCCATCTTTTCTCTCCCAATCCTCACCACAAAATTATCCATTATTAACTATCAGGTAATACTATTCCCAGAAGTTTTGTGCTTTGTTTTTTGTAGGGTTGTTTGTTTTGAGACAGAGTCTCACTCTGTCACCCAGGCTGGAGTGCAGTGGTGTGATCTCGGCTCACTGCAACCTCTACCCACCAGGTTCAAACAATTCTAGTGCCTCAGCCTCTCAAGTAGCTGGGACTACAGGTGCTCGCCACCATACCCAGGTGATATTTGTACACACATATTTTTTAGTATAGATGGGGTTTCACCACGTTGGCCAGGCTAGTCTCAAACTCCTGACCTCAGGTGATGGGATTGCAGGCGTGAGCCATCATACCCGGCCATGCAGAATGTTTGGCTAGGCAAATAAATTTATTTCATCTATTAAACCTTGGAGAGTTACCAGTATAAGCAATACTTTATTCATTTTAACAGCTGCATAATATTCCATTCTTTGGATGGGTCATCACTTAATCTGATCTCTCCCAATACATCTCTTTTTGATTCAATAACCCCAAGTAACTGCTTTGCACACATATTGCTCCCCATGTTAGGATGTTATGAGACATTTCCAGAAGTAAAATTGCAGGTTAATTATACTTTCTAATTGTCCCTCCAAATGATAACACCAATCCATCTTCTGTGTATGGGAGTGCCCATTCCCATATACTTTGACAACCCAACATCATGTAATGGTTTTACTGGCCATGTCTTCTGGGAATGATTTTTGTGTTTCTACACTATGTCTACCTCTGGAGAGCAACAATAAAATGAAAGGGAGCCTTCCGGGGGACACAAAACAGCAATTGAATAATTTAGCTTCAAACACAAGATCTCTCTGGTACTTGCTTCATAGGTCTCAAATTATGTGTTGCATTCATGAATAAAATATGACTTTCACAGCTCAGTAGTTGTTCTACATATTCCCTTTGTTTGTTGTACACGAAAGACATCTACATCAGGTACAAAGGATGGAAGCTATAGCCCAGTCCCTGGATAATGAATTTCATAACCATCTCCCAGGAGCCTAATATCAATTCATGTGTCTTCATGTTAATTACAATGTTTACAAACTCCCAGTGCAGACCACTTATTTAAGGAGAATGGAGCAGGAAGCTCAGAGGGATGGGGGATGACATTTTTAGAGGTGACAGCTTATACCTTGGAAGCAAGTCTTCAGTAGTCTTTGCAAGCTCGGCCCCCACCAGCTGATGAATTTGCATTCTGAACGCACCCTTATGTTTTTTCTGGATTAAATCGTCACGTAGACAAAAATCTTTGGGTTATAGTAGTTCTGAGCTGAGCTGTGGGATGCTTTGAGAACTGATATGTAGCATTAAGTAAAACAGAGGCAGGGGCCACCCCTGGATATTCCAGAAGACAGCTTCCTAACCCAAAAGAGGAAACATCTGGATTATGAAGCACATGTTTAAGGGGACAGTGAATTAGCACATGTGAATTTTAGACTGTCCTGAAAAATCCAATACAGAACATAGACTCCCTCCATGTCATCCTCACAAAGCAGCAGCTGGGGACAGTTCATACCAAGCTTTAAGTATCTTCTCTGTCTGGGGCCATGTGCTCAGGACCAAGAAGGTAGAGGCAATCGCTGTGCAGAAGCAGGTAAGAGGGATGAAAAGAGAACAGGCCGGGAGCCGGGCAAATTCAAATCCCAATTCTGCACTTTACTAGCTGGGTGACTTTCAGCAGGTGAATTCAGCTTTCTGGGACTCTATTTCTTCAGCAGAATGGAGACAGTGATAGTGTCTCTCTCAAAACACTACTGGAAGAATTGATCTCTGACAAACAGTATGGAGGCTTTTAATAATTTTTATTATGATTTATAATTCCTGCTTTCGAAGACCTCACAAGCTGCCAGTCTCTAAGAGAATCCTTATTACGCCTGAAATTTCAATTTAGACAAGGTTGCTTGTTTTCTGCCACTTACGTATAGCCAAGATTGGTCAAGGACAGCTATAAAGATCCTTTAGCCTCATCCGGGAACATACAAGACTTAAGTTGCTAATACCTAATATAGACGTATTTCTATATGAGCCTTTAGCACTTAACCCTGCTGGTAGCCACCATACCTGAGGCATGGGTTGAGTAGGAACACTGGGGACAGGGGACATGGGGACCCAAATCAGTCAGAGTATGAATTCTGCCATGTATCTTTCGACACACTCTCATTGGACTTGTCCTCATTCTTCAATGGGAATCCAATTTTTCTCCCTTCGTAGCTATGTTTGAAGAGCAAGTGAAAACAATTTTGTATACCATAAAGTGTGTATTCACTAGACTATATTATGAACACCTATTATGTGCCAAGCATCATGTTAAGCATCAGAAGCACCAAGAATAATAAGGCAGATGAAATAAGGCAAAATAAAGAATAGAAAATATAGAGAATACTCTATAAAATATGGAATAAAATAAAATGTGAACTGAGACCAGAGAATGAAGAAAAATAAGTTTCAACGAAAGATTAGCAGAAGGGATACTAAATAATAGGATAACCAGGAAAGCCTTCTCAGAAGAGGAGATATTTAAGCTTGCTAAGAATACAGGCAAGCGCTGGAGCAAGAGTGATCCTAGCAGAAGGAACACACAGGAAAGATGACATCGAGCTCATTCTCAGATGACCCTCAAAGTCAACAAGTCTAAAGTCAAAGGATGGGACTGGAGAGACAGAAGGAGCCTCATCTCACAGAAGGACCTTCTAGAATTATGATCGCCATGAAGCTCTTAGGAATCTTACTGTCCAAGTTATTTTCTTTTTCTTTTTTTCCTTCCTCCTTTCCTTCTTTCATCGTCTTTTGTTTGTTTGTTTGGTTTTTTTTTCAGACAGAGTTTCACTCCCTCACCAAGGCTGGAGTGCAGAGCCACGATCTCTGCTCACTGCAACCTCTGCCTCTCAAGTTGAAGCAATTCCCATGCCTCACCTTCCCAAATAGCTGGAATTACAGGCACTCAACACCACAGCCAGCTAATTTTTATACTTTCAGTAGAGACAGGGTTTTGCTATGTTGGCCAGGCTGATCTTGAACTCCTGGCCTCAAGTGATCCACCCGCCTTGGCCTCCCAAAGTGCTGGGATTACAGGCGTGAGCCACTTCGCCAACCCCAAGTTATTTTCACGCATTATTTTTTGTATACACTAGGCTCAGGTTCACCAAAACCACTATTGCCTCGGGTCCTACATTCCAAACCTTGATTTTATTTTAATCATATGCTTTTCATCCACCTACCCCATCCCACCCTAAAATTTTCCCCAGACAAGGATGGAGATCTGAAGACACAAATTGAAAAGCTCTGGACAGAAGTCAATGCCTTGAAGGAGATGCAAGCCCTGCAGACAGGTAAGGTGCAGACCTTCTCAGTGCCTTGTCCCAAAGGAGACAGGAAAATTTCTGGGTCAATTTCTGGGGAACAGCTTTTTAAAAGAAACATTTACAAATCAACAATGTGGCCAATAGGCCATTGGGGGTAATTGGGATTATCCCCAATGCTGGGAGATGATTGTTTTAGGAAATCAGCTTCGTTTACAACCCCATTCTCCTATATATGGGTGGTAAAGAAATAAAAATAAGTAGTTCAGGAATACATTTGAAAAGTCAGTCCATACTTATTGTCTAAAGAGTAGTGAAACAGAATGAAGCAAGTATGAAATGACTAAAATGATTAGCATTTATTGGATGATAGCTAAGTGCCTATCAGGCCGCCAGGACTCACTCGGGCCACACCCAGCCTAAGATGCTGGAAGGACATGGGTTAGAACCGCAGCTTGCCAACAGGGCAGCGCCAGTGTTCCTTTCCACAATTATGCAGCCACATGCGCTACTACCCAGGAGCTATTCTCCATGGGGTGAGGAAGCGAGCCATGTGGGCAGGTTCGGAAACAGCCCTGGTTTACAAGGCTCATCCCCCAAGGAGCTAATATCCTTTGTAGCAATTTCAAAAGCAGGGTGTTGGTCCTCACAAGAGACCTACCTCATTACAAGTTACTGCCTTCAGGGAAGACTGAAGTTATGGCTTTCCATCAAGTATTCATAACTCCCAGGCCGGATGCCTGTTACCAACCTGGGGTCATTTTTACCACAAACAATGTTGTCTAGTAACAAGGGTGACACACTCCCTTTATCAGGTTTCCGGGGGAACAGAATTAGAAAGTTAAAAGACAGTCAAATGCTTATGCAGGTGAGTTTTGTTCATCCTTTACCCACGGTCAGGTACTAGAAATTCTTTATAAACACAAATCCATTAATCCTCCAGCAACTTAAGCTATCATGATCCTGATTTTACAGATCAGGAAAGTGAGGCACAAAGAAGGTAAGTAATTTGTTCAAGACATACACAGCTAGTTAAACGTTGGAGATGAGACCTAAACCCAGGCACTACGGGCTCTGAGGCCTGACTCTCCAATGCTATGGCCTAAAACTATCTTTATGCTTGGTTTATCCTGAATAATCTAAACTATATTACCAAGGCTCAGTTATCTGCTTAAGAAAACCTCTGTCTCTCCACACGCAAAACTAGAATTTAATTCATTAATTAATTTATTTATTTTTGAGAGAAGGAGTCTTGCACTGTCGCCCGGGCTGGAGTACAATGGTGCAATCTCAGCTCACTGCAACCTCTGCCTCCCAGGTTCGCATGATTCTCCTGCTTCAGCCTCCCGAGCAGCTGGGATTATAGGCACACACCACCCCATGCAGCTAATTTTTTGTATTTTTAGTACAAACGGGGTTTCACTATGTTGGCCAGACTAGTCTTGAACTCTTGACCTTGTGATCTGCCCGCCTCTGCCTCCCTAAGTGCTGGGATTGTAGGTGTGAGCCACCACATCCAGCATTTTTTTAAAAATAAATATTAAATACCATCTAGTTCCAAAACTCCCAAAGAAATCCAGCACATAAATGGAGCTACACAGAGTACCCAGCATGTATATATCAGAACAGCATGAGGTTTAAGGCCATGTCTTGGGATAGGGCAGACCAGCGTTTGGGTAGCTGTGATCTCACATGCTGCAAAAATTACTTCATTTAAAAAAATGTGGCTGGGCGCCATGGCTCACGCCTGTAATCCCAGCACTTTGGGAGGCCGAGGCGGGCAGATCATGAGGTCAGGAGATGGAGACCATCCTGGCTAACACGGTGAAACCCCGTCTCTACGAAAAATACAAAAAATTAGCTGGCCGTGGTGGCGGGTGCCTGTAGTCCCAGCTACTCGGGAGGCTGAGGCAGGAGAATGGCGTGAATCCGGGAGGCGGAGCTTGCAGTGAGCCGAGATCGCGCCACTGCACTCCAGCCTGGGCGACAGAGCGAGACTCCATCTCAAAAAAAAAAAAAAAAGAAAAGAAAAATGCTAAGGTGTTACAAGTAACAACTTCTCTAAGCCTAAATATCCTGATATGTAAAATAGGGGTAATAAAATGCAACTTCATGGGGTTGTCAAGATTATGTGACTTAATTTATGTAAAGGTATGTTGTCGGGCACATAGAAAATTGTAATCGTTGTCTCATCATTATCATACTTCATTCCACAAATACTTATTGCTATTTGCCAAGTCCAGCCCTAGTCATAATATACTCAAAATGCATCTTCATATGTTAAATTTCACATCTTCACAGTCTGTCTCCGAGGCACTAAAGTTCACAAGAAATGCTACCTTGCTTCAGAAGGTTTGAAGCATTTCCATGAGGCCAACGAAGACTGCATTTCCAAAGGAGGAATCCTGGTTATCCCCAGGAACTCCGACGAAATCAACGCCCTCCGAGACTATGGGAAAAGGAGTCTGCCAGGTGTCAATGACTTTTGGCTGGGCATCAATGACATGGTCACGGAAGGCAAGTTTGTTGATGTCAATGGAGTGGCTATCTCCTTCCTCAACTGGGACCGTGCACAGCCTAACGGTGGCAAGCGGGAAAACTGTGTCCTGTTCTCCCAATCAGCTCAGGGCAAGTGGAGTGACGAGGCCTGTCGCAGCAGCAAGAGGTACATATGCGAGTTCAGCATCCCTCAATAGGCCTTTCTGCAATGTGTCCTCCAAGCAAGATTCATCATAACTTATAGGTTGATGATCTCTAAGAAGATTGTAATTTTTACTTATCAAAAAATTGCAACACAAGATCAACGTCCATAGCAATATGACAGCGTCAGCCAATTTTGCTAACATATTTCTTTGGGATTTTGCCCTTCCTGGGGTATAGGGGATCAGAAATATTGATCCATGTGCACGGAGATAAAATGGCTCCTGCTAAACAGACTAAAATCTTTCTCTCTAGTCTTTCTGACTTGTATAAACCGAGTCTGTTTTCAAAAAATCACAGTAGCAATGCATCTCATCACTCCGGAAAAGCAAGCTTAGGCTACCTGAAAGATTTTCCCTTGGAAGTTTAGCGTATATTTTATTAACAAGAATTCCCTAAATCAGAGACTCTAGGGGCTATATAATCCAAAAACTTTATAGCCTGTTGCTCATTCTGTCCCATGCTGGCAATAATACCTTGTTAGCCCATTACCCTTTTTTTGAATTGCTCCATCTCCTGGTGGGACTTGTATCTTGTCTGCCATATCAGAACACAAATCCCTGAAGAGGTTCTGATTTTTTTTTTCCTGCATGCCTACCCATTTTCTGGAAGTTTCCAACCGCAATTTGAAAGGAAATGACAAGGTGCATATGTGATCAATTTTCACTCCCACCACTGCATTACAACCTCTAACTTAAATGGGTAATCCTAAGGCAGATCAAAGAAGCAGATTGCATGATAAAGGGAAATAGAAAAAAAGAATCTACATTTATTTTGCTTTAGCATTCTTACTCTCATCTTTTATGAGATTGAGAGTGGACTTAAGTATACAAAAATGTAAAAAAGGAAACGTATTTTTTTTTTAGCCATCATTATAATATTTAAGTCTATTATGGGCAACCGATCTTTGAAAGCTGAAAACTGAATTTAAAGAATGCTATCTTGGAAAACTGCATACGTCTATGCAATTTTTTATTCTGCCAAGTGCTATTCTGCTTGTTTAACTAGATTGTACAAAATAACTTCGTTGCTTAATATTAAATTACAACGTTTAGACTTGGAGGGAAATGGGCTATTTAGAAGCAAACAATTTTAAATATATTCTGTTCTTCAAAAAAATAGTTTTTAAACATTGAATGTGTTTTGTGAACAATATCCCACTTTGCAAACTTCAACTATACATGCTTGGAATTAAGTTTTAGCTCTTTTCATTGCTCAATAATAAACCCTGAATTCTAATCAATAGAAAATGTGTTCGAGTGTTAATTACAGTTATTCAAACTATGTTGGTTTATATTAAACTTGGCAAAGTTTGAGGGGAATTACCCTGAATTTAATCAAACTGGTGATTCGGATATACTCAGAGAACAATTTTACCTGGCAAGGAAGAGGTATGGTCTGGCTAGAGGAGGGAAACTTTTAAAAAATTTTACCTGCAGAGGCTGGGCGCAGTGGCTCACGCCTGTAATCCCAGCTCTTTAGGAAGCTGAGGTGGGTGTATCACTTGAGCTCAAGTGTTCAAGACCAACCTGGGCAACCTGGCAAAACCCTGTCTCTACACAAAGTACCAAAATAAACCAGGTGTGGTAAGGCATGCCTGTGATCCCAGCTACTCAGGAGAGTGAGGTGGGAGGATTTATTGCACTCAGGAAACTGAGGCTACAATGAGCTCAGATTGTGCCACTACACTCCAGCCTGGATGACAGAGCATGACCTTGTCTCAAAACAACAAAAAATGTAGCTGGAATTATTTCTGGTTGACCTTGGCCAACTCCCTACTTCCAACATAACCACAGTCTTCCTAAAGATAATGACCATAATGAAATGGGTGGACACTGGTGAGTAAGTACATTCTCTTCACATTTCAGGTACTATGCTAGATCTTATATAATTCTCATTTATCTTGAGAACAACCCTGAGAATTCAACCCTGAGAATTAGTCTCTAGAATTATTTCATATTACAGAAGAAGGAAAATAAGAGAGATAAGTTGCCCTAAATCACATGCCAAGACATAGTGGAACTGTCACTGGAACTTAACAAGCTGACTCAGATCCTGTATCCTTAGTAACCATGGGGAGCAATAAAAGGTAAAGCTCATTCAGAAAAGCAATGGGAGTGGTTCTAATCCAGCATCTCAATTTCCTCAGGTGAAGTAACAATTTGGACTAACAGCTGACCTTGAGAAGCACTCAGTCTGAGGCCACTTCACAGAAGGTGTTTTTCCTTCCCCCTTTGCAAGGGCCCAAACAAAGACAAAGACAACCACTGTTACTGAGCATGGTGGTTCAAGCCCCTAATCCCAACGACATCAGAGACTGAGGCAGGAGGATCACTTGAGGCCAGGAGTTCAAGACCAGCCTGGACAACACAGCAAGACATGGTCTCTAAAAAAAAATTTAAAAACTAGCCAGGTGTGATGGCACATAACTGGAGTCCCAGCTAGTTGCGAGGGTGAGGCAGCGGGATTGCTTGAGACCAGGAGTTCGAGGCTACAAGGAGCCATGATTGTATGACTTGACTCCAGCCTGGGCAACAGGCAGAGTGAGACCCTATCTATTAGAAAAAAAAAAAAAGAAAGAAAGAAAAAGAAAAAGAAACAACATTTGAAGATGATTCATTAAGTAAGGGAATCCTTCCCAAAGTGCCTCAACAAGACCAAGCGAGTAAGTTAATGCAAAGGAATAGATGAAGGTTAGTGACATCAAGATGAGGGTTAGCGAATATCAAGATCAGTTAGCAAGACAAAGTGCAGATGATGGGAAACAGCAAAACTGGAAGGAATGGATTAAGAGATTACCTGGTTTGTTCTTGGGTCTAACTCATGACCTTGACTGTTACTTAACCAACAGACCAGCTGAAAGTCACACCCACAAGATTCCTAACCTAGACTTCTCTTTGGTCTGCTTTGCCTGTTGGGTAATATCCAGCAAACAACTGGTCTTCAGGCAGGAATAAGAAATCATTTTTAACTCTCAAGCCAACTTTTTTTTTTTTTTTTTTTTTTTGAGGCAGGGTCTTGCTTTGTCACCCAGGCTGCAGTGCAATGGCACAAACATGGCTCATTGCAGCCTCAACCTCCTGGGCTCAAAGCAGCAGGGACCACAGGCATGTGCTATCATGCCCACCTAATTTTTACTTTTGTAGAGACAGGGGTCTTGCCATGTTGCCCAGGCTGGTCTAGAACTCCTGGGCTCAGGCGATCTTCCCGCCTCAGCCTTCCAAACCTCTGGGATTACAGGCATAAGCCCATGCTCCCAGCCTCCGGCCAACTCTTATGTCTCCATAAAAAGCTGTCTGGACTACAGGGTAGAGAAGCATCCCGAAGCCTGGTGGAAAGAATGACATAAGCAATTAGCAATGTCTCCCCAACAAGGTCATGCTCAGAGGATGTGAACGTTGTATCATGTAAGTGTCAGGTGATAAAACTTTGACTGTAAGTGACATCTTCGGGAAGATAGGCATTTCCCATCTTCCTGAAGATGTCAGTTACATTCGAAGCCCAAACAGTCTAGGCTCCCCATAAACGTTACCAGGATGCTGATTCTAATCTTTAGAACAGTGCTTCTCCAACTTTTAAATACTTGCAGATCACGTGAGGCCCTTGTCAAACCACAGATCCCATGGGGCTGGGCTGATTCCAACAAGCTCCCAGTGGACACCAAGTCTAGACCACATAACACAGCGTGAGTAGCAAGGTTCTAAAGTTTTAGCTGCTTGTCCAGACACCATCTCTGATTAATTGTAGCAGTTCTGCTGCTTGCTAGCAGAAAAGTCAAGGGTAGATTTACAGTTCTTCTGAGTAAAGAACAATACACAGAACAATTTTCTACTTACCAAAGATGCTTCCATCCACATCATTAAGTGAGATAACAAGAATAATCAGTAAGTTAAAGGAAACACCTACAACACACTCAGGCTCAATTAATGTTTTGAAGGAGAACTGGCTTATTGAAAGGCTCAATGGCTTCTTTCTCTTTCCCACTTGTCTGGTTGACCTTGGCCAACTCCCTACTCCAACATAACCATAGTCTTCCTAAAGATAATGACCATAATGAAATGGGTAGACACTGGTAAGTAAGTGCATTCTCCTCACATTTCAGGTACTGTGCTAGATCTTATATAACGCTTATTCTGGGCAGCGCTTCTTATCTAAAAATAAAGTTCTATTACCAGAGGCCAAGAATTTGAGGCTGCAGTGCACTATGGTTACACCCATAAATAGCCACTGCACTCTAGCCCGGGCAACACAGTGAAGCCCCATCTCGAAAGACAGTAAAAAAATAAAGAAATTCTCTCAGATTAGCAAGAACTTCCATAACATCACCAAAAAAGACACATCAAACAAACAAAATCCAAAAAATTTAGTGTTTGGGGCATGCAATAAAAACATCAAATTTTAGCAAGCTCACTATCTTATTTAATCTGATACAAGAAATTCAAAGGGTATCTACTAACGGTAATAGGTAATATATATAGGGAGAAAGTCAGTCATAGCACGCAATAGAGCAAGACTCCCTACGGATGTCTGCAAAGACAATGTTAGTACCTCTAATTACACATGGCATCAAGCAGGTTAATTACTATCTGATTTTTTCTAAACTGACACCCACAAAATGGAAAATAGTTTAAATAAAATTCTGCTAAGGAACTATCAATTGAATATACAATAGTCAAAAACATGTGCACACATGCCAGCAAGCAAAGCTGACACTTCTCCTCTCAGTGTGGGTGGTTCAGCGAGGTATCTGCAGCCCACACAGAACCAATCAGATTATTTTCCAGTGGTTGTCACCCGGAAACTGGGAGCAATGAAACCGTTTCCCCGGAACATGTTCAATTAGGACAAAGTAAATTTAGGACTTCTGGCAGAATTCTTTCTTTCTAGATGAGTGCAATGTGCAGAATGAAGACAAACAAAGATAAGCAGTGATGAGAAATAGGGGGGCAAGGATGGAAGGAGAGGGAAGGGAAAGAAAATAGGGAGAAAATGTGCGTGTTCAGATAGTTCTTAGTTCATCATTTCAATCCCCTAAGGCCCTGGTTCTATTTCTGTACATTCTATGAGCTGCCCCACAATTCCTCCAAACTACAGAACACAATTTCTCCTTTTCATTTGCGCTAGTTTGAGTTGGGACATCAGCCAGGATAGGCTAGGTTATGATGCAGTAACAATCTCAAAACCTGAGTGGCTTCAAACAGCAAAGGTTTACTGCTCTCCCTCATTTTCATATTCATCGTGCATTAAAAAGGGGCTCTTCTGTGCATTGTGCCCACTCTAGAAACCAGCAGATGGAGAAGCAACTATATAGAATGCTGTCATTCTCTTCACCAGAGGAAAAGAGTTTTGGAGAGACTCACAACAGCCATTAAATGATCTGATACAGAAATAGTAAACATTTCCACTCTGAGGGAGACCTGCAAGTGCAATTCTGCCATGTGCGCAGGAGATAGAGAGCTCGAATACTTGGCGGTGATCAGCATGTCTCCCACAGTTGGGTTTCTGTCACTTGCAATCAAAATAATTCTGATTAACATAAGCTATGAAGAGAAATGAGACTACAAAGACCTGTATTCCAATTGAAAGAGAAAATGGGTTCATGGACATAAGTAGATAGCAGTAGAAAAGTATCTCATAGTTGGTAAATGGAAGCTGAGTTCAAAGCTTCAAAAGCTGGAAGTCATTTTAACTGTTTAACTGTATAAATTGGAATTATTACATGCAACTCCAAAGGCAGGTTCTTCGCATCTGTGATAGCTTTCTAGAAGTGGGACATGCATTTTTAAGTTGGGAGATGGTATGAGCAAATTTTTTCTTATTAAAAGCCAATTATTCCAGTTGTCCAATATATTTAATCTACCCAAGTAGAGTGACCATAGATTACATTCCAATTTGCCCTGGAGAGTGCCGATGAATGACAATTGTTTGAAAATTTATAGCACCCTTTTTCACTCTGAAAGTTTCCCAGTTTGGGTAATAAATTATACTGTCATCCTAACTATAACTCAGGCTTTGTTTCAGAGGTTTGATGATCTTGCCTATACCTATATTTTAAAATCACCTTCCACTCCTTTCATGGAGGAGCCCTACACTTGAGACAAACTATGCTACTCGTGGGAAACTAAATGCACCATTAATTTACACCAGCAGCACTCTGATCATATTTCTCTTTCCTCTGTCTAGAACTCTTTCTCATTTTGTTTCTGGTGATTTTTTTTTTTTTTTTTTTGAGGCGGAGTCTCACTCTGTCACCCAGGCTGGAGTGCAGTGGCACGATCTCAGCTCACTGCAAGCTCCGCCTCCCGGGCTCACGCCATTCCCCTGCCTCAGCCTCTCCGAGTAGCTGGGACTACAGGCGCCCACCACCACGCCAGGCTAATTTTTTGTATTTTTAGTAGAGACGGGGTTTCACCGTGGTCTCAATCTCCTGACCTCGTGATCTGCCCGCCTCGGCCTCCCAAAGTGCTGGGATTACAAGCGTGAGCCGCCGCGCCCGGCCTCTGGTGACTTTTTTCTCTTTATTTTATATTCATCACAATGGTGACCTTTTCTGCCCTCTTGCAAGACATATTTCTTCCTCTGTGCATTCATAATACCTTATATAACTCACAGCCCTTATTGCATTTGTCTAACAATGGACAAGTATTATCATATTATCCTCCCCTACTTCAAACCTTTCAATGGCTTTCCAAGTTTCTTAAAAACAAAACTTTAACGTGGCCTGGAAATGCTACAAGGTCTTGCCCTTCATCCCTCTCCATTCTCTCTTCCCTCTACTTTTGTACTGCCACTGTTTGTGGGTACCAATCTCCTCCTGTCACAAATATTTGCATACAAACTCTTCCTTCATCTAGTTAAACCTTGATCATTCTTCAAACTTTAGCTAATCAAGACTTCAGGGAAACTTTCTATGGACTCCCTTAACAGCACTTAAGAATGTGCTTGGCTGCAAGTAAATAAGATATGACTAACAGCGGATTAAGCAAATAGGAATTTTTATTATTACATAACAAGAAGTCTGCAAGTGAGCAACTGCAACATTCTTTGTTTCAGAAAATCAATAAGGCCAGGATTGATGTTTCTGCTATTTTGTTGGCCTTTTCTCATAATCGTAAGTTGTCTGCTGCAACTCCAGACATCACATCCACATTCAAGGTATAAAGACACGTAGAATAGCATCACCAGCCTGGTTTGCCCCTCTTTTGACCAACATCCTCCAGCAGACTGCAGTTTGTTTTGTTGGTCGGAACTCTGCTATATGAATGCCCTGAACCATGAAAGGCTGGAAAAGGAGACATTGTTGTACATTTTGTCACCCCAAACAAGATTAGGGTTAATAAGAATAGAAAGTGTTTAAGTAACAGGCTCTGCCAGCATCAAATCCCCTTGTAAATTCTCATAGCACCAATACCTCCTGCCTGTTTCAATTTTTCAGATGTGATGTTACATTTATGTTTATTTCTCTTATTAGACTATAAGCTCCAACAGCTCAGAACTAGAAAAATTGTTTTTTGATTATATTTCCAGAGAAATATGATGTTTGGTAGAGGCTCAATATGTAAATGCTGATGGAATAAATGAGTTAATGCACTAACATATTTCTTCTTTTCAAGGGTTAAGTGCAAGCACTATTCTCTATGCCCCAGATTCTAAGCATTATGTTAAGTCTCATTAAATCAATGAACTAAATAATTTGATCAAGTTATTTTATCAGAGAACACAAAGCTTTAAAAGAAACTTCTGTTTTCAGTCAAAACAAATTATTTACCTCCATACCTAAATACTTTCCATTCTTCTGAAGTTTGGTTTATTAAAAACAATAACAAGAACCAAAAACTGCATCAAAACTGTACCCAGAGGAGCCAAAAGCTAGTGTATTATCATGGGATACGTTACTGGTGATGAATGGCTAACAAATGCAGGACTCAATAGCCAATAGCTAAACTGACATGGGAAGATCAAAGCCTCTGTAAAGTGAGAGCTTTCTGGGCTCTAGTCCCTGGACTGAAGGAAATAAACCAAAACATCTTCACGAAAGAGATTTTACACATTACTGCCTCTAACTTGGTATCATTTGGCTACTCTGTTCAGATTAAAAAAAGAAAAAAAAAATCAATGAAGTACTTGGATGAGACTTCAATAGAACACTCAACAGAATATTTTTAAAGCTTTGATTTCCAAAACTGTTATAAACAAAAGCAGTTGCTCTAATCACAATAATTGGACTCTGAACAAGCTATGGCACACATTCAGCAACCAATTCAATGGGTTAAAGAACCAAACTAGGGATCTCAAATACATGGCACCTGGGCCCCTGTCTTTGTGTGTTTGTGCTGCAGTAACAGAATAGCAGACACTGTGTAAATTATAAAGGGCAGAAATGTATCAGCTCACATTTCTGGAGGCTGGGGAGTTCAAGACCAAGGAGCTGGTATCTGGAAAGGGTCTTATTGTATCATCATCCCCCGGGGGGAAGGCAGAAGTACAAGAAAGTGCATGTGAGAGACAGACAGAGAGAGAGCAGGGAGCTTAACTCACCCTTTTGTAATGGCACTAATTGCATTCATGAGGGCAGAACTCTCATGGCCTAATCACCTCTTACAGTTCCCACCTTCCGTACAGTTACAATGGAAACCAAATTTCAACAAGTGTTTTAGAGGGAACTAACCAACTGTAGCAACCCCAATTTCCCCCTCCGTTGTCCACACCAGACATCCTGAATTCATCATACAGTCCTTGTCAGGGATGGAATTCCAGCAGCCAGCACTTGGTCATCAGGATTGGCATAGGAGAACACATTCATAACCCCTTGGGGTTATACACACCCTGAAAATCTTTCCCACCAATTCAAGGTCACCAGTTCCCTAACTCTGACACACCATGGACGCTCATTCAGAGGATGAGATGATTTAGGAATTACAGCAAACCTTCCCCATCTGTTCATTGTCATTCATCTCCACGCTTCTCACATGTTCATCCTCAGTTTGACAGTTTGGTACACCTAGAAAAAAGGCCAGACACCCTAACCCTGGCATTCAAGGCTGTCCACAATCTGGTCTTAGACTATCCCTCTAGCCTTGTTTCTCACTGCAGTCTTTCACTTATACTGTGTATAGTGGGTTTAATAGAGACCCCCAAAATTCATTTCTATCCAGAACTTCCAAACATAATCTTATTTGGAAATAGGGTCTTTTTTTAGAGGCAAGGTCTTACTCTGTCACCCAGGCTGGAGGGCAGTGGCACAATCACAGTTCAATGCAGCCTCAACTTCCGGGGCTCAGCTAATCTTTAAAATTTTTATATAGGCAAGAACTCACTATGATGCCTCAAACTCCTGAAACTCAAGGGATCCTCCCATCTCAACCCCCACAAAGTGCAGGGATTACAGGCACGAACCACCACACCCAGCCGGAAATAGGGTCTTTGCAGACTGCATTAGTTTGCTAGGACTTTCATAATAATGTAACATAGACTGGGTGGTTTAAACAGAAATATACTTTATCACAGTTCTGGAGGCTGTAAGTCCAAGATCAAAGCATCAGCACAGTTGGTTCCTTCTAAGGGGCTGTCTTCTCAGCTTATAGACGGCCATCTTCTGGTGTCTTCACAGTCTTTTCTATGTGTGTCTGTGCCCTAATCTCTTCTTATAAGGGCATAAGTTATACTGGGTTAGGGTCTATCCCTATGATCTCATTTTACCCTAAATACCTCTTTCAAGGCCCTATCTCCAAATACAGTCATGGATCACTTAACTACAGGGTTATATTCTGAGAAATGTGGCATTAGGCAATGTTTTTCTTGTGCAAACATCATAGAGTGTCCTTACACAAACCTAAGTGGTATAGCCTACTACACACCTAGGCCATGTGGTGTAGCCTAATGCTCCTAAGCTACAAACCTGTACAGTGTGTTGCTGTACTAAATCCTGCCGGCAATGGTAACACAATGCTAAGTATTTGTGTATCTAAACATAACTAAATGTAGGAAAGGTACAGTAAAAATATGGTATTATAATCCTGCGCAACCACAGTCGTATATGCGGTCCATCATTGATTGAAATGTCTTTATGCAGCCCATGACTATACACATTTTGAGGTAGAGGGATCAGGACTTCAACATAGGAATTTGAGGGGCTATGACACAAATATGTGTTAAAATCGGGTCATACTGGATTAGGATGGACTCTAAGTCCAATGATTGATGTTCTTATAAGAAAAGGAGAAGAGACTCAAATATGGCTCTCTCCTGGCTTCTGGTGGTCGCTGGCGATCCTTGAGGTGCCTTGGCTTGGTGCTATATCATCCTAGCCTCTGCTCCAACATCACTTGCCTTTCTTCTCCATGTGAGCCACCACACCCGGCCATTGTCTGTTTTTTGTTTTTTTTTTGTGGGGGACGGAGTCTCACTCTGTCACCCAGGCTGGAGTGCAGTGGCACGATCTTGGCTCACTGCAAGCTCTGCCTCCTGGATTCACACCATTCTCCTGCCTCAGCCTCCCGAGTAGCTGGGACTACAGGTGCCCGCGACCACGCCAGGCTAATTTTTTATATTTTTAGTAGAGATGGGGTTTCACCATGTTAACCAGGATGTATTGTCTGTTATTTGTAAGCCACCCTGTGTATGGTGATTTGTTACAACAGCCCCATGAAACTAATACATTGGCCTCAGTTCTAGCAACATCACTTATAATAGCCGCCATTTATGTAGCACCTGAAATGTGCCTGACACTGGTCCTCTTAGGATAGAGGAAAAAAATTATGTGCTGCAGCAGAGAATCAAAGGAAAGTTGAAAAGGGAAGGAACAAAAGAACATCCAATAAGTCTTGTGAAATTTTAAGCTCTAGTAGACTAAATAATAACAAATATCTAGTATCTGACAAATAATATTCACTTATAAGCCTTTCTATTCAAAGTTAGTTCATGGATTTCAGGGAGAATTCATTTTAAATGTCAAGAAAGATTATGGAAGCAAGGCAGAGAGAAAACCTAAAAAGCCTTTTGAAGGATTTCTGTTATTGTTCAGGTTAATGCTGGCTGAAGAATCCTCAGTTTGGGAGATATTAGTTCCTGTTATAAGTCATTATCATGAAGCTTCCCATTTATCAAGGATGTGTCTCGTGCTGAAGTAGGATTTGACACTTCAGCTGGAAGCCAGGAGGCTTGGTACCATCCTCACTGCACAAAATTCCACTAATAGACAGGTCCAGACTCAATGTCTAAAGGTACCACTCGGAGTGATATCCAAAGGCCAAACTCAACCCAACAAAGTTGGTGAGTTGCAGGAGTTCAACATCAGTGTTTGGCTCTAGTATTTTTTTTTTTTTTTTTTTTGAGATGGAATCTCACCTCTGTCATCCAGACTGGAGTGCAATGGCATGATCTTGGCTCACTGCAACCTCCACCTCCCAGGTTAAAGCAATTCTCCTGCCTCAGCCTCTCGAGTAGGTGGAATTACAGACGTACACCACCACACACAGCTTCTTTTTTGTATTTTTGTATTTTTAGTAAAGATGGGGTTTCACCACGTTGGCCAAACTGGTCTTGAACTCCTGACCTTGGGATCTGCCCACCTCAGACCTCCAAAGTGCTCAGATTACAGGTGTGAGCCACCGTGCCCGGCGTAAAGCTTTAATTCTTGTTAAATAACACTGGGATGGGTTAGAGCCAGGGACTCAAGCTCCACCCTCATCCCAAATGCAAGAGGAATAAAACACTTGCTTCACACACAGTTGGGATAATATGTGAAATATGAATAAGGTTTTAAATTAGATAATTGGGTCATCATGATTGATAATTGTGCTGTGTTTATGTAAAACCTTTTAGGAAATGCACACTGAGTTATATAGAAGTAACAGAACATCATGTCTGCAACTTGCCCTTAAATAGTTCAGAAAGAAAAAATAATCACATATATGGAGAAAATGATAATGTAATAGGGTAAGATATCAATTGGAGAATCTGGGTGAAGGTCATTTTTTGTATTATTCTTCCAACTTTTCCGTGTGCTTGAAATTATTTCAAAACAATCACCCAAATGAAAACTTTAAAACAGATAAGCAAACTAACCTCATTCAACCTCTCTAGCACAGGGTTTCTCAATCTTGGCACTATTGACATTTAGGATCTGTGGATTCTTTATCAGGAGCTGGAGTGGGTTGGGGCCGTCCTGTGCATTGTACGAAGTTTAGCAACCTCCCTGGCCTCTGACCACTGGATGCCGGTACCATGTCCCAATTGTGACAACTAAAAATAGCTCCAGATATTGCCAAATATCATCTAGGATAGCAAAAATCACCCAGCCAAGAACTACTGCTCTAGCACTTTATTTCCTGACAAGACTAATGGCGTAAGCCCAGTAGTAGCAGTAGGGGATGTTGTGGGAGAAGCAAGCTCATCTTATCTTTATCATACATACACTTCCATTCCTGCAATTCCTTCAACAAGTATCTTACCGAGCTAACGATGAGTAAGTCCAACCCTGTGCTAGATTTTGGAGGTACAGATGAGCAAAAGTTGGAAAGGACTTCTGTCCTCACAAAGCTTATCTCTAGATAGGTAAAATATATACTAAGCAAAGAAATAAATATCATTTCTAAAAATATGACAAAATGTCAACAAAAGGTTGACACGGTAAAGGAACACAAAAAATTGACAGGATGAAAATGACAAAATAAAAAACAGGGAGATGAGAGATAAAGTGACTAGGGGAGCAACGTTAGACAGGTTTGCCAACATCCTAACAGAGTCCTCTCTCCACTGAAAGAAACAGTGCGAAAGATTGATTTTATAAACCACCAGGTCAAGAGCCCAAGAAAGGAAGAGACACAAAGAGAAGTGACTTATCCTCAAATCACCCAGCAAGCCAGGGACAGGGCAGGGACTGCAATTTTGTTTCTTGTCTCAAAAACCAGAGCCTGGAACATACCAGCCAAGTTCAATGTCAGGAAATGTCAAGGGACTTGGAGTCAGAAGATCTAGACTCGGCACTTACAACCTGATTTCACATAAGACTAAGGTGTTGGGCCCCCACTTCCTCATCTATCAGTAGGAAATAAACCATCACTCACAGAATTGTGAGGTAAGATTTGAAGCCAGGGGCAGTGGCTCACCCGCAATCCCAGCACTTAAGGGAGGTGGGGGCGGGTGGATGGCTTGATCTAAGAAGTTTGAGACCAACCTGGGCAACATAACCAGACCCTGTCTCTACAAAAAAACACAAAAGTTAGCCAGGCATGGTGGCACATGGGCTGGAGCCCAGGAAGGCAAGGCTGTAGTGAGCTGTGATCATGCCACTGCACTGGCTTGAGTGACACAGTGAGACCCTGTCTCGAATAAAATAAAGTCAAGATTTGAAAATACAATTTATGAACAAAGTTTCTAGAGATGGCATCTTTAAAAAAAGTGTTGTTTCCTATAAAACCAACGTATCTTGCTACAGAAAATTATGAGCACAAAAAACATGTTAGGAACTACCCTTTACCTGTCTTTTCATTTATCCAGTTACTATTTATTGACCACAGGTATCCAGTAGTGTCTAAATAATTCTGCCATCACCCATAAAAGTTACAGAGATTACATCCAACTGTACTAAAAATTTATGTCCTACTTTATTTTACTTACAAAATAAGCATTTTTATCATTTTTATAATGTACTTTCCATGGTTCCATAATATTCCAATATACAAATCCATTTAGCACACGCATGATTGCCATGTTTTGAATCCATTTATGGTTGAAGTTTTATTTAAACGTTCTAAATACAAATGTTTAGTTGTCTTTCAATAGCAGAGGTCAAGAGAAAAAAAAAACAAAAGACACCAGGTGTGGTGGCTCATACCTACAATCCCACACTTTGGAGGCCAAGGTGAGAGGATCACTTAATCACTTAAAGCCAAGAGTTCAAGACCAGCCTGGGCAACATTAACAAGACCCTGTGTCTACAAAAAATAAACAAGTAAGCCAGACGTGGTGGCCCATGCCTGTAGTCCTAGCTATGCAAGAGATTGAGGCAGGAGGATCACTTGAGCCAAGCGAATTGAGGCTGCAATGAGCCATGATTCCACCTCTACACTCAAGCATGGTCTACAGAACAAGACCCTGTCCAAAAAACAAAAAATCAGTATTTAAATAAGTAAAAATGTTTTTCATTTTTCTAGTTTTGCATATCATGCTGTAATAAATATAATTAGTTTTTAAAGGAACACCTGTGTGATTTTTGTGTGTGGTTGACTTTTCAACTTTAGATTTTTCTCCCCTGTTGGACTTCCAGAAGTGAAATTATAGTATCAAAGAATATTTACCATAGACTCTTTGTTTCATGGTGCAAAACTGCTTTCCAAAAGGCTTGTGCAAATTCAACTGGGAATACGCTAAACATAGACATACATGACGATGGAGATCAGCATTAAATGTTACGATAGGCTGGATGTGGCGGCTCACGCCTGTAATCTCACCATTTTCGGAGGCTGAGGTGAGGGGATCACGAGGTCAAGAGATCGAGACCATCCTAGCCAACATGGGGAGACCCCATCTCCACTAAAAATACAAAAATTAGTGGGGCATGGTGGGGCACGCCTGTAATCCCAGCTACTTGGGAGGCTTAGGCAGGATAATGGCTTGAACCCCGCAGGTGGAGGTTTCAGTGAGCCGAGATCGTGCCACTGCACTCCAGCCTGGCAATAGAGCAAGACTCCGTCTCAAAAAAAAAAAAAAAAAAAAAAAATTGTAGTGGTTTATGACTGGTAACTTTTTTTTGAGACAGTGTTGCTCTGTCGCTGGAGTGCATTGGCCTGATCTTGGCTCACTGCAACCTCCGCCTCCTGGGTTCAAGCGATTCTCGTGCCTCAACCTCCTGAAACGTACCTTTAAATAAAGTAGGGAGCACAACAAAGGAGTTTTTAAAAGGTCTCAAGATGAGCCATCAAGGATAGACTCCAAGGGCGGCTAGACCCCTTAGCCTGGAGGAAGGGTACCTTTACAGCATCGCCTTCTCAAACTTGTTTATGTGCTTGGACATTTCAATGGCCCAGGTAGGCAGCGTGTCCGGGCCCGAGGGGTGGAGTGCCGCCCTGGGTAGCGGCTGCAGCGCAGGATCCCGGGGGGACAGCTCAAGGCAGGCCAGGGAAGGACGCGCCGGTCAATGGGCGCGGAGACGAAGGGGCTGGACGGCGGCGAGACGCTGGCTCCGGTCGCGGCACCCGGCTGCTTAGGGCCGTGGTGCTGCTTGGGGCGTTCCAGGCGGCCAAGTACCCTCGGTGGCCCTGGCAGGGCGGTGCCTGGGGTGGGCGCCGGGCCTGCAGGCCTGCAGCCACGGGTGGCGCTGTCCGCTAGGGCCAGGTGCTGAAGTGTTGGCCGCGAGCGGAGCTGGCTTCCCGGGGCCGCTGCGGGTGGACTTGGACAACACAAAGGGCTGCTGGAGCGGGACCACTTTTTCGCCCAGGTAAGGTGTCCTCCAGCAGCACACGCTCGGCCTCCTGGAGAGGAAAGGGAAGCGGCCTGGCTTCCACCTTCTCCTGGGCATCCAGGTGAGGAGGAACCTGAGGGAATAGACTGCCCCCTTTTAGCCTCGCTCTCCCCAGTGCAGCCAATGACACAACTCAGTGACAATTGATGGAATGACCGTCTTGCCTCCCTCTCTGTAATCGGGAAAAAAAGCCAGAGATACCGAGCCAGCTTTTTGCCAGGAATCAAGACAACTCATGTGTTGACTTGGTTTCCTCATCTGTAAATTGCTGGAAATATTTAAGAACATCTAGAGGCCGGGCACAGTGGCTCCTGCCTGTAATCGCAGCACTTAGGGAGACCAAGGCGGAAGGACCACTTGAAGTCAGGAGGCGGAGGCTGCAGTGAGCCGAGATCTTACCACTACACTCCAGCATGGGTGACAGAGCAAGACCCAGTCTCAAAAATAAAAAACCAAAACATGTAGAAAGTGGAATATTCCTGTTTCATTAAAGCTTTTGGGACCATTTCGTGAGATAATGTAGGTAGAAAGGCATTACAAAGTTTTTTGCTCATAAGAGGTGCTTAGAAAATTAAAATTACCACCAGCTGGAAACTGGTTTCTAAGAACTGGAGATAAAAAATGCCTTCATCTTTTTAGAAGCACTTGCACAAAAATGAAGTATCAGGTGGCTCTGAGAAGAGATGATAAATTTCCTGAGTACTCCAAGAACAATGGGAAGAAAATTAAAATGACAGTAATTTTCCAAGGTGTAGATTTAGCCAGAATGAGCAACCTAAATCAGCCCTAAAGTTTCCCTTCAAAAAGAGAACACTCTTAATTATTTGTCTTTTAGCATGGTATCATTCGAAGGAAAAATAGAAGGCCAGGTACCATTTAACCTTTTAACAGTATAGCTTTTTCACTTACAAAAACTTACATATGATGATACGTGTTGATTTTTTAGAAGAATTCAAAGTCACACTGTGACACAGTTCAAGTTTATCTGGTGATTTTCTTTGAATATGCACCTATTTTTATCTCACAATAACCATATGATGTAGGTTTTTACTGTCATTTTAGTAATGAGGAAATTAAGAATCAAAGATATTTGAGCTTGGTGATTTGCTTAAGGCTGCACAAGTTTGAAGCTGCAGAGCCAGGACTGGAGCCTAAGTCCAGGGATAGTGCTCTTTGGGTTGTGTTTTACCTATTAAAACTAACTATATTACCTAATTAATCTATTAGCATTAGTAACACAAGCTGTCATATTTATGTAAGTCTAGAGAGCAGATTCTCAAAGTCAAAGACAAAACATCCCCCCAGAAATCAAGTACAAAGCAAGAGTAACTTGCAAAACAGGTTAAGGTTGCTTATAGCTGTAACTTTCAGAACTTTCACAGTAATCAGAAACAAACTGTGGTCAAATGAACTGCATAAATTATTTTGTCCTCTTACTACAAATATTAAGTTTCCAGCATATTAGGCCTATTCCAGATTTTTAAACATGCAGCCATTAACAAACACAGGGGATTGAAAGGAACTGCATTGGATCACCTGAGGTCAGGAGTCGAAGACCAGCCTGGCCGACATGCAGAAACCTGTCTCTACTAAAAATACAAAACTTAGCCAGGTGTGGTGGTGGGTGCCTGTAATCCCAGCTACTTGGGAGGATGAGGCGGAGGTTGCAGTGAACCAAGATCGCACCATTGCACTCTAGCCTGGGCGATAGAGCCAGACTCTGTCCAAAAAAAAAAAAAAATCAAACAAAAAAACTGCATTAAATGGTTAATAAGTGTTACCCTCCAGGTGACATAATGTGGGTGAATTTTTTTTCTTATTTTTCTACACTTTCTACAAGGAGCAAAATTATTATTATTATTATTTTTTTTTTTTTTGGCAGAGCTAGCTCAAGTTTTATTTTAGCCAAAAAAAAAAAAAAAAAAAACGCAATTGTTTTGTAGCTGGAGGCATGGGCAAAGGGATCCCCAGATGGTAAACTCCCCTGCAGGTGGACTTAGGGCTAGGACTGAGCCTCAGGTGAGTCTCCCGTTTGCCATGCTCCCCTGCACAGCAGCCTCCTTTCCGGGCTCTGGGGCAGCCACAGGAGGGGCAGGCTGGGAGGGGCTATAGCAGCTGTTCACTTGGGCTGATGTCAGGACTCGGACACCAGCTTCCCATCACGGGTACTCAAGCTGCTTCACAACGACGGCCCTGGTGGAGGTGGAGCTGGCGCCAGAACCAAAGCTAGAGCTCAGGCAGTAGCTTGTGAGGCCCCCCTAGGCCGAGCTCAGACCACCTGCATAGCCACTGGTGGTCTTCGAATGGATACTCATGTTCTGCATCCCAGACTCCAGCCAGCTCTCCTCGCCCCCCAGCAGCTTCCTATAGGTTGCTATCTTGACGCCCAGGGCCAGCTTGAAGTTTATCAGCCCCTGATACACAGCTGCCGTGCCATGTCCCACTTGGCCGGCTGTGTGACAGCCTCTCAGCTTGGACAGCATGGCGTTGGCATCCTTAATGCCAGCTCACCACGCTCCTCGGCATCTGCGAGGTGGCCTCCAGGGAAGCCCTCTGGCCTTTGAGGCCCTCAATCTCAGCTTGGAGCCGGCTGATGTTCCCGTTTATCTCGGAGATCTGTCTTTGAACGCCGCAGGTCATCCCCGTGCTTCCCAGCCAGCGCCTGCAACTATTCATACTTGATCTGGTACATGGTCTCACAGCCTCAGCCTGGCTGCGGTTGGCGATCTCCTCGTACTGCGCCTTGATCGCAGTGATGATGCTGTCCACGTCCAGGGCGCGGCTGTTGTCCATGGACAACACCACAAACGTGTCCGAGATCTGGGACTGCAGCTCCCGCATCTCCTCTTCACACAGCTGACTGAAGAAGTTGATCTCGTCAGTCAGTCCTTCCAGGCGAGACTCCAGCTCTACCTTGTTCATGTAAGCTTCATCCACATCCTTTTTTTTTTTTTTGAGACGGAGTCTCGCTCTGTCGCCCAGGCTGGAGTGCAGTGGCGCAATCTCGGCTCACTGCAAGCTCCGCCTCCCGGGTTCACGCCATTCTCCTGCCTCAGCCTCTCGAGTAGCTGGGACTACAGGCGCCCGCCACCATGCCTGGCTACTTTTTTGTATTTTTAGTAGAGACGGGGTTTCACCGTGGTCTCGATCTCCTGACCTCGTGATCCGCCCGCCTCGGCCTCCCAAAGTGCTGGGATTACAAGCGTGAGCCACCGCGCCTGGCCATCCGCATCCTTCTTGATGAGGGCAAATTCATTCTCCACCTCTGTACGCTTATTGATCTCATCCTCATACTTGTTCTTGAAGTTCTCCACCAGCCCCCTGCATGTTGCCAAGCTCTGCCTCCAGCTTCAGCTTCTCCTGGCCCAGAGTCTGCAGCTGCCGCCTAAGGTTATTGATGTAGCTCTTGAACACGTTTGTCCATGTTGCTCCGAGCCATCTGCTGCTGCTGCAGGAGGCTCACTTGGTCTCCAAGCATCTTGTTCTGCTGCTCCAGGAACCGTACCTTGTCTGTGAAGCAGGCAAACTTGAGAGTCTTGATCTGCTCTCTCTCCTGGGTGCTCACGGCCTGGATGTTGGGGTCCATGTACAGGTTAAGGGAGCTCAGCAGGCTCTGGTTGACCGTGATGGCGGTGATGCCTCCCATTCCACTGGCCCCACCATAGCCTCCACCCTGGCTACCCCAGAAGCTGCTGCTGCCCACTCGGGAGAAGCTAGAGAAGCTGATGGGGGCACCAGACCCACTTGTGTAGGAGAGGCTGCTGAAGGCCCAGGGGCCAGAGGTGGACACCTTGTAGGACTTCTGGGTCACCCTGATGGACATTGTGGAGGTAGGCAGGCTGAACCAAGTGGAGATTCCAGAAGGAGTGGAGAAGCTGCTTCTTGGTCTGCAATTTTTAAATCAATAACCACGTTTTATATATGTAACTGGATGTCAATGGGCCAACTTATTTTAATACTTCGATGCTTGTTAGACACATCCTACTGATTTGAGAGCTTAGTATTTCAGTAATGCAGTATTTCCATTAAGTTTCAACTCATCTTATTAAAAAGATATAAGAGCTAGAATGCATCCTTCCATAAATCCAAAGAAAGGGGGTTGGGAACAGAGAAAAAAGTTGCATTAAGTGGAGGACTCATCTTAACTTTTGCATTTGCCAGTAAAATGGCTCTGTTACCCAGAGACCAGCTTGCATCCCAAATTACAATGCAGGGAGTAGATTATGACTGGATACTCAACCTCAGGACAGTAGAACAAAAAGTAATCTTCACATGTTGGGGAATTCTCACCAAAAGCAGAACAACTTCACACTTTCTTTCTCCTTTCAGTTTTTTTCAGATATTTTCCACCGAGTTACTTTTGCCTAACAATTCGTACACCATCACAAAAGACTAAGAGCTCAGTCAAGAGATTTAAGAAAAGAATATATGGAATGAAAATTTAAAAATTCAAAAGACTCTTTCCCTGAATCCAAAAACTACTGCAGAGAAGAAACCGGCTCTATTCACAGTCATCTTCAAAGAAGGACATTCTTGGCAAACATTGTCCTTCAACCTCAGAGAGAGGAAACTCCCTTTTGTTTAATGTACATTCCTCCTGCTTTGAAGCCTCCCTTTCCCTGTCCCCTGTGGAGGGTTTCTGTTGCTTTATGGATTTTAAAGTATGCAGAATTTATATTATTTCAGCTTCTTAAAAGCCTCATTTGCTGAGAAAGTGTGTGTATCTTAAAATGCATGAATTCTGTATGGTGCCAGAAATGTAGAAAATGTAGAAAGCTTAAGTTATTTTTCCAGAAGAAAAGTCAAAGCTGATGGTCAAGATTGATATGTTAGCAATAGCCCAGTGACAGCAAAGATTGTGTTGGAATCATAAATGTCTCTTTACAAATGCCAAGGGCCTAAGCAGGTATTTTATAAGCTCCATGGATATTTAATCAAGCATGCCTGGCTTTGTTGACCTAGAGCTTTTGGTATTTATTAGCAATTTTCTGTGTTAAGAAAGAATTTTTTTAATCAGATGAACTTTATGGTGGTCAAAGGTCAAACAAATAATTAAAATTAATAGCAGCTCTGAATAAATGAGTAACCACCACCAAATCAGAGAGGGAGGTTATCTCACGCTGACAGCTCTCTAAATAAAAAAGCTGTGTCATTAGGTGATGAAATTTACTTGCCTCAATTGCCCATAAATAAAAGGTTTCTGTGACCTACCAGTTGTTGATGGGGACAGAATAATCACTGAACACCAGATGCAATGCAACAAAGTAATTAAGTCTCAGAACTCAGACCTGGGTATGAATCAAGGATCCTCTACTTAGTAGTTAACTAGAAGACCGGGACTAGTTAACTTCTCCAGTGTTCAGCTTCTTATCTACAGGTGAGAATTGTTATGGTACTTACCTTTCTGTATTACTGGGAGGATTGAATAAGAATATACCTTAGTCAATGTACACATGTATGAAATGAAGTGAATGCTAACAATTTTTTTTTTTTTTTTTTTTTGGAGACAGTCTCACTCCATCTCCCAGGCTGGAGTGCAGTGAAATGATCTTGGCTCATTGCAACCTCTGTCCGCATCCTGGGTTCAAGCAATTCGCCTGCCTCAGCCTCCCAAGTAGCTGGGACTACAGGTGCCTGCTGCCACGCCCAGCTATTTTTTAATTTTTAGTAGAGACGGGGTTTCACCTTGTTGGTCAGGCTGGTCTCCAACTCCTGACCTCAGGTGATCCACCCGCCTCAGCCTCCCAAAGTACCAGGATTACAGGCATGAGCCACCTCACCTGGCCAACTATTTTTGTCCTTCTTTGCATCATTTCATATGAGCACATATTCCCATATGTGAAGACAATGACTCCAGTCCAGGCATCTGCTGAATCCTCCAAGGGGAACAGAATAAGGGGAAGATCCCTGGAGATCAAATTCTCAGATCCAGTATCCCGTGTGCTGACCTGCCATGACAAACACTGGCAGGCAGCCTGCAATAGAGGAAAAGAGTAAGAAATGGCTGAGTTCACATATGGTCTCCATCAATAACTAGGGGCCAGGTGAGATTAGGTGAGTGTCTTCTCGGAAACTTAGTATCCTCCCTGAAAATCGTGTATGCTTGTACTAAGCTCAGAGGATTACTGTTGAAAATTAAATGGAATGAGAGACGTAGATGTGTCAAATGCAGTGTTTTACCCAAGTAGATGCTCACTTGGCACTGGTCTCCTTCCTGGCACTGAGTTTTGGGGTGACCTTTTCTGAGCTCTCCCCATCCAGGCCCTTTCTTTTGGAGTGTTGTCAGTATAACCCAACAGGTGGACACATAAGCAGAAGGTAGAAATTGTATTCCCACAAACACAGCATGTGTTATTAACACACAAATAATCAGCGTGATCAAGGCTTGACATTCTAGAAAAAGAGGCAGCATGACAGAAATGCTTTGGGCACATGTCAACATGAGAGCAGACTGGCAAGGGACACATTAGTCACAAATTATATGGATGGCATCCATAGTCGCTTTCTCTCAGCTCCAGTTTCCTTCCAAAAAAAAAAAAAGGAAATATCTAGAGTATTAGTATTCTTCTCGAAAACAATTCCACCATGCTACTCAGAATTAACCTTTTCTTCTAAAACAAGTGGAATGGCCAGCAGGAGGGGAAAAGCAGAAGGTCCTTGCTCAGCTCCCTCTCTCATCCTCCTGATATTTCTGCCCCTGGGATGGAAACAGTCCTTCTCTCTCACGTTTAAAGTTAAAAGGACTTTCAGGGTTTACCGAGAATTCCTTAAGAGGAATGAGGAACCTCAATGTATGAACAAGAACAAGCACATCCATGACATTTATTAGGTACGCTTTACCACTTTATTATATAAGTTCTGGGATACATGTGTAGAACATGCAGTTTTGTTATAGGTAAATGTGGGCCATGGTGGTTTGCTGCACCTGTCAACCAATCACCTAGGTATTACGCCCCACATGCAGCTATTTAACCTGATGCTCTCCTTGCCCCAACCCCCAACATGCCCCAGTGTGTGTTGTTCCCCCCTCCCTGTCTTCACCACTTAATTTCTATGAGATCAAAGATAAGCTTTAGTGTTGTGATTTCAAAATTGTCAGTGGAGATGGACAATCGTAGCCTCAGATTGCTGATTGGCAGATAGGAGAATGTATGGTTATAAGAGTCTGGCACAAAGAAAACACGCAAAGCGTCTGCTTTCTCTTATTTGAAATGGAGTCTCACTGTCACCCAGGTTGGAGTGCAGTGGCATGATCTCGGCTCACTGCAACTTCTGCCTCCCTGGTTTAATTGATTCTCCTACCTCAGCCTCCCGAGTAGCTGAGATTACAGGTGCCCACCATCACATCCAGCTAATTTTTTTTATTTTTAGTAGAGATGGGGCGTTCACCCTGTTGACCAGGCTGGTCTGTAACTCTTGACCTCAGGTGATCTGCCCGTCTTGGCCTCCCGAAGGGCTGGGATTAGAGCCGTGAACCACCGCACTTGGCCTGCTTTCTATTTATGCCTCAGAAGGACTGTAGGCCCATTGAGGTTACAGATTACTTTTATTTTTTGTATGCCCCAGAGATCTCACCCATAGCCTAGTATAATACATTATATAAATATTTGCAGATGGGTCAAGACAACTCTTTTAAGACAAGGAAAAAGACCTCAGCATAATGCCCCTTCTCAGATGAACAGAGAAGATGAATTACCAAGGTGTCTTCCAATACCTAGATGCATGGTCTTATGATGGATCCAGTGTTTTTCCCCCTACTCAGATGTGTATTTAATAATTGTAGAAATCCAAAAGAATTGGCATCTAATCTTGAAGTCGTGAATGAACCTGTGGGTTAGCTTTACTAGGCTCAGCCACTGTACTGCCTCAGCTAACCAAGGAACAGGATGTGATAACTATGCTAACTTCCATATGTCTTAATCTCACATATTTAGTTTCAATAAAGCATTAGTACCGACGGCTCTGGAGCTTGGAGGAAGACTAAAGCAAAGTGTAGTGATTCTGAGCAGGGTGTGGGCCTATGCAGCAGAGCTATCCTTGAGGGAGAGAATTAACAAAGTCCTTTCTTCCAGTATCAGGACAGTCATGAGTGGTCCTTTTTCCAATATCAGGACAGTCATGAGTGACAGTCCTATCCAAATGGGCCACTAGGGCTAAAAGGCTAGACCGTGCCCTCTTCATCTCTGAGCTATAACAGGTTCTTTCTCCCTCCAGGCAGAGGCAAGGAGCTTGCAAGGGGGAGTTTTCAGGAATGAGCACTATGACACAGTTGTTTCTGATCCCTCCATCCAGTTGTGAAAAGATGAAGCAAAGGAGGCAAGAAAAATGCTTAATCTAGCAGACAAGAGAATGGACAGCGCTGCCCTTATCAGTACTAGTTCTGGTGGATGCACCGCTTTTCAGCTCCACGATGCTACTTGTTTCCCTTCATTTCCTCTGTTTCCATTCATTCCGCTCGGCTGTGATCTGGAATCAGTTCTAAACCCCAGCGTCTTATGAAGCTCATCCTTAATAACCTGCAAAAGGAGGTTACTTTTGAGGTACTTAGTCACACCATGTACAAATAGAGACGTTATAGACAATGTAGCTTTGCAGAGATCTGCCTCTTTGCTCACTAGCAATTAGGGAGTTTAGGCTCTAAAATCAAGACAAGGAGCCTAGAGTGTTGCCACCTCATGGAAGACACAAAAGTTGCAGCAGGACTCTATGGGAGCTGTCCAGGACCTGATGGCATGAGATTTCTATCTGAGTCATTAATCTGTCTACCGTGAATGATTCTATACTTTGGCTGACACATAGTTCTGGTGAGTGTTTCATTCTCTCAGGACATTATAAAGGAGGCAACAATGTAAAGGAAAGAACAAATAACAGAGTGGAAATCCAGTTTTGCCTCAAACTAGCTGGGAGACCACATGTAAGTCACAGAAGGCCTCAGTTTCTCTGACTGCAATTACATTGGACTGAATGGTCATGAAGTCCCTTTCATAGCCAGACACTTTGTACGGCCACTAAAATGCTTAAATCTCTGAGGTTCTGAAAGAAAATAGGTACATCCCTCCCCATCCCCACCACCATTTAGGCTAGTTTTGCCAAGCTTTCCCCAGTTCCCCTGGTAACACTTCCTCCTAGGCTGGGCATCGTGGCTCATGCCTGTGATCCCAGTATTGTGGGAGGCCGAAGCAGGCAGATCACCTGAGGTCAGGAGTTTGAGACCAGTGTGGGCAACATAAGGAGACCCTGTCTCTACAAAAAATTTTTAAATTAGCTGGGTGTGGTGGCACATGCCTGTGGTGGTCCCAGCTACCGGGGAGGCTGAGGTAGGAGGATCACTTGAGCCCAGAAGGTCAAGGCTGCAGTAAGTTTTGATTGTGCCACTGCACTCCAGCCTCGGTGACAGAGACCCTTTCTCAAAAAAAAAAAAAAAAAGAGTACACGCGTAGTGACAGCTGACCATTTAAGAGAAATGGCCCATGCCTTCACACAACTTTGTATAACTAGAAAAGGCTATTTTTTCTCTCCCCATGCCCAAGCCTATTCCTTTAGGCACGCAGGTAACCATCATCCCGACACTCCGATTCCCATTTCTCCTCATTCCAAAACAGGTAACCCTAAGAAATAATTGATACAAGGAGCAGGTCTCAAGTGCCAATCAGCAGTCATTTGGTGATGGTGGGTAGGTCTAATACTACAGAAAGGTTGTGTCCAGCAGAACTGAATCCCATAGGAATCCAAACTCCCAGGCTGGCGGGCAGCAGTGCTGGGGACAAGCTCACTGCTGAGAGTCAGTCTGGAAGAACCCACCGGAAGATCTCCTGGTGACGTAGACCTTGGAACTGCATTGTCATAGATGGCATTCACACTGGCGCAGAGAGGCTGCAGCTCTGTCACCCACAAGCAACCAGCCTACTGGCCACACAAGACAGTAGCAGCAGCTTCAGCACAGCCAGGACCTTGATTGAGTCCCGGATGGTGGCTTGAGGAAGCAGGAGTAGGACTTGGATTTCGGGCCCTGGTTTGTTTCCTTCTTGAGTTACTTCTCCCTGATCCACTTAACTGCTTTGAAGGTATCCTTTTTTCTCTGATGTCCCTTCTTTACCCGTCCTGAGGTTCCTTGGTTCGCTGCTTGGCCTCAGATTTCTCTGCCTCTCCTACTTCTGATGCCTCCCCTGCTTCTAACCCACCTGCGTGGCCTTCATATCTTTTGATGCCTTGTATGCGTGTTGCTTACAATGCCTCTTATCCAAGCAATCACCTGCCACCTTGGCCAGGAGAGGATCCAGGGAGTTATCCTACAGGTCTAGACACTTCAGGTTCTTGAGCTAAGCAAAGCAGACAGGCAGCGTGGCCAGCCTGCTGAGGAGAACCAGGTGCTAGAGGTTGACCAGATGGCTCAAGTCTGTGGGCAACCATTACAGCCCATTTTTTCTTCCCCTCTCTGTGCCCTGCCCCCAAGACAGGGTCTGTCATCCAGGCTTGACTACAGTGGCACAATCATGGCTCACTGCAGCCTTGACCTTCTAGGCTCAAACCACCCTCCCGCTTAGCCTCCCAAGTAACTGGGACCACAGGTACACACCACGCCCAACCAATTTTGTTTTTTGTTTTTTGTTTTGTTTTTTTTGGTAGAGACAGAGTTTCACTGCATTGCCCAGGCTGTCTCTAACTCCTGGCCTCAAGTGATCCTCCCACCTCCTGCAGCTTGCTCTTAATCTAGCCTCACCAGGCATGTAAGGCCATAGAAATTCAACAGTAGAGCCCCAGATTTCTTGCAGAACAGATCTAGCATGGCGGCCTTTGGAAGGGCAGCCAGCTCCTTCAGGGCCTTCATTCAGGTTGTCCAGGCTCAGGTCCAGTTCATTGTCTCCTGCTTGTTAGAGGTTCCCACCCTTGCTAACAGCCTTGGTCATGTTGTCACTGGCTGAGAAGGCTTGGCTCCAAGGTTCCCAGGCATGGGGGAGAGGAGCTGAAATGCCCTTGTCAGTTCTGTGGACCCCATCCAACTCACAACGCCTGCACCCTCCACCCTTAGCCCCAGGCCTTGCTCCCACTGGTGCTGCGACGACGAACTGGATCAGGATTTTTCATTTTTCCATCCACCCTTAGCACCACAGTCCCCTGATTGATGTTAGGTATCAACCCAGGACCATTTAAAATCAGGAAGAAATCAAGAAGTGGAGATATGAGTGAAAGGGAGGTTTTTATACTAATTCTCTATTTTGTGGAATTATAATACAAAGCCCATCAGGGAAGCTTGCGCTCTCCTCCATAAGGCACACACATAGGCACATACACAAACTACTTCACACAGTTTTAGGGGCTTTGTAAACTCCAGTTTATAATCCCCTATTTTTATCCATTTAAGCTCTCAGTCTAAATCTTGTAGCCATAACAGGCGTTCCTCAGCCCATTATGGACTTCTGGTAAAACAGGTGCAAATTGTTCAATTGCATTGATTTTGGAGACTCAGCTGTGTCCTTCTAAGGAGATCCAAACTCCCAAAGTACCAAGATTTATATGCTTGCCATGCTGTCTTATTATTTTAAGACAGAGTCTCACTTTGTCATACACTGCAGCCTTGACCATCCAGGCTCAAGGATCCTCCCACCTTGGCCTCCAGAGTAGCTGGGACCACAGGTGTATACCACACCTGCCTAAATTTTTTTATTTATAGAGGTGAGGTCTTGCTATATTGCCCAGGCTGGCCTCTAATTCCTAGCCTCAGGTGGTCCCTCCTGCCTTAGCCTTCCCAAGTGCTGGGATTATAGGTATGAGCCACTATGCCTACCAGACGGTATTTCCTATTCGATTTTATTCATCCACTCCATTCTAAGATGGAAGGTTTAGTAGTTCCTCATTAATGATCAGTCAGTTTTGCCTCTGGAAACCTGTTTACAGAGAGTTCTCAGCTAGGTGGCTTCCGGATATATGGCCAAGGCGACCTTCCCACCCGACTGCACAATGGCACCTTGACAGGCTGAATCATTAGCATAGCAAGTGTGAGGGACTATGACTTCTCTAATCAATTTGTGTAATGCAATGAACATGCCTTGGCACTTACCCAGAAGTGCTCCATCTTTGGACAAAACATTGATCATTTCAAATGAAATCGAACAAAGAATCCATTATCCTCTCTTCTAGAAACCGACACGTCATCTCACACACATTAGCCGATAACCAGAGTTGTCCAGAGACGGCATATACATTAGCCACTCACAAGCTCAACAAAAGAGACCCAAACCTTTCATTGCAAAACAGTTACTTAGCTCACCCACTTTATCTGAAATGTCTTTTTGAAGTGTCACGTTTTCAGCCTCACAAGCTGTCTAGAAACCACAGATGTTTACACAGTCCAAAGAAAACAAGAGTTGTCAGTCTGGCTTCCACATTTGTCTTGACAGAAGTCCTTAGACAATTGTCTTTGGGAGTCTCCACCACCTTAAACATGAGCACTATAGACTCTAGATTTTCTCTGGTCTACAGACAGCCCCCTAAGGCAGCTAAAGCCTATAGACCATCAACATAAAATCAACCGAATATCGGATTTTGAGTTTAATCCTTCCAGGAGAGCTTCCCTGTATCGGTTTAGCCTTTGCATATCCTCTCTTTCATTTGGGTCCCACTGGGGGTCAGTTCCTGGTAACTGGGTCCTTACATACTCTTGGGGTTTTGGTAATCAGCCGGTGCATGTTCCTCTAGCTACTTAGTTGCTGCTTGGAGCACTCTCCGCCTTTCATCTGTGTGAAAGAGGAACATGAGCAACTGGTGGCAATCAGCCTAAGTGGGGTTATGGGTGTGGATAATAGTTTGGAGCAAATCAATTAGAGCTTGTGGCTTTTCAGTATAGGACAGGGTATTGTTTTTCCAGTTGAGAAGGTCGAAAGAGGTGAAGGGCTGGTACACAAAGACACACCTCTCCACCATGTGCCCATCCTCATCTATCCCAGTATACCGCTGCTCTCTCAGGGGCATTTGTATCCCAGTTTTGGGTCTTAAATGAGCTGCCAAGGGAGGGGTTTCTCCCGAGGCTTCACCTCCTCTTGTCTACTCTGGGTGGCCTAGGGATATGTTTGTCTTGCGGAGGCGCAAGCACTGTGGGCTCAAGACTGGGGAGCCTCTCTCCCTGGTAAGGGGAGGGCACCACTGGGATCACTGGTGCCATCTCCTGCAATGGATCTTCTGATGTTGGGGCAAACAGAACTTCAGGAGTTGATTTCCCTCGGCGGGTGGAGGGGGATCCTTCCTTGGCTATCTGTCCCTTTGCTAATAGCACTGCTGCTGCCTGCTCTCTTAGCCACTGTGGGGGGGGTCTAGCACCAGCTGTAAGCAAGTGTCTATGTATGGGAACTGGTCTCAGTGTCCTGACTTACCAGTTACCTTGTGCCATACCTTAGAAACAAGGGACCTGTCCAGGCTTCCTTCTGATGGCCAACCCACTTCTAATGTTGGCCAATCTATTTCATACAAAGTTCTAAGTTTCCTTGGTATCATAGTTACCCCATAGTCACCATTAAATCCCTTCTTAAAATTTTTCAACATAGTTCCTGGTGGAGTAGGCTTACATTGTGTCTGACCCATGTGTCCTAGAGACAAAACACCAAGCTCACACCACACGCACACCACAGAACAAAGAACGGGTAAAAAGGGCACACACACACTTCTTCAGTTTACACCAAACCAGAATGAAAACCACAATCAGAGTATCCAGAAATCCAAGCCAGGTCAAAACCAAAACCCAAGCATCAAGCAATTCAAGTCAAGTCAAAAACAAAAATCAAAGTGCAGGTACAGGGACGCGGTGAGTGATCAGGCCACGCTTCCACTCAAATCGAGTGGGCAAGTTCCAAAGACCAGTCTTACCAAGTTTCAGATGTCCGGACTCCAAGTGCCCGTTCCTTCCCGGTGTTCAGCCACTGCGTTGATCCTCCACTGGGGCCTGCGACGCACTGCTCTGACAAGGCGTTCCACCGGTGCAATTGCCTACCCGGGAGCACTTTCAGGATCTGCGTCGCTCAAGCTGGCCGGAGTGCCCCACAGGGATGTTCCACAGAGCATGCCTAGCCCGCCTAAGGGGCTGCCTCGACTGTCTGTTAATCACCTCGCTTCCCGGTCAAGGAACCAAGAAATGTAGCAGGACCTGTCGCAGACAAAACTCCTCAGTCACCGCATGAAAGAAGGAAGAGGTTTTTATTCCTCCGGGAGCGTCGGCAGACTGGCGTCTTCAGAGCCGAGCTCCTCAAAAAAGAAATCATGGGCCTTTTTAAAGCTTACAACTTTAAGGGGTCTATGTGAAAGGGTCGTGATACATCAAGCAAGCATGGGAAACGTGACTGGGGGCTACATACATTAGCTAACAAAACAAAAAGTTTTACAGTGCTTTCTCATACAATGTCTGGAATTTACAGTTCACACCAGTAGTTTTGGTCAGGGGTTAATATTATTTTAACCACCAGGGCCAGGTGGTGGCGCCAAGGTCGCCTAGCTATTCATCTTACTTCTGTTTCTTTCCAACTTTCTGCTTTCCCCCTTTTCTCCTGTCTTATAAACTAGGGAAAGGGGGAGGTTATGGAGAACCTGGGAAGGATAACAGGAGAAGTGGTGGTCTCATTCCACACAACCTCTGCCTCCCAGGTTCAAGCGATTCTCCCACTTCAGCATCCTGAGTAGCTGGGATTACAAGCACCTGCCACCATGCCCGGCTAATTTGTGTATTTTTAGTAGAGACAGCGTTTCAACCATCTTGGCCAGGCTGGCCTTGAACTCCTGACCTTGTGATCCACCTGCCTCAGCCTCCCAAAGTGCTGGGATTACAGGCATGAGCCACCGTGTCTGGCCAGCTTTTCCTTTTAAAATCCTCAAATCAGAAAGGGTATGATTATATGCCATTTCTTAAGTAGTAGACGCTATCTCCTTCCAAGAGGGAGTTGCAGGGCTAAAACAGACATAAATAACATGCAAGCAAATAACTGTGGCTCTGTTCCAAAAGCTTTACTAAAACAGGGAGCAGGCAGATTTGACCTACAGACCATGGATCGCCAACCTTGGGTCTACATGGCAGCCCAGATGACTTCCTTTGTTTCATTCTGTTTATTATTGAGGGAGATCTGGGGCCTTTCCTCACTTGCATTTAACGATCCATGCTGCATGTCAGTCAAAGTACTGCTCACTTAAAATTCTATGTATTTTGGGGATTCTATTTTTCTCCCTCTGCTCCTATATATATGCTTGCTCTATTGCACGGTTTATTCATAGACAAGAAAACTTTTCTTAGTCACTGACCATTTGGGTTTATTAGTAAAGCAGTTCTAATATGACAACATAATTGTTTTTTGATAATTTTGAGAGAGTTTCGCTCTTGTTGCCCAGGCTGGAGTGCAATGGTGCGATCTCTGCTCACTGCAACCTCTGCCTCCCAGGTTCAAGCAATTCTCCTGCCTCAGCCTCCTGAGTAGCTGGGATTACAGGCATGCACCACCACGCTCTGGTCTCAGCCTCCCAAAGCACATACGTTCTTTTTGATCAAAAACTACTCAAGCAGTAGGACGGGTGCGGTGGCTCATGCCTGCAATCCCAGCACTTTGGGAGGCCAAGGCAGGCCGATCACCTGAGGTCGGGAGTTTGAGACCAGCCTGTCCAACATGGAGAAACCCCGCCTCTATTAAAAATAGAAAAGTTAGCCAAGTGTGGTGTCACACACCTGTAATCCCAGTTACCTGAGAAGCTGAGGCACGAGAATTGCATGAACCCAGGTAGTGGAGGTTGCAGTGAGCCGAGATCACACCACTGCACTGCAGCATGGGCGACAGAGCGAGACTCCATCTCAAAAAAAAAAAGAAAAGAAAAGGAAGAAAAAAACATTCAGGGTAAGAGTATTCTGCATGAACCTAACAGAATTCTTCCTGCACGCAGATCAGAATAGGTATCACCTGGGGATAGCGGAGGAGCAAAGTCCAGATCAGATTTCCAGGATGGGGGATTCTGGCAAACTGACTTAGCAGGATTCCTGCCCAAATTGGACAATGCAGAGATGAAAATGGAAGCCCAAAAGTCAGGGCCTAGGTGGAAAGGGTTTAGAGAAGCCCGATTAAAGTTTGGTCAAAGAAAGAACCTTTGTCAAAGGACAAAGGAAAAAAAAAGGTAACTCCACCGTAGAGAATCTTGGCTCACTACAGCCTCAACCTCCCAGGTTCAAGCAATCATCCCACCTCAGCTTCCCAGGTAGCTGAGACTAACAGCATGCACCACCAGGCCCAGCTTATTTAAAATTTGTGTTTCTAACTAGCTGTCCAGGTGATGCAAATCCTGCTGGTTCCTGACCACACTGAATAGAATCTAAGTACACTTGCTGAACAAAAACAGTATCACAGGAACCACTCACTTCAAGTCTCCTTCTGCTCTGATCTTCCATGGCCAAACATTGGGAACCAGCTTGCTGACTTTTCTGGAGTTCTCCTGGAATATCCCCTTGTCTCCTAACATTGCTACTAGGGAATTTCGTATTGCTTAGTATTTCAGTGTAGCTGGCACAGTTTAAGTTTGGGCAGTTTTTAACTTGCAGGAAAGAAAAATAGAGAAGAGAGGTAAGATGAACCCTGCATTGTCTACCTATTACTAGGTTCGTGAAATGTTTGTTCTTAATTGTTCTAATGATCTTTGAAGGTGACTATTTCTATTCTACAAGTTAGGAAATTTCGGCAAGTTCTTTATTCCTTCTAAGCTAAAGGTGCACACGCAGACAAAGTGAGTGGAGAAGACAGATTCAAGTTTTCCCATTTACACCAGACCAAAAAACTCAAAGAAGCAAAGAAAACAGCAAGTATTTTCCACTCTCAATTCCCTTTGCACTTATTGAGCCTACTGCAAATCTGCATTTGTTATCTCCAACAGAACTTCTTGTAGTTATGTGTAGTTACCTAGTTTGTAGTTTTACACTATCACTTTCCTTCTAAGTATTCTTTTCTAAACACTCAAGTCAGGATTCACAGAAACAATTTTAAAGGAAAACACATCTCCCATTTGTAGCACATTCCCCTTAAAGTACCCTCAACTCTCTCTTTTTTAATTCAAAGTTGTATGAAACAAGCCCGTTTGAATTACCCTTTATATACCCTAGGCCTTGAGGGCGGGGCGGCGGGGGTGGGTGGGAGGTTGTGCTTTAGCCCCAGCTGATTTCAGTTAAGCATCTCAAGGTGAAAGTCATTTTTCAATGTAGCAGACCCCTCCCTTGGAGACTGATTCATTCAGAGTGGGGTGGAGCCTAGAATCTAGAATCCGCTCCATCGCCCCACCTGCATGAGCCTTGGGGCCCCAGCAATTTAGAAATCATTTTTTTTTTCCTTTTAATAGAAATAAAGGTCTCATTATGTTGCCCAGGTCAGGCTCAAACTCCTGGGCGCTAGCGACTCTCCTACTTTGACCTCCCCAAGTGCTGAGATTACAGGCATAAGCCACCTCACCTGGCCTTCATGGATTTTTTTTATTTTTTTATTTATTTTTATTTTTTACTTTTTTGAGACGGAGTCTCACTCTGTCGCCCAGGCTGGAGTGCAGTGGCGCAATGTCGGCTCACTGCAAGCTCCGCCTCCCGGGTTCACGCCATTCTCCGGCCTCAGCCTCTCCGAGTAGCTGGGACTACAGGCGCCCGCCACCACGCCTGGCTAATTTTTTTTGTATTTTTAGTAGAGACGGGGTTTCACCGTGGTCTCGATCTCCTGACCTCGTGATCCGCCCGCCTCGGCCTCCCAAAGTGCTGGGATTACAAGCGTGAGCCACCGCGCCCGGCCCCATGTTTTTTTTTTAAAATCAAACTGTTCAGTTAGTTATGTTGCAGGTTGAGCATCCCTATATCCAAAATGCTCCAAACTCTAAAACTTTTTGAGTGCCAACACGATGCCATAAGTGAAAAATTCCACAGGTGACCTCCTATGTTTCCAATGTTTCATGCACAAAATTATTTAAAATATTTTATAAAATTAGCTTCAGGCTATGTGTATAAAGTATATATGAGATATAAATATATTTCATGTTTAGACTTGGTCCCATCCCCACGATATCTCATTATACATATGCAAATATTCCAAAATAAAAAAAAAATCTGAAACCCTTCTGGCCCCAAGCATTTCCTGTTAGAAATACTCCACCTGTACCTCTTTAACTGTGAGAGAATTAGAACGGGGCACCTTATTCATTTCCGCATCTTCTATCCAACCCTTCTCAAATGGTTTCAGCTAGGGAATAAACCCCTATACCCCGTGTAAGAGTTAGAGAAAGAGGAAAGAAACACGAAAAGCGTCTTAACAGTCAAAAACAGGTTTATTCTCCAAGAAAAACGGGGCTGCTAGCCCATTTCGGTCAGGAGCATTCCCTTTTACAGACCAAGGATATTTAAGGGTTTAGGAAGTGGGGAGCTTATTGTAGGTTTAGAATGTTTCTATGTGAGGGAAAGTTTATTACAGCGTTAGAATGTCACGGTCAGAGGGGAGGGTCTCTCGGGGTTGGCATATTTCTGGTTGGAGGGGGGTTTATCTTAAGGCTGGAATGTTTCTGGTTATGCTGACATTAGCCATCAGGCTGATGTTTTGGGGCTACATTTAGGCTTTTTCTTTTTTTTTTTTTTTTCATCAGAAGAAACTTAAAATGGTGGTGTTTGTCTAAAATGGCGACGCTCCTGCTCTGTCAATCCAGTCCCTATAGTTATAAAAGGACGAGGGGTGGTGTGTTCTTTCTGGCTAGTTCCTGCTGAGGGGGGCATGGAGAGTTCTTTGGTTTTGGAGAGCAAACCTGTCTTTGACTGTTAAGCCACTTTTCATGTTTCCTTCCTCTTACTTTAACTCTTAACATCCCAAAGTATGAAATGAATTAACTTCTTCCCTATGTATCTAAGGTACCATCACTGTGCCTTCCTTGGGAGGAATGAGAAAATAGCCACTGCAATGATTTTCTGAGGGCTAATTTTTCCTGTGGGACACTGATGGAGAAAGGCCACAGCCTAACGACTAGAAAAAGGCCTGGAATGGAGTTCACGCCCTCAGAGCTTGTGCAGGAGCCATCTATGAACTACACGCATATTGCCTCACATGAGCCCTGGGAGGCAGACACTGTTAATATCCTCATTTTATGGATGAGGAAACTGTTGCCCTGTTAAATCTTAATCAGCTTTATTATTTGTTTCCCATCACTGCTGTCACAAATTGACACAAACTCACTGACGTCACACAACACAAAGTTATTATCTTATGGTTTGGGAGGTCAGACGTCCAAAGTTGGTCTCCTTGGGCTAAAATGAAGGTGTCAGTGGAGTTGGTGCCTTCTGAAATTCTGAGGGGAAAATTTGTTTCCTTGCCTTTTTATTTTGTTTTTGTATTTGAGACAGAGTGTCACTCTGTCACCCAGCCTGGGGTGCAGTGGCACCATCTTGGCTCAGTGTAACCTCCACCTCCTGGGTTCAAGAGATTCTCATGCCTCAGCCTCCCAAGTAGCTGGGATTACAGGTGCGTGCCACCACAGCCAGCTGATCTACAAATATTTTTGGTAGAGACAGGGTTTCACCATGTTGGCCAGGCTGGTCTCAAACTCCTGATCTCAGGTGATCCCCCCACCTCAGCCTCCAAAGTGCTGGAATTACAAGCCTGAGCCACCGTGCCTGGCCTTCCTTGCCTTTTTCAGCTCCTAGAGGCCACCCGAATCGTTTAGCTAATAATCCCTTCCTTGATACACTCCAACTTCTTGTTTTTATTTACTTCTAAAAAGCAGTTCTGTAACTCTCAACCCAGAGATATTAAAAATGTTTCTAGGCACAGTATTACTAAATTAAGTAAATTGTCATGTCCTCGTAATGGACAAACTTCCAGAGATTTGAATATAAATTTTTATATGCATTATTGATTGTTGTGTAACAAATGGCCTCCACAAATTAGTAGCTTAAAATAGCATTTATGATGTCACAGTTTTCTTTGCCTTTTCATTACCCTTCTGTACAGACCTATGTAAACAACTTTTGTATATGCACATAGGATAGCTTTTTTGAGTGGATACAGCTGTGTATAAAAGCAGCTGATATTAGTTAAGCTTGTGTCAACTAGATTTTTTTCACTTGTACATTTGGCACTTTTTCTGGGGGGTGTTGATTAAAGTTGTATGTACTTCGTATATGAGAAAAAAAAACCTGCGGCTCTGGGCCTCTCACTAGGTGGCAATCAAGGTGTTGGCAAGGGCTGTAGTCATCTCAAGGCTTAACTGGAGCCCTTGTGTACCTGAATGTGCAGGGTGTGACTCAGTTCCCAAGCTCACTCATGTGACTCTTGGCAGAAGACATAAGTTCCTTGCTACATGGGCCTCTCTATAGGATAGCTCACAGTGTGCCACCTGGCTTTTTTCAGAGTAAGTGAGCAAAAAGCCAGAGAGGCAGAGCACCCAAGCTTGAAGCCGCAGACTTTTTTTTTGAGACAGAGTTTTGCTCTTATAGCCCAGGCTTGAGTGCAATGGCGTGATCTCAGCTCACTGCAACCTCCACCTCCTGGGTGCAAGCAATTCTCCTGCCTCAGCCTCCCGAGTAGCTGCCACAGACTTTTTATGACCTAATCTTGGATGTGCTGTCCCATTTCTTCTCCATGTTCTTCACATAAGAAGAATGTTAGTCAGTCCAGCCCACATGCAAGGTCATGAATACCAGGGGGTAGGGTCACTGGAGGCCCCATGGGAGGCTGTCATTTATACCCTTTGAGCATGAAGTCAGTGATGTCCTTAATGAACATGCAGCATTGCTAAGATTGCAGACTAAATGTCTCAAATGCATATTGGATTATTCTTCTGGGCTTATTGTTTAGTTAGCCAGAAATTATTACGAATAAAATATATTGGGGGGAAGAAAAGGAGGAAGGGAGGAAATTATCTTTAATTCCCCCCACACTAACATACATTTTTATTTTTTCTTTAGTTCTTATTCAAATATATAAATATTTTTACATGATTATAATTTTTTATAGTCTTTGGTGCCCATTTTTTAACACTTGGCATCATATTACAAAGCATCAACCACATTTCCACACAATCCTCATAATCATTTTATTTTATTTTTATTGGGATGGAGTCTCACTCTGTCACCCAGGCTGGCGTACAGTGGTGCAATCTCAGCTCATTGCAACCTCCGCCTCCTGGGTTCAAATGATTCTCCTGCCTCAGCCTCATAAGTAGCTGGAATTACAGGAATGCACTACCAGCATGCCTGGCTAATTTTTGTATTTTTTTAGTAGAGATGGGGTTTCACTAGGTTGGCCAGGCTCGTCTCGAGCTCCTGATCTCAAGTGATTCGCCCGCCCTCGGCCTCCCAAAGTGCTAGGATTACAGGCTTGAGCCACCGTGCCCAGCAGCACCATCACTTTAACATACTAGAGATCTTCATTATCACAAAATTACTTGTTCTCTTAAATTAAGGCCTTACACCCTACTAAAATGTAATCAAAATTTTATTATGAATAGATGAAAAGCTGTAGCTATAAATTATGAGAGTAAGTTTATTTTCTGTTTATCCAAATGTAGTTCATAATAGCAACTTCACTGAATCTTAGAATGAAAAATAAATAAAATGTTAATTTTTTGGAGGAGATGGTTAACTTTTTCTACAAAATTGTGTGACAGCATTACAGACCTTACCCTTCACCAGGGACTTGAACATTAACATCATAAAGAGGGTCCTGTTTACAAAAGAATAGTCAAGAACTTCATGAATTTTTAACAGAGGCTTTTTTCTAACCCTTTAATCCAAATATATTTAAGTGTCCATCATCGTCCTTTATCCAACTCAATTGTTAACCAGTTTTCTTCTGTCAGTTCCTTTGCCTATAATTGAAGCAGTTCTCTGAAGTCACCCAAAATGATTTTATGAAAGCCGACGCTTTTGGAAAGATTTGCAATTCGGCTTTGCAATCTATTTACATTGACCGCGCTTGCATTGTATTGCTAGATGTTGACTATCAGTTAGGTCATCAAAAAGATATTGATAATGGGCAGGGATAAATCAGAAGTTACTGTCAATAATGAAGTTATGTTTTATGGGTATTTTATAGGACATAAATTCATCACTGAGCAATTTCATATCATGTTTTAATTCTCCTGATTGTAATATGGTGACTCTGGACACTCAAATATTAAATATTGGTGTAAAGACAACCTCTTGTCATTCAATCTTGTCTACAGTTTGAACACAGGAAGAGTCTTTTTACTTGTATGATAGTCCCAATAGTAATAATGACAATGGTTACTTTCTATTTAGTGTTCTATTCTGTGCCAAGCATTGGATAATATTGGTGAAAAAGTTAACTATTGTAGTGTAAGGGCTTAGGTATTAAAATGAATATGATGAATCAGTGCACAGTGCAGGAAAAGGTATTTGGGAAAATAGACATAATGTAGTTGGACAGCTTAGCTTCAAAATGCGTTAAATATTTTTATTTTTCCTTTCTCTTGGGTTTCAAGATATAACCTTGAGGCAAACTGCAGAAGCCTTTCCTTATCCTTTTTTTTTTTTTTTTTTTTTTGAGACGGAGTCTCACTCGTTGCCCAGGCTGGAGTGCAGTGGGACGATTTTGGCTCACTGCAAGCTCCGCCTCCTGGGGGTCATGCCATTCTCCTTCCTCAGCCTCCCAAGTAGCTGGGACTGCAGGCGCCTGCCACCATGCCCGGCTAATTTTTTGTATTTTTATCAGAGACGGGGATTCACCGTGTTAGCCAGGATGATTTCAATCTCCTGACCTCGTGATCCGCCTGCCTCGGCCTCCCAAAGGGCTGGGATTACAGGCCTGAGCCACCGCGCCCAGCCTTTCCTTATCCTTAAAATAGACTCCACGGCCCTCCCATTCTTATTCTCTTCTAACTATATGCTAGCATCGAATTATGTGTGTTCTTAGAAGTTCTAGGAGCTAATCTTGAAACAGACCAAGCCTGGAGACTCAGTTGCAAAGTTCCAGAGATGGCTTCAAGGTTGCGAATTAACAACCCGGCCATTGTTGAGATGACATCAGCGTGATGTCCAGGTGGACTGGGACCCAAGGTGGCCACCAGACCAAGACACAGGGACATTGTACTCAGCCCAATTCTTGCATGCCTTCCTTATCAAGTTTTCCCTTTTTAAAACCCCTGCCTTCCCCCTCAACCACAACTGAAGTAGTTACTTTGGATAGAAATCCAGCTGCTTCCCCTTCAATAGTTTTGGTTAATAAAGTCATTTTCTTTCTACCAGAGCTTGCTCTTATTAATTGAACTCTGCAAATGGTGAGCACCTGGACCTGTATTCTGTTACAATAATATGGAGGAGACTTCCATTAGATAAAAATTATAAGAGGCCATTGTTTTGGACTAAGCTCCTGCACAAGGCCCCAACGGAACTGATTAAAAATCAAAATGGAGTCACTCATGTTAAAGTTTCGTGTCACCAAACCTAAACTTTTTGTCTGACCTTCGTAGAAATCAGGAGAAGGAAAAATAGCCAATTTCCCAAACAGGCCAGTTTAAATCTTCAGTTTTTCTATTGTTCTGTCTTCTTGTACATGCTTTTCAAGAAAAAGTAACTTTGAAAAGTAATGAATACACTCTGTATACACTCTGTTCTTTGTTTCTGTTTTCTGCAGCCTTACTCTGTCTTACAAGGCCAGCCTCCTCTTCTCGGCTCACTGGAACACTAATTCTATTTTATGGAACGAAGTGTTGCCCTATCCTAGAATCGTCAAGTCAGTTGAGATCTTTAAATTTGTTGTAATTTTGGTTTTTGACAATTCAAATTGTTTAAATCTCGAGAAAAGAAGATTAAGATGAACGAAGAATATAGTTCAAAATCATCCAACAGCAGCAGAGGGTTCAAGTGAGATAAACTGCCTTGCAGAGGGGGCCTGTCCTCATGTTCCTACTATAGGAATGAAAAGTCCATCTAGGCCAGGGGCAGTGAGTCACTCCTGTAATCCTAGCACTTTGGGAGGCCGAGGTGGGCAGATCACTTGAAGTCAGTAGTTCGAGACCAGCCTGGCCAACATGATGAAGCCCTGTCTCTACTAAAAATACAAAAATTAGCCGGGCATGGTGGTGCATGCCTGTAATCTCAGCTACTCGGTAGCCTGAGGCAGAAGATACCACTCGAACCTGGCAGGCGGAGGTTGCAGTGAGCCCAGATCACACCACTGCACTCCAGCCTGGGCAACGGAGTGAGACTTTGTTTAAAAAAAGAAAAAAGAGAAGAAAATTGTCCAGCTGAAAATGAGGCAGCAGAACTAGAGATGGAGCAATATATGGTCTTGTTAGCTTTGCCTGAGGAGCCAAGAGGGATTTGGGCAGGGGGACATTTATTCAAGAAAAAATGAGGAACTCGTTGCTGTAATTAAAACTGGTTGCAGCCAGGCATGGTAGTTCACACATGTAATCCCAGTTACTTGGGAGGATTGCTTGAGGCCCAGAGTTCCAGACCAGCCTGGAACTCCAGACTCTGTCTCTAAAAAAAAAATTAATTAGATGGGCATGGTGGTTTGTTGCTGTAATCCCAGTTACTCCAGAAGTGGAAGGATCACTTAAGTTCCAGAAGTTGAGGCTGCAGAGAGCTGTAGCTGTGATCATGCCACTGCACTCCAGCACTCCAAACTGGATGACAGAGCCAGACCTGGTCTCTTAAAAATACAAAACAAAACAAAAAAACAAAAGCTCATTGCATCAAGCTTCCCAGGAAGCTAATTTAGACTCATTGTCTTTGCAGATGTAGGCAAGGTAAATAAGCAAGGCATTTTCAAGAATAGTTTTTCTCGGCTGGACAAGGTGGCTCACGCCTGTAATCCCAGCACTTTGGGAGGTCGAGGTGGGTGGATCACCTGAGGTCAGGAGGTCGAGATCAGCCTGACCAACATGGTGAAACCCCGTATTTACCAAAATACAAAACATTAGCCGGGCATGGTGGCGGGCACATCTAACCCCAGCTACTTGGGAGGCTGAGGCAGGATAATTGCTTGAACCTGGGAGGCGGAGGGTGCAGTGAGCCGGGATCGTGCCATTGCACTCCAGCCTGGGCAACCAGAGCAAAACTCTGTCTCAAAATAAAATAAAATAAAATAGTTTTTCTCACCGGTTCTACCTAGAGTCAGAGCTGCATAGAAGGAAACCTAGAACTGGGAACTGGGAGATGGCAGTCATTTTCTTGGCCTATGGGTTTTGATGAATGGACTTGTTTTGCTGGCAGTTGTGGCCGTTTGCTGCCTTGATTGCTTTTCTGGCCTTTGGTGCCCCAGGTAGCGCAAAGCCCACCTGAATGAATCAGGAGAAGTAGAATGAATGTCACCCCCAGGAAACCGCAGTGTACTTTACATATGCAATTTCAATTACCCTACTTAGCAGGTTGTAGTATTCTACACATGAAGGAACTAAGGCAGTGAAAGGTTAAATTGCCTACGGCCATGCTGCTCATTAAATGTTGACTCAGGGATATAACCCAGGTAGGCCAACCTTGAAAGCAATGCTTCCTGAAAAAGGCTGAATTGTCTCCTGCTACCTGTGAGTCAAGGGCACCTGTTAAGATAATAAGCTGAGAAAGTTGCCCTTTCCACTAAATATATATATGTATGTATATACACACATGCATATACATGTATGTATATACACACATGCATATACATGTATGTATATACACACATGCATATACATGTATGTATATACACACATGCATATACATGTATGTATATACACACATACATGTATATGTATATATACACACATACATGTATGTGTGTATACACATATACATGTATGTGTATATATACATATATACACATATATATGTGTGTATATATATATTTTAAAAGTCACATTGAAAGAGCAGGAGTTATAGGAAAATAAAAACAAATTATTGCAAAGTAATTTTTTTCAATCAAAATCCACATTTTTCTATGCCAGAATAACTCCCTCGGTCTCTCTCTCAATCTCTGTCTCTCTCTTTCTCTCTCTCTCTGTGTGTGTGTGTGTGCGTGTGTGTGTATGTTTAACAGGGATCATCAAAGCAGTTGAGTTCCCCTCTACACATGCAATTCTGGTCATTGATCTGCCAGTTAAAGGAGGGATGCCTGAGTTAACACCGTTATAGCTGAAGTGGGGACATCCATTGCCCTGTGCTTCTCAAATAAGTGATTCCCAGAAACCAGACAAAGGAAAAATAAAAACTGGAAAAGAAGGCCACTTGAAATGTGTTTGAGAATAAAGTGAAGAACCATTCACTCATTCGTTCATGTGTTCTGTCAGCAAACAACAGGACACCAGTGAGTAGGGCCTTCCTGAACCACCTGCTCTAAAAAAGGCTCTCAAAGGATGATTACCAGAGGCGAAGAAGAGCAGTGGGGGGCTAGGATGGAGGTGGTGATGGTTAATGGGTATGAAAAAAATAGAATAAATAAGACTGACCATTTGATAGCACAACAAGGCAATGATAGTCAATAGTAATTGTACATTTTAAAATAACTTAAAGAGTATACCTGGCTTGTGTGTAACTCAAAGGATAAATGCTTGAGGGAATGGATACCCCATTCCCTATGATGTGCTTGTTTCACACTGCATGCCCGTACCAAAACATCTCATAAATATGCACCTACTATGTACCCATGAAAATTAAAAGTAGAAAAAGAGATCATAAATAAAACCACTGTTTTGGATAATTAAAAAAAAAAAAAGCCCTCATGTGGTTCTCCACCTCTGAACATGTTCATTTCTTCATAGCACATTTCACAATCTGGTGATGTGTTTGTCTATCTGATGAATTATCTGTCTACTTCTCTGAGCTGCAAACTCCAAAATCATAGGGATCGTGTCTGTTTGGTTCAGTGTCCATTTTTAGGACTGAACAGTGTCTGGAACTTAATAAGCATGGTACTCAGCTAATACTAACTGCTGAGTAAATGAGAAAGGCAGTGGATGGCCTCTGAAGACAGGGAGGTGAAAACCTTTTTCCTGCATGTTGTGATTCTCTAATGAGGTCTTCGGATGTTGCTAGGATCTAGCAGCCTATTATTTCAAGGAAGAGTCTTACTAAGAAGATGCTTAATTTAAAAAGCTTTATTTCCACCTGGTGAGCAGTCTACCATTCAGGACTTCAGGGCTAGGGAAAGCTAGCTTTGGCCTACTACTTGGGGACCTGTCTGAGATAAATATGTCTCAGATCCTTGGCTACAGGTGGTAGGAAAGGAGGTAGGATTTGGATTGAGTGTCCAAGACTTACTGCGAATTTTGGGTCAGACTCACAGGGATGAATTGGCATTTAAAAAGGCAGAGTTTCTGGAATTGGCTCCAGCAGGTCTTGAGTGAGGTCCCCAAAATTGGACCTTTTTTTTTTAAGAGAGAGTATTTGCTCTCTTGTCCAGGCCGGAGTGCAGTGGTACAATCACAGCTAACTGCAGCCTCAAACTCCTGGGCTCAAGCCATCCTCCTGCCTCAGTCTCCCAAGTAGCTAGAACTACAGGCACATGCTACGACACCCAGCTAATTGTCTTATTTTTAAAGTAGAGACAACGTCTCACTTTGTTGCCCAGGCTGGTCTTGAACTCCCGGCCTCAAATGATCTTCCCATCTTGGCCTCCCAAAGTGCTGGGATTACAGGTGTGAGCCACCGTGCCTGGTCCAAAATTGCATTTCTAACAAACGCCAGGGTGATGCTGATGTTGTGGGGTCAGGAGACTGTGCTTTGAAAACCATTGATGTAGTCAGAAGATCTCAGCTTGGTTCTTGGTTCTTGGGAGTTCATCGTCCTTACGGGGTTGCTGTGAAGTCTAAAGGGACCAGTACAGCGTTATCTCATTTAATAACCTAACACCTTGCCTGAAACAGGAGAAGTGGCTTTTTCAAGATTCACGATTTTTATTAATCAGAACAAGATAATGACTGTGAAAACAGAAGGAGAAAATATGTGCTGCTCGCAGTTCAAGAGTCAATCTTTTGTTTGTTTATGTGACAAATCATCTTCAAGCTCACCTTTCTCCAGGGTCTACTCGAATATGACTTTCCCATCAAAGCCTTCCCTTGCCCCCTGTATTTACATTTAGAAGTCTGTCTCTTAAATTCCCTACCTCCCCTTCTTTCCTTGTTGTTTCTGTAGCACTCATTTCCCAACACACTGTAGACTTCCCTTGTTTATTGTGCCTACTTTCTGAATCACCCACTAACATTTCAGCTCTATAAGGCCAGAGACTTGTATTCATGTTGTTCACTGTGGTCATCTCAGCACTTAGAATGGTGTGTGGCACATAGTAGGTGCTTATAGTGAGTTGAATGGTGGCCCCCCACCAAAATACACGTCCACATCCTAAGCCCTAGAACCTGTGAATGTGATCTTACTTGGGGGAAAAAAAAAGGTCTTTGAAGATATATTATGAATCTTGAGATGATATTACCCTGGATTACCTAAGTAGGCCTTTAATCTAATGACAAGTATCTTTTTAAGCAACAGAAAGGAAAAAGCCATTGAAGATGGAAGCAGAGATTGGGGTGATGCGACCATGAGCCCTTGAGCCACCAGAGGCTGTAAGAGGCAAGGAAAGATCACCCCCTAGAGCCTTCAGAGGGAGCAGAGTGTGGCCTTGTTGATACCTTAATTTCAGACTGACTTTTGACTTTCAGAACAATGAGAAAATAAGTTAGTTGTAAGCTGCCAAATTTGTGACAATTTGTGAGGCTAACTCAAGGACACTAATATGTTCAATAATTTGGTAGTATGAATGAGTGTGTAAATGAATGAGCTCCCAGCGTGTGGCAGGCACTGCACTGGGTACTGAAGACATAATGACAAATAAGACAGACAAAAGCAGTGTCATCTTGGAGATTCAATTCTAGAGGTGGAGACAGACAATAAAACTGCAAATGATGAATAAGATGTTAGTGATATTTCTCGTAGTGGTTTCCTATGAAAGAAATAAATAGGGTGACAAAGGTATTTGAAATGACAAGAGGGCTGGGGAGCTGGTGAATGATGCTGTTTCCTGAATACTTCCAACTGCCTGCCTTCTGGGCCCTTCATAGGACTGTGCTTCCTCGGCCCCTTGTGGTTGGGTAGGGCTATGAAACTTGCTCTCACCAAAGCTTTGTGAATAGAAGTGACAGGCCGTTTAATCACCATTGTGAAACCGTCCAGAGCTCTCTTTCTTTATGCCATGGCAGTTAGCAACCAGCCACTTGAAAGAGCAGCTGTTCCACCATGCTGGGTTCCAGAGGCAGTAAATGTGGGCCAACGCTCCCAGACAACACCCAGTGTTCATTTATGGGATTTTTTCATTTTAGGACAGAATCAACAGGGTCAAGCTTGGCTGCAGGGTCTGTAGCTTTGGTAGCTGGGAGTATGGTGGTGCCATTTCCCAAGAGGGAAGTTTGGAGAAGACTGGCGTCCCATGGGCTGCCGCACTGCATAGTGCTGGAGGGGCAGCCTTACCCCAGAGGAAGGGCAGGCAGGGATGTGACATTGAAGAGGGCACTAACTGGTCCAATGGTTACCTTGAGCTGCTGACCATTGCCTCACTCTAAATAACAATTGGCACTTTTAAGCTGGGCATGGTGGCTCACGCCTGTAATCCCAGCACTTTGGGAGGCTGAGGCGGGTGGATCACCTGAGGTTAGGAGTTCGGGACCAGCCTGGCCAACATGGGGAAACCCCGCCTCTACCAAAAATACAAAAATTAGCCAGGCATGGTGGTGGGCCTCTGTAGTCCCAGCTACTTCGGAGGCTGAGGCAGGAGAATCGCTTGAATCCAGGAGGCGGAAGTTGCAGTGAGCCTAGATTGTGCCATTGCACACCAGCCTGGGTGACAAGAGCAAAACTCTGTCTCAAAAACAAACAAACAAAAATTGGCACTTTTTAGTGCCATCTAAGGTTTTCACATTTATTAATGCCCTAACCTAAATCAATAAAAAAAAAAATTAGTTCTTTTTTCTTTTTAAGACGAGACTCCCTCTGTTAGCTAGGCTAGAGTGCAGTGGTACAATCAGGGTTCACTGCAACCTCTGCCTCCTAGGCTCAAGTGATCCTCCCGTCTCAGCCTCTCAGGTAGCTTAGACTACAGGTGGGAACCACTATGCCTGAATAATTTTTATATTTTTTGTAGAGATGGGTATTTGTCCTGTTGCCCAGGCTGATCTCAAACTCTCAAACTCAAGCGATCCACCCACCTTGGCCTCCCAAGGTGCTGGATTACAGGCATGATAGGCATGAACCTCCATGCTCATTCTAGTTCTTTTTTTTTTTTTTTTTTTTTTTTTTTTTTTTTTTTTTTTTTTTTTGAGATGGAGTCTCATTCTGTCACGCAGGCTGGAGTGCAATGGCATGATCTCAGCTCACTGCAGCCTCCACTTCTCAGGTTCAAGCGATTCTGGTGCCTCAGCCTCCCAAGTAGCTGGGATTACAGGCGCCCGCCACCATGCCCAGCTAATTTTTGTATTTTTAGTAGAGATGGGGTTTTACTATGTTGGCCAGGCTGCTTTCAAACTCCTGACCTCAGGTGATCTGCCTGCCTTGGTCTCCCAAAGTGTTGGGATTACAGGTGTGAGCCACTGCACCTAGTTCTTTCAATTGGCTCGATATATTATACTTATTGTATTACTGTTATATTATAGTACTGTATATTACATATTTCTCTCTCCTTGCCTATTGAATATAAATATTCCAATTGCTTTATAAAAAGATGTTTAAAACCATCAAGGCAGCCTGTGAATTCCTTATATTTGTGATCAAGTAAAATAGTGCCAGTATACGACCAACAGTGCCTGGCACTAAAACACAAAATAAACACTATATACATAATGTTACTTGCTGCTATTATTGTTGTTATATGGTAAATATTTTGACTTGGTATCTTGTAATGTTCACCTTCTTTTGGTTTTTATATTAGTCACTAAATCTGTGTAATCTGACTTCTTTTAAACTTCTGAAAATGAGACCATTAATATTTGAATTACAGTGAAAGTAACTATGAGGCCCTTTTTTTAATTTTTTGTCTGCAGTGAATTATTGACGTCAGTGGATTTAATCAGCACTCCATTGCCATCTGAATGACCCTGAAAAATAGGAATCTTTTTAAGGCAAATTGCACTTTTCTTCCATGGCTACACACAGTATTTGGACGCCAATATTTCTTCTAATGAGTTTCTGCATGTTACTAGCCTATTGATGTACAGTGAGGGTGGACGGCAGGCATTCTTGGGTGCTTATAAAACTCCCCTTCTCACTCCAGTATCAGCACACACACAGGCACACACATGCACACACACCAGGCATCTTTTGTGCCAACACAGTCATGACTGCATTCATGGGCCAGGAGAACGGTAAAACTGGGACCCTTCCTGGACTCAAGACTGAGTCTGGCTTGGTTTAAAGTGATTGTCAGAATGCCATCACCCTTGCCAATGACCAAGGAGGGGTGTGTTGCAAAATTCTGGCCAATGAGGGGTGTACTGGGAGATTTCCTTCATTCTTGAACAAGGGCACAAGGAAGGAACGTTTTTCTGCTCCTGGATATAATCTTCTCACTTTGGAATTATGGCCAGTATATTGGAACCATGAGTGGAGCCAGCTGATGGCCTGAAGAGAATAGCAGAATGAAAAGATTAAAAGAGCCTGAATTAGCCAGGCATGGTGCTGCATGTCTGTAGTCCCATCTACTTGGGAGGCTGAGGCAGGAGGATCAGTTGAGCCCAGGAGTTTGAGGTTACAGTGAACAATGATCATGCCATGGTATCCAGTCTGAATGACAGAGCAAGGCCCTGTGTTAAAAAAAAAAAAAAAAAAAAAAAAAAAGAGCCTGGGTTCTGGAATTAACCAGCCTTGAATCCACGCTAAGTCAGGAGTTCTGATTATAAGAAATTCTTTTCTCCTAACTGTATAAGCCACTTCTAGTCGCAACTTGCTAACCTGCATCTCAGAGCAGAACATGCCAGGTGATAGAGTATCTGCATCATTTTAAACTTCTCTTCAGAAAGCAGTCATTCACTCAGCAAGTATTCACTGAGCACCTATTATTTGCCAAGCACTTTACTAGGTACTGGGGATTACATTGATAACTAAGACATGGTCCCTGTCTAATGTCACTAACTTTCTGTTGAGTGAAACAGACATTAAATGACTAACGCACTTAAAATAATTTTTTCAACTAAAATAAAGATAAATGCTATAAGGAGACATATAGGATACTAACAACCATAGCAAAGGTTCTGGAGGGCCTGTGAAGGCTTCCAGGGGAACCTGTATTTGTGCTGAGCCTTGTGGGACGAGGCTCAGGTCTTGACTAGGGCCAGGAGGAATGGTTTGCCTTGAATGAGTTGGACTAATGGTGAATTAATTCCTATGTCAGGGCACACATTAGTCCATTCTCGTACTGCTATAAAGAAATAACTGAGACTGGGTAATTTATAAAGCAAAGAGGTTTCATTGGCTCATAGTTCCACAGGCTTTACAGGAAGCATGATGCTGGCATCTGTTCAGCTTCTGGGGAGGCTTCAGGAAACTTACAATCATGGCAGAAGGCAAAGGGAGAGTGGGCACTTCATACAGCCAGAGGAAGAGCAAGGATGGGGCGGAGTGAGTGCTACACACTTTTAAACAAGCAGATCTCGTGAGAACTCACTACCATGAGACCAGCACTAGGAGATGATGCTAAACCATTCATGAAGGATCCACCCCATGATTGTACCATATGCATTTTTAAATTATTGGTCCTTTACAAACAAAATTTTAAATAACTGCTTCATCATTACTTCCACCCTCCACCACCAGTTGTAAGAAATTTAGCTTCCTGAGTTCTCGTTAAAATCATGCTGAGAAAGTATTTTTGTCAGTCTGAATGATGGATTTCCTGAAGCAGAGAGCCAGGTTCCCAACTCTCTTGCTCTCTCCTCATAGGTAATGAAGACCATCTTCCACCAAGCATTCCACACATACAAGATGGACATAGACCCCAAGCAAGGGACACAGCAGTGCCTGTGTGCAGTGCAGGTCAGCAGGAGGCTCTTTGAGATCTTGCTTTCCTACAGACTGGCCACTGCCACCTATATCCAGGGCAAAGGCAAGGTGGTAATTGCAGAGAGGGAAGTCGCCCATGTGCTCAGCTTCAATGCAGGTGAGCCACTGTGCAGGTCAGCTTCCAAATAGCTGTCTAGAATGTGCACCTAGTTGTCTAGAATAGCTCCTGAATAGTTGACTAGAATGTAAACCTTAGCATGGGAGTGGGCGGGGGAGATGACAGGAGCAGAGACATATGTTAGACAAGCAGATTGAAGACTCTGTCTGTCTTCCCGGGTAGATTAAAAATTCTTAAAGGGCAAAGTCTTCAGAGGCAGTAAGACATAATGATCTCTGCCACTTGCTACTCCTTAATACTAAACCTCTCTCTGCCTCTGTTTCCTCAACTGTGTGATAGGGAACTTTTTGTTTTTTTTAATTATTTATTTGTTTATTTGTTTGTTTACTTATTTTTGAGACGGAGTCTCGCTCTGTCGCCCAGGCTGGAGTGCAGTGGCGTGATCTTGGCTCACTGCAACCTCCGCCTCACAATTTGAAGCGATTCTCCCGCCTCAGCCTCCCAAGTAGCTGGGACTACAGACTCATTGTTCCACAGGCTTTACAGGAAGCATGATGCTGGCATCTGTTCAGCTTCTGGGGAGGCTTCAGGAAACTGAATATACGGAACTATGAATAAAATCAATTAAATTAAAATTAAGTTATTTTAATATCTATTTTTATGCTGGGCACCAAGCCCAGCTAATTTTCTGTATTTTTAGTAAAGACAGGGTTTCACCGTGTTAGCCAGGATGGTCTCCATCTCCTGATCTTGTGATCCGCCTGCCTTGGCCTCCCAAAGTGCTGGGATTATAGGCATGAGCCACTGAACCTGGCTAATGATGGGGATATTAATAGTATATTCCTTATAGGGTGATTGTGAGATTCAATGAGTTAATACAACTCAAGTGCTTATTACTGAATGGGCACGCAGTAGGAGCTGAATGATACTGGCTATTATTTTCCATCTCTTTAACTCTGTAGAGGTTTTCCTGTACTTGGCCCAGAATATGAGCAAAATAATTTCTGAATAATTTTATTTAGTTATTTATTTTTCTACTTCCAGACAGGCTCATATTTACTTTTACTTTTTTATTTATCCTTTATTTTTTGCAGAGACTGGGGTCTCACTATGTTGCCCAGGCTGGTCTTGAACTCCTGGGCTCAAGTGATTCTCCTGCTTTGGCCTTTAAGCTGCTGCAGTTAAAAGTGTGGGCCGCTGCATTCAGCCTGTTTAATTTTTTTAACTGATGAATAAAAATTGTATATATGTATCGTATATAACATGTTGTTTTGATATATGTATACATTGTGGAAGGGTGAAATCAAGTTAATCAACATATGCATTACTTCATATACTTATTATTTTGTAGCAAGAACACTTTAAATCCATTTTCTGCGGTTTTCAAGAATACTATACATTGTTATTAACTGTAGTCACCATTCTGTACAATAGATCTCTTGGAACTCCTTGTATCTAACACAAATTTTTGCATCATTTTCAATTGATGCAGAAGACTACAGAGTGTTTGTCATTAACTATTATTAACAGCAAAGCTGATTCAGACAGGTGCTATGGAATGGATGAAACAATAATGACCGTTGAGACAGACATCCAAAGCCAAGTTCAAAGCCAGGTTTCATTACCAATAATCTGTGACAAATTAGCAAAGTTACCTAACCTTTCCCTACCTTCGTTTCCTCATTGGTAAAATAGGGAAAATAATAGCATTGACCTCACAGAGTTTCTGTGGTAATCAAATAATTAAATAATCCGCATGGTTGAGCACAGTGCCTGCAATATACTATTAATGGTTCTCGGGGTTGTTTTATGTTTACTATGTAGCAGTCTGTTTTAAGCACTTTGCAAGCATTAGCTCATATAATCTTTACCACATTCCCAAGAGGCAGACATTAACATTACCCCCATTTTCCTGATGGGAAAATGGAGGTATAAAGAGGTTACTCAGCTAATGGTAGACCTGGACTTGCACACAGGTGTTAAGCATCCACTTATACTGTCTCCAGCTGGATTGTAGAGCTATTTTTAGCAATCATTAGAGACGTAGAAAGCATAAGGGACGGCCAGGCGTGGTGGCTCATGCCTGTAATCCTAACACTTTGGGAGGCCGAGGCGGGTGAATCAGGAGGTCAAGACATCAAGACCATCCTGGCCAAGATGATGAAACCCTGTCTCTACTAAAAATAAAAAAATTAGCTGGGTATGGTGGTGGGCACCTGTAATCCCACCTACTCGGGAGGCTGAGGCAGGAGAATCGCTTGAACCCTGGAGGCAGAGTTTGCGGTGAGCATAGATCACACCACTGCACTCCAGCCTGGCGACAGAGCGAGACTCCGCTCAAAAATAAATAAATAAACAAAAATAAAAGCCTCAGGGACTAAGAAAAGGGCAAAAATAAAAAAATTAGGAGAACAAAGTAAGGACATACATTTATCCTCTTGTTTGAAGCTGAAAAAAAAGATGTTGGAGCATTAAGATTCTTACCAGAGCACCTGCTGTAAATAGGGAAGCACCTCACTTTAAAGACGCTTCTCTTAGCAAGCAGTGGACCTAATACCTCTCTGACCTTTATTGTGAGAATTCAATCAAGCTTCCAAGTACCCAGTGCATGAGGAAATGAGAGGGCAGCAGAATGACCTTTTGCATATAATTCAATTTCTGCCTGGTCTACAAAACATAATTTCTGGCCTACAGGAGCTAAATCAGGCTGTTTAGATCCCTAGTCAGTGAAAAATATTCTCTTGATTTATGAAAAAATATCAATAAATGTATGTTGATTTAGATTAGTGCAGCTACAAACAATATATATGCCATGAGGTTTTTTTCCTTTCAAATTGCATGTTAGCGTGACTTGTAGAAATGAGTGCCAGATGACACATTTGAAATAATAGCAATGGTAATAATGATAATAAAAGCACCATCATAATTACTGTCTGTTATTAAGTGCCTGCCCTGAGCTAGGCATTATACTACAAAGTTTCTATTTCTTATACTGTTTAATTTTCTCAACAATCTTATGAGAGCAGACTTCCGATTAAAGATAGTCCTCTGAACAGATACATTTATAGCCACCTTCTCCTAAAAGCCCATTAAAATGGCAAAGGCAGTACTTTTTATTTTGTTTTGGTAAATCAATGTGAATGGATAAAGAGAGCAGGAGAGACAGTTATAGCCAGAACATTTTGGAATCTGAAAATCAAAAGAAGTCTGTGTGATATAACTTTTTGAACTAGGTTTAGCTCAAGTAGCAAAAAGCACAACTTAACAGTGATTTAAACACATGCGGTTTATTTCTCTCACGTAAGTATGAAATTGGTGAGAAAAGAGTAGGCACGAGAGTTCCATAAAGTTCTCAATCGCCTAAGCTCTTTGCAGCTTTCTTAGCATTGCTGGTGTATGACTCTCATCTGCAGATGCAGTAAAGCAGCTTGAGTTCCGTACATCATGTCCGTTTTCCAGTTGGCAGTAAAGAGGAAAGGTGGGGTGAGACAGGTATGTACCTCTCTTTAAAGCCACTTCTCTTAGCAGGGCATGGTGGTCCGTGCCTGTAGTCCTAAGGCAGGAGGTGGCACTCAACTCTAGAGGTGGGGCTCAGACACTGGACCAAATTGAGGACTAGCTAAATCAGGGAGGGGGTGGAAGCAGCTTTCCATAAGACATGCCCACCAGTGTGCCATGTCAGTTTACCATTGCCATGGCAACACCTATGAGTTTCCCTTTCCATGGCAACAACCCAATGACGCAGAAGTTACTACCCTTTCCCTAGAAATTTCTGCATAAACTGCTTCTTAATCTGCATGCAATTAAAAGTAGGTATAAATATGAATGCAGAACTGCCCTGAGCTGCTACTTGCTGCCTATGGCATAGCCCTGCTCTGCAGGGGCAGTCACAGAGCTGTGACACTGCCGGAGCTGTAACACTGCTGCTTCAGTAAAACTGTTTTCTTCTCTTCTACCACCAGCTTACCCTTAAATCCTTTCTTGGGTGAAGCCAAGAACCCTTGCAGGCTAAGCCCCAATTTGGGGCTCACCTGTCCTCCATCAGTCCCAGCTACTTGGGAAAATGAGGCAGAAGGATCACTTGAAGCCGGGAGTTGGAGGCTACAGTGAGCTATGATTGCAGCACTGCCCTCCAGCCTGGCTAACAGAGGGAGACCCTGTCTCAAAAAAAAGTAGACTCTTCTGTTCTAGGTTTTTATAATCAGATGTCTTTTATTCAAGATATTAATCTGTATTAGGGATAGATATTATCTAGGTTTACTAAGCTATTTTAATATCTATTTTTATGACTAACCAGATCCTAATTAATTTACCTTTATTAAACAAATGCTAGAAATGTTCTTAGCTTTTCAGTCTGAAACACCTAGCACTGTGGCCAGCTCTTACTAGGATGCCAGCTCCAAGATTAGCTGTGGGAAGAACCACAACCGTGTAATTTCATCTCCTTCATTCTTGATGTGCTTGTCAGCGTAATGGAGGTGGGAGAGCCTCTCTAAATGGTGGCTGGGATATGCAATGAGGTGATGTATATAGCCCAGGCAGCGTAAGTTCTCTCCCAGATGCTAATCTCTTTTCGTCTCTTCACCCTTTTGGGGGCTTCTAAAAGTAACTACAGAACACTAGCAAAGGGCAGTAAGGATTCTTTGTTTGGAAACAGCATTTTGCAATTTGCAAGTTCACAAAATCTCTTTTGGAGGCTGTGAAGTACATAGTACTGTCATGAAGAGTCGGAAGAAAGCAGGTTTTGGGGCAGTACTGCCACTTCTCTGATTCGGAAGCAAGTTTTACCTCTTAGCCTCAACTGTAAAGTAGGGATAATAATTTTGGTTACCTCATAGGGTGACTGGTAGAATGACATAATTTCTAGCAAGTGCTTACAACATAGTAAATGTTCGATAAATGTTAGCTTTTATCATTAATTAGGGACTATTAGCCCATTAGATGACAAAATGAAGATACAGACAGCCCACAATGACTATACTAATATTTAATAATGGCAATATTCATTGATTCAAGCATTATTATGTGCCCAGAAAGCAGCCATTATTGAGGTATGGGAGGGGAAGAGTGGCTGCCAATTCTTTGATGTTTAGTAAACTTTTATTAATGTCCACAGTGAACAAAGGTCCATGCTGACTTTCATGCTTGATTCTAAAGATTGCAGGATGAGCATAGTTGGACACGGTCCTTAATCTGATTGTTCTTGCAATAAGGGGAAGACAAAGAGGCATGCCTTGACAATTGCACTACTATGTACTAAATGCTATGCTAGAGGAAAGCATGTGATCTACCTATGCAAACATAAACAAAGAAAAAGATGTGTTAGTTATTGCAATTAGTGATTGCTGTGTAACAAATGACCCCCAAACCTAAAATAGCAATGAATATTGATTATCTCACACAGTTTCTGAAGGGCAGGAATTCAGGATGGCTTAGTAGGATGATCTGGCTCACGGTCTCTAATGAAGTTATCAGCCATGACTGCAAGCACCTGAAGGTTTGATCAGAGCTGGAGGATCTAAGACAGCTCACTCCTAGCTAGCAAGCTGATGTGGCCACTGGCAGGAGGCCTCAGATCCTCATCCTGTGGACCTGCTGCCTGAGTGTCCTCCTGACATGGCAGCTGGTTTTCCTCACAGCACGTGACCCAAAAGAGAACAAGGCAGAAGCCACATGTCTTTTGTAAGGTGGGCTTGCAAGTCACATTGTGTCATTACACAGGTTGGCCCTATTTTTGGTGGGAGGGACTATATAAGAGGGAAAATATCAGGTGGCAGCAATCACTGGGGCCACCTTGGAGGCTGGCTACCACAGAGGTCAACTGGCTCTATGTGGTGGTTCAAGGAAGACTTTCTAGAAGGTGTGATGCCTGAAACAGCTAAGTCAGGAAGAATGATTTATAACCTGGGCTCCGTGGACAGAACTCAAGGAGTCTGTGAACTTGAGGCAGGGGAGGTAGGATTACGTCTTCATTTTCACATACCTATAATGAAATTTAACATTCTTTCAATTATCAACATAAGAACCCATGCCAGTGTTGTTAGTAATACCTGTGACTTGGTCATCAGCAGAAATTACCAGTGTTTTGCATGCATGTGTGGTCAAAATGGTAAGACCCCGTCTTTACAAAAAAATTCTTTTTAATTACTGTTATTGTAGACATGTTGAAATCTTGCTTATATTAATCAAAATTATGAGGCTGGGTCCAGTGGCTCATGCCTGTATTCTCAGCACTTTGGGAGGCCAAGGGAGGAGGATCATTTGAGGCCAAGAGTTTGATACCAGCCTGGGCAACATAATGAGACTCTCATTTCTACAGAAAATAAAAAATTAGCCAGACATGGTGGCACATGCCTGTAGTCCCAGCTACTCGTGAGGCTGAAGCAGGAGGATCGCTTGAACCTAAGAGTTTGAGGCTGCAGTGAGCTATGATTGTACCACTGTACTCCAGCCTAGGTGACAGAGAAAGACCCTATCTGTAAAAAAAAAAAAAAATTATAGTGATTGTCAGACTCATTGTTCTCACTTACAAGTGGGAGTTGAACAATGAGAACACATGGACACAGGGAGGGGAACATCACACACCGTGGCCTGTCGGGGGATGGGAGGCAAGGGGAGAGAGAGCTTTAGGACAAATACCATGCCGGGCTTAAAACCTAGGTGACAGGTTGATAGGTGCAGCAAACCACCGTGGTACATGTATACCTATGTAATAAACCTGCACATTCTGCATGTATATCCCAGAAATTAAAATAAAAAAAATTAGAGTGATGTTAGACCTCACACCAGACCTTGATATTGAATGCATAATTAATGAATTACGTATATTTTTATATAATTTTGTTTTTAATAGTTTAATAACTATATTTCAACATACTTGTCTTTGTAACTGTGTATTTTACATTATGCAATTAAGAACATTCTTTTGAGAAAGAAACCATAAATGTTACTAGACTGCCAAATAGGTCTGTAACACGCATACATACAAAAGTAGTGAGTGCAGAAGGATGAGGAGGAATTATCCATTAAAGGAAAAAAAGAAACGGCATTACAGGCAGAGGCAAGAAGTAGGCAACTGTGTATGTATACTTGTGTATTACTAAGAGTTTCAAGTCCAAAAAGGGTAAATGAAGCTGTAAACACAATAGGGACCAGTTCATAATACATTAGGCTAAAGATCCTGACCTCAGTACCATGTGGTAGTAAAGGCTGCGATAGGAGATCCAAAAAAATTTGATTTATGTATTTATTTAATAATTATTTCTTTTAGAATACATAGTTCATGTACAAATACAAACTTTAAAGTGAATATGGTAGAAGGCTTCCTTTCGTTACTTGCTGCGGCTACTCTGGAATGTTTTGCAATCCAGAAGCCACCACAGCTTTGTTTTACATTCTCAGGAAAACATTTTTGTGTAAGGGAATGGCTGTTCAGATTTGCATTTTAAGTAGCTTACTCCGATCAAGTTGCCAACTGAGACGAGGCTTTATGGAGAAGCTGCTGGTGAGGGTGAGAAGCAAGGCTAGGAGTATAAGGGAGACAATGTTATTCTTTACTTTCTAAAGGAGTGAACCACAAAGCTGTTTGAAGATTCTACACATGCAAAGAAAACCCAATTCATTTGGTTGATAAGTTCAGATTTCTTCTGCCAAACATGGGAAGCATTACAGCAAGGTGATTAAAAATACTACACAGGCCGGCGAGGTGGCTTATCCCTGTAATCCTAACATTTTGGGAGGCTGAGGCAGGAGGATTACTTGAGGCCAGGAGTTCAAGACCAGCCTGGCCAACAAGATAAGACTCTTTGTCGCTACAAAAAATTTAAAAATTAGCCAGGTGTGGTGGTATAGTCCTGTAGTCCCAGATACTCAGGAGACTGAGGCAGGAGGATAGCTTGAGCCCAGGAGTTTGAGGCTGCAGTGAGCCATGTTTGTGCCACTGTACTCCAGCCTAGGCAACAGCGTGAGATCCTGTCTCGAAAAACAAAAAAAAAAACCCAAAAACAAACAAACAAAAAAGCACTGCAGACTTGCAGACTTTAGAATTGAGAGAATTTGGATTGAGTCCCTGCTTTACCATTTCCTAAGTCTTTGCTATTTGCTAAACTAAGCCTCAGTTATTGCTTCTATAGAGTAAGGATTTTAATACCCACTTCTATGTACTCCTGATGATGATATATGTGATAATGCTTGGAAAATGTTCCATACAGTTATGCATATACTTTAAAGTCAGGTCTAACATCAGAGTGGTGACTCATATTTGAATCTTAAGGTTCTTCTAGTCCAGCTCTAATCACCAACAACAATGATGATAGCTAACATGTACTGAGTGCTTACTCGGAGCCTGGTGCTGTGCTGAGTGCTTTGTAGTCATCACTTCCTTTCTTTTTTTCCCCTCACCCCCTTTCTGGTACCTTTGCATGTGCATGTCTGTCAGAATTTGGGGTGAATCTTGGGCTCCAGGCCCTGGACTCTTTGGAAGAACTTACTTGCAAGATTATAACAGCAATGGATCAGAGGGCCATCTTCAAAACTTTGGCAACCAAAACAAGACACTCTAAACAGACAATGAAAGACTTTACAGTCTTTCACGCCTGTAATCCCAGCACTTTGGGAGGCTGAGGCGGGTGGATCACTTGACGTCAGGAGTTCGAGACCAGCCTGGCCAACATGGTGAAGGCCTGTCTCTACTAAAAATCCAAAAAAAAAAAAAAAAAAAAATTATCCAGGCATGGTGGCAGGTGTCTGTAATCCCATCTACCTAGGAAGGGGAGGCTGAGGCAGGAGAATCGCTTGAACCTGGGAGGTGGAGGTTGCAGTAAGCCAAGTTTGCACCACTGCACTCCAGCCTGGGTGACAGAGCAAGACTTAGTCTCAATTAAAAAAAAAAAAAAAGACTTTAAACAGAATGGACTTGTTGCTGCAATTTTTGAGTGCTTGGGTGCAACACGACTCCCCCCACCGGAGGGTGATTTTTTTCCCTGCAGACAAGAATGAAGTTGGACTGAAATGCCATTTTACCAATGCCAGCAAGTTAGCCATTATATGCTATGGCTACGTTGAAGCTTGGGGCTGCAATGAAGTTTCCAATGAAGTTACCAAACTTAGAGGCCTAATTTCCAGAAGTCACAGCAATGAATGCACTCACCAAGGGAGAGGGCCTAAGTGTGGCCCAGGGGAAAATGTACTTTATTGCTTAGTCCTGCGGACATTCATGATAAAACAAAATCAGGCTCTCCTTGTTATGCTTCAGGGAACCCATTTCACAGCCTATCATAGGTGCTAGGTTTACAAGCTGCCTAGTTTAGTGAATCCCAATCTTTCAGATTTCATACAAGACAGAAAAGCTTTGGTTTGTTGTTTTTATTGTTATTTGTGCATTGTTTTTAATGAGGAGTTTTATAGTGAGATTATCAACTTTATCAATGTGTCAAGAAAGACCATTTGAAAAAAAAGAAACAAAAAACAATGGCTGGCATGGTGGCTCATACCTGTAATCCCAGCACTTTGGGACACCCAGGCAGGAGGATCACTTGAGCTCAGGAGTTCGAGACCAGCCTGGACAACATAGCAAGACCGTGTCTCTATGAAAAATTTAAAAATTAGCCAGATGTGGTGGTGTACTCCTGTAGTTCCGGCTACTCAGATGGCTGAGGTAGGAGGATCACTTGAGCCCTGGAGGTTGAGGCTGCAGTAAGCCACAGTCATACCACTGCCCTCCAGCCTGGGTATTATTATCCAAAATAATAATAATGGTAATAAAATAAAAATGAGAAAACAAATCAATACCCTGCCATCACTATCACCTTCCATAAAAGATAAAACATTTTAACACCAAAACAGTAGAAAATACTATACATGACTTAAGAACAACTTTTGCCAAGAATCTAATAAAGCTCCTAGTCTTACTTCCAGGTTACAGAAGACATAGAGACAGAGGAACAATTTAAATAGCACCATGAAGAAATAATCAGAAGAATCTTTGGGGCACATTCTGTAAGACAGCATGACCTGGAACCTTTAAATGTCATTGTCACAGGGAAGAAGATTTGGGGGGGCACTGCTCTAGAATAAATGAGACCAAAGAGAGAAGCAACCAAGTGAAATGCATGGACCTTGAATGACTTGGTGCTCAGAGGGGAAAAAAGCTATAAAAGACATTTTACAAAAAGTGAGATGTAGAGTTACCATATGACCCAGCAACTTCACTCCTAGCTATGAGAAATGAAAACATATGTCAGCCGAGAGTGGTGGCTCCTGCCTGTCATCTTAGCAATTTGAGAGGCTGAGGCAGGAGGATTTCTTGAACTCATGAGTTTGAGACCAGCCTGGGCAACATAGTGAGACCTTGTCTGTGCAAAAGAAGAGTAAAAAAGAAAACACATGCCTACACAAAAATGTGCATAGCTGCATTACTCATAATAACCAAGAAAGTGAAAACAACCTGAAAGTTCATCAATTGATGAATGAATAAATAAAATGTGGCACATCCATATAATGGAATATTATTCTGTCATAAAAAGGACAAAGTATTGATCCCTGCTACAGTATGAATGAACCTCAAAAACATTGTGCTAAGTGAAAGAAGCTAGACACAAAAGACTACTTGTTATTTGATTGAATTTATAGGAAATGCGCAGAGCAGGTAAATTCATACAGATAGAAAGTCAATTAATGGTTGCCAGGAACTAGGGCCTATGGAGAATGAAGACAGAGTGCTAATAGGTTTCTTTTTGGGGTGATGAAAATATTCTAAAATTAGATAGTGGTGATGATTACAGAACTCTATAGATATACTAAATAACACTGAATTGTACACTTCGAGGGGGTGGTGAATTTTATGGTATGTTAATTGTATCTCAATTTAAAAAACCCGAAATAATAGTTTAGGTACAATTAATTCATGTAATGGAGATATCAGTCGTTTTGTTAGGTATGAAAATGGTATTGGGGATATGGAGAATAATAACCGCATTCTTAGGAGAGGCCTGCTGACGTATTCATAGGTCAGTTGTCATGATGCTGGCGATGCACTGTCATCTAGCTGAGCCCACACAACAGAATGGGCTCTTTACAGCAAATATGGGCTGAGTAAGCTGACTTACACCTCTTAATCCAGCACTTTGGGAGGCCGAGGTAGGAGGATTGCTTGAGGCCAGGAGTGTGAGACAAGCCTGAGCAACATAACAAGACCCCCAACTCTATACATAATAAACCAAATATGGGGGCAGGAGTATTTGCACCTTCATTGTACTCTTCTCTCAACTTTTCTGGTTGTCTAAACATTTTCTTTCTTTCTTTTTTTTTTTTTGAGACGGAGTGTCACTCTTCCACACAGGCTAGAGTGAAGTGGTGCGATCTCAACTCACTGCAACCTCCACCCCCAAGTTCAAGCAATTCTCCTTCCTCAGCCTACGAGTAGCTGGGATTATAGGCACCTGCCACCAAGCCCAGCTAATTTTTGTATTTGTAGTAGAGGTAGGGTTTTGCCATGTTGGCCAGGCTGGTCTCGAACTCCTGACCTCAGGTGATCCGCCCACCTCGGCCTCCCAAAGCACTGGGATTGCGGGCGTGAGCCACCGTGCCCAGCTCTAAACATTTTCTTAATAACACATGCTGGGATGAGAGAAAAAATCATCAGAAAGCAATAAAAGTAGGACAGATATGATTTCAGAAAATAAAAGGACAGTACTTTAAGTGGAATACATTTAGCTTAAGAAAATTTCATTTCTTTTTTCTTTTTCTTTTTGGGATGGAGTCTCGTTCTTCCACCCAAACTGCAGTGCAGGGGCACAATCTTGGCTCACTGCAACCTCTGCCTCCCAGGTTCCAGTGATTCTCCTGCGTCAGCCTCCCGAGTAGCTGGGACTACAGGTGTGCGCCACTGCATCCGGCTAATTTTTGTATTTTTTAGTAGAGATGGGGTTTTTGCCCTGTTGACCAGCTTGGTCTCGAACTCCTGACCTCAAGTGATCCACCTGCCTAGGCCTCCCAAACTGCTGGGATTACAGACATGAGCCATTTCTTTTTTCTAATTTTTCTCACTTTCCCATGGAGTAGTGAAAATCTCTTGGCACCCAGCAGAGGACCAGAGCTGGGGCTCCACTGTCTGGGAGAGGCAGCGCTCAGGGCACCAAGTTAACAGGATGAGTTCAGGGCTAGTACCCTTATTTGTATTCTAAACCCAGCCACTGTTAGCTTTTGCTTTCCAAGTGGCCTTGGGCAAGTTACTTAAGTTTCTTGTGCCTCAGTTTCCTCATCTATGAAACTTGGTTTGCTAATAAATGGTGCCTTCTCATAGGTGGTTGTAAGGATTAAGGGATTTAATATTGGTAAAGGGCGTACTATCATGCCTGGCGTGTAGTGCGTGCTACATGAGGATTTGTTAAATAATAAAACCCCATTTCTTTATAGCTACGTGTGTTCATTTTCTATTGCTGCTGTGACAAATGACTGCAAACTGGGTGGCTTAAACAACACACGTTATCTCACAGTTTGTGGCTCAGAAACCTGAAGCTGGATTAAAATCAAGGAGTCAGACTGGAGGTGCCTTTCTGGGGACTCCAGGGCAGAATCTGGTTCTCTGCCTTTTTCACCTTCCAGAAGCTTCCCTTTCAGACTCCTTGGCTCAAGGCCCCCTCCCTCTGTCTTCAAGGCCAGCAGTAATGGGTCAGGCCCCTCTCACATTGCAGCATTCTGACCTCCCCCTCTGCCTTCCTCTTCCATTTTTAAAGACCCCTGTGATTACACTGTACTCCATTGGATAATCGAGAATAATCTTCCCGTTTTTTTTAAAAAAAAAAAAAGGCTAAACCAAAGGCATAGTCTAGCTTTATGAAAGGGCCTATGCACAGAGTCAGTGTAAAAATACTGTAAGTCCCATCAGCTTAATAATAATAAAAATTCCCCAAAATGGCCAGCGTGGTGGCTCACACCTGTAATCTCAACCCTTTGGGAGGCTGAGGTGGGTGGATCACTTGAGACCAGGAGTTCGAGACCAGCCTGGCCAACATGGTGAAATCCTGTCTCTACGAACCATACAAAAAATTATCCAGGTATGGTGGTGCGGACCTCTAATTCCAGCTACTCAGCCTACTACAGAGACTGAGGCATGAGAATCACTTGAGCCTGGGAGGCGGAGGTTGCAGTGAGGTGAGACCATACCGCTGCACTCCAGCCTGGGCGACAGAGCAAGACCATGTCTCAAAAACAAACAAACGAAACCCAAAAAATGGAAAACTGAAGGGATAGGGGAAGAGACGCCTGGACTCGGCTCATAAGGAGCCCTGCTCATGGCACCGGTCCTAGCTACAGGGTTCTCCAGCATTGCTGTTGCTATGAGGTCAGTGGATAGTGATTGTCCTGTGAGAGCCAGGTCAGGGACCCTCACTTCTGGGGTGTGCTTGACTTCTGCCTGCCACTGGTGCTGTCCATCAGGCCAGAGATGAATGCTCCGGGAGACTCTGCCACAGTCGTCCCCTCAGATCCACCCACCCTTTCCAATCTGCCTTTTTATTTTATTCAATTAATTAATTTATTTTTCAAGACCAAGTCTCGCTCTGTCACCAAGGCTAGAGTGCAGTGATCACAGCTCACTGCAGCCTTGAATTTCTGGACTTAAACAATCCTCTGGCCTTAGAAACAGCTAGGATTGTAGGCGTGGGCCACCATGCCTGGCTGGTTTTTGTATTGTTTGTAGAGAAGGGGTTCTCACTATGATGCCCAGGCTGGTCTCAAACTCTTGGCAGCCTCAGTGATCCTCCAGCCTTGGCCTCCCAGCGTTTGGGATGACAAGCGAGAGCCACTGTGCCCGGCCTCAATCTTCCTCCCTAATTAGCAACTTTAATTTCAACTGCAAACTTAATTACCCTTTGCCATGTAACATGATGCATTCACAGGTTCCAAGAGCTAGGATTTGTACATCGTTGGAGGCCTTTATTCTGCCTACCACAGTTCAGGAACTGTTGGCAGAGTGAAGTTAATGGACTGGGCTAAGCAACAAGAAGAAAACCAGTGTGAGGATTCAAGTCACCAACTGGACTTGGCCCACAGCTATAGTATTTCTCTTTACTGTTACTATTTCAGGGAATAAAACCCACATTTGACGAAAGGTTGATTATGAACAGAGGTTATGACAAGGCTGGTACGTGGTTGGAACTTACTACACAGAGTGCAGAAACTACAGAAGAAGAGGTTTTCATGTTGATAGAATAACAGGAGAAATAGTAGTGTCTCAGCAAGAGAGAGCGTGGCTGCCTGCTGGCCAGGGTGTGTGGCTGGTTCATGGAATAAACTGGAGTAGAACAGTCTTTCCTCAGCACCTGCATATAACTGACATTTAATTAATGCTGGTAGATGAACTGACCTCCAAGGCCAAGGCTGTTTTACTCTGTCAACTGCTCGACCGAAGAAGTCCCAAGTTCTCCAGATCCCCTGTAATGTCAGCTGAAAAATAAGAAATGGACATGTGTAAACCTAGATAAGGCATTAACAGGCAGACATAATAATGAAATAGGGGAATGTTTTAGAATCCATTATTTTTCCCCTATTGAACCAAATATTAAACTTTCAGTGCTTAAATTAATTTTAGCTTAATGGTTTAAAATATTCTGGCTTCTGCAATTTACATTGTAAATTTCTCATATGTGTTTCCTTCCTTGTATGAAGCAATGTTAAAATAAAGCTAAAGTCACCATTCAAGACGTTAATGACAGTCTGGATATGTGGAGAGACAAATGAGTGGACTGAAGAATGGAGGGGTGAATAGGGTGGTGATGGACACATGGATGGATGCACAGAGACAGAGGGATGGGGAAATGAACTCATAAAGGTGAAAATGCAGGAGCACGAAGAGGCTACATTGCACAGTGGTTGACAGCAGATGTTCAAATACCAGCTCTGACATTTACTGGGTCACCCTGGGCAAGTTACTTAATTCCTCCATGTCTTCACTTTTTCATAAAAATAAAGGCCATGTGGATGATCATGGTCACTCATGCCCGCAGTTCCAGCACTTTGGGAGGCTGACGTGGCAGGATTGCTTGAGGCCAGGAGTTTGAGACTGGCCTGAGCAACATAGCAAGACCCAATCTCTACAAAAAAAATTAGCCAGGCATGGATTTTATAGATAGGCTTGAGGAGGCAGTGTCAGATTTACATAGGGCCTACAGATTGTGTAGTTGTTCTTGTGTCACAGGTGTGACATTTACATATTGCATGGGGAAGACTGACCACCCCACTCTAATCTTATTATGCAAATAGGGTTTCCACTTGGTCAGCGCCATGTTGTCTGCTCCCTACTGCACACGTGGTTTGAAAGGATAAAAGAAGATGGAGCTATCGTTTTGAACATGCCTAGTCCCAGGTAGCCTTTTCCTATTGGCACAGCTGCCAGCATTCACCCGTGCAAGCTTCTAGCTTGCTTGCCCATGTTTGCAGCTCGATTTTACAGGCTGCTCTTTGTTAGAAAAGAAAATGATTTGGAGGCTGCTTTTCATCAAAAGGAAAACCTTATCAACGGTTCCCATACCTTCACTATCTGCCTAAGTAATTTCTTCTTAACTGCTGTATCAGTATCAGTGGGACCTGACACTGGGCTGAGCCAGGGGTGTGCAAGGAAGAGGTAGAAACAGAGAGCAATTGCTAAGGGGGCACTGAGGCCCCTCAGACATTTGCAAAGTTCTGACGTCATTTTTTTAATTGTGCCTCTGTTGACATCCTAGGTTACCACCTCCCAGGCAACTACATCCTCCTTTCCTACCCTACCCCCATTGGCCATATTGCCACTCTATCACCCAAATTAAATCACTGCTAGTTCTAAGAGCAGCTTGACTAGATTAATTCCCTGTCAATCCATTCCCCACCCATTTGCTGGAGGGCTTAAAAAATGTAAATTTGGGCCAGCAAGGTGGCTCATGCCTGTAATCTCAAAACATTTGGAGGCCGAGGTGGGCAGATCACCTCAGGTCAGGGGTTCGAGACTAGCCTGGCCAACATGGTGAAACCCCGTTTCTACTAAAAATACAAAAAATTAGCCGGGCATGGTGGTGTGTGCCTGTAATCCCAGCTATTTGGGGGGCTGAGGCAAGAGAATAGATTGAATCTAGGAGGCAGAGGTTGCAGTGAGCCAAGATTGCACCATTGCACTCCAGCTTGGGCAACAAGGGTGAAACTCTGTCTCAAATAAATAAATAAATAAATAAGCAAATTTGACTGTGTCATTCCCTTGCTTAAAAGGGTCCCTTGGCTAGACAAGTGCTTGGCTATATATCCTAGAGGTGTCTCAGAGTAATTCTTTTTTTTTTTTTTTTTTTTTTTCTGAGACGGAGTCTCGCTCTGTCGCCCAGGCTGGAGTGCAGTGGCGCAATCTCGGCTCACTGCAAGCTCCTCCTCCTGGGTTCACGCCATTCTCCTGCCTCAGCCTCTCCGAGTAGCTGGGACTACAGGCGCCTTCCGCCACGCCCGGCTAATTTTTCGTATTTTTAGTAGAGACGGGGTTTCACCGTGGTCTCGATCTCCTGACCTCGTGATCCGCCCGCCTCGGCCTCCCAAAGTGCTCGGATTACAAGCGTGAGCCACCGCGCCCGGCCTTAGAGCAATTCTTAGTAACACTCTCTTTCTGTCTCCAATGTGTCTCCATTAAGAATATAAAATTATATGGTCATCCTACTTAAGGGGCTCAGAGTGATCTTAACCACTTCCCCTCCTCACTCCATCACAGGCTTCTGCAGCTGTAGCCAACACCTGGAGTGTCCTAAGTGCTGATGCTGGTCAGCGCCTATTTCCTCCTGTTGCTCTCAGATCCATTCCCTCCCTTTCTTCTGCAGAGGAGATTCTTCCCAGGTGCCCAAGGCCTCTGGCTTCTGGGTGGTTTCATCCGATGAGAAGCCCTGCAGGTGACCTCAGGGAGCCAGCTATTCTTCTCCCTATGACCTCTGCAGGGTTTTCCTGCAGCAATTGTTCTTTCTCCAGGGTCCAGTCCCCTCAGGGCAGCCTGTCGCGGATGAGCAGTGACTATGTGGGCTGGTGCCGTGGGTATAAAAGAATGAACCAAGACAGCTGTAGGTAAAGAAAGGCGGATTTATTAAAGACAGTAGGAAAATCTGTTGCAAGGTTGCAATGGGCAGAATCAGCAGAAAAGGAGCTGATGGCAAGGATACAAAGGCTTGTTGGAGATTTTATGCAGTTTTAAAATGATTCTTGGGCTGATGGATAACGCCAAGGTAGCAGGGAGCTAACTTGCATTCTTCTGTCAGCCGAAGTGTTTGATAAATTGAAGTGTTCGATGAGAAGCAGGAAGCTTGTGTGCTATGTGCGTTATCTGTGCAGGAGGGCCACGTGTTTGGGGCCATAAAGAAAGGCCGATCTATAGCTTCCTCTTTACTTTCCCCTGGTCCCTCCAGCCTGACTCCTTTTTCCTAACTAGGACTCCACACAGCCCCCTTCTTGCCTCTGGCTCCCTAGCTTCTGTCATAGCTCCTCTTCGTCCCTCTCGCCTGTGACCTGGAAATGACTTTCCACTCTGGCTCATCTCTCACTTGCATCATTAGCCCAAATTTGTCTTCTCAGCTCTTCCATATCCTGTGTAATGAATTTCCTCTGTCAAATTCGAAATGTTTGCTGGTGTTGGGAGCTCATGCCTGTAATACCAGTGCTTTGAGAGGCTAAGTTAGGAGGATCGCTTGAGCCCAGGAGTTCAAGGTTACAGTGAGCTATGACTGCATCACTGCACTCCACCCTGGGAAACAGAGCAAGACCCTGTCTGTTAAAAAAAAAAAATCCAAATGTTAATACTGGCTTATTTTCCTGATCAGACCCTATATTATATATGATGACATATGTTGACTTATTTAATATCTTAACATGGCTGTGAGGTGGGCATTACAATTATTTTCATTTTTCAGACAGTGAAACTAAGAGAAGTTGAAGGGCTTGGCCACTGTCACAGTTTGTGACATAAGTTGGGTTCAAAAGATAAATTACAGGAAACTAACATGGGAACTCTCCCTGTTTCAGCATACCTTATAGGTCTTGGTTTAAACTTGTCTTAGAACCTTCAATCCACAGTTCTTTGGGTTGACTGTTGACCTAATGCTAATTCACTGTTATTTCTGGATATAAGGAGTCTCTCTCTCTATATATATCAGAGACAGCATATTTTTTCACTTGTGTGTTTGAATGAATAGATGAAATACAAACATACCTTCCTAAATAAGGACACATTGATTAGGAGAGTTTTCCATAAGACTGCTGTTCAACATTCTTCCTTTTTGGTTACTTCTCAATGAGAAAATTATCAGAAGAGCCAGGATGCCTCCTAGATCTCAGTGGTACATTGAGTTTTGCACCAAAGCATCAGGCTTAATTTTCCAAAGAATGACAATTTAAGTTAAATCAGGTTTGCAGAGTTGCTGGGGTGTTTGTGTATTTGTGGTTGGAAGGGGAAGGAAACTATCATCTTCAGGGTAATGATAAGAAACTAATAAAATGTGGCTCCAGGAATGTTGCGCTAAAACTTTGTGCCTCCTGCATACATTTCTTTTGAGTAATGGCAAATGGTGTTCAGCAAAAATTGATTCGTCTTATGTGCAGAAATTGTCAGTTATTGAAGAAGTGATCAGTCAGAAAAGAAAGTTTAAATGTAGAAATCCTTGTTGGGAGCTGGACTTTAGCCTTTAAAATCGTGGGTGGATAGGGCCATCTGGTGTGCAGTTGTGTAACTAGATGTTGCTGGTTTTTTGTTTAACCTCCTTGCTAATAATCAATGTGATTCATTTGTCTTTACAAAAACAAACCATTCTTTTGTTTTGTTTTTTCCTTCAACTTTTACTTTAAGTTCAGGAGTATATGTGTGGGATGTGCAGGATTTTTACACAGGTACATGTGTGCCATGGTGGTTTGCTACACAGATCTTCCCATTACCTAGGTATTAAGCCCAGAGTCCGTTAGCTATTCTTCCTGATGCTTTTCCTCCCTGCCTGCCTCCGTCTGATAGGCCCCAGTGTATGTTATTCTCCTCCATGTGTCCGTGTGTTTTCATCATTCAGCTACCACACAGAGAACATGTCTAGTCTGTTTTCATGCTGCTGATAAAGACATACCCGAGACTGGGAAGAAAAAGAGGTTTAATTGGACTCACAATTTAAAAAGAGCTTTAACTGGACTTGCTCCACGTGGCTGAGGAGGCCTCAGAATCATGGCGGGAGGTGAAAGGCACTTCTTACATGGTGGTGGCAAGAGAAAATGAGGACGAAGCAAAAGTGGAAACCCCTGATAAACCCATCATATCTCATGAGACTCACTCACTTCACGAGAATAGCATGGGAAAGACCAGCCCTCATGATTCAGTTACCTCCCGCTGGGTCCCTCTCACAACATGTGGGAATTTTGGGAGATACAATTCAAGTTGAGATTTGAGTGGAGACATAGCCAAACCATATCAATGCAGTGTTTGGTTTTCTGTTTGTGTGTTAGTTTGTGGAGGATAATGGCTTCCACCTCCATACATGTCCCTGCAAAGGACATAATCTTGTTCCTTTTCATGGCTGCATAGTATTCCATGGTATATATGTACCACATTTTCTTTATCCAGTCTATCATCGATGGGCATTTGGGTTATTCTATGTCTTTGTTATTGTGAATAGTGCTACCATGAACATATGCGTTCACGTATCTTTATAATAGAATGATTTCTGTTCCTTTGGGTATATACCAACTAATGGAATATACCCAAAAATAAATGGTATTTCTGCCTCTAGGTCTTTGAGGAATCGCCACACTGTCTTCCACAATGGTTAGAGTAATTTACTGTCCCACAAAGTGTGTAAAAGTGTTTCTTTTTCTCCGCAACCTTGCCAGCATCTGCTGTTTTTTGACTTTTCAATAATTGCCCTTTTGATTGGCATGAGATGGTATCTCAGTGTGGTTTTGATTTGCATATCTTTAATGATCAGTGATGTTGAGCTTTTTTTCATATGTTTCTTGGCTGCATGAATGTCTTGAGAACTGTCTGTTCATGTCCTTTGCCCACTTTTTAATGGGGTTGTTTAAAACAAACCATTCTTAAGGCTTTCTTAGGTAACATTTTGAGAACATTGGCTCATTCCCAAACATAAGCCTTCTCAAACCGATTATAACCCAACCCTCACCAAGTAGGGCTTACCTGCTGATAGATCCTCATCAGAGCAAAGTCAAAGCTAAAGTTCAGGGGGACAGAAACTGTGAGTAAACAGAGGAAGCCAGTAAGGAGAGAGCAGAAAATGTAGCCCATGGGAGGGAGGAGACAAACCTCAAGAGGAAAAAGTTCCCAATGCTTGCATGTCTTACTTCTTTAACCTCATAGAGCCCAACAAATAAGTTGTAAGAAAGGGAGAAGAGGCTGGGCGCGGTGGCTCATGCCTGTAATTCGAGCACTTTGGAGTTCAAGACCAGCATGGCCAAGATGGGGAAACCTCATCTCTACTAAAAATACAAAAATTAGCTGGGTGTGGTGACACGCACCTATAGTCCTAGCTACTTAGGAGGCTGAGGCAGGAGAATCACTTGAACCGGGGAGGTGCAGGTTGCAGTGAGCCAAGATAATGCCACTGCTCTCCAGCCTGGTGACAGATTGAGACTGTGTCTCAAAAAAAAAAAAAAGAAAAAAAAAAGAAAAAAAGAAAAGAAAAGAAAAAAAAGAGAGAAGAAAATGTGATTATGATAACCATTCCCACCATTACTGGAGTCCGGACCAGCCAGCCACATTTCTGCAGTATGTCTCTGATCTGCAGAGGGGCTAGGAAAGTGAGAGGCATCCAGACCATGATACAGAACTCAGTAATCAGAGCCTGTGCTGGAGCCATCAGGGTCCCAGGATCACCCTGTGAATCTCCTGACAGAAACAGGCGCCTCAATGCCTGAAATGAATCTCAGCAGAACTCCTGTGATTCGTAAGTGAGTCATTTACTAACTTCTCCGTATAGATTCTCCACTGGGGGAAGACTGGCAACTTCTGGACACATTTGTTGTTGTTACAACTAGGAGGGGGCATCTAATGCTGGCATCTATCTGGTAGAGGCCAGAGATGCTGCTAAACATCCTACAATGCACTGGACAGCCCCACCATAAGGAATGATCTGGTTCCAAATATCAGTAATCTCGAGGTTGATAAACCCTGGTGTCAGCAGCAGGAGAAGTCTTAGAGGGAATTTCCAAAGTGGTAGGATCAGCACAGGATAGAACCTGAAGTTTAAACTTCTTCCAGGGGGACTGCTCCCCAGTGTGGGGAACAGCATGCTATATCACTAGCTGTGGGCTGATGAGAAGTTATAGGTAACAGATCCCAGCAGAAGCTCTGGCCAGAGGAAACCGAGATAAACCTAAGCAGACAGTCCTCGTGAAACTGAACAGAGTCAAAGATAACGAATGCAGAAGCTGAGGCTAATCAGTTTGATCTCATTCCTTCCTCTCCCCACAATCAGGGGATCTTATGACTGAATTTCCTACAAATAGCAAAGGAATAAGTAGGCTTAGGTGAGAGGGGAAAGGGGCTAAATTGAGGGGAGCAGTGGAGCAACAGATTAGTGGTAGCAGATTTATTTTTATCTTTTTTTGTTGTTGCTGGAGTGCAGTGGTACAATCATGGCTCACTGTACCGTTGAACTTCTAGGCTAGAGCCTAGGAGTAAATACTAGGATTAGTAGTAATTACTCTAGGATTACTAGAGTAATCCTCCCACCTTAGCCTCCCAACTAGCTGAGACTACAGGCATGCACCACCACACTGGCTAGCTTTTAAACTTTTTGTAGAGATGGGGTGGTGGGGGGTCTCACTATGTTGCCCAGGCTGGTCTTGAACTCCTGGGCTCAAGCAATTCTCCTGCCTCAGCCTCCCAAAGTGCTGGGATTACAGTTGTGAGCTACCACACCCAATTCAATGGTAGCAGATTTAAACACAGGTGGATTTGGAAAAAATCTTATGATGGCTTTAAGATGACAGAGCAGGCCTGTTAAACTAAACAGTGCTTTGTTAAGCTTGTTTTTGGTTGGTCAAGTACAGAGAGGCAAGTGTCTCCACTAAAGAGTACATAGTGCAGGAATCCTAAGCAATCATCAATTTGAGAACATGAAAACAAAAAGCAGCTGCCACACACTGCCCATTAACATATATGCTTTTAAAAATCCTTATTTTTAATTTTATTTTTTTGCTGTCTCAGCAGAATCAAATATATGTAATTATTCTGATGGAAGCTTGCATTCTCTGGGACCTAGGCCTGAGAAATGCATGGTCAGTAGATTTCCCTGTAACATGGGGCTGGGGAGCAAGTGCCAAACAGGGAATGTTCTGGAAAACTCCTTAGGCACAAGCTGAAGATATGTCTGAGGTTTTGGATACAGAACTTTTGTAGGATACGTTTTGGTGGTCCAAGAGGGCTTGAGTCTACTTTGTAAATACGGGATTTTGTTTTTAATTAGATTGATTCACAGAGAACCAAACCTTAGGAATCACATCATTCATTCATTTGTAAATTTAATAAATTTGTAGGTTGAAGCATTTACCAAGTGCTGGCAATAGAAAGAAGTCCCGGGTGTGCTTTTTAAGTTTAGTCGGGACTACACAGATGAGTCAGTAACTGTAGTGGAGTGATGCCATCTCAACTGCCAGGAATCCCCCGGCTCTCCTCTCTTCCTGTGCCTCCTCAGATAGTTAGCTATCCTTTCTTTCTTTTATCTTCCTTCCTTCCTTCCTTCCTTCCTTCCTTCCTTCCTTCCTTCCTTCCTTCCTTCCTCCCTTGCTCCCTCCCTCCCTCCCTTCTTTCCTTCCTTTCTTTCCAGATTCTGGACCCATTCCAGACTTACTAAAGGAAATTCTCTGAAGGTGAGGCAGTTTTTTGAAGACAGCAGCTCTCTCTGTCGCCCATGCTGGAGTGCAGTGGCCCGATCATAGCTCACTGCAGCCTCGACTTCTTGGGCTCAAGCGATCCTCCCCCTTCAGCCTCAATGAGTAGCTGGGACTACAGATGTGCACCACCACGCCCGGCAAACCAAAAAAATAATTATTTTTGGTAGAAACAGGGGTCTTGCTATGTTGCCCAGGCTGTTCTCAAACTCCTGGCCTCAAGTGATCCTCCTGCGTCAGTCTTTTAATGTGTTTGGATTACAGGCATGAGCCACTGAGCCCGGCCTAGCTACCCTGTCTGAGTTGCGCCCACGACACAAAGGTGTCAGGTACATGAGATGTCTGTGCATTTCAGGCCTGGACCCCACATTAAGTGCTCCGTAAACATCAGTCTCTATTATCAACAGCACCGTGTTTTGGCTGGAAGAACCTTCTCTAAAACCAGGAAATCAGGAATCTGCAGTTTTAAGTTTTCCAGGTTGTATTTTAACACTGTGTTCATACGCAAAACAAAGGTTGTGAATCAGCACGAATGCTGGTAAGCTCTGGAAGGTTTGTGATCATGGACTTGCACGAGGCCCCAAGGCAAGAGAGTAAGCCCAGGACAACAGCATGGGCGCCGCTTTTCAGTCAGGCGCCGCCTGGACTACATTTCCCATATCCAATTGCCGGGCTCCTGCAGGATTGGCCAGAACAACGCGGAAGTAATTACGGGTCGCCCAGCAACGGGCGGAGTCCTGGCCCGAAACTGGATGCGCACGCCCCCTTCCCTGCGGCGGGGAGGCTGACAAGGCTCCGCTCCATCACCAGCGCCTCGGAGCGCTCTCCGGCTTTGCTGCCTAGCCCGGCGGCAGCGCGATCTCTTAGGCGTTTTCACCGCCTTCCTCTCCAGGCCTTGCCCCTTTGACGCCGGCAGTCGCGATATTGCGGAGACTGGATTTCAGCTTCGTGGTCGGCGGAGCGGCCCCTAGAGGGCGCAGTGCGCAGGCGTGAGCGGTCGGGTGCCGACGCGCGCGGGTCTCGTTTGGAGTGGGAGTGAGTTCCTGAGCGAGGGGACCCGGCAGCGGGCGATAGGGGGGCCAGGTGCCTCCACAGTCAGCCATGGCAGCGCTACGCTACGCGGGCCTGGACGACACGGACAGTGAGGACGAGCTGCCTCCAGGCTGGGAGGAGAGAACCACCAAGGACGGCTGGGTTTACTACGCCAAGTAAGGGGGCCGCAGTGGGGCCGCGGACGCACCTGGGACCCTGCACTGTCCTCGGACGCCACCTGCGCGGGGAGGGCGCGCACTCCAGCGCAGCGAGTGCGGTGCAAAGTGGAAGTGACTGTTAAGGAGCTTCAGGGAAAAGGGTGCAGGGTTCCCAGGAGGGGCCTGTCCCCGTGGTGGGCCCTGGGTCCAGCAGGGGTCACCTGGCGGCTTCCCGGCGCGCCCTCTGCTGTTCAGGATGCAGCACTGCGCGGCGCGGCGAGGGCAAAGCGGCCTCATCCCCGCCAAAAAATAAAGACGTTTTAAAAAGTGCACATGCTCAGCTACCTCCTGCAGGCTCTGGGTTGCAGGGATAGGAGTTTTGTTTTGTTTTATTGTTTTGTTTTGTTTTGTTTTCTCTAGACCGATATTGCTTAGTCACCCAGGCTGGAGTGCAGTGGTGCCATCATAGCCCACTGCAGCCTCTACCTAGCGGGTTCAGGCAATCCTCTCATCTCAGCCTCCTGAGTGGCTGGGACTACAGACGTGCACTACCATGCCCGACTAATTTTTTAAGTATTTGTAGAGACTAGGGTCGCACCATGTTGCCCAGGCTGGTCTCGAACTGCTGGGCTCAAGCAATCCACCTGCCTCAGCCTCCAGAATTGTTGAGATTACAGGCGTGAGCCACTGCACCTAGCCAGGAGTATTTTTTTAGCAGAAGTTCTAGATAGCTTCACTATCATTTCCTGGGAAAGTTTTGGAAACCCCAGCAGAGCCTTCATGTTTAACTGTGTGACCTTGGGCCATTGAAATAACGTTTAATCTCAGTTTTCTCACCTGTAAAATGGGTTGATATGAGGGTCAGTTCAGGCACTGTGCGTAAAGCACGTAGCACCGTGTCTAGTAGGTACTGTCTGTTCCTTAACTGTCTTTCGTGATTGCTCTTCAGGTAGGACAGTGCGTCTTCTATCAGCACCTTAGAATCATCTAGGGAATGTCCTAAATACACGTTTTGGGTTTTCATAGAGAACCTACTGCAGCCGACTCTCAACTTTGGGAGTCTGTTTTTTTTAAGCTTTCCAGGTGAGGTGGAATATCACCTGGTTTTGAGAAACATGGATGTAAATCTGATATTCAGCACCTGCGAAATTTTTTTGTAAGTGGCTTTTTCTGGGCCCCACTTCCAGAGGGTTTTTTATTTTTAGACGGAGTCTTGCTGTGTCGCCCAGGCTGGAGTGCAGTGGCGCGATCTCGGCTCCCTGCAAGCTCCGCCTCTCGGGTTCATGCCATTTTCCTTCCTCAGCCTCACTAGTAGCTGGGACTACAGGAGCCCGCCACCACGCCCGGCTGTTTTTGTGTTTTTAGTAGAGACGGGGTTTCACCGTGTTAGCCAGGATGGTCTCGATCTCCTGACCTCGTGATCCGCCCGCCTAGGCCTCTCAGAGTGCTGGGATTACAGGCGTGAGCCACTGCGGCCGGCCTTTTTTTTTTCTTTTTTTTGAGACGGAGTCTCGTTCTGTCGCCCAGGCTGGAGTGCAGTGGCGCGATCTCGGCTCACTTTAAGCTCCGCCTCCCGGGTTCACGCCATTCTCCTGTCTCAGCCTCCTGAGTAGCTGGGACTACAGGAGCCCGCCACCACGCCCGGCTAAGGTTTTGTATTTTTAGTAGAGACGGGGTTTCACTGTGTTATCCAGGATGGTCTCGATCTTCTGACGTCGTGATCCGCCCGCCTGTGGCTCTCAAAGTGCTGGGATTACAGGCATGAGCCACCGCGCCCGGCCTTTTTTTTTTTTTTTTTTTTTTTTCTTTTTTTTTTTTAATTAATACAGAGTCTTGCTCCGTCGCCCAGACTGGAGTGCAGTGGTGCGATCTCGGCTCACTGCAACCTCTGCGTGCCGAGTTCAAGCGATTCTCGTGTCTCAGCCTCCCGAATAGCTGGGATTACAGGCGCCGGCCACCACGCCTGGCTAATTTCGCCCTGTGGGCCCGACTGGTCTCCAACTCCTGGCCTCAAGTGATCCGCCCACCTCGGCCTCCCAAAGTGTTGAGATTACAGACAGGAGCCAGTGCGCCAGCCCAGAATTTCTGATTTAATTGGTTTAGCCCCTCTCCTCTCCCTTGGTAGGTCTGAAAAAAAATCTTCCCTCCCAGGTGATTCTAATCTATGAAAGGATGTGAACCATTGCTGCCTTTGGTGGCAAGGTAGAGGAAAAACAACCAACTTCTGATGAGTTCATTGAAGACACACAGAGGTATTATGTGCCAGGCCTTTGGCTGGCACTGGTTATACCGAGGCAAGTAAGAGCCAGTTGTCATCCTTAGGACCCAATCTTATTAGGGCGCAGTGACATGTGTAGGAGCGTCCCCACGCAGTGTGTATACCAGGAAGCAGTGTGTCTGGCATGAGGTGTGTGTAGGTAGTGGGGGGGATCGTGAGGGAATATAGCGGCACACTCACAGTAACCTTGACTTCCTGGGCTCAAGCGATCCTCCTGCCTCAGCCTGTTGAGTACCCGGGACCACAGGTGTGTGCCTCCACTCCCAGCTAATTATTACATGTTTTGTAGAAATGGGGTCTCACCATGTTGCCCAGGCTGGTTTGAACTCCTGAACTCAAGCCACCCTCCCTCCGGAAGCACTGGAATCACAGGCCTGAGGCACTGTGCCAAGCCCAGAGCGGTGTTTTTAGCACAAGTAGAGGTGGGTGGGGCAGGAGGGCAGTCTAGGTAGAGGGAACAGTGAAAGGAGAGACCCCCTGCGTGGCCTGTCCAGGGGCCTGTAATCTTTGTGAGGGTCCAGGAATGTGAACGTTAAGGCAGGGAAGGGAGGACCCAGTTCAAGGAGTTCTGTGCCTTGCTGAGAAGCTTGGGCTGTGTTGGCAGAGCCAGAGACTGGCATTCATTCAGCTTGTGACTTCCGGAAGAATTTCTGGCTCTGAAGAATTAAAGGGACATTTCCAGCAGCAGAGCTCCAGTAGCCTTTGCAGGGGTCGAGGCAAGCTCCTGAGCCGGCACTTGCTGTTCCTCTCACCTGTACATTGGAGAAAGGCTCCTTCTCCTTCAGAGCTGAGCTTTCATGTCACTGCCCAAGAGACCTTCCTAACTGTGGGTGTCCCCTTGACCTTGTCCTGGTCACCTTGTTTCTCTGCTTCTTCATGCTCAGCCTTGGCTGTGTACCCCTCCTTGTTGGCCCTGTCTCCCTTGCCCAGGTTGCAGACGTCATGAGGGCAGCGTGTTCATCTGAGTGTCCCCAGTGCTTGGCCCCAAGAGGCCGTAAGATGAGCCCCTGTGGGATGAGTAAATGAATCATCTCGGGAAGGTCAGCCACGGGCTTCTATGGGTGGGTGGGTAATGCACAGGGCCGCAAAGTACAAAGATGCACATGACCCGCTTCCGGCTTCCTAAGCCCACCTCTGCCTCTGGCTCTCTGGGGCGTCTCCTCCTTTGCCACTCAGCCCCAGAGGTGCTTCTGTTTCCCTGCAGGCTTGTCCTGGAGCCTGGCGTTAGGGCCCTGGGGCTCCCTTGCTCCTGCTCGCCCTGCGTGCCCCCTGTGCCTGCCTTCCTGCCGCCTGGACTTTCTCCCATCTGCTTTCTTCCTGAGTGGCCCATGGCCAGGGGCCTCGGGTGCATACATGGTTTCCAAAAGCCTTTCCTCCAGCCCTCCCTACTAGTGTCTTAAGTCTCAAGCTGGCCTCTCTGGCTCCACTTTTTTTTTTTTTAAATTTAATTTAGTTTAAAATTCCAAGATACCTGTGCAGGATGTGCCGGTTTGTTACATAAGTAAACCTGTGCCATGGTACCTTGCTGCACCTGTCAACCCATCACCTAGGTATTCAGCCCCGCGTGCATCAGCTATTTATTGTTTACACCAGCTGAGATGCCAGGGCTTGGCTGGCTCCCAGCTTGAGGGCTCACTGTCGGGACCTTGTGTCCATCCCCACTGGCCCTCAGTTCTCTGGGTGTCAGGGTTGAAAGGCTGAAGTTCTTTGGGTGTTAGCTTAGGATGCCTCTGATACATCGTAACCCCACATTCCCTTGATCTCTCCTGATCTGTGAGCATCCTGGCCCTTCCTTTCTTTTCAGTTTTAATTTTTGCGCTGGCTCCAACCCCTTGTCATTCCTGACTCTGGAAGTGACACTTGTTTTTATCTTGGGGTTTGGGAAATTTGCGGATGTGCTTTCTAGGAGGCTGCTCTTTGAGTCATTTCTTTTCCATATTGTTTCTCCTACTGTAGCAGGGCCACGGCCAGGGATAGAGGCTGTAGCTTCCACTGAGGCTTCAGGGTCTGGTGGAATCCAGTCTTATGTGGGTGCTGTCGGCCTCTCCTGCTTTCCCACCTGCCCCATGGTTCACTTGTATGCCTCAAAGGCACACATGTCCTAGCACTCCAAAGCCCATGAGGGTGGGCTCCCAGGGATGAGGTCGGGGGAGACTGGGAACCCGAGAGAGCGGGTGGGCCTTTCTTCTACCCCTCTCCCTTCACAGTCTCAGAGCAGCCCCTTCGTGGGAGATGGGGAGTGAGGGACAAGGTCTTAGTGTCAGAGCCGTCCTTGTTTGCCCTTCCTTGTCCCGTTACGAAGCTCAGGCCTTTTGGCAGTCAGAGGCCTCAGTGGCTCCTGCGTCCACAGGTCTGGCTGTCCCCACCGTCAACTCTAGACCTCCCTTCTAACTTACACTGTGCTCAAAACAGACACACACACACACACGCACACACACACCCACGCACACCCACACACCATAGGCTGGGCATGGTGGGAGGCCAAGGTGGGAAGATTGCTTCAGCCCAGGAGCTCGAGGCTGCAGTGGGCTATGATTGCATCACTGTACTCTAGCCTGGGCCACAGAATGAGACCCTGTCTAAAAAAAAAATAACAGAAAACACCCCATACGTGGAAGTGTGGTATTCACGTAATATGATGTTCACTTAATTTTGAATCCTTTAAGTTTAGATTACTATTAATTATCTTTTTAAACGACAAGCTTATTGAAAGAATCAAAAATCAAAGACGGCTTCTATTTAAAGGAGAATAGGAGAACGCTTAGGGGACATGTGTTCTAACTTTGTCTTCATTAAAAACTCATTTAAGGTTATAATTAAAAATTTTAATTAATTTTTATATTTATTAAAAAAGTCTTCTATTGAAAGGTACAGTTCTTAGTTCTTCCTGTGTTAACTCACTTGGTCCTCTATAGCCCCAAGAAGTAGGTGCTGTTATTGTCCCCCTCTAAACTGATGAGGAAACTGAGGCATGGGATTAAATGACTTCTTCAAGGGCAGAATGGCTGGCAAATGGGAGACCCAGAAAACGTGGGCAGTCGGGCTCCAGAATCTTCACGACCAAATTACTCTCTCCGCTTCAGCTGGTTCTGGGTTCTTCCCCAGGGATGGTTGTGTTCTGCAGGGGACGGTTGGCAACGTCTGGAGATGCTTTCTGTTGCTACAGCTGTGGGACTGGGGTATTTGCATCTGATGGGCAGAGGCCAGTGGTGTCCAAGATAGCCCCACAACAAAGAATGATGCAGGCCGGGTGCAGTGGCTCATGCCTGTAATCCCAGCACTTTGGGAGGCCGAGGCAGGTGGATCAGTTGAAGTCAGGAGTTCGAGACCTGCCTGGCCAACGTGGTGAAACCCCATCTCTACTAAAAATACAAAAATTATCTGGGCATGGTGGCAGGTGCCTGTAATCCTGGCTACTCAGGCTGAGGCAGGAGAATTGCTTGAACCAGGGAGGCACAGGTTGCAGTGAGCTGAGATTGCAATACTATACTTCAGCCTGGGTGATGGAGTGAGACTCTTGTCTCAAAAAAAAAAAAAAAAAAAAAGAATGATCCAGCCCCAAGTGCCACCAGCAGTGAGGATAAGAAACCCTGGTTCAGGCATGTTCTGTGAAAGTCAAGAACATAGGTTGACAGAGTTTTTTTGTTTTTTAAATGTCTTTCTGAATAAATACAAGCTGTCCTGAGTGAGTTTTGTAGCTCCTTTGGAAAGTATTCATTCTATATGTTGACATTTGTGCACGTGCTGTGGGCCAGGCATGAGGCTACATGTTGGAGGGCCCAGCTTCACCTACTAAGGGCCGGGAGGCTCTTTCTGTGCCAGCCTACCTGCCATCAAGGCTCAGCTTCCACTCTTAAGGGTAATTTTGTGGATTTTTTTTTTTTTTTTTAGGTTGAGTCTTGCTTTTTCGCCCAGGCTGGACTGCAGTGGCGTGATTTTGGCTCACTGCAATCTCCACCGCCCACGTTCAGGAAATTCTCATGCCTCAGCCACTCAAGTAGCTGCGATTACAGGCATGTGCCACCATGTCTGTCTAATTTTTGTATTTTTAGTAGAGATGGGGTTTTGCCATGTTGCCTAGGCTGATCTCGATCTCCTGGGCGCTAGCGATCCTCCCGCCTCGGCCTCTCAAAGTGCTGGGATTACAGGCGTGAGCCACTGCACCCGGCCGCTTCGTGGATTCTTGAGGGCAGAGTTTTTTGGATTCAGGCTTCAAGCGCATTTGATGTGTGCCTATGAGATGAAGACTACTTTTAATGGCAGGCAAGGAAAATGCAACTCCATCTCTTAACTTTCTTGGAGAAGCATGAGACACAGCTCCACAAGGGGCAGGAAGATTTCATGTTATTGCCAATGCTTGGTTTATCTGATTGCTGTTGCCGTTCATCTTGAAGGAGAAGTAGGAGTTGGTATACCAATATTCCCACTGTGCCAGCAGAGAGTGGGTTATCCTTACCAGAGAGCCAGAGAGTCAGAGCTGCATTTTTTTTTTGAGATGGAGTTTCGCAATTGTTACCCAGGCTGGAGTGTGCAATCTCTGCTCACTGCAGCCTCTGCCTCCTGGGTTCAAGCAATTCTCATGCCTCAGCCTCCCGAATAGCTGGGATTACAGGCATGTACCACTACGCCCGGCTGATTTTTATTTTTAGTAGAGACAGGGTTTCTCCATGTTGGTCAGGCTGGTCGCGAACTCCTGACCTCAAGTGATCCGCCTGCCTTGCCCTCCCGAAGTGCTGGGATTACAGGCGTGATCCACCACCGTGACCTGCCATAGAGCTGCTTTTTTCGCAAGTGATATTGGATGGTGGTTGATGTACGAAGTAGGAGTTTGTCTTTACTACTGATACTGTAGCTGGTACAAGGATTTAATCGTTCTCCAAGCACTGGCACAGGTGTCATGTGTCTCGCCTTTTCAGCAGCTCTGTGAGGTGGCAGTAGCGCTGAGGAGACTGGCTGGACTCAGCTAGCATGGGCTGCTCAGGTCTTCAGCGTGCTGAGTGAGGCCTTCCTGCACCATGACAGAGACCCAGCTGCCAAGACTTTGTCAAACAGACCAGAAGCCAGCAGTTCATGAAAAGACCTTGCTTACAAGGTCTTTTGTCACCAAGGTCTTTAGAAAATTCATGCTCTCTGTATTTATTTTCTGTAAAATAATGGATAGGGAAAGAATGTTCACATCTTATCTAGATGTTGCTGATTAAATAATATAACTTTCTGAGTTGGCATTAGTAGGTGAACTTTTAGGAAACCCAGCCTACCTTTCGAATGCCTCTTGTAGCACCTGGCTGTTTCCCTGTTGAAATAATTGTATGTTTTCCTGGATACCTTATTACCTGGTGACACGTGTTTCTAGTTATTGGCCTACTATTTTAATTATAACTTTGGGTGGTGGTCTGAAATGAAATGTTAAGTTTGACGCAAAAATTGGACTAGTTTGTGTAACTGATTTGTTCAAAATAATAGCTTACATTTCCCAGAGCTTTTTGTATGCCAGGTGCTATGCGAAACCCTAGATGTACAATATTCTTATAGCAGCCCCTGAGATCAGTGCTAGGACTATTTCCATTTTGCAGATGAGGGGATGGAGATTAAGGAGTGGGGTCACTTGACCAAAGGTGCACAGCGCATGGCTAGGTGCCCTATGGGGAGATCTTACTGCATCTCTTCACTACCTCTTGGGACCAGTTAGGGACCAGTGCTTAACGAAACACTTTGAAGTTACATCTGTGGAAAGAATATACATTTTAGCTGGGCAAGATGGCACGGGCTTCTAGTCCCAGCCACTCAAGAGGCTGAAATAGTAGGGTCACTTGAGTCCACGAGTTCCAGTCCAGCCTGGGCAACATAGTGAGACCCTGATTCTTTAAAAAGAAATACAAATAAATAAGTAAACATTTTAAGAGATTTTATAAATTAGATATTACGAATTTTGTCCCTACATCCTGGAGTAAAACTAAAACAAATACAGAGCAAAATGCCTCTGGATTTATTTATTTGTTTTTAATTTTTTTTGAGATGGAATCTTGCTCTGTCGCCAGGCTGGAGTGCAGCGGCATGATTCCCGCTCACTGCAACCTCTGCCTCCCTGGTTCAAGTGATTCTCCTGCCTCAGCCTCCCAAGTAGCTGGGACTACAGGCACGTGCCACTGTGCCCAGCTAATGTTTGTATTTTTTTTAGAGACGGGGTTTCACCATGTTGGCCAGGATGGTCTCCATCTCCTGACCTTGTGATCTGCTCCCCTAGGGCTCCCAAAGTGCTGGGATTACAGGTGTGAGCCACCGCGCCCAACTGCCTCTAGATATTTTGAGTGATTCAGCAAACCTCCTAAAGTTGACCCCGTAGCTGGGGTCACAGTCCTCTTTCTCCTTCTTCCCCCACTTCCTCCTTATAGCTGGCTATCTGGGAGAGAAAAAATTTAATACAACTGATTACTTTTTAGAAGAGTTAATTTTTACTTATTACTGTGGATTTTTCTTTCTTTTTTTTTTTTAACAGTCACACCGAGGAGAAGACTCAGTGGGAACATCCAAAAACTGGAAAAAGAAAACGAGTGGCAGGAGGTTTGTATGTTGTTGTCAAAGGATCTTGGATTGAAGCATTAAGTAGATGAGGAAATGTCACTGGCAGAGAGGTGACAGGTTATTGTGTGTTTTAGGGAGGGCTCTCTGGTAGAGAATGAGACTCCTACTCTGAGGAGCTTATGGGATTTGGCAGAAGAAGATGATGAGATCGTAGGGTCAAGTGAGGATGATTTCTTACTGGTCTTAAAGTACCAAAATGGCTGGACGTGGTGGCTTATGCCTGTAATCCCAGCACTTTGGGAGGCCGAGGCGGGTGGATAACCTGAGGTCAGGAGTTGGAGACCAGCCTGGCCAACATGGTGAAACTGCATCTCTTCTAAAAATACAAAAATGAGCTGGGCATGGTTGCGTGCGCCTGTAATTTCAGCTGTTTCGGAGGGTGAGGCACGAGAAGCGCTCAAATCCAGGAGGTGGAGGTTGCTGTGAGCCAAGATCACACTACTGCACTCCAGCCTCGGTGACAGGGCGAGATGCTGTCTGAAAAATAGCAACAACAACAAAAAACACAATCAGAATAATTGAGGCCTTTGATTCAGAGTTTATGATGTTTTCCTATCATTGCAGTGTTTATAAAATTGTTCTTGGGTATACTGTGGAATTAAATATATAAGTATTTAGAAATTTTATAAAGATTGCCATGACTTCTAGGTGATTCTGAGCTAGTGTATGATCCACGGAATAGAAGTATAAGAAAGGGCCAGGCATGGTGGCTTGTGATTGTGATCCCAGCACTTTGGTAGGCAGGGGTGGGAGGATCACTTTTGCCTGAGAATTTGAGGTGAGCCTAGACAACATAGTGACACCCCATCTCAAAAAAAAAATATGAGAAGGTTCCTGCCCTTAAGAGGTTTAGGGTCTAGTTGAAGAGTCAACGTGTGCACATGAAAAAAAATGGCCGTGCCTTCTCATATCATATGAGGCATCACAAGTCAGCGTATGAATGACGTTGGGTGCCTGCCCTGCATATACATATGCTCTGTGAGCTCATTCAAGGGAGAATTCTCATGGATTAGTGCAACCAGTATGGTTTATAGAGTGATCAGGAATAAAATAGGTTTCCTTCAAAGCAAGAGGCAAAAATGTGGAGCCCAGGTGGGATCAGGGGCCTTCTGCAGCTGCCACAATTGGAACATGTGAGGAAAGCCAGTTGATGTGACAGCTGCTGGGTGGGAGGGACAGGCCTGGGGGCGGGGCCGGGAGGGCTCCTTCCCTTCCTGACCCCTGGGTGGTCTTTCCTTCTCCCTGGCACCTGTAGACCTGTCTTTCCTGTGTTTCAGATTTGCCATACGGATGGGAACAAGAAACTGATGAGAATGGACAAGTGTTTTTTGTTGAGTAAGTGTCTACAAAGAAACCACTCTCAGCTGTTTTGCTTTTTAATAGGAATTTTTAATTATAAAGTAATACACAGTAACTGTAGAAAAATACAAAGTATAATAGTATGTATCTGTAATCTTAGCAGAAGTAACTACTTTTAACATCGCTGGATTTATTCTTCTATTTTCCATGCACATGCATCCTTAAAAAAAAAAAGTAGGGAGGCCAGGCACGGTGGCTCATGCCTGTAATCCCAGCACCTTGGGAGGCCGAAGCAGGTGGATCATGAGGTCAAGGGATCGAGACCATTCTGGCCAACATGGTGAAATTCCGTCTCTACTAAAAATACAAAAATTAGCTGGGTGTGGTGGCATGTGCCTGTGGTCCCAGCTACTCAGGAGGGTAAGGCGGGAGAATCACTTGAACCCAGGAGGCGGAGGTTGCAGTGAGCTGAGATCGCGCCACTGCACTCTAGCCTGGGCGACAGAACGAGACTCCTTCTCAAAAAAAAAAAAAAAAAAAAAAGAGGGAATGCACTGTGTGGACTGTTTAGTAACCTGCTTTTTCCATATTATGGTATATTTTTTATATATGGTATATATTTTATGGTATTTTTCTAGCATTTTCACTGTAGTTGATTGAATCGAGACTTTTTTTTTTAGCTGCTTGTCTTTGAGGCTCTCCAAAGCATTCAACCACATTTTCATAGATCCCAGTGACACTGTTTTTCACCTGCCATGTTATCAGTTCGTGTAATAATAGCTTGCTAAATAATGTAGTTACAGTAACAAGTTCAATGACATATGTGTTTTTTGAGTAAACCTGGTGAACTTTCGGTGCAAAACCACTCTTGAGAGCAAATAGGCCAAAGCTTGCTTCAGAGTAGTCTCTCAGGCCACCATAGGCAGCCCCAGGATGACAGGGCTGTCTAGCAGTTGGATAGGTGGGAGGGCCTGTTATTTGTTAAAACGCTTTTTCCCTAACTTGTGAACGTTTTTTTCCCCTCGGCTAATTAAGGATATCAATGCATTGGTTATGTGTTGGAAATGTTTTTTTTTTTCCCTAAGTTTTCTTATTTTTTTTTTTCTTTTTTTCTAAACTGAGTCTTGCTGTTATCCAGGGCTGAGGTGCAGTCACACAGTCATAGCTCGCTGCAGCCTCAACCTCCTAGACTCAAGTGATCCTCCTGCCTCAGCCTCCTGAGGAGCTGGGACTACAGGCTCATGCCACTGTGCCCAGCTAATTTTTAAAGACTTTTTTTGTAGAGACTGAGGCTCAGTATGTTGCCCAGACTGGTCTTGAACTTCTGGCCTTCAGCCATCCTCCTGCCTTGACTTCCCAAAGCATTGGAATTACAGGCATGAGCCACCACACGTGACTGAATTTCTTAATTTTTTTATGTAGTCAAATCAGTTTTCTCCTGTGCAGTCTTTACCTTTGCATTCACACTTGGAAAATTACTCCCTGAAATGGGTATTAATCAACCAAGAGCAGCAGTTCTCAGGTATGGTTCCTGGACCAGCAGCTTTAATATCACCTGGGAATTCAATAAAAATGTACATTCCCAGGCACCCACCCCAGACCTACTGAATCAGCACTGGAGCGGAGCTGGTAATCTGCGCTCTAATAAGTCCTTCAGGGGATCCTGATGCTCCGTAGCCTGAGAGCCACCTGTCTAGAGCAGGGGCTGTCTACTTTGTCTGTAAAGGGCTAGAGAATATGTTTTAGGATTTGCAGGCCATATGGTTTCTGTTGCAGTGATTCAACTCTGCCTTTGTAGTGCTAAAGCCGCTATACACAATATACAAGTGATGGACATTGTTGTGTTCCAATAAAACTTTATTTACAAAAACAGGCAGTGGGCCAGATTTGGCCAGCTCCTGGTCTAATGTAGAGTAGTAAGCAAGGGCTTTGTGGGGAGCCTGGAAATTGGCTCCCCTGGCTAGTTATCACTTTTCTGAGCCTGTTGCAGTGGTGTGCTGGTAAATGTTTAGCACCAGGTCTTCAGGGGAAAAAAAGTTACTGTTTGTTTCCACGGTATGAATACTTTGGCCATAGCGGATTTCATGCTGCCAAGGTGAAATGAGGAATTGGGAAGACATAGTCACGTTTGGCTCCTGTAAGCCAGTTTGAGCCAGTCTAGCATAGCACTGCTCTTTTGTGTGTGTATAATATTGGGGTCACCAATTAAGGATGTTATAAATAGAATGAGGATGGTAATAATTAGAATAAAGGTTGGATTATTACTTTTGAGTCTTAGTACTTAGAGGGAGATGAGTATACATTTTAAACTACGTAATTTTACACACACATAGTTTTAAAATATGAAATCTCATTTATATTTGGAGGCTTCTTAATAGTTTTTAAGATATTCTGAGGTCTTTATCTCATATCCCAAGAATACACTTAAGATATAAAAAGTAAATTCTATTACAAGGAGTACCCTTTTCATCCATATGTGCCTTTTTTTTTTTTTTTTTTTTTTAATGGTTAGCCAGGGTCTTGGTCTGTCACCCAGGCTCTGGTGCAGTGGCACAATCATGGCTCACTGCAGCTTTGATCTCTTAGGCTCATGTGATCATCCTCCCACCTCAGCCTCCCGAGTAGCTGGGACTACAGGCATGTGCTATCACACTGGATATTTTGTTTAGTGTTTGTAGAGACGAGGTCTAACTACGTTGCCCAGGTTGGGCTTGAATTCCTGGGCTCAAGTGGTCCTCTTGCCTTGGCCTCCCAAATTGCCGAGATTACAGGCATGAGCCACTGTGCCCAGCCTCCAGTATATTTTAATACCATTTCTGCAAGATTTAAATCAATTCCCAATCAAAATGAGTGCACGTAGGAGGTACGAGTGCAGAGTCTTAAAATGAAAATCATTAGAATTTTATTAGTCGGCAAGTTTCTTATTTACAACTAAGACTTTATCATTTTGAGTTTTCTACTTCTCTATGTCTTTAGGCCCTTGCACAGGGCCAAGAAATTTAATTGAAATCCACTGAAAGAATGGCAGATAGATCTTGTAGCTACATTTACATGAATTAGGTAAAAACCCAAAGCCTTCTCAAGGAGCCTTTTTTGAGATCTAAGGATACACGGCAATAGTTATCGTATGTTACAGCGTATGTTATAGGCAGTTCTGCAGGAAAGGATTCAATGGGTGTCTTTTTTGGCACAAATGTGTTCCTTCTGGACGCCAGAAGATAGATTCAGTGGGCCCCAGTTCTTTTCAGGTTTAGGGAATAAGCGTTTTGGTCTATGAAAAATGGGGTTTGCCTAAAGCATATGATTGTCTTATATTTATAAATGCCTGTGTTCATTTCTGTGGGTTCACTGCTTTCTCTTCTGGGCAGCCATATAAATAAAAGAACTACCTACTTGGACCCGAGACTGGCATTTACTGTGGACGATAATCCGACAAAGCCAACCACCCGGCAGAGATATGACGGCAGCACCACTGCCATGGAAATTCTCCAGGGCCGGGATTTCACTGGCAAAGTGGTTGTGGTCACTGGAGCTAATTCAGGAATAGGTAGGCTCTTCACTTATTTATTTATCTTTGGGACTGCTATAATGAAATCCACTTAGATCTAACTATAATGGAATTTTGTATAGTGGTTCTCTGATTTAAACATGACGTTGATCCTTTTCAGCTATTGTTTCATTAACATCACCACCTCTTTTTAAATCCTAATGTTGTCGTGGAAGCCTGTGTAGGGGCTGACCTTGAAGTCTCTGAAAGCTGAACACTCAGCAAAAGGCTGTGGCTATTTTGGTATTCAGGGATAAGAGACAACAGGCTCTGTCGAAGAGTTTTTGACCTGGTCTGCATGGTGTACGGGCATATTCCAATTACCTGAGTTATTCAAACCAAAATTGATTGGTAATAGAATACGGGGAACAACAAGGTATTATGTCTTTGGAACAAAGGAAACCACAGGTTTTGACTGGTCACTGAGGATATCATTTTCTTTTGGGCACAGGATCTTATTTCTCCAAAACTGGAGAATGAGTTCCTGTCTTCACCTCTAAATTAACCCTCTTAATTGCCAATGTTTACTCACAGGGACCATCATGGGTAGATGGCTGGAGAGGGTATCCTTGCTTCAATATGATGGGCCGTTAAGGAGACAGGAGCAAGGCTGGAGCAAACCATTAGTCTTCATAGGATATTATTCTGATTTTGCTTTGATCTATTTACATAAGTATCTGAATCAGTGAGAGCCACCTGCTTTGAGTTTAGATATGCATCTTCAGATTTACTGACATACAAAACGTTGCATCTGGCTGTCTTCTGTCAAGTTGTCTCTGTCCTTTTGGTCCCCCCCAGCCCCCACACGGCCCCCTTGATAGCCTCCTCTACTCATTTGTTTCCCTTTCTTCATTTTGTTTTTTATTTTTATTTTTTGTGGGTATATAAAGGGTCTATATTTATGGGGTTCATGAGATGTTTTGATACAGGGATGCAATGTGAAATAATCACATCATGGAGAATGGGGTATCCATCCCCTCAAGAATTTATCCTTTGAGTGATAAACAATTCAGTTATACCCTTTTAGATATTTTTAAATGTACAATTAAGTTATTATTAACTATAGTCAACTTGTTGTGCTATCAAATAGTAGGTCTTATTCTTTCTATCTTTTTTGTACCCATTAACCATCTGCACTTCTTTGTCAATTTTGAACAGTTCCTTGAAGCTCCAGAAATATTTTCTAGCATGATTAGGGAGGCACAGGAGGTAAAAATACATTGTTCAAGGGTCAATTATGGTGTTGTACAAGGTCTGAAATCTAACAGGTTGCCATCCGAGTGGAGAATTTTTTACCGTACTTGCCTATGAAGGTAAAGAAGCAAATGGGAATTTTTTTTAAGAAGTGAAAGGGTTTCATTTCAAATCAACTCTCATACCTCATCCTGGGCTCCAAATATGTTCAATCCACTTGTCTGAACTTCTGCTTGGAGTAAATTTTATATAATTGTCATTGAAGTCAAAACTGATGGCGTAATATTTAAAACAATGGCTGGATCCCCAATCCAAGAAGCAACACATTTTGTTGATCATATTAACTACTGTTACAGTGAATGCATGGACCCATACAATTGTGGAATAGTTAAGAAAAAAGGACTTAAGGACTTAAAAATGTCTTTTTAACAATTTAACAAGTTAACCAGAAACTTTAAAGATCTTATTCTCTTAATCTTCTAGCTAGACTGTTTTTCTCTAATGAGTAAGATATGTGACTACTGATTATTTTTTGTGTTAAGTGTTCCACCTGCTCCATGTGACATTAGATAGCAGACTCTTGAATAGAGCTAATGCTCTTTCAAGGATTTGTAACAGCAGACCTATGACATGTAATCCAGGACTGATAGAGTTGGTTCAGAATATTAAAAGGGTGATATCTAGTTAGATACGTAAGTCTTGATGGAGAGGAGGAGATTCGGAAGCATTGAGAATAGATTTGTGGTTGTTGAGAATGGCCCTCACATTTTGGAGTAAAGCCAAAAACTCTCTGTGCCTCTTCACAGCTCCCACTTCCCCCTAAGACTCTTCCTTCCTGATACCTATGATTCATTTTGTGGGCACTGCAGGAGGTGTCTGCGGTCCACTTGGAGGTTGTGGCAAAGTGTAACGCTCAGGATGGCACAGATGTCGCAGAAGGTCTTAGGGAGACCAGCCTTTCCTATTCAAGTGCCCACAGCTCTTTCCCCAGCTGTCACCTTCCGCAGGAATGGCCTTTAACACTGTCACCTCACCCCATTCCCCTCCACTCTTGGGAAGCATACGTCTAGGTGAGTGGCGAATATTTTTATTCTGAATTTTTGAAATAATATCGTACTGCAAGTTCCAGGCAATCAAAAACTCACAAATCACTTTCACTCTGCAGCAGTGGTATCAGGCCTGAAGAAAGGAAGAGGCTGCAGATAGGCACATGGCTTTGCTAATTTAGCTTTTATATCCTGCGTGGCTGCCTTAGAAAGTGTCCTTGCCCAAGTAGGCTGTGGCTTCTAGATAAAGTCCTTCTACTAAGCTATGAAACATGCCAATTTATAAATTGCTATCACTACTTTAGTTCTGCTCATTTAAAATGAAATAGCTGAATGCCGAGTGAGTGAATTGGGCATCTTTACTTCCAAGACTGCTGGTGCATTCAAGAGTCATCTTCTATCAAGTTTAATGGTGTTGGTGTTCCCTTTCCTTTGGCCACTCAAGGGAGCCTGTTTTCTTTGGATAAACTGTGAAATCTTTAACCTTGTGAATGTCCGTTTTCTCTAAGGCAGAGTGGGCTGAAACAAAACATAACAGGATTTATTTTGACAGTGGTGACTCCACAATAAAAACATAGATATCTAATTTGCCTTACAAAAGCCACTTTACAAATTTAGTATTTCCAGTGGTTCTTTCTTTCTTTCTTTTTTTTTTTTTAATGCCCCACATGACACTGCTTTGTTGGAATTGCCATTGGTGAGGATCTCACTGATATAGAAGTGGACATCCCTCCCTTGACAGACTTTAGGGTTGCACTAGAGCCATGTCCCTTAGAAGTGGCCTCTAAGCAAACTCTGTCTTGTTGTCATTTTCCTCTCTGCAGCTGTAAGTGATACGGAGCTGTATTTTGAGTTTTTGATACTGATATTACTAAGGCAACTGGAGGGATTCTTAATTCATCTAAAAAAATCAGTGATTCTGACAGATAAAAGGATTTGGAGGAAATGTCAGAATAAAGCATTGTGGGTTCATGAAGTCCTTGGTTTTATAATTAAGGTTTATAGGCAGGTATTACCGCTGCTGACTGGATTCAGCTGTCTAGATTGGGAGTACACAAACTACGATCTCTGGGCTAACTCTGACCCATTGCCTAATTTTGTAAGTAGAATTTTTTTTGGAACACAGCCATACCCATTTATTCCCATTCCTATAATGGTGAACTACTGTTTGTGTATATTCAGTTATTCAAAAATAATATGGCCGTTTGCATGTTACCAGAAGAGTCGCCCAATTATGGCAGAGATCATCTAGCTTGCAAAACCGTCAATATTTACTCTTTGGCCTTTCCCAGAGAAAAAGTGCCGACTCCTGTATTAGATACTCCAGTTCATTCAAAGTGGTATCACCCTAACATTCTCTAAATTAGCCACAGCTTAGATAAAATTTAGGCAAATGGAATGCCCCAGGCCACAGGAAGATTGTGGCAGCACATTGTATGTAACTGTTGGGGATGTTGCCTCAAACCCCCCCTTTTTTTTAGGCAGCTGCAAGGATTAGAATGTTGCCTCCTCAGAAACTAACACTCTTCTCTCCTTGACCTTTGTTTAACCAGCTTTCTGAACCTGAAGAACTTTGTAGATTGAAAGCTGTAGCTTGTGGACCTCTCTCTGTGGAGATCAGCATCTCAGTATCCAGGGGGAAGCCATCTCTTCACCCAAAGCTTCCGCTAGCAGATCAAGAGGCCCGGAACCCCGCAGTCCTGAATGCTAACCAGTAGAGACAAGGGAGGAATTCATTTCTGTTTGTGTTCAACATAGACTGAGCAGGAAGGGCCAGGTGTTTTACAGCTTTTTGGAGTTAGCAGCTTGATGGCTCTAAGCTGGTAAAAACAACGGAAATGCCTTCAGCACGGTGAACATTACATGCAAATATTGGGAAGTGTTAGGAAAGGGAATTTTTTTAGGCGAGGGAATTTCCCGTTGAGGAAGGTCCCTGCTTCATTTTTAGACACAGCCTGTCAGTCAGCTAATTTGGCTGTGCATATAAATGCTTTAGTATAAAATGCTGCCCCCTGCTACCTGCAGGCTGACATGTTGCTTATCAAAGGCAGGATCCTTCTAATGAGGGATTAGTTGGATGCCTAAATGTGGGACCACCTACTCTGTTCATTGTCTTAATTAGCTAGATGTTTGTTGGAGCGCATACAAATTATTTTCTGTAAGCAGACAGATTTATTATCATATTTAAGGAGCGACATCCAGGGTTTGTCAGACATCCATTAAATTTTTTTTTTTTAAATATTTGAGATGGGGTCTCACTATGTTGCCCAGGTGTTGGTCTTGAACTCCTGGGCTCAAGTGATCCTCCCACCTCAGCCTCCCAAAGTACTGAGATTACTGGTGTGAGCCGCCTTGCCCAGATGCTATTAACAAGTATGAACAAATTAGATATTTTCAGTCTACTCTTCTATGGTAATGATGATAAAACTTCTTAACTTTGAATCCTAAACCAGCAGTGGCTAAAACTTGGTTTTTAAAAGTTTTTTCAGAGTTTGGTCCAGATGAAGTTTCTTTCACCTTGCAAACCTTTAGAATGTTGGGCTGCATCATATGCTGTAACTTTAAAGCTAGAATAGCCTAGCTTGGTTTCAGTTTTTGAGCCAAAGGACCCATAAACAGAAACAAAACTTTTTTTCCTGCAAACAAATACAAGCTGGCCACGTTGGTAAATACCAGTGAAATATATTTTGGGACTGACACTTGAATTTTCTATTGGTATTTATGTCACAAAGTCACCTCTCCAAGATGTATTACAGGACCTATACATATGCATACTTACATATCAAAATGTATATATTTTGAGGTATAAAGTGTACGTGCTCAAGGTATCGGTCACTCCTCAGTTTGTTTTCCTTGAAACAAAATGAAGGTATAAAAATTTCATGCAGGGAATCCCAAAATGTAATTACAGTGTAATGTTGAAATTGATTGTCTTAGCTTAGCCTACTTTTTAAAACTTAGGGTCTTGTTTCTAAATCATGTGTTGAAATTACAGTGTGAACTGCAGTTGCCGTCCTCTTTGATCCTCCAGATCGTCACTACGATGAATTCATATCTGGTGCAAATTCTGCCAGTTCTACACGAATACAAGAAAATTACTTTTTCTTCATGTAGAGAAGGGTATTCGTTCCTAAGATTTTAAATCCACACTTCCCAATTATGGACTACATCAGCTTCCTTTACACCTTTGCTTCTTTGTTTTCTTTTCCATACCTAAATGTTACTACATTTTGCCTTTGAGCCTAAAGCATGCCATTGATGGTTTTTTTTTTCCAGTTATTCCAAAAGGTCCCGTAAATCTGAGGCCATAGCTAACTTACATTTAGTCATTTTCTTGGGTAAAACACTTACATGAAATCATTACACATGGGATCTTGAAATGCCTGATTAGTTTCCTTTCTGATTGTTGACAAGACTTAAACTAGTGGGATCTTGGCATTTATCTTTTTAAGAACCTGGTGCTCATTAAGGAAAATATTCTGAAATAATTGAAATAACCTTTTGGGCATTGGAACTCCATTTTAAATTAAAAACATTTGTGCCTACTATTATCTTATGCTAAATTATACCCAGGTATTGTAAGTGAAATTATTTTGAATTACTTTGTTCTAAGAAACTGGAGATTCTTGACAATATTAGACAAAGTCCTTAAATGCCATTATATAAAAATTGAGAATTAGTACCTTATGACGTAACCATTTTACATTGAAATATTATTGGACATTGAGTGTACATGGAAATCACATGATCAAAGTTTTTGAGAAGTAAATATCTAAAGGAAGAGACCAATTTAAAACATTTTAATGAGCGTCATCTCATAATTTGGTAATCTCATGTAAAATACTTATAATGGGGTGTGTGTATGTTATATATATTTTTAAAATAGATTTGTAATTATGTATACAGTAGTCCCCCCTTAACCATGGTGTTTCACTTTTTTTTTTTTTTTGAGACAGAGTCTTACTCTGTCGCCCAGGCTGGAGTACAGTGGCATGATCTCAGCTCCCTGCAACCTTTGCCTCCCAGGGCCTAGTGATTCTCATGTCAGCCTCCTGAGTAGCTGGAGTTACAGGTGCGCACCACCATGCCCAGCTAATTTTATGTTTTTAGTAGAGACAGGGTTTCGCCATGTTGTCCATACAGGTGTCGAACTCCTGACCTCAGGCAATCTGCCTGCCTCAGCCTCCCCAAATGCTGGGATTACACGTGTGAACCGCTGTGCCTGGCCGGTGTTTCACTTTTTGAGGTTTCAGTTACCTGAGGTCAACAGGCATCTGAAAATACTAATTTTGAGAGAGAGAGAGTGTGAGAGACCACATTTACATACCTTTTATACAGTACATTGTTATAGTTCTATTTTATTATTATTGTTGATCTCTTTTATTATTTATTATTATTGTTGATCTCTTACTGTGCCTAATTTATAAATTAAAATTTATCCTAGGTGTGTATGTATAGGTGAAAGCATAGAATAGATAGGGTTTGGTACTATCCAGTTTTCAGGCATCACTGTGGGTGTTGGAACGCATCTCCCGAGGATAAGGGGGGCTACTGTCGGTGTGAACCTGATTAGATCTCAACTGAAACTTTTTTGTCACATGAGGTCATCAGTTGAATTTCATGCTTGCATGTAGGTTTAGATTTTAATTATTATAGTGTCAGCATAACAAATGAGAGTCATACAAACTATTGTTTCATGACAAAGTGGTTCAAACTCATAATTAAAAAAATTAATAATAGATTTTTGTTCTACTTGAGGTTTTGTAGTGTTGTATAAAGCTTGAAAACTTGGAAATTGTTTTACTTAAAACCCAGTTAAAATAATTTGATCTTTTGCTTTTACATCATAGAGTGGCACAGTAAGAATTGTAATGGAAGGTGTTATTTTTACATATTTTTTTCTTTTTTTTTTTTTTGAGACGGTGCCTTGCTCTGTCACCCAGGCTCTAGTGCAGTGGCGTGATGTCAGCTCACTGCAACCTCAGCCTCCTGGGTTCAAATGATTCTCCTGCCTCAGCCTCCTGAATAGATGGGATTACAGGCGTAAGCCACCATGCCCAGCTAATCTTTGTATTTTTAGTAGAGACAGGGATTCACCATGTTGGCCAAGCTGGTCTTGAACTCCTGAACTCAAGTGGTCCGCCCACCTTGGCGTCCTAAAGTGCTGGGATTACAGATATTAGCCACCATGCCCGGGAGTGTTCTACATATTTTCTTTAATCTAAGAGCAGAGCCGTCTTTATATATTTTTATTTTTTTCCACTAGAGGGCTCTGTTGCCCTTTGATATAATTAAACAAAAGAGGCAGCATTGCAATATAGTTCTCTTCCTCTCAGTCCGTCTTGCTTTCATTTTGGTTAAATAATGTCTTTTACTTTTCTGACATATCTTTTAGGTCTTCTACTTCTCTGTGATGGAGTTCAAACTGAAGACTGTTACTAGTGTCATGTTTGTTTCTTTTTCTCTCTCTTTTGTTTTAGTTGTATAAAATGCCAGGGATGAAGGGATCTACTTTATAAAAAGGCCCATTGTGTTCAGGGAGCAGCCTGTTCTGCCAAATCACACAAGGGCATGTGTTTTCATGACATTATTGCTTTTGAGTGTGCTGGCCTAGCAGTAATATTTTTTTTTCCTAAGTGGAAATTGTAATATTTACGTATTAATACCTCTGTTTAAGGTTCATTTTGAACGCCTTGGTGACCCTAGGTTTTTTTCTTTGTTTTTTTTTTTTGAGATGAAGTCTTCCTCTGTCACCCAGGCTGGTGTGCAGTGGCATAATCTTGGCTCACTGCAACCTTCGCCTCCTGGGTTGAAGCAGTTCTTCTGCCTCAGCCTCTCGAGTAGCTGGGAGTCCAGGCACCCGCCAACACGTCTGGCTAATTTTTGTATTTTTAGTAGAGACAGGGTTTCACCATCTTGGCCAGGCTGGTCTTGAACTCCTGACCTCATGATCCAGCCATTTCGGCCTCCCAAACTGCTGCGATTCCAGGCGTGAGCTACTGCGCCCGGCAACTCTATGTTTTTTCCTAAGAATATGGTGTCCCTTGCCCCCTGCTTACCAGCCTTACCCCGTGTTACATAATTTATTGTAACTAAATTGTTTATTAATGATACATTCTTGCTGTAGAAGAAAACGTGTCCTTTTGGGCTCAGTACAGTATATGTTTCTTAAATAAGAGTGATCATATTAAACCAGCTACTTAATGTGAAGCAGATACCCAGTGTTCTCCATGTACAGTCTTAAGGAGGGTAATTTTTGTTTTGGCTCTGTAATTATGGTTTGAGGCAGCCCATTAATCGCATATTTCAGCTGTCAAATAGAAATTTGGCCCAGGAAGGAATACACTTTGGCTTTACAAAACTGCTTATTTTCAAATTTTTAAATGGGGACAAAAACGAATATGCTATATTATATACTTTTATTTATATATATATTTTTTTCTCATTAACTTTTTCTCTTTTGAAAATGCAAGAGCCTGAAAAACATTGTAAATATACTTGTAACATTGCAAAGCTATTTCACCAGAGTAAAGATGTTTTGGTTGTTCATATGCAAGTGTGTTCGTTGTTTATCTAATAAATTGTTAAAACGAGATGGCGATTCTGGGAATTATTATAGACTTCATAATAAATGAGATGCTGACAGTTGAAACCCCCTTGACCGTTGCCTATTTGCTATGACACAGACGTTCTTGGACTTTTGTAGCCTATATATGTGAGCAGATAGGAATCCTCAGCCTTCTCCAAAATAAGGTTTGGGTCACTAGGAGGCCTTGTTGGAAAGATCTCGTAAATTAAGGCACCAGTAGATGGATGAAAAAGCAGGTTCCAATAGCTCGCTGTTAGCTTCTTGCCTTAGTTTAGTTTCTTGCCTAAATTTGTGATCTCCATTTTGGCTTCATAAATAACAGTACATTTCTTCAAGTGCTGGTGTCGGTCTACACAAGCCTAACTGAATGGGGTACATAGGAAGGGTTGCATTGTGTGACATGGTTTAAATCTAATTGTTTTAAGTCTTTGAGTTATTTGTTCACCAGGCTGTGCTTGATGGTTTTACTTTTTGTGATTTTTGGAGCCTTCATGTTAGAAGCCATAGTCATATGGTGCTCTCTGAAAGCAAAACAAGGTTTCTTCACTAGACTCTAAGAGGAGATCTGAGATGGTGGGCATGAACGAGAGACAGAGAGACGTGGGGGCGGGGAGGAAACTCCTATTTCATTGTCTCTACTATTTCTACCTAGGTGGAGGATAACTAGCCAGATGAACAGAGCTAAGCCTTTTGTATAAAGTTTATTTCATATAAAGAGGAACAAAATCAGAATCAAATTTCTTCTGTAGTTGCACGGAAACTGAAGTTAAAGCTAATACAACGTTCTTCATTTTTACCCTTAGCTCTAAAATGTACTTAATTGTTACAGATTAGTATTTATTGATTATAATATTGTATTACATTGATGGCCATTTAAAATTTATGAAGATTCCATACTTGTCATATTTAATTCTCACCACTGTGCTTATAGCTGTCTTGTCATAATGTCGAAGGAAAGAGAAGGGAGGTGAGGTAACGTGCTTGAGATCATACAACTCTTGGGTGGCGGGTGCCCGCAGGATAGATGAGAGGGTGATTGACTCCGTGCCTGGGGCCCCTTCCACTGTACATGCCACCGTCCTGTTGGGAGGAATAACAGCACAGTCCTGAACAAGCTCTTTCTAAGCAGCTCATTCAGTTTGTTAATCTTGAGTTTGGAATCAACCAATTTATTTAAACCCGTGAAGGCTCGCTCTGTGCCCGGTCAAGTGCTGGGAGTGGCATCTGTGGGGAGGGCCAAGGCAGATGTCGTTTCCGGACTGCATTGGATCCTGGATTCTGAAGCTGAAGCTTAGGAGTGGGCATGGTGGTTCACGCCTGGAAACCCAGCCCTTTGGGAGGCCGAGGCAGGAGGATTGCTTGAGCTCGGGTTCGAGAGCAGCTTGGGCAACATAACAAGACCTTATCTCTACCAAAACACATTTGTTTTAAAAGCTGAAGCTTTCTTTACCAAAACTTCTTTGGTATTATGATTCTAAAACAAACATTGAGGAATAAATCTGGGGGAATGGGAAGTAACATTCATTAAGCGCCTGTATATGCCAGGTGTTAGGCTAGATTGGCTTGATAAGCATTCTCATTTAATATAAGTAATTATTTTAAAGGTTATTGTGATTAACATGTATTTCTTATGGAAAATTTAGAAAGCGAAGAAAAATAAGAATAAAAGATTTAAAAAAAACCCCAATTCTTACCAGTTAGAAGTATACTATTAATATTTAGCATATATGATTATAAGCATGTTTTCCCTTCTTTTGTGATTTTTCTATTTAACTCTAAATTGTGATTATCTTTCTGTGTTGTTAAATACTCTGCATCTTAAATGGCTGCATAGTATTCCATTATGTGGTTCCAGCTCTTCTCCCAGTGTGGTACGTTCGGGTGGATTCCAGCTTTTTAATAGCTATGGAATGGAGAAGCACATTTTGTAATTAAATGTTTGTACCCCTCCGTGACTCTCCTATAGTTTCATTTTGTGGAGGTGGAATTGCTGAATCAAGTGATTTGCTCGCCAACCTTAACATCTTGAGTTGTTTTGTCAAACTGCCCTGGAAGATTGTACCAGTTTGAATGCTCCTTTGCCCAGCGTCCTTGCCAAACGTGAGAATTAGAATTTTTAAAAAATATCACTTAAATTTGCCTATCTCTGATGATCAGCAAGATTGATAGGCTTTTCTTATGTCTGGCCATTTGTTTTTTCACGAATTGCCTTTTCATCTTATATGCATGACTATTGGATATGTATCGATTGCTAATTGATTGCTTGCCTCATGTGCTATAATTTAATTTTCAAAATGTCCCTTAGAAGTTAATTTATAAAGTGTCTATTACTTTAAGTACCTATTCAATCCTGTGATCAAGAGGAAATTCACAGAGAAAGAAATTGGCCTAACTCCTCAGTTTGTTTCACTAAAATCTTTTAAGCACACATCTTGTCTGTTATGCCAGCTGCAAGTCAAATCAAAGGCACTGTTGCTTTGGTACCCGCATTTAAGGAGGGAATACCCCAGAAAAACTTGGCCGGCTTCGCAATGGTGGTGGAGTCCCAAGATGACACAGTAGGCAAGATTTGATTACTTTGGTTATGGAAATTTCCCCTAGATCTTCTATTAATGACAGTAACAGCGCTTCAGAGCTTTTCTGTGCATTCTCTCATTTGATGAGCCTGCTCTCAGGTGGAGAAATTGTACCATTGCTGAAAATAGCTTTGCTGACAGTTAGGGCAAGCTTCATCGGTAGCAGGTTTCTATCTGGAAAGATGTAGGAGAGAAACACTGACTCTGGAAGCAGACGTGACCTAGTTTGGAAACCTGGGATAACCACTTCCTATCTGAGTGACCCAAGCGAGTTACTTTCCTTCTTGGAACTCCTGTTCCACCTCTGTGCAATATGGATAGTGCTTTTAGTTTGCAAAGTTGTTAAAGATGGGAACTCCAGAGTGCCCAGGGAATTGTGTGCTCATCGTTGCAGGCGTTTAATAACGTGTAGCCATTTCTGGAATGGGAGGCAAGAGGATCGAGTTACCACTGAAATTAGTTTGGTATTTGCCTAGCTTCCTGCTTCCCAGGTCCTCAAGAGGCTGCCATAATCTCTGTGAATTTGTCCTAAAATGACCTGTATAAATACTGCTTTAGACGTTGACTTGTCTTTGGTATGAAGGAAAACATTTTAGAATTTTTTTGGTTGGAGGTCAGTAGCTTCATCCAGAAAAGAATAATCAAATGGAAAAAAAAAAAAAAACCCACCCAGACAAGATTATTTTTGTTACAGTCAAGGAACAAAAAAGGATATATTAAAGTTGGGGGAAAAAGAGAAGGAAAACTATTATTCTTTAAAACTGTTATACCATGCATCACGGTAACATCTTTGTTACTGAGAGTTCTGCATTAGCACACTTGTTCACTCTAGTTTGTGATAGTTTACAGGACTGCCTGGTGTATTAAGCAGAAATGCACAACTTTGCTGCCCCATTTTCTTGATCATATCCAAGAAGGTGTCAGTGTTTGAATACAGTTTTATTGGCACTTAAAAAGCCAGGACAGTTTTATCGGCATCTACTGGACATGCTAGGAAGAGAGTTGTAATTTGGCACAGATTGTCTTTAACTTGGGTGACTTAAGGCAAGTCACTTAACCATTTTGAGCCTTACTTTCCTCGTTTGAAAAATCAAGAGAATAATAACTTCTCTGTCACATACTGTTTTGTACAGATCAAGTAAAACAATATGTGAAATGCTGTCATGAAGAATTCCAAGAGTGTATGAATATAGGGTTGCTGGCGTTTGGGGAAAAATAATAGTTATAGAAGAAAGTGTCCTACAGGGAAGATTAGGGTTGGAAGAAGATGGAGGAAGAGAGTAATTTAATTCCTTAATGGACAGGATAAATTAAGAGCTCTTGACTTTTGTTGTTGTTGTTGTTGTTAGGATATGGGGAGAGGTTTCTACAAATATCTTCTTCAGGGTTTACAAAGTGAACCAGATGGCCGGTAACAGGGTTGCATGTCATGCAATTGATTGGGTGGTGATGACCAACATTTTAATGATGCGATCCCGTTTAAAGTTGACAGGCTCTGACTCTAGCCAGTTATTCAGGAGCAGAAACTTGATGCAATAAGAAGGGAACCTGCAGAGGCAGAAACTTCCGTGGGGTGCAGTTGTGTTGAGATTACACAGGTGGAAATGTTGCGAGTTCTTGGGTGATGCAATTTCTTCCTGCTTGCCTTAAGTTTCACCTGCCCAGGTCCTTACTTCTGTTCACAGTGGAGCATGAATTTAGACGCAGACTGGGGATTCAGACACACACGGGATGCTCCCTGCTTATATAACATCAACAAAATTGCCGACCACATCTTGATTATAGAAACTCTTTTTCCTGGTGATCACACAAAGCAAAAGAATGAAAATAATCAATCTCTTTCAAATGGAGAGACTCCGCTGTGTCAGCCACCGTTGGCTATAAGCATGAACTCTCAAAACTTTTTGTATCTTGCAATATAATGTCTTCCAACTGTCTTTGGTTTTACTGTGTAGCTGTGTGGTACAGCAAGGCAGCTGTGGCTTCTAAATTCAGCTTGGTTTGAGAAGCTTCTATCAGCTGAGAGATCATCAGTGCATTCCAAATGGCATTAAAAATGCTATTACAACTTTATCTATTAGGAAAGGAAGTTTCAATTCTAAGTTCATGTACAGTTAGTAGATTGAGTGTGTGACAAGGTAGAGAGCTCTGTAGTAGATCCATATGGGGAACATCTCAGTCAGGGTATGGAGTCAGATTTTTGGCAAGGGATACCATCCTTTCAGCCTGAAAAGCTGACTTGGTAGCTGTCAGCCTGTGTGCATGAGGGCCTTGTTCCTCCCAGGCCTAGCGTCGCCACTTGCCCAGTGTTTCTTTTTTATTGCCTGCTGGCCTGATCCGGCAGGGATTTGGGAAGCTAGTCGCGTTGGTGTGTCGTCATGATGACACTGTTAGTGATTAACTTACCCAAGTGTACATGTGTGCATCTCACTTGTATGTTGCTTACATGTTTACTTAATTATTGGGAAGGTGTATTAGTGTCCTGTTGCTGCTATAATGGACCACCATAACTCAGTGCTTCTGTGCTGCGAACCTAAGATTATAGGCAGTCATAACACAGTGTTAAGTATTTGTGTATCTAAACATAGAAATGGTACAGTAAAAATACAGTGTTGTAATCTTATGGGACTGCCATTGTGTGTGCAGTCCGTTATCGTGTGATAGTGATTAAGGGAGGTGGACATTTTTGTGTTTGCTTATTTCCATAAGCTCAAGGGGAAAGCTTCCCAATCAGCCTTTAGGACAGAGGTAAGAACTGGTTGGTGGCCTGGAGCCTGGATCTGGCCTCCAGATGTTTTTTGTATGGACTACACAAAAATGGTCTATAGTGAGATTTTTCCTTTTTTTTATTGGACTACTTGCCAGCCTACTAAAATCAGGATATTTTACTTAAATGTAGATTTATGACAGTTTTGAAAAATCAGAATGAGTATTGTGGACTAAATGTTTATGTTTTCCCCTAAAATTCCTATGTTGAAACCCCAATCTTAAGGTCATGGTATTTGGACATGGTTGTGTCCCCACCGAAATCTCATCTTGAACTATAGTTCCCATAATCCCCGTGTGTTGTGGGAGGGACCCGGTGGGAGATAATTGAATCATGGGGGCGCTTACCCTCATGCTGTTCTCATGATAGTGTGTGAGTTCTCGTGAGATCTGATGGTTTTATAAGGGGCTTTCTTCCCTTTTGCTCGGCACTTCTCTTGATGCTGCCATGTGAAGAAGGACGTGTTTGCTTCCCCTCCTGCCATGATTGTAAGTTTCCTGAGGTCTCCTCAGCCACGCGGAACTGTGAGTCAATTAAACCTCTTTCCTTTATAAATTACCCAGTCTTTGGTATGTCGTTATAGCAGCATGAGAACAGACTAATACAGGGGCCTCTGGGAGGTGATTAGATCATGAGGGTGGAGTCCTCATAAGTAAAATTTGTTTGTGCCCTGATGAGAAGAGGACAGAGTGTTAGCTAACTTTCCTTAAGCTATGTGAATGTGAGAACACAGTGGGAAGGCAGCCATCTGTAACCAGTAGGAGGGCCCTCCCCAAGAGTGTGACCCTGCTGCCACCTTGACCTTGGACTTTAAGCCTCCAGAACTGTGTTAAAGAAATGTCCACTGTTTAAGCCACTCGGTTCGTTATATTTTGTTACTGCAGCTTGAGCTGACTATGGCTTATGTCTGTCAAGAAACATAGTTGCACTGAGGTTGACCAGAGGTGTTCCTATAGGCTGACCCCCTGTAGGCAGGCACAGGCTATTTTCCATGGTCAGTTTATCTCCCTGCTTCCTGTAGAGACTTGAGCTTAGATCCTTGGTTTAGAGTCTGCAATGAAAAGTGTGTGAAGATATTGGAGTGACTTGCTGATAGCCAGTGCCACACCATTATTCAGGCTTTTGTGCAATTAGCAAACATTTATTGACTACTGAGTACCAGGTGCTAAGACTTCATTGTAGAAACAGACAGGGTCCCTGCCCTTATGGAGGATACAGAACACACCAAAATGCAGTCAGCTTCAGTGAATGGCAGAGATATGATCTGAGAAGTGTGTCAGGCAATGTCATCGTTGCACGACCCTCATAGGATGTACTTACACAATCCTACGTGGTATAACCCACTATACACCGAGGCTATATGGGATAGCCTATTGCTTCCAGGCTGCAAACTTGTACAGCATGGTACCATACCAAATACTATAGACAGTCATAACAAAGTGGTAAGTGTTTGTGTATCTAAACACAGAAATGGTACAGTAAAAATACAGCATTATAATCTTAGGGGACTGCCGTTGTATCTGCAGTCCATTGTTGATCAATGTGTTGTTATGCAGTGTGTGACTATATCAGCAGCTTGATCTTTGTGCTTTTAGAGAACATTTAAATTGATTTGCTTTTGTGAGACAGGGTCTTGCTCTGTCACCCAGGCTTGAGTGCATCATGTGGTCATAGCTCATTGCAGCCTCTACCTCCCAGGCCAAGTGATCCTCTCACCTCAGCCTCCTGAGTAGCTGGGACTACAGGCATGCGCCACCATTCCTGGCTAATTTTTTTTGTATTTTTAATAGAGATGAGGTCTTGTTATGTTGCCCATGGTGGTCTTGAACTCCTGCGCTCAAGCAGTCCACTTGCCTCAGCCTCCCAAAGTACTGGGATTACAGGAGTGAGCCATCACATCTGGCCAAACTCTGGGTAGTTTCTAATTCTTTCTGTATTTCTATTTGTATTTAAAAGTATAGGATACTAAAATATTTTTTTTTCTTTTTTTTGAGATGGAGTCTCACTCTGTTGCCCAGGCTGGAGTGCAATGGCCCGATCTTGGCTCACTGTAACCTCCGCCTCCCAGGTTCAAGCGATTCTCCTGCCTTAGCCTCCTGAGTAGCTGGGATTACAGGCATGTGTGCCACCACGCCCAGCTATTTTTTTGTATTTTTAGTAGAGATGGGGTTTCAGCATGTTGGCCAGAGTAGTCTTGAACTCCTGACCTTGCGATCCTCCTACCTCTGCCTCCCAAAGTGCTGGGATTACAGGCATGAGCCACCGCGCCTGGCAAGTATTTTTTTTTTTTTTCATACATGAGGAAACATCTAACAGCAAATATGTTCTTATAAGTTAAAAAGAACTTTTGCTATTTTGAATGACACTCTCATTAAGTCTTACTACTAGTCTCTGATTTTTCTTTTTTCTTTTTCTTTTTCTTTTCTTTTTTTTTTTTTAGAGACAGAGTCTCACTCTGTCGCCCAGGCTGAAGTGCAGTGGTGCTATCTCGGCTCACTGCACGCTCCACCTCCGGGGTTCACGCCGTTCTCCTGCCTCAGCCTCCCGAGTAGCTGGGACTACAGCCACCCGCCACCATGCCTGGCTAATTTTTTTGTATTTTTTAGTAGAGACGGGGTTTCACCGTGTTAGCCAGGATGGTCTTGATCTCCTAATCTCGTGATCCGCCCACCTCGGCCTCCCAAAGTCCTGGAATTACAGGCGTGAGCCACGACGCCCGCCCGGCCTTGATTTTTCTTAACCTTTATTTCCACTTATGCATCTTCTGAGTAACTATAAAGAAAAGCAAAATCTACAATAGGTATGGAGTGAGTGCAGAGTTACCATCAGCTTGAACAAATGTGTGTATCTGTGGTCAAGTTTAATTGCTTATTCTGTAATTTATATTAATCACGTTTCCATTGCTTGCCTTGTGTTAATAAGTATGCGGCCATGTGATGATTTTTTAAAAGGTCATCCAGTATCTTGATGTCCAGTCCATGCTTATAACCCGAGCAGTTTATGTACTCTTGAGATGGTATGTGCTAAACATGAGTAGCTAGTCTGAGTGGCAGGCTTACCCATTTTATTTTGTGGGCAGATTTCTCTTACAGTTCTGGCTGGGTTTCTTTTACTTTGGCTTCTTTGCTTTGTTCCTGTTACGACTTAGCCCTGTAGCTCTGGGCTCTTCGATTCTCATGTGCTGATGGTGTAGCTGAGTTCTGCTAATGCTGGTTATTAATCTGACAATCTATACCAGGGAGGTTTTATAATTGCCATAATTCTTTTTTGCTCCGTTCCATTTCCCAGCTTCTCAAATGGGGTGGCAGCTGCAAAGCACAGTATTTGAACATGAAGTAGAGAATTGTCACTTCAGCTTATGATTTTACATTCTGTCAAGGCTGCAGGGAAAGCGGTCCTGTTTCTGGATGGTATTTGGATCTACAAATTCCAAGCAAACTTTTTACTTCTTACTGTGTAGAATGGAAGGGTTAGCCAAATTAAGATCTCAGCATCAGCCTTGAGGGAATGACTTCTAGATGCCGTGTATTACTGGTTATAAAGCTAGTCTTGTTTGGATTGCAGAATTTAATCATGTTTAACTTTTCAAAGGATGCTTTTAAAAAAACTTTATCCGCGTGTTATGTTTAAACTGAAAAGTACCTGAAAGTGAAATTTTTATGTGTTTTTACTTTTTTTGAAAGATGGAGTCTTGCACTGTCACCGATGCTTGAGTGCAGTGGCTCAATCTCAACTCACTGCGAGGTCCACCTCCTGGGTAAAAGAGATTCACCTGCTTCAGCTTCCCAACTAGCTGGGACAACAGGTGTGTGCCACCACGCCCAGCTAATTTTATATTTTTAGTAGAGATGGGGTTTCACCGTGTTGGCCAGGCTGGTCTTGAACTCCTGACCTCAAGTGATCTTCCCGCCTTGGCCTTCCAAAGTGCTGGGATTACAGGCTCATGTCACCATGCCTAGCTAATTTTTGTATTTTTAGTAGAGATGGGGTTTCACCATGTTGGCCAGGCTGGTCTGGAACTCCTGACCTCAGGTGATCCACCCACCTTGGCCTCCCAAATTAGTGGGATCACAGACATGAGCCAGCATGCCTGGTCTGAAATAATTTCAAATTAACCCCTGAGGAACAAATGCTCACGACTTTAAATCAATAGAAAAATCAAACTACTAGAGCCTCCAGACTGCATGTCATGCATAGAAGGATAATCCTAGGGAAGCTAGCTCACAAAAGCAAGGGAGATACCTGCAAGGCTGAGCTGAGCTTGCAAGGGAAGAAAAATATTACAGAGTTGTCAGGTTTAGAAATAAGTGATTCCAAATTTACAGCCAATGGACCGTAGATTCCTTCCATCTTCTTAAGAGATTTTGTGCCTCTTGCCCAGGTATTATCCCTAAGATGTGTTTTCTTAAATGTACCTAGACTGTTTCCTTAAAGAATTGTTTTTGTATGGTGTGGCTCTATGTGTCTGTGTTTCTCATGTTGGTTGGGAGAACTAACCCTTGTGACGAATAAGAAATGGCAAACATTGTTAATGTTGACTTTACTATTTCCTCAAATATTAGTATTGGATTTTAGAGTCAACATGCTAGCAGGATGGCTTTATTTTAAAACCATGTGATAGAAAGCTATCTGCTATTATTGATAGCATTTCTGGATGGCTGTCAGAAGTCTTTCTTTAGAAATTTAACCATATTTTTAATGGTGGGCATTGCAGTCAACAATAGTACAGACTTTGCAGAGACTGTTTTTTTTTTTTTGGGGTGCAGTGAATACTTCGCAATGCCTGCTGAATTTTACTTATTCTTGAAGTCTTTTTGGGAACCGTTGAGCCTCTCTTCTCTTAGTTTCCTTTGGCCTTTGTTTTTATTATGGCAATTGGTGTGAGATTTTTCCTTTTCATTACTTCTTTTATTCAGAGCACATCTCTAGGTTATCTCTTCATTCTCTGTTTAGTTTCATATTTTACTTTAATTTCTGTACATCAATATCTGCCGTTACAGTATTTAAGCTCTTGGAAGCATCAGGCATTTGTTAACTTCTTGAGAAAATAAAGCACTCCACTGTTGTTATGAGCTGCCTACGGCGAGTGAAAAATTCACAATATTTGGCCAAACTTGGGATCATTTAGGTGTTGTTTGCAATTAATGGCAGGAGATATTTTCCTTGTTGTTAAGAGTATAACACTGGTTTTAGAAAGTTTGATCAATGTTTTTCTCCATGTTAGATGTGAAAAGAACCAGGAGAGTGTGAGGATATTGGTAATATTGTCATATGGTGATCCCACTGTGGATAAATATGCAAGAGAGAAAATCCAGAAGAAAGCATTTCACTGAAGCCTGGGGACATTTCTGGTGACATATGGTGCTGATGGCACAGTGAGAATGGGAGAGGGCAGAAGCAATGCACAGATAGAAAGGGTGTCACCTGCCCACTGAAAAATCCCAGTGCCATAACAATGCAGTCCCTGCAATACAGACAAACGTGACCCCCACCATTCCTGTAAATGAAGATGGGGCCTTGCTGAGAAATAGAAGATGCAGATTCCACCCTCAGGCTTCCCCTCTTGGGATGCAGAGAAAACTCACCCACGTGCAACAACTCAAGGGTCGTTATTTACCTAGCAAAGTGTTCACAGGACAGTGTTTGAAATGTACAACATGCCTTTTCATGTTGAGTTTGGAGCTTGATACTAGCAAGCTCTACTGTGGTTTACCAAGTGTGAGGGACTATTTCTTTCTGAGAAGGAGGGGAGGCTTTAGTTTCCTTGAATGTCTAATAGTGTTTGAGTTTCCTTTTAGAAGCATAAAAGAAGTACAGTTGGCAGAATCTGGATTTTTAACTATACAGTTGCTGGAGTTATTATCTCACTAAATTGAATTTTGTTAATGTTGTTCAGATATTATTATAGAAGCCAGCTTTACTGACTTCTGCACATTCAGTCATAGGAGATTCTTCCATTCTGTGAACTTAGATTTCTTTTTTCTATCCATGACATTTATCTAAATCAGGCTTTCTTTTCTTTCTACTAAATTTTTCAATTACCAATAGGCTATGAGAATAATTAGACTGACAGTATTACCGAAAAAAACAAAACAACAACAACAACAACAACAAAAACACCTTCTACTAAAACTGACCCAAAAAGATAATAGCAGGGAAAATGACATGTCGGTTTGTGATTCCTTTTTTGCTTGTCAGTCCTTTTGGGAGTTGAACATAAAAGCACATGTACCTCTATGTGACTTTTGAGACGTCTAGAATAGAGAATTCACCTTTGCAGCTGGAATTTATTCAGCATGCAAATGTGGGTGGGTGATTGTTTTATAGATGCGTGGTGTTGAATGATGGTAGGTGTGATAACTATATATAAAATTATATTAAAGTCTGAGAGGCGCTTTTATGAGGCCGGCTGGAAATGGCATCTGATTTTCTTATGGCTTTTTCACGTCCATTTTGATGAATCTATTTATTACTTCTATAATGAGTAGTACACATGGTTGGTTAGCCGAGTTATTGAACTTTATCAACCTTGGCTGAAATTCACAATGCGTGCCAAACTTGTTGTAACATGTAAGAAATTACATCTGGGCTAAAAGGTTCAATAATGATTACTCTTATAATGGAGTCTTTTACAAAGCAAGGGATTTCATGATATGCCAGTGCTTTTAAAAAATTATCATGATACAGTGAAACAAGGAATAACGTGTAGCTGGAAAAATAGTATTTGCTTGTAATATACATTCAGATTCATAATAGGCTTATTTGATTCCCAGGACAGGTTGAGCAGAGGATGCTGTTTCCTGGGTGTATGCTTTGCTGTTTACTGAGTCATGTCTCTCTCTTTAGACCTTACTGGATCTAGTCTTCATCATGTGGCCTGTGAGCTCTTTCCAATCTAGAGGACAAAACCTAATAAAGTGCTGTCATATCACATCCGTTTATGAGTTTCAAACTGAAATGAAATGTGTAGCCATGCTATTCTTAAGTTACAGAGACTTGAGGAACATAGAGCTTTTGACTCTCACTAGAGAAATCTAAGCACAGGTTGGTTTGTGAACCTGTAAAGAGATGTTGGGGTTTTGAGAGGTCTATCAAATAACACACTTTCCTTTTCCCAAGTTACTACCTAACTGAGCAGTGAGACCACCCATTAGGCAAATGGAAGACTACAACATCATCTGAGTCATTCATGAAGCTGATACTGGAGAATATGTATAGCTGTGTGAGCTGGTGGGCTTTCTAACCCTGACCACCACAATTAGACAGGATAGTGGGTCAGTGCTAGGTCAGGCCAGACCTCCCCAGAGGGCAGACCCCACTCCTGCAGCATGTTCAAGACAGTGCAGTAGAGCAGGGTGTGTGCTGTCTGTAAGGGGAGAAGAGAGGCAGGGATGCATGTGCCCGGTTCTCACTCCTGGAATTACCATTCACATACCATTCACAACATAAGTTGAATCAGCTCCCTTGAGCAGGAATAAGTGAGTGGCAGAGGGGGTCAGGGATGTTAATACAAGTGGAGATCCCTTCACCCAGAAAGACACATCTGAAATGGAGAAGATGCCTTTTTCCTCATGCAACCAATAAGAGAGTGATGAAAATTATGACGCCTTGGGAAATAAGATTGCAATGTAAATGTGTGTCCACCCCCTAGTTTTCTTTTGGATTGTGAATCCTCACCCTCTGATACCTAGACATGCGGTTTTGACGTCTATGCTTTTCAGCTTGCCACTTCTGGGGCCTGGCACAGTATTTTTCACCCCTGAGTCTCAGTTTCCTCATCTGTAAAATGGGAACCGTGACGTCGGCATCACAGAGTTGTGAGAATTTGATAAGGTTGGATGAAAGCAACTAGTGTGGTGTTTGACCGCTTGAGTTCGTTCATGAGGAATTTCCTTACTTATTGTTTTGTGTCTAGGACGAAGTTGTTATTTTCTTCTTATGGATGACTTCATGTATATGCCACCACAGAGGGAATTACCATTTTTCTTAGTAGGTAAAAAGGAGCTGGGTTAAGATGCACCGTCATATGAAATAGGGAAAAAGTGTTTGCTTGAGTTTTAGATTCATGAAACAGTCTGCTGAGGGATTCTAAAGTTGTTGTGGTCTCTGTTCCACTTTGGGAGTTTGATAAAAATTGGCCTGTTTTATTTGACAGGTCTTAGGTTGTGTGCAAAATTGTCAACAGATAATAAAAGTTGTTTGCAAAGCTATGGCTCTATGTGCTGTACTTGAGCAGTATCCATACTCTTAATAGAATTGATAGATGAAAGCAGGTCTTTTTCCATATCCGTTTAGACCCAAGTCTTATCCATAGTGTGTGGATATCCCAAACAGCACAAGAGGAAGTGAAAGGAACAGAGTGGGTGAGCCAACCACTGTTCAAAGGAAACAGAACCTCGCTCAGGGGAAATGAGAATTCTTCTGATCAGCTTCTGAATGGATGCAATGAGGAAAGTTGTCTAGCAGATTGTTCTTGGCCAGCTGTCTAAATGGCTTGCTCCATCCTATTCAGGAGAGCTGATGGTAGGGCTGTAGAAGAGTCACAAAACATCACACAACAACGCCAGTCCCTCTGATAATCCTGCAAGAGCCAGCACAGTTTTGCTGACAGCACAGTCTGCTGTTTAATTATTGTGTGTTCGATGACTTACCTCTTTTTAATTTAATTAAATTTTTTTCTCAGATTAAGAGCCATGCTATTATGCTTGCCAACGGACATTTAAAACATGCAACTGATTTGTTTTGTTTTTTATAATGCTTCCGTAGAGCTCAGCTGAGCAGTAAAGATATGCTCATGATGTGGTTAGCTCAGAATAAGGATGTGAAAACCAAAAGGGAAAGGAGGAGAGGAGTGAATCTGGCACTTACCTTTCAGTGGGGCCTGAGTGCAAATTCTTCCTACCTCCATATGAGAGAACAGGGAAAATTAAAGAATAAATGTCTCTGGGTTTAATGCAACTTTATTAAGAAATAAAAGTCTGATAAGAATCCATATCTTTTGAAAGAATTTTTCTTAATTCCTTATTTTTCCGTCCTGCATGGTAATAAAACACAGTGGGGACAGCCCACCCTGAGAAGTCACCAGGCATCTGCCTGCCTTCAGTAGCAATCACCCAACTGCTGTAGACCCTAATCAAGCTTTCAAGAACCATATGCAGCACGCTGTGGGAGGGTCCCAGTGAAGTGCTTAATGCGCCGCTCCACGGATGTGAGAGGGGAGCAAATGCTCAAAATGGGGCTTCTGAATTGCAATCATCATTTGGCATCTCCATTACCTACAGCTGCTCAAAGACGTTCCCCCCATGCAACTGTTTCGTGCAACTCTTAACGTTTGCAACAACAAGGCCTCTGATGCAGACAACCCGTTTATACCTCTGGGTGGCTGAAACCTTCATGGTTTGTTGTAAAGAAAGGTACACAGTCCCACCAATCAGACCGTGTCTAGAATATTACGTTCATTTGGGGGTGGCGCATAGAGAGGCTAAAGGATGGCAAAGTCATAGAGTCATGTCCTAGGAGCAACCCTTAAAGGAAGAGTGAAAGGTTGGTTAGTTGGTAGAAGAAAAGATTTATGTAAATTAGTTCTCTCAGTAGCTATCTAGGAGAGAGATAATCCTAGCTTTCTTCAAGGGACAGAACCAGGACCAATGGACAGAATCTGCAAGAAGGCAGCATTTAACTGCTTAGAATTGCAGGGGGTGGGGTTGGAGAGAGGGTGTTGCTTTTCTAATGATTCACATTGTATAAAAAGCAGACAGTAGGCCTGGCACCGTGGCTCATGCCTGTAATCCCAGCACGTTGGGAGGCCAAGGCAGGCGAATCATGAGGTCAAGGGTTCAAGACCAGCCTGGCCAACACGGTGAAACCCCTTCTTTACTAAAAATACAAAAAATTAGCTGGGCGTACTGGCAGGCGCCTATAATCCCAGCTACTCAGGAGGCTGAGGCAGGAGAATTGCTTGAACCCAGGAGGCGGAGGTTGCAGTGAGCTGAGATTGCGTCACTGCACTCCAGCCCAGGCGATAGAGTGAGACTCCGTCTCTAAATGCATACATAAATAAATAAAAGTAGAGAGTAAGTTTTCTGTATTGAAAATGTCTTAAGAGGTCTTTGTCTTACCTTAGTTTCCTCCAAAAGCAGAACCAGAGAAAAAGATATATTTATGCATAATTTGGGATGTGATTACAAAGAGAGAGGGATGGGAGAATTCAGGAAGGGAGGAGAGGCAATATAAAAATGTGTTTTTTAGTTAGTCATTACTAGAGGCAACTAGTGCTCAACTCCAGGCGCTTTAGGAAATGCATCTCATAGCTGTCTGCCTGCAGAATAAAGGGCATTTATCCACTGGCTTCTGACACCATTGGACAAGGGGGTCCCATAAGTTTTGATGTCCCAGGACTTGGGGTTTGCACATGTGCAAGTGCCAAGCAGGTTCTTGTCGGCGTCCCATGCTGCAGAGTCAGAGAATCTCTAGGACGGAAATGGGGGGATCCATATCGTAGCCCCAGGTGAGGCCATCTGGTTGCATTTGTGTCAAGTTGGTTGAAGACTCCATGGTGGGTGTAACAATAGTTTGAGTAAAATGGAGCTGTGAGCATTTGAAGTGGTGCATGAGAGGTGCCCGATACAGTCCACCCCCTGCACCATGCTCAGATCTCTTAAGACTAAGCAGAGTCTGCCACAGGGTATCCTTAAAGTTAAAAGGCTCTCTGATGGGACTGTTAATGAGTCCCAGTTCGATGAATTCTGGGGCTTTAGCCTTATCTGCTGTGGTATTAGTTTTCTGGGGCTGCTGTAGCAAAGTACCACAAACTGGGTGGCTTAGGACAACAGAAATTTATTGTTTCCAAGTTCTGAAGGCTGGAAGTCTGAAATCAAGGTGTTGGTAGGGCCATACTCCCTTTAAAATCTGTAGGGAAGGACCTTTCCATGCCTCTTTCAGCTTCTGGTAGCCCTAGATGTTCATTGGCCTGTGGCAGGGTAATTCCATTCTCTGCCTCCATCTGCACAAGCCATTCTCCCTGTATCTTTTCACATCATCTTCCCTTTATTCCTGTCTGTCTCTGTGTTCTGATCTCCTCTTCTTCTAAGGGTGACAGTTTTACTGGGTGAGAGCCCACCTTAATGCCCTCAGTTTAACTTGATGACCTCTGCAAAGGCCCTGTTTCCAAGTAAGGTCACATTCTGAGGTACTGGGCTTAGGACTTCAACATATCTTTTTGGGGAGACACAATTTGACCAATAGCAACTATGCTATAAAAGAGATGTTGCTTTTCATCATTGATGCTATCCAATGCATAGCAATCATTCAACAAGTCATTCGAAAGAAATAGGTATTTCCTGAGGGTCTCGTATGTAACTCAGCTCTGCTCTAGGACGTGGTGATTACAGCAGTGAACAAAGTGCTCCTGCCTACGTGCAGCTTACTTTCTTATGGAGCATGATTTTCAGAAGTAATTGTTCTTCTGCCTCGTTATCATCAGACATTAGGAACCAAGGGCGGATTGCCTGCATTCGGATCACAGAGCAAGCTGCCTTGAGCAAGTGAGTTCGAATTGCAAAGGTGTTTAAGCCTAGCTTGGTGGCTGCTTAGTGAGGATGTTGCAGAGGCAATTTAAATGCCGAGCAGGGCTTTGGGTTTGTGATGGTTAAAGTCCATTTCCACTGCGGAGATGGTACGATTGTACGGATGGACATGGTCTGGGCCTCTGTGTGTTTTGTCAAGTATAGAGCACTTCTGTTTATCTTTAAAGGGAACAAACAAAGTGTTTCCAGAGCTCTCTGCTTAAATAAAAAGATTCTAGACCACTGGATGTCAACCCTCCCCATCCCCCTGCTTTTTTTTTTTTTTTTGCATCCTGTACTCCTTTGAGAATATAGTGGAACTTCTGGCCCCATTCTACAGGGGAAAAATAAATGTATTCCTAGCCAGGCATTTGTGTACAATTTTGTGGGGGAGGAAAGGATTGTTCATAGACACTGAATTAAGAAATCCCTATACTTTATGGGAATTGTAATCATTAGTAGCGGTTACGTACACATGCTTCCATTAAATACACAATCTTGCTTTAGAGAGTGTGTTTATTCATAAAAATTCATTGGAATAAAAATAGGATTAGGAATAAAAATATGCATAGAAATATTTGTTATCATAGACACTGAATTAAGAAATCCCTACGCTTTATGGGAATTGTAATCATTAGTAGCAGTTACGTACACATACTTCCATTAAATACACATACTTGCTTTAGAGAGTGTGTTTTTTCATAAAAATTCATTGGAATAAAAATAGGATTAGGACTAAAAATATGCATAGAAATATTTGTTACTTTTTCATTGTAATGGGTTTTTTTGATAGAAATTTATCAGTTAATTAATAAAGTATTATTGATTTCAGAATTATACGGTGCTAAACAGTGGAAATTTCCTAAATAACTGGCAGGTAATGAAAAAAAAATTCAGTTACTGACAGCCTGTCACAGTTGAATCTAAAAGCTAGGGGCAAAATACATATATTCTGTGTAGTTTCCATTTCTAGACCCTGGATTTCTAAATTCTTCCTTATAAAATTTTAAATTTCTTTTTTTTTTTTTTAAAGATGGTGCTCCCTAATTGATTTCCTTCATTTTATTATTTCCTAACAGATTTGATTTTCACAATGAAGGTCATTATTAAAATGCCTCCTTTGGTAGTCAGTAAATATAATTAGTTTAAGAAAACTAGAAATATTTGTTATTAGAATTAGGTGAACATCTAAGTGTCTTATTCATGGAAGCAACATGGTCAATATTTATGGAATTGAATTGAGGCTTTGCAACACTTTCAACCGCTTTTTAAAAAGCAAAATAGTTACTGCCTCTGTGGAAATAGAAATTACCCAACTATTATGTAATGAAAAACTAATGTTGGTTTACTTAAAACAAAACCGTGCAGCAGTGTATTATAGCCACAGGAACGCCTTAGCCAAATGTTAAGTTAATGCAATGAAAACATTTGTAAAAACATTATCAAGCTGCAAAAGAACTAGAAATGCTAGATACTCCCTAGTAGCTGGGTGTTCAAAAACACTTGTCGTTCTCACAGTTATGTTTGTGGTATCTTAGTGGTCATTCACCTTGGATGTGATTCCTCAAGTATGCCAGAAAAGCGTCGTCTTGTGCAAGTGTTGTATTTAGGAAGAACTTTGTGTGAAATCATGACTGTGGGTGAATAACTTTAAATAAATAAATCGTTTTCCTTGATATACAATATTGTGCTACTTTCCACAGAAAGATGGACTCCATACTCTTGACTGTAATGGAGGTTTACAATTTTTCTAATTTCTTATTTAGGCTGATCTGAGCAAAGATGTTCAAATTTCCACTTATTTAAACAAGACAGAGTTTTTGCTACGTTGAAGGAATATTTTTAGCTTAGTAATTTACTTAGAAACTGCCTTATTCAATATTCGATGTTAAATTTGAACTAAAACACATAGCATCATATGACATGGAGTCTTACATTCACATTTTGTTGGACTGGAAACAGAATCAACATATTAGTCATCTTAATTCATTGAAGTTGGCTTTCTCCAGAATTCTAGAATCCAAAAACAACACATTTGTCAATTGTACACACAAAAGGAGAGGCAGGATGTGGTTTGTAGTTAAACATCCAGCTTTGCAATGAAAAGCCAATGTAGCTATAGCACACTGAATGAAATTTGGGTGAAACAAACTGTGTAATCAGATTTTGATGCATATTGAATACTTAGAAAATTTGTTTTATATTTGTTTTAATGAGATTCTCTTGATATCTGCTTTCACAGACACTTGTAAATTGTCTAAAATTAAATTTTCTGTGGTTGTCATCCACATGGGTTCTGAACTTGCTATTATAATTGTTCACATTTTCTTGCAGTGAAAATCTACAGGTCAAGGTCATCTTCACGTCTTTAGTTCTTGTTTTGCTTCAGGTCAGTTTAGAACCGAATGTTAAAAGGGTATTGTCTATTCTAAGGGTCAGATTATGGCACATGGACCAAATCCAGCCCCCCGAGGCCCGCTTTTGTAAATCAGGTTTTATTGGAACATAGGGGTTCTCATCATTTGCATATTGTCCATGGCTGCTGTCACATCATAACAGCAGAATTCAGTAGCTGTAAGACCCTATGGCCAGCAAAGCCCAAGATATTTACTGCATTCGTTTACTATATTTATGTTTACTCTCTTGCCCTTTACAGAAAAAGTTTGGCAACCCCTGGTTTATTCTGTTAACATGTTTCCTATATAAGGATTCCTCTAATAAGTTTTCAGAATTACTAAGAAAACAAAGCTCATTCCTCCAAAAGAATTGGTATGCTTTTTTTTTTTTTTTTCGGTGGTGGTTGTTTAATGAGAAGGACATTATAAAGTATTATATTTCCTTTCCTTACCTTGGTTGTCAGGAAGCTCAGAACTTTAAACATTAAAATGTTTAAGTAACCATCTCACTTCACGTTCCAGATCAGCTTTCTTTTTCTTAACATGGGGATACATTTTCACTTTAAAAAAAAAAATCAACTTTTTGAAGCATAATTTACATGTTGTAAAACCCATACATTTAAATCATACATATGAAGGTCTTGACAAGTGTGTACACACACATAAACCACCACCCCAGTCAAGATAATAGAATATTTACATCTGTAAGAAATTTCCCACCTGCCCCTTGGCTCAGGCAATTTGTCAGTCTTACCACTGATTATTGTGTTATTTTAAAACCCTGGGTTGTATGCAGTTGTCTATTACAAGCTGTTTTAAATAGTTTTTGGTAGTGGTTGAGGCACTAATGATTAATAGTTGAATAGCATAGCTAGAGAAGTTAAGATTCATTCATTCTATTTAGTCTTCAGTACAAATTTTTAGGTTTCCCTAGGAGAATCTGAGATACAGCTCACATGGAGAGCCTTTTAGCTAATGTAACAATAATAAGCTGGATAGCTTGATAGCCTGATGTTTTATTAGGGTAGTGCAAAAGTGGTTTTTGCCATTACTATATATTTTATTTATTTATTTATTTATTTATTTTTGGAGATGGAGTTTCACTCTGTCACCCAGGCTGGAGTGCAGTGGCACAATCTGAGCTCACTGCAACGTCTGCCTCCCAGGTTCAAGTAATTCTCCTGCCTCAGCCTCCCAATAGCTGGGATTACAGGTGCACACTACCATGCCCGGCTAATTTTTGTATTTTTAGTAGAGGTGGGGTTTTGCTATATTGGCCAGGCCAGTCTCACACTCCTGACCTCAAGAAATCTGCCCACCTTGGCCTACCAAAGTGCTGGGATTACAGGTGTGAGCCACCATGCCTGGCCTGCCGTTACTTTTAATGGCAAAGATAATTCTTTTAATAATTAAAATTTGAAATAATTCTTTTAATAAGAATTTGCTATTTGCCAAGAGCTCTGCAGTTATTTTATTAGATTTTCCTAACAGCTTTTAAGAGTACATCTTATTATTCCCCTTTCACAGATGAGGAAATTGAGGTTCATAGAAGTTAAGTCTGTTAGTTTGCTAGAGCTGCTGTAACAAAGCACCACAAATTGGGTGGCTTAAACAACAAAATTTATTGTCTCACAGTTCTGTAGGCCAGAAGGTTGAAGTCAAGGTGTTCGCAGGGTTAGTTCCTTCTGAGGCCTGGGAGGAGATACTTGTTGCAGGCCTCTCTCCTTGGCTTGTAGACGGGTGTATGAGGGTTCTCTAGAGGGGCAGAATAGGATAGATGTATTAATATTTATGAAGGGGAGTTTATTAAGGAGTATTGACTCCCACGGTGACAAGGTGAAGTCCCACAATAGGCTGTCTGCAAGCTGACGGACAAGGAAGCCAGTCTGAGTCTTCAAACCTCAAAAGTAGAGAAGCCGATAGCGTAGCCTTCAGGCTGTGGTCAAAGGCCCCAAGAGTACCTGGCAAACCGCTGGTGTAAGTCCAAGAGTCCAAAAGCTGAAGAACTTGAAGTCCACTGTTCAAGGGCAGGCAGGATCCAGCATGGGAGAAAGATGAAGGCCGGAAGACTCAGCAAGTGTGCTCTTCCATCTTCCCCTGCCTGCTTTTCTCTTGCCTCGCTGGCAGCTGATTAGATGGTGCCAACCCAAATTGAGGGTGGGTCTGTCTGTCTCCATTCGCTGACTTAAATGTTAACCTCCTTTGGAAACACCTGCACAGACACACCCAGGAGCAGTATCTTGCATCCTTCAATCCAATGACGTTGACACTCACTATTAACCATCTCAGTGGGCTTCTTCGTGTTCACATAGTCTCCTCACTGTGTGCTGTGTCCAGATTTCCGCTTTTCATAAGGACACCAGTCCTACTGGATTAGGGCTCCCCCATTATGACCTCATTTATCCTTAACTATGACCATAAAGGCCCCATCTCCAAATGTAGTCATGTAGGGGGTTAGGGCTTCAGACTATGAGTTTGGGATGGCAGGGGTGCACTTCAGCTCGTAAGAATGGTAAGATTCCTGATCTGTTTCTCTTCCAAGAAATCGTTTGGTTTCATGTTGGTTTTATCTCCTTTTCTGTATGTCTCAAAGCACTGAAGAAAATCAAGTCCACCTTGCCCTGATAGAGACTTTAAAATGGTGTTTGCTAAAATGGTGTGTGCTTAGGGGCAGCTTTGAGCCAGATAAAAATTCTAGTTGCGCATGCTTCCATAAGCTGTCCACTCTAGGAAGGAGAATCTTCATTGGGATCTTTTGGGGAGTACTTGCCCCCCAAGTACTTAGGCTCCCACTGCTGACAAGACCCTCTGCCTGGCAAGCCGTGCAGGTTGGAATCCTCTGTTAGGGTTCCAAAGCCTTCACCAACTCAGAGCTCTTTCTCGTTTCTCTTTTTTGAATTTAAATTGATCTTAATCACAACGTTCACATTACCTATGTTGGGGATACTACCAAGACCCTCTTTTTGGCCCAGCGGGGTGAGGGGAATGAAACAAAAATTTATAGCTGTCGAGTCTCCAGAAGTCATGCAAAATCAGCCTCAGCTGGAAGCTCCTCTGTGCATCCCTCACATTCACACAAGCAGGTGCCTGATCACAGCTGATGGTTAGATTACACGTTTCCTGAGAGGTATAGATTTTAAAATTGGTGTATTTCAGCCGTCCCTCGTCATGGTATCCCCAAACAAAATGTTATCAAATGCAAAACTCCTTCCCGTCTCTCCCTTTTGAGTGTCTGATTTTATTCAAGTTCAGATGGCTTCTCAGATAGCGTAAAAAGTGATGGAGAATTTCTTTTACCAATTGTATGCCCTGTGGGAACCTGGGTGCTGTAATCACTGAATGTCTTATAACCAAAAAGGTCAAACTCTCAAATGATTCTCTGTGTTTTGTTCCGTGCATCCTGGCATGTGAAAGAAGTGAGGTAAAGAGTATAATTTACATCCTTGTTTTAAAGCTAGCATTGCCCGTACCTTCCACACGGGACTGTTGTGGATATTTGACCACTGCAAGAAAACTCACAGTAGCAGAAACTTAGGGCTTGCTTTAAATGTTATCAATTTGAATTGAGATGCTGTCAGCATTTTTTTTTTTAAAGACCAAAACAACAATAGTAACAAACACACACAAGCCACTGTAAAAAGTAATTATATTAAAGATATCTGAGATAGTGAGCTGGTTACATAGATTATCAGCGATACTTTTTTTTTTTGATTATCAGAGATACTTTTAAAAAAGCAACTACAAGGTAAGGATTATCCTTTAATTAGGTGTTTTTCTATTAAACTCAATTTGCTTTAAAGTTTTTTACATTTTGCCTCTTTTTTGTATGTTTGAGTACCACTTCCTAACCAATCACAATAAATGTCCGGTTTGGAGTTGGAGGAGTCACTGATTTTAGGCAAGGTCATGGTGAGCCCACAGAGCACAGAGTTAATGGAACTCTGGCCGTTGATGTAGCTTCGAAGCCTGAATTTAAGTCATATTTTTGAAAAGTTGCGACTTAAACAGTTACAAGCGATGGAGAATGAAAAGTCAATTTGTACACTTTAAAAGTGAGCCTCAAAAAACTGCTGAATTTTCCCAGCATTGTGTTTTGAGCACTTCCACGTGACTTTGGGAGCATAAAGAATTTAATCTTTTCAAGAGGCAAAGTAATATACCACTTTTCGCTTTTTTAATGGTAAGAGCCAAGGTCAATCTGAATTTTTCTTTTTTTTTCTTTCTTTCTTTCTTCTTCTTCTTTTTTTTTTTTTTTAAAAAAAAAAGGTGCTTGAATTAGAAAGGTAGCACATTGTCCACATGGATGGTGCAGGATGGGGCTGGCTTTTTCATTTCTGAGAGCTTGCAATGGAATGAAGGTCTTTTTTTTTTTTTTTTCTTAATTTTTGTTTTTTAAACAGTTCTCTCCTAAGCACTTCTTAATTGACAGGAGTGGAAACTATGTTGCCAAGAGGGCTCACAGCCCTTTTGGTCATTAAGAAAGTCAAGGGACGGGGTCTCTTTGGATGAGTGTGTGGGTATAGAATCCTGGTGGCTGGCCTGCTTGCTCTGAATCATAAAGAACCCTGTCTTGAGCAGATGCGAAAGAGTAACGGAGGCCTCAGTGGTGGAAGGAAATCCTGTGCCAGCTGTGAAAACAATGAGACACATTCAGTAATAGAATATAGCGTGCTTTGAAATTCAGAGTTGGGTTCCCTTCTTCTCTTGAAGTGGCTATAAATTAATTCATCAAAATAGAAAAGGCCAAACTTCCGGATAAATCTTTCTACTTCTAAACACCCAGAATCACTTTGGTTGTCTTAGTAGATATGAGTGTGAGTACAGAATTATACGAAGTGAGACCATGGGTGTGTGTGTGCATGTGTGTGCGCATGCCTGTGTGTGTCATTGGTTAGTTAACAAAAGGATTGCCCTCTGAAGAACATGAACTTGGGCCAGACAGCACGTGTAGGGGGTGGAATTATGGAGCAATTGTTACTTTCTTGTACTAACAAGAAAGGGAGCAAAAGAGCTGTATCTTGTTGAGAGCCTTTAAAAGGCACAGGGGTCTCTACCTCTAAAAAGCTCGATTACATTTTTTTTTTTTAACAGGAGGCCTTAATGTTTTATTTTTTATTTTGTGCTGTTTTATTTTTCTTCCTAAGGTTCTCAGACAAGTTTATAAAAGTGCCATGTTGGCCGGGCACAGTGGCTCACGCCTGTAATCTCAGCACTTTGGGAGGCCAAGGTGGGTAGATCACGAGGTCAGGAGATCGAGACCATCCTGGCTAACACAGTGAAACCCCGTCTCTGCTAAAAATACACAAAATTAGCCGGGTGTGGCGGCAGGCACCTGTAGTCGCAGCTACTCCGGAGGCTGAGGCAGGAGAATGGCATGAACCCGGGAGGCAGAGCTTGCAGTGAGCCGAGATCGCACCACTGCACTCCAGCCTGGGCGACAGAGTGAGCTTCTCTCTCAAAAAAAAAAAAAAAAAAAAGTGCCATGTATACTTTGACTACAAAAAATTTCATGCGGTGTTACTTTTTTTTATTGGTTGAGGGTCTTTATGTTTTATTTTTTTAAGATAGAATCTGCTCCATCACTCAGGGTGGAGGGCAGTGGCAGGATCGTAGCTCACTGTAACCTCGAATTCCTAAGCTCAAGTGATCCTCCCGCCTTGGCCTCCGAAAGTGCTGGGATTATACTTTGAGCCGCTATGCCTGCCTGGCCTATGTAATGGACGTTAATACAGTTGGTTCTTTAAAGTTTGACAGTGAAGACTTTTGGAAATCAAAGAAAAAAAATTGAGTATAACTTGTAAAGGTCATGGTGTTAAGATCATTTTTTACTGGTTGGAAGTATAGAAGTGGGGTTAAATTAAGTCTATAATTGTAAAGTATTGACCTTGGAAGAATATAGAGAGAAACTTATTCCTGTGGATTAGTGATCCCATCTTACAGCCCTTACAGATAAATGTTTGTAAAAGCAAAGGACAGTGTTAATTCTGAGCCCCAAGATGAAATATCAACTAAAAGAGAAGAACATTTGCCAATGCACCACTGTCTGGGAATGGATTCCATACAGCAGGTAGGTTTATGTAATACAGTAGCTGGAGACCTCACTTCTGTGCCTTGATGGGATCACACCGAAGGCAGCAGTGGTAGGCTGTTGGTGAAACAGGTGGTATTTGGACCACTTCTCCCTCTTTCAGGACAGCTGCTTAGTAGGTTTAGGTTAAATTATACACATGCCAAGCATGTACACATATGAGAAGCCTATATCTCTTAATATCCACAGAGAATAGATAGCAAATCCCATGAATTGTATTTGACTGACAGTCAAGACCCTGCGGGGTGTGAGGTTGGTGGGGGTGTTCCAGGCTGGTTTCTCCTGCCTCAGGGAGCTGCTTCTAGTGTGTGCTCTTAACCCTAAGGGAAGGAAACACTGTGTCTTCGTCTTCTCTCATACAGAGCCCTTCCCATGCCAAATGTGTGGAGTGTTCCCTCCTTTTAAGTAATTCTCCAATTTTCTGGACCCCAGCTCGGTGTCCTCCAATTCAGTTTTGACACTAACGACCCAGAGTCAGCACAGACCCCATGGCTGAGTCCTACAGGATCGTCCCCTACTTCATATGCCAGTAGCAAGTTCAAGATTGTCACGTGCACTTCTGACCCACTGGCTACAAATTGGGGTTCCCACGACCATCTCCTCAGGCTTGATAATTTGCTACAATGGCTCATAAAACTCAGGGAAATATTTACTTATATTTACCTGTTTATGATAAAGGATATTACAAAGAATACAGATGAAGCAGTACATAGGGCCAGGCATGGGGAAGGGATGTGGAGCTTCCATACCCTCTCCTGCCATGCCCCTCTCCAGGCACCACACGCTCAGCAATCTGGAAGCTCTCCAAACCCTGTCGTTTAGGTTTTTGTCGTTGTTGTTTTGAGATAAGGTCTCGCTCTGTTGCCCAGGCTGGAGTGCAGTGGTGCAATCACGCAATCATGGGCCATTGCAGCCAGGACCTCCCAGGCTAAAGCCATCCTCCTGCCTCAGCTTCCTGAGTAGCTGGGACTACAGTTGCATACCACCATGCCTGGCTAAGTTTTTTTGTTTTGTTTAGTAGAGACGAGGCCTCAGTATGTCACCTAGGCTGGTCTTGAACTCCTCAGCTCAAGCGATCCTCCTGCCTCGGCCTCCCAAAGTGTTGAGATTACAGGTGTGAGCCACTGTGCCTTTCCATTTAGGATTCTTAGAGAAGTTTTGTTACCCTAAGCGTGATTACTTAAATCATTGGCCATTGGTGATTAAGTCAATCTCCAGCCCCTCCTCTTCTCCCAAGGCGGGGAATGCGGGGGTTATCAATGAAGCTGAAAGGTCCAACTCTCTAATTGTGAATAATAAAAGACACTCCCCTCACCCATATTGCTCAGAAAATTTCAAAGGTTTTTGTTTTTTTAGACAGCGTCTCTCTCTGTCACCCACCCAGGCTGGAGTGCAGTGGTGCAGTCATGGCTCACTGCAGCTGCCAACTTCTGGGCTCAAGTGATCCTCCCACCTCAGCCTCCTGAGTAACTGGGACTGCAGGTGCATGGCACTGTGCTCCACTATTTTTTTTTTTTAGAGATGGGATCTCACTGTCTCAAACAGCGAAGGCTGGTCTCAAACCCTTCGGTTTAAGTGATCCTCTTGCCTCAGCTTCCCAAAGTGCTAGGATTACAGGCATGAGACCCTGTGGCTGGCCAATTTCAAGGATTTTGGGAGCTCTGTGCCAGGAACCTGGGTGAAGACCCAGTATGCATTTCTTATTATATCACAATATCACAAATCCACAGTCACATGGTGATTGTGGTAGTTTGGGGGGCCTGATGGTGGGGTACACCTGCTTGAACTCAGGCTACCATGCCCGTTGGGATCCTCCCCCTTTTTTGCCGTCTTATCTTGTGAGTTCTTTAATATTGGGGATCAGTGGTTTTTCTCTTACATGAAATGACAATGACACTTTATAGGGTTTCTGTAGAGAACACCTTAGAATTAGTTAATGTGTTTCGTAAAGCACATGCCTGGCGTGGTACCCAGCCACGAGTAACACTCTGAAGTCCTCCTCCGTACCTGGACATTACAGCATCCTTTTTATACATCAGGATGCTAAGGAAATACCTTGTTTGGAATAGGAATAGGCTCCTCCCTTTTTTTCTCACTTGCCTTGATTGCTCTGTATTAAAATTCATAAAGGCCCATGAATTATCAATTAGATAGCATTTGGTTTGTTATTTTTAGTTTCTTCCTATAGCAGGCATGTATGCTTGTGTTAAAAATGGAAGTAGCGTCGACATTATGAAATGCACAAGAAGTTTTCCTGCCCCCAACCGGTAACTCTCTCCTGCAGTAATCAATGTTGGCACCTGTTTAACCACTTTGTGTCTTATGTGCTCGCTGTTCAGTACTTTGACTTTTTTTCTTAATATTATAACATGAAGGCTGGGCGCGGTGGCTCACGCCTGTAATCCCGGCACTTTGGGAGGCTGAGGCAGGCGGATCACGAGGTCAGAAGATCGAGACCATCCTGGCTAACACAGTGAAACCCTGTCTGTACTAAAAATACAGAAAATTAGCCGGGCATGGTCGTGGGCACCTGTAGTCCCAGCTACGTGGGAGGCTGAGGCAGGAGAATGTCGTGAGCCTAGGAGGCAGAGCTTGCAGTGAGCCGAGATCGCGCCGCTGCACTCCAGCGTGGGCAACAGAGCGAGACTCCGTCTCAAAAAAAAAAAAAATTATAACATGGAGATGTTTCCTTGCATCTCCATATCATTTGTCCTCATTCTTTTTAGGTGTAGTACAATATTTTGTCCTATTCATGCAATATAATTTATTGAACCTAATTGATAAAACATTTTGGTTGATTGCAGTCTTTTGTAGATAATGCCGTATTGAATATTCCTCCCACATATTTGCTCATGTCAGCAAGTCTATTTGTAGGGTAAATTTCTGGTTGTGGCTTGGTCAAAGAGCATGTCCACTTCAAATATGATAGCTGTGTCCCAACTGCCCCCAAATATGTTAAGCCATTTCCTATCCCCCCTCCCTCATTAATCTATGAAGTTGCCAGTTGCCCCCCATCTTTACCGACAGGAGTGCCGCTCGATGTAGTTACCCTTATAGAATCTGTCTGCATTTGCCTGTCTAGGACCATGTTAATTGTAATCTTTGGGCATTTTTCTTACTCATTCCTAACCAGGTCTGTTACTGGCAGGTTAAATGAGAGCTTATTCACCCAGCACAGTGGCAGCACTAGTAGCCAGCCTGGGGTCAGTCTTGCCTCTCGAGAGATCTCATGCAGTCAATAGGGATTTATTGTACAGCTTTACAAAACATTACGGCCTCAGCGTTGTACTGCCCAAAGCATGCAGATGCCGCCTGGTGTGTTTTAAAGATATTCCACGTGAACTGACCCATTTCCCACTTCTTGAATTGGTATCTTTTTTTGATAAATGTATTTGAGATGTATTTATGTTATTCGGACTATTTAGGAAGCTCTGTAGGGATTTGTTGCTCGCTGTATATAACATATACTTTTAAAAAGCAGGGCTGGCTATGACTTATTTTTCTCCACAGAGACCTGTGTAGTTTTGTAATTTCTTAAGATTTGGCAGCTGTGGATCGTGTTTAGTAAGCACCATCTCTTAACTCTTTGGAACTCAGAACTATGTAATTGAAATGGTGTGGGAGGTAAATGTGATCATTCAGGTAGTTAAAGTAACTACAGAAACAGCGGTATGGGTTATCTAGTCATTGCAGATGTGGCATTGAGCATGTAGGCGTGGTGAATTTACATCTTAGAACTTCATCTGGAAATGCCCGTGGGGGAGTTGGATTTCAAGATCATCGTCAATGTCATGTAACCGTAATTTCATTTACATTAACCAGATTAGTTTGGAAAGTATGGTCTTCCTACCTTTAGGAGGATATAGGAGAAACTCATCCTTAAAGCTAGTAGTTTGTTAATACAAAAACAGTCCCTACATTTGCATTGTCCCCAAATCTAAGCCAAGCTGAAAGACATTAGGCCTATCTTCTTGCTCTATACATAATGGCAGATCTCCAGGGAGGGAGACGATGTGTGCTGGAAGATTCTGCAACTTGTTGATTGGTTCCTAAAGATCGTTTTAGTGCTGTGTTTGTGGGGCAGGGCTGGAGGGGGCTGGAAATCACCATCTCTGTGGCCTTTTAATTGTGCCCAGTTATGAGTAGTATTTGTCCCCAGTGTTTCACAATTATAAATTAATAATAACAACCCATTAGAAATTACGGGTATTGTAAGCCCCACCTCCTTTGGGCATCTTCATAAAAATGATAATTAAAACCATAATTTACAGTAAATGGGGACACTGCCCAAGTACATCCACAATATGGAGAAAATTAAAAAACAAACCAGACGGAAACTTCTGGCATGGGGGAAAGAAGCTGCCTTTTTCTTAGCTCCTACTTCCGTGGGAGCTTTGTCAGTATTTGAGGGGACAGGGTTCCCACCTTGATGTTTTTTGTGCCTGAGGATTCTGTGGGCGACTCTGTTCCCACCTGTCCAACCTACCAGTGAGTCTCATGGGGTGTGGCTGCCTCCTCTGATGCTCTCCACCACCATGCCCAAGCCATTTCTCTCTTTGTGTTCGCTGTCTGGGTAAACAACTCGCCAAGCTCACCAGTGGCCCACGGGGCACCTTGGACACCTAGACTTAGGCGGTCACTGGCTTTGTAGATTTTTTTTGCTTCCTACATGATTTTCTATTTTATACCTTGAGCCGCTCAGGATAAGAGGGCACCTCATCCGTTCTTGGCTGGTCACAAGGCCACAGTATCTTGAGCGAGTCCACTGTGACCACTGGAGGTACTGTAAATGGATAAAATAATAGTATGAATAATAACTCATAGTGTTTACTCCCTGCCTAAATCCACAGGCACCCGCTGCCTACAGAGGAGTCCCACAGTTTTTGCTTGCTGCGTGGAGCTTCATCTCCGTTGCATTCATGTGATTTATTTACAGGTAGTTGCTCTCCAATCCTTAATACTGTTTTTTTTTTTTGCCAAGTAACCTGCCTTTTTGCTTGTCTGTTTCATCTTTATCTCTCCTTCTAGTAGAGTCCTTGGCCCAGAGGTTCTGCTACCACTCAGTGACATTTGTGAAATGCAAGGGAGCTTGCACCATGGGTCCAAGTTCCTGCAGATCCCTGAGTCTACTACCCTTGTGCTTCTCTGTCCACGCAAAGCTAAGTGCTGCTGCGGGGTTTTCTAAGGCATAGCTAGCATCCTAATATTCTCATGCTTGACAGAGTAGGGTTTGACATGGTTGAAATAAAATCTCAACCAGATCAGTGGGAGATGTTCTTTGAGATTCGGTGATTGAGTTGTGAACATAAGGACTGAGGGTGTTTTTTGGTAAGGCTTGAGTCATGTCTGTAGCAAGGATGTTTCCTGGATAATGTGCACTGAGCATCAAGTGCCTGCAGTGGCCTGGTGGGTAATGCCAGCAGCACGGGTGATGACCATGGTCAACATGACCAACTAGAAAGCCCAAACCCCACCTCTAGCTGACAGTGACTTCTCAGCTAACCTGTCACCGCATGGGACTGGGGACCCAGTGGTGTAAGCATTTTCAGAGAAGCTACACATCTAGCTTTGGACCTGTGATCTCCCCAATGTTTTAATGCTGGCAACTAATTCAAATTAGGAAGGAAGGAAGGAAGGAAGAGAGGTTGGAAGGGAGAGAAAGAAGGAGCAAAGGAGAAAAGAAAGGAGAGAAGGAGGAAGGGAGGGAGGAAGGAAGGAAAGAAAAGGAAGGAAAGGAAAGGGAAGGAAGGAAGGGAAGGGAAGAAAGTATGGGCCACACAAAACAGGTCTGTGGGCTTGACTTGTCCTCTGATCATCAGTTTGTGACCTCTGTTCTAAAGAGTGAAAACTATGTAACATAAGATAAGTAAATATTTAAATTACTTTGCACCTTTTCCATTTTATAGAACTTGAATGTTTGTATTCAAAGCTTGAAACCCAAGACAGTGAGTTATTAAGCCTCCATGGCCACATCATTTTTCTGATTGGATCTGGTGTAACAAGTGCTAGAAAAACTGATGCTGTTCATTGCTTTAAAATGTCTTTCTTTATTTTCTTGGTATTACTAGGTTTAAATATTCTTCCGAACACACTCTTGCCATCTCCATGCAGTTAAGCTAGTTCAATTTAAACATTGTCATAAAGTTAATTTTTTATAAGATGAATCAGGTTATTAAATTTAGTAAACCATTGCCTTCATTATTTTGCACAAACTTTGGCACTGTGCAGAATAGGCTTAGCACTACTACATTTAGCTAATTAAACTGGCCATCAGCTGCAGTATTACAAGAGTGAGAGATGTTATTCTCTTGGGTTTTTTCCAGGACTTTAACACTAGGTAGCATTATTAAGCTTTTTTTATATAAAACTCCACACTCTAGAGATATGGTTTACTATAAAAGTGTTATTGTCATTCCTGTTAAACTATCATCTTTTGAAATAGCCATGCTTTGTTTCTGTTCCAAAGGCAATTGTAAAGGGTAAGAAAATGGAGTTGTCTATTGCAGCTTTTAAAAGTAGACTAGCAACGGGTAATGCATTGCTTAGATAAAGGAAGATGTAAGAACCAGAGTGTAATTTCACAAGACACAGAGACAGATGGCTTACCCATAACTACAGTCAGGAATTCTCTAAAGGAGAGAGGGCGGAAGCTTGAGCCTGTAGCCTGTTGCTGCTGTCTTGTCAGATGTGCCCTTTCTGGTAATAAAAAGTCCTTTGCCGTGGGTTATTTTGTCAAGTGAGATAGCATGACTTAACAGGTTTGTTTGGGAAAATAAAATTTGATAGAAAAAGGGCATCCTTTTCCCCCACAGATTTCTTGGTAGCATCATTCAAAACTACAGTGAGCAGTATCTTTGCAGGATTTTAATATTTATTCATTATTATAAAGGAAAGAAGAGGGTCATTGTGTTGCAGTTTGAAACAGCCTGGATTTTTTTAAAATAGTCCAGAGCTGCAACCTATTAGCAGTCTGCAAGAACCATTTGCTTCTTCAGCAGATATTGATTGAATCCTACTGGGTGCTAGTCTGGCGAAATATGGAGATTGGAGGGTGTAAGGTGCAAGGAGCTTACTGCTAACCTGAGAAATTGGATAAATAAAGCTCTGGACTGGGTGTGGTGGCTCACGCCTGTAATCCCAGCACTTTGCCAGGCCGAGGTGGGTGGATCATTTGAGGTTAGGAGTTCGAGACCAGCCAGGCAAACATGGTGAAACTCCGTCTCTACTAAAAATACAAAAAGTAGCTGGGTGTGGTGGCACTCGCCTGTAATCCCAGTTGCTGGGGAGACTGAGACATGAGAATCGCTTGAATCCCTGCGGTGGAGGTTCTAGTGAGCAGAGGTTGCAGATTGCACCGCTGCACTCCAGCCCGGGTGACAGAGTGAGAGTCTGTCTCAGTTAGTCAATCAGTCAATCAATCAATCAATCAATCAAGCTCTGGAACCTGCCTGGCCTTGTGTTATATCAATGCTTTCTCATTCTGTTAAAAAGTAGCTGCTAATGAATGACTAAGAATTGTGTTTACTCTCATTTCCACTCTCTTACATCATTTTTTTTAATACCCTGGATGAAATTGTGAGGAAAGATATTCCTGATCATTGCTGTGACCTGGAAATTTCAAAGGGACCCAGAGTCCACCATTCCCTCCAAGATCTTCTGGGTGTGTGAAGTCCCGGGCTCACAAGTGCGGTTGTGTTTGGTCACTGTGTTGCTTGCATATGGCTGTCGGCATCTCATTAGCCTGATTGATGGGACAGATCAGTCAGCAAGACTTTGTTCGGTGCCTGCCCCCAGCCAGCTGGGCTAAAAAACCTGGTGTTTTACTTCACTCATTTTCCCCAAATGATCTACGTGTCTTTTGCTCACTGGTGATAAGGGGTGACATTGGCGTCCCAGGTAAAAATGAGTAAATTTGAGATTATTGTCGTCTTGCTTTAAAGGTTGGAGATACAGCTTCAAACACCTTTTACTACACACACACTCAAGGGGAGGCAAATGGATTTAGGTGTTAAACACTTCAGGTTTGATGTCCTTTGTGCATTATTTCAGCATTTGATTTAAGTATCAGAGGTCATCTTTAGGTAATAAGTATTTTGGAATATGGGATTTGGCAAAATCTCGAAAAATAATTTCAGGTTGTCTCAGCAATGAGGATAAATTGTGCTCCAGAGTCCAAATTTAGACAAATGGAATGGTGGAGCCCGTGGCTGATTTCTTTGAATTCTGGTTGGTATTAAAGTCATTCAGCCCTCGGGTTACCATTGGTAGCACATCTAGGAGCAAGTTTTAATTTTTTAGTCATAGTGACTGTGCTGGATATGGTAGGTCATACAAATTGGGGAAGAGGCATAGGACACCAAGGATTTTGCAGAAAGCAGGCAACTAACATTTGTTTTCCACCTACTATGATTATGTTAGGCTCTCAATATATGTTTACCACTTATTCCCCATTTTACAGAAACGATAACTGAGTTTCATATGGGTTCAAGGCGTGACCTTAGCTTCCACAGCTTGTACGTGATTAGAACTGGCAGCAACACAGGTGTGTCCAACTTGAGTTTTCCCCTGTGCTATGCTGATTTTCCTCGAGAAGTGTTCTATATAAATAGACTGTTCTCTATGAAGATTAGGCCTGTGGGGGTGATATGAATGAATGAACCTTACTAGGCTCTTTCACGTGGTGATGTCAGGAAGATAACGGTATGCCGATTTTCCGTGCGAATTAACTTTATCTTATAAACAATAATTTAAGGCCATTTGACATGGGTTTGGCTGAATTACATTGCTGCCTTCTCTAGTAGAATTGACTACTTTGTTATTGTACTATACTCTATATGGTCTTCCACCACAGATTACAAAATACGGTATTTTTTAGTTTAGAGCGATGGCTTGGTGTTCAAGCTCTGGATTAGACTGCCTCTTCTTTTTCCTCCCTCCCTCCCCTCCCTTCCTGTCCTTTCCCCTTTTTTTGAGGTGACTTCAAAATATAGATTCATATTTTTTTAATATACAGAACTTTTCCGTTTTCCATTTCTTCTCGTGGCAACTTTTTTTGTAGTGTTTTTCTAGGAATTTGTCTTTTTTACCTGTATTGTAAATTCATTGGTGTAAAGTTGTTCACTGTATCTTAAGATCTTCTTAGGGTTCGTAGGATCTGTAGTCCTTTTCTTTATTTTTCATTTTTAAAAATAACTATTGAGACATGATTGACATACAAAAAGCCTTACGTATTTGATGTATAGAACTTGATAAGTTTGGAGATAAGTATATACCTGTGAAACCATTATAATTTATAGGTACACGGTACAATGTGAGCACAGTACTATATGGTAGATCTCTAGGGCCTTTCCATCTGGCATACCTGAAACTTCATACCCTTTGGCTAATACCTTCTTGTTTCTCTCTCCCCCCAGCCCTTTGCAACCACCATTCTATTTTTTGCCTCTATGAGTTTGAGTGTCTTACATTCCTCATATAAATTGTATCATGTAGTATTTGTCCTTCTGTGTCTGGCTTATTTCACTTAGCATAATGTCCTTCAGGTTCATCCATGTTGTTTCAAATAGCAGAATTTCCTTCATTCCTAACGCTGAATAATATTTCATTGTGTGTGTTTGTGTGTGTGTGTGTGTGTTTGTGTGTGTGTCTTCCACATTTCCTTTATCCATTCATTTATCAGTGGAAATTTAGGCTGCTTCCATGTCTTGGCTAGTATGAATAATGCTGCAGTGAACATGAGAGGGCAGACATATTGTTGTGATCCTGATTTGAGTTCCTTTGGATATGTATCCAGAAGTAGGATTGCTGGATCATAATGCAGCAATTTTTAATTCTTGTTTAATTTTTTGAGGAACTTCCATACTGTTTTTCATAATGGCTGCACCAATTTCTATTCCACTAAGGAATGTAAGTTTCTCACGCACAAGGGGGCTCTTGTTTCCACACCCTCAACCACACTTGTTATCTTTCATTTTATGATGAGAACCATCTTAACAGGTGTGAGGTGACATCTCACTGTGGTTTCAATTTGCATTTTCCTGAGGATTAGTGACAGTGAGCCCCTTTTCATACACTTGGCCATTTGTATGTTTTCTTTGGAGAAACGTCTATTTGGTTCCTTTGCTTGTTTTTAAAATCTGTGGGGTTTTTTTTGTTTTTTTTTTTTTGCTTTTTTTTTTTTTGCTATTGGGTTTTAGGAGTTCCTTATATAGTTTGGATATGAACACTGTCAGTTATGAGGATTGCAAGTATTTTTTACTATTTTGTAGCTTGCCCTTTCAATGTCTTGATTGTTTAACATGCAGAAGCTTTTTAGTTTTATATAATCTCACTTGTCCAGCTTTGCTTTTATTGCTTATGCTTTTATGTGGCATAATGATGTCCTTTGATTCATCCCTGATATTGGTTGTTCATGCCCTCTCTTTCTGTCTCTGTCTCTCTGTCAGTCTTGCTAGCCCTTTATCAATTTTGTTAGTTTTTTCAATTGACAGACTTTTAGCTTCTTTTTTTCTCTGTATTTTATGTTTGTTTTAGATTTATAAGTTTCTCCTTTCTCCTTTTATTTCCATCGTTCTGCTTTCTTTAGGCTTAATTTGCTGGGTTATTTTCCTAATGTAATGGATGCTTAGATCATCTTGGATGCTTAGATAATCTTCTTTTCTCTCCTTTTTTTTTCTGGATCAGGATTTCACTCTGTCACCCAGGCTGGAGTGAAGTGGCATGATCACCCTCCTGAGTAGCTGGGACCACAGGTGTGTACCACCACGCCTAGCTAATTTTTTGTAGAGATGGAATTCTGCCATGTTGCCCAGGCTGGTGTCGAACTCCTGGGCTCAAGCGATCCACCCACCTTGGTCACCCAAATTCCTGGAATTACAGCCATGAGCCACTGTGCCTGGCCTTCTTTTTAATATATGTAGTTAAGGCTATAGATTTTCTTTTAACCATAGCTTTAGCTATACTCCTTAAGTTTGTATATATATTTGTAATTACTGAGTTTAAAATATTTATAACTTTTATTGTAATTTTTGGAGCCATAATATCATATTTATTTTTACGTATATTTCCAGAAATGAGAATTTTCTGGGATCTTGTTATTGATTTGTAATTTAATTCCATTGCGGTCAAAGAGCATGCTTTCTAATTTTAATCTTTTGAAATTCGTTGAGACTTGCTTTTGGCCCTGCAAATCATCAGTTTTGGTAAGTATTCTTGAAGTACTTGAGTATATTTTGCTGTTGCTTTCAGTGTTTATCATATTCAATTATTTTCAGTTTATCAATTAAGTTGTTCAAATCTTCTATATACTTTGTGTTTGTCTGCGTATTTTATCTGTTACTAAGAGGGATATGTTAAAATCTCCCATTGTAATTGTGAATTTCTCATTTATTCTCTTAATTCTGTCAATTTTTGACATATATGAGAGGCTCTGTTATTAAGTACATATAAATTTAGAATTGTCATGTATTCTTGGTGGATTGAAATTTACCATTGTGAAATATTCACAACTTTCTCTTGTAATGCTTCTTGCTTTAGAATCTCTTTTTTCTGAAATTAGTACAGCTGTATCAGATTCTGTATCAGATTTGTTTTGGCCCATGTTATACAGTATACCTTTTCTATTCTTTTATTTATTTTTTTTTCTGTTTTTTTTTTAATTATTCTTTAGGTTTTAGGGTACATATGCACAATGTGCAGGTTTGTTACATATGTATCCATGTGCCATGTTGTTTTGCTGCACCCGTTAACTCGTCATTTAGCATTAGGTATATCTCCTGATGCTGTCCCTCCCCCCTCCCCCCACCCCACAACAGTCCCCGGAGTGTGATGTTCCCCTTCCTGTGTCCATGAGTTCTCATTGTTCAGTTCCCACCTATGAGTGAGAACATGCGGTGTTTGGTTTTTTGTCCTTGCAATAGTTTACTGAGAATGATGTTTTCCAGTTTCATCCATGTCCCTACAAAGGACATGAACTCATCATTTTTTATGGCTGCATAGTATTCCATGGTGTATATGTGCCACATTTTCTGAATCAAGTCTATCGTTGTTAGACATTTGGGTTGGTTCCAAGTCTTTGCTATCGTGAATAGTGCTGCAGTAAACATATGTGTGCATGTGTCTTTATAGCAGCATGATTTATAGTCCTTTGAGTATATACCCAGTAATGGGATGGCTGGGTCAAATGGTATTTCTAGTTCTAGATCCCTGAGGAATGGCCACACTGACTTCCACAATGGTTGAACTAGTTTACAGTCCCACCAACAGTGTAAAAGTGTTCCTATTTCTCCACATCCTCTCCAGCATCTGTTGTTTCCTGACTTTTTAATGATGGCCATTCTAACTGGTGTGAGATGGTATCTCACTGTGGTTTTGATTTGTATTTCTCTGATGGCCAGTGATGATGAGCATTTTTTCATGTGTTTTTTGGCTGCATAAATGTCTTCTTTTGCGAAGTGTCTGTTCATATCCTTCACCCACTTTTTGATGGGGTTGTTTGTTTTTTTCTTGTAAATTTGTTTGAGTTCATTGTAGATTCTGGATATTAGCCCTTTGTCAGATGAGTAGGTTGCAAAAATTTTCTCCCATTCTGTAGGTTGCCTGTTCACTCTGATGGTAGTTTCTTTTGCTGTGCAGAAGCTCTTTAGTTTAATGATATCCCATTTGTCAATTCTGGCTTTTGTTGCCATTGCTTTTGGTGTTTTAGACATGAAGTCCTTGCCCACGCCTATGTCCTGAATGGTATTGCCTAGGTTTTCTTGTAGGATTTTAATGGTTTTAGGTCTAACATTTAAGTCTTTAATCCATCTTGAATAGCATTCTTGTACACCAATCACAGACAAACAGAGAGCCAAATCATGAGTGAACTCCCATTCACAATTGCTTCAAAGAGAATGAAATACCTAGGAATCCAACTTACAAGGGATGTGAAGGAGCTCTTCAAGGAGAACTATAAACCACTGCTCAATGAAATAAAAGAGGATACAAACAAATGGAAGAACATTCCATGCTCATGGGTTGGAAGAATCAATATTGTGAAAATGGCCATACTGCCCAAGGTAATTTATAGATTCAATGCCATCCCATCAAGCTACCAATGACTTTCTTCACAGAATTGGAAAAAACTACTTTAAAGTTCATATGGAACCAAAAAGGAGCCCGCATCGCCAAGTCAATCCTAAGCCAAAAGAACAAAGCTGGAGGCATCACGCTACCTGACTTCAAACTATACTACAAGGCTACAGTAACCAAAATAGCATGGTACTGGTACCACAACAGAGACATAGATCAATGGAACAGAACAGAGCCCTCAGAAATGATGCCGCATATCTACAACTATCTAATCTTTGACAAACCTGACAAAAACAAGAAATGGGGAAAGGATTCCCTATTTAATAAATGGTGCTGGGAAAACTGGCTAGCCATATGTAGAAAGCTGAAACTGGATCCCTTCTTTTAATTTTTTTATCCTTATGTTTAAATAAGGTACAAATCATAATGTACATTCTTTTATAAGGAGAATTTATGTATATTTATGTTTTCTGCAGTCTGACAAACTTTTAATTGCCATCTTTAGGCCATTTATATTTAATGTAATGGCAGATATATTTGGGTTTGGGCTTAAATATACCACCTTATTATTGGCTTCCTGTTAAGTTATTCTATATTCCTCTTTCCCTTCTTTCCCTTCTTTCTTTCTCTTTTTTCTTTTCCTTCTCTCTCTCTCTCTTTCTTTCTCTTTTTTCTTTTCCTTTTCTCTCTCTCTCTCTCTCTTTCTTTCTTTCATTTAAATTGAGACAGGGCCTTGCTCTGTCACCCAGGCTAGAGTGCAGTGGCATAATCATAGCTCACTGTGGCCTTGAACTCTCGGACTCAAGCAATTCCCCGATGTCAGCCTTCTGAGTAGCTGGGACTACAGGTACCTGCCACCACACCTGGCTGTTTCTTTTTTAAATTTAATTTTTGTAGAGATAGAGTTTTGCTATGCTGCCCAAGCTGATCACAAGTGATCCTCATGCCTTGGCCTCCCACAGTGCTAGAATTACAGGCCACTGTACCTAGTCATCTTCTCTCCTTTCTTGCCTTCTTATCATTCTACTTTTCTTCTCCATTAGCTTTTTAAATTTGTAGAGATTTACATCTTGGCATCTTTGACTTATTAAAATCTAATGTAAATCAGTATTATATCACTTCCTGGAGAAGACAAGAACCTTAGGATACTTTACTTCCATTACTCACCTCCTAGGTTAAGCATTGTTATTATTATTGATATAGTAATTTTTGCTATATATTTTAAAACTCACAGAATTCACTCTTACCATTTGGATCTTAACATGTCGTCACCCTTTATGTTGCTCTTTGTTACTTTCTGCATCTCTGGGTTTATAGCTAGGGTCATTTTCCTCCTGCCTGAAGAGCATCCTTTATTGTTTTCTCTAGTGTGGGTCTATACGCAACACTAGGTGTAGTGTAGGTGATAAACAAAAAGCTGCTTTCGTTTGCTTAAAATTTTTGTTTTCTTCCTTTGTTTTTCAAGAATATTTTACTAGGTATAGAATTCTCAGATGAAAGTTTTATTTTTTTCAGCTGTGGCTTCCATCATTTTCCTGAGAGGTATAACTATCAGTCTTGTAGCTACTGGTCTCTAACTACTTCTAAAACTATCTGCAGTTTTTAGCAGTTTTACTCTGATGTGCCTTGCTTTGACATGTATGTGTGTATATGTGTATCTACAGACACATGCGCACATACAGATATGCACTCACATATATATTTCTGTTTGCGGCTCACACAGACATATATATATATATATATACGCACATGTACATTTCTGCTTGTGGCTTGCACATATATATATATACACACACACACACACACATACATGTAGACACACACATTTATACATATACATATCAACACATACACATACGTATTTCTGCTTATGGCTCAGGATACTTCTTGAATCTGTGACTGTATATCTGTCATTGATTTGACTGTATATCAGCCATTCTGTCTTCAAATATTGCTTATCTTAATCTATTTCACTTCTTTTGGAACTCAGATTACATGTATGTGTAAGAGCATGGGAGAATGTGTTTCATATGTCTCTTCTGTGCTTTGTTTTATTGTGTTATTTTTTTCTTTTTATGCTTCACTTTGGATTTTTTTGTTAACTTGTTTTGTAGTTTCCTTAATCTTGTCGTCAGTGTATTCTGTTAAACTATGTCTTGTATTCTGTTAAACTATATGTTGAATTCTTCTTTACTCTTATTACTCTTATTTTGCTTAAGTTTCAGAATATCTATTTGATTTTTTTTATTGTTTCTAATTCCCTGGCAAAATTCTCCATCTTGCCTTTTTGTTCCTTGAACTTTTCAGTCAGACTAGTTTTAATCACTGTTTCTGAATAGCTTGATTAGACAGAATCTCCTGTGCATTTATTTCCATTTTTTCCCCCTCTGGCTTTTGGTGAAGCTTTTTCTTTTTGTATGCTTAGCTTTTTTGTTTGAATGTCTGAGAGTTTATATGAGTATTTGAAATAATTATAGTGGTAATTTGAGACTCTAGATAATGGTATCTTCCTCCAGAGAATATTTTCTCTTGCTTCTGGAAATTGGATAGATAGGGACTGATCACTTTAATCAAACTAGGAATTGAAAAGGCCTGAAGCTGAGTTTCCACTCTTGGGAAGGCTGCACTGTCTCTTGTTATTACAGCAAGGGTGTAACTCTTTAGGATCCCTACCAAAGTTTTGGTGTATTTACCGTGGCCCTTTCCTGCTGGGTCCTGAGCTCAAATTTATGTCTTTTTCCCTGTTATAAAATTGCCAAAAGCTCAGCCCATCTTCTCAGGCTTCCAACCACTATGTCTGGAAATGAAATATGCCTTGAAGGAAAAAAGCTGCCAAACGCTGGCCTTGCAATTTTTGCAGATCTTGCCCCCCAAAATTCTTAGTCATAGTGCCCTTCTGACGCCTTCAAACAGATGTGGGTGTGTATGCACGTGTGTTATTTGCCCATCTTTTCTAATTGTTCTCAGTAGGAAATGGGGCTAAGAAACCTAGGTAACACTGGTGGAAGCAGAGGTGCTGGGGACACTTACCATAGAGTAGAGCATAGGATCTGGTTATTATTGATGGTTAAATGGCTGGACATGCCGTGAACTCTTCTATGTCCCAGCCTTCATCTTTGAAATCACTGCATCCCTAGGACAAGTTTTCTCGCCATCATGGTGTTGACAGTCCAGGCCAGATGGTTCTGTGTTGTTGGGGGCTGCCCTGTTCATGGTAAGATGTTTTGTAGCATGCCTGGTGTTTATCCACTAGATGCTAGTAGGACTCTACCCCACAACTGTGGCCACTGAAAATGTCTCCAGACATTTGTTCCTGTCCCCTGGGGATCAAAATCACCCCTGGTTGAGAACTTGGAGTAATTTAAGTGATGCTCTGGTAAAGGCCATTCAACAATAACTCACTGTGTTGATGTTATGTTTTCTAACATTGACTTTCCTTTAAACCATAGGGTTCGAAACCGCCAAGTCTTTTGCCCTCCATGGTGCACATGTGATCTTGGCCTGCAGGAACCTGGCAAGGGCGAGTGAAGCAGTGTCATGTATTTTAGAAGAATGGGTAAGCGCTTGACTGTTGTTGTTTTTTTTAATTGTCAAATACACATGCCGGGCTAACCACATGGAGATTTTAGTGGAGTGTGTAAAGTTTATTGCTCTTGGAATCGTGTCTTTATTTTTAAAGTCATCTTCACTTTGTTTGTTTTATGAATGAAAGCATGAGCAAGTCCATTATTATTCATGCATTTGTTTATAGTTCATTGTCAGTGTCATCTGCTTTATTAGTCAGGGGTTTGAGAATGTTTATTCGTTTAACTCATTTATTAAGAAAAATAAAACCTGGTGAACGCCCATGATTGCAACTAGGAGACTGTCATGCTTATGGTTTTTAAGATTAGAAAGAAGTAGGCTTTAACCCTATCTCTGATTTCTTACTTTTCTCCGTCTATGTAGAAGTTGATGTTGATATGTGTCTACATAAATATTTACTAAGCGTTTGCATTAGTCTTGGGACCAAGGATATAGTATTAAACGAAACAGAATCCCTGCCCTCATAGGCTTACCTTCTAGGTAGGAAAAATAGACCATAATCAACTTTAATGTTTACCATAATGTCAATAAATAAAGGACTGTAAAGCAGAGGAAGGTGAGGGGAGTGACAGCATGAGCGTGATGGAGTCATCAGCAGAGAGCCTTCCAAAGTTGTCACATTTTATCTGAGACCTGAATGAAGTAGACGTAAGCCATGCAAATGTCAAGAGAAGTATTCTCTTAGCAGTGAGAACAGCATATGCTAAGGCTCAGAGGTAGGCACAAGGCTGGAGATTTCAAGGATCATCAGGGAAGCTAGTGTGGCTGGAGATCAATGGACTGGGTAGGAGAGGTGCTGTTGGGGGATGGGTGTCTGGTAGACTCTGAGATAGCGGTGAGGAAGACATTGGGGGTTTGAACTTGAGAGTGATGTGAGCTGTTTGATTTTTGAAACATCACTGGATTTCAGAATGGAGTCTAGACTGCATTCATTCACTTTTCATTCATTCACATATTCATGAAGTACACCTCTGTGATGGGTGCTGGGGTCTACTGTTAAGGACAGCAGACATTACCCCTGTCTTTGTAGAGCTTTCACCCTGTTGTGGAAGACAAATTTAGTCAAAAAAACACAGATCTTAATGTAAACTTGAAAAACCAGTGAGTGGTCCCAGGAATCAGTAATGATGCCTGGGAGTTGGGAGACCTTTGGAGTCCTCAAGGAAGAGGTGATTGAACTAAGATCTCAAGAAAGACCTGAGGAGGTTGGAGAAGGGTCAGACGGGGTAGGGGAATGGCAGGTGCAGAGGCCCTGGGAGGAGGGGGAGGAGGAGATAGAGCAGCGTGTTTGGGAGCACAGCCTGAAAGGGGCTGGATACACCCTGTGGAGGCCGTCTTCATTTTCGAATGCTATGAAAGATTTCTTGCCATTTGAAGAAATAGACCACAGTGTACTTAAGAAAATTTTTGGTACTCTGGTCTGAAAATTTATGAAAGTAAAGAAAAGGAAGATTTATTTCTGCTTTTTCAGTGTATTTATGATGAAATATTTGAAATTCAGTATATCTGAAATGAGCCCTTATCTTGAGCTCACTGGACTTATTATTTTGGGTTAAATAAAAAAGAAAACAGAGTCTTACTTTTTCTGATCATTTTATTGTCTTTCTGACTAATGTTAAAAAGTAGTAACCTCTAGTAGGTGGGATAGTAGTAATCTTTAGAGATGTATTGAGAAGAGTACAAATGGGCATACGTGCGTCTTATTTGAATTTACCTGCAGAATGGGAAGGTGAAAAATGAAATGTGAAAGTCGTTCTTGGTCCTTCTCTTGGAAGATAAGCATTATGTATTCTTCCGGAAAAAGGTGATATATGTACCAGCAAACACACTCACATTCTGTTCTGTACTTTTTTTTTTAAACTTAGTACTACAGGAGATCTCTTATTAGTGCATATAGATCTACTTCATTGTTTTAACTGCTGCAAATTCCATCATGTGCTTATGCTATAACCAGTCTTCCCTTTGGTGGCCATTTAGGTTGTTTGCATTGTTTTGCTATTTGTTATTCCAAGCAATGGTGTTTCATTGTTCTCTCTTTCTTGCTTCAGTCTTTCTTAGTTTCATCTGATATTGGGTCTAAACTATGCTGCTCTGAACATTCTTTATTTATGCTTTTGTGAGTAAATGCCTAGGGCAGAATCTTAGCAGTGGACTCCTTGATTCAAAGGGCATATGCATTTAAAATTTTGGTAACAGTTCCCGAGTCATTTTTTTTTCTTTTTTTTATTTTTATTTTTTATTTTTTGAGACTGAGTTTCACTCTATCGCCAGGCTGGAGTGCAGTGGCACGATCTCGACTCACTGCAGCCTTCACCTCCTGGGTTCAAGTGATTCTCCTGCCTCAGCCTCTCGAGTAGCTGGGACTATAGGCACGTGTCACCACGCCCAGCTAATTTTTGTATTTTTAGTAGGGACGGGATTTCCCCATGTTGGCCAGGATAGTCTCGATCTCCTGATCTCATGATCTGCGTGCCTAGGCGTCTCAAAGTGCTGGGATTACAGGCGTGAGCCACCACGCCCGACCTCCCGAGTCATTTTCCTTACTTGTTGCCATAATGTCTATTCCCACTGACAGTGTAGACAGACAACTGTTGAGGGCTTGCAGTGTTCTTGGGACTAGTAGGGGGACATGTCAAAATTGTAAAACTCTGCCCATTTGATGTAATATTTGAGACTAGAAAGGTAAAATTCCAGGGACGTTAGTGACACTATGGTAACCTGATTGTACAGTGACATTCATGTTTAAAGCAGTCTTGGAAGATAATGCTGTAGCACAACTGTTTTTACATCATTAAAGTTATTCTCTTCTTTTCTGAGAACACAATATATATGAGAACACATCCATCTGCATTTATCCTATTTTAATTATTGTTTGATGCTTAGAGCAGACATTCCCGGACCTGCCCCAATTAATGGTGGGACCTCGGATGAGCCTCTGGATCTATTTGGAGCCTGTTTCCTCATCTTCAAGGAAGAAGGTTGGATGGGATGATCTCGAAGACCCACTGTTCAGTCTTTCTTATATTTTGAGCCATAATTGGGTCCTTGTGAGTCAATTTCAGGTGATAGAATTTACCGTTTTATAGTTTTACTCTAACATATGGTACCTTGAGGTAGACCAGTGATCCCAGACTAAGAATTATTCAGAATTATTTGCCGTCGGGGACACAGGAAAAGGAAAATGGAACAGAAACAAAACTAATACATGCGACTCTGAATGTTTAAAATTAGATTTGATAGGTTGTAGGCTCAAGAAACTCAACCTGTTCATCATCTCTCATCTTTTCACTTGTTCTCTGTGTATGCCATTATATTGTGTTCGTCATTTCCCCAAGATGATGATTTTGGAAACTCAAATTTAGCACCAGAAGCTGTCATTCCCATTTCATTCCATTGCACCATTCATACCCTGCAGAGAGGATGTGAAGTTGTAAGGCCTTCGTGCTCTGGTGACATCTGTTAGTCTTGGTCTCTATGTCATCCCCCAACTCCCTGACCCTTGATATTTCCTGGTCTGCTTCCCTTCAGGTCCTTCCTCACCTCACATCTCTGTGCAAGGATTTCATCTGGTATATCACTAAATATTACCTTCCTGTGTTTCTCAAGGTCAATTTGATAGACTCCAGTTTTTCAAGCTGCTGGCCAGCTTGAGGATATTCGTATGTTACCTACGATGAATCACATCAATGTCGGGGCCGGGAAGGTACTGCAACATATTGGCGCCTCACGGGAGGCTCTCAAAATGATCCAAAGTTTTTTGTTGCAGCGAAAGCTCATTCAGAAGTCTTTGGGCCGTTTGGCTGAGCGGAGACTATCATGTGCCAAGGCTCCATGGGCATTCTTAGCTCTGCTTCTGGAGATAAGAGTTTATTCCTCCACCCCAACTTGTTCTTCCCTGCCCATTCTTCCTCTTCCTGCCTTCACTGCACATTCCAGGATCGCCATGTTCTAGAATATTCATGTCTGCCTCTTAGCCAGCAGAATGCTATTCTCACATCCTCAATGGGACAGCTAACAGCCCCCATTTATCAAATCCCTGTCATGTGCTGTGTCAGGCACTTTATATCCCTCATCCAGGAGGATGCAAAAACCTGGTGGTTTTTTTTTTTTTTTGCAAGCCAAAGGGATGGCTCAGAAGGGTGAAGGAACTCACCCGAGTTGCACAGCTGGTGAGCTCAGAGTCAGGCTCCTTGCTCGGTCCATCTGGCTTCCAAACTCCAAGTCTGTCTGCTCCACCCTATGGCCCATCTTTTCTACCATGTTTAATATCAATGTTCATACTTTGCAGATTTTGCTTTCAAATTCTCTAGCTGTGGTTTGAGTGATTAATTTCAGGATCCATCCTATTTCTTAGAGGAAGCCGCTCTGATCTACCCTACTGTCTCTTTATATTCAAGATATCCTTTATAGAGCTCTCAAATTACTTTTGGGGAGATGCAGCTATTTAATAAAATATAAGAAGTGAAAACACATTCCATATAGAAGTATATTAAGAACCTATATGTAATTACTACGACTACTAATTATTTCATGGGAAAATGCCCTCCTGCTGAGATATTTTAGATGTTCCAAAGTTAGAAGTAAGAGAAGAAATGAAAACAATTAAAATAGGATAATATGGCCAGTACAGAAGTAAACCACTGTCTTAAAAGGCCAATCCATTTGGCATAATTAAAAAATTAGGGAAGAGAGGGAGGCGCATCAGCCCCCATTCATATTTAAATAAAGACAACGGGGCAGTGGGGTTTGTTCCTATGTTGTGGAGCAGCGCACAGATGTGATCTACCTCACTCACATCCTTATGTGAATTATACACTGGTGCCCTCACCTCTTAAGACAAGCACCTATCATTTTCCTATGTATTCTAAGAGGCCAGTGTGACTGGCAGAGTAAGATGTTTTCCTGTTTTCAAGATGGAGTGGACTCTTTTATTTAGCAGCAGTGTGTACATGTTAGGATTCCATGTGACTTCTCTAAGTCTGGGACAATAGTAGGTGTGTCTGAGTCCTGCATTAGCATGGTTTATTCTTTCCTTTACCCAGTATCTATTGGAGTTGGGCTTCTGTTGCTTTATTTCTCAGGGTCTGGCATATCCCACTCCCTGTCTTGAGATGCCAGGACATCCAAGGGGCATTGCATGTAAAGAACAAGAGCTTATTAGGTATCAAAACACACTTCATGAACAGCTACAACAAGACCTCGACATTCCAGTGTAGAGCTCTTTAAAGACCCCAGTGGGGCTCCGAGTTCCTCCTTTTCTGTTTCTATTAGATTTCTAAATTTTAGCTTCTAAATTTTAGATCCCCAGAACTTGGGATCTAAAACTCTGGTCCTGTGGAAGAAGGAGGTAGGGTAGATTGGGAGCAGATGGACCTGTCATCCATCTCCCTACGTTGTTTGCAGGAGGAAAAGAGATGAGGCTGAGGCTGGGAGGCAGGGGCGGTGGATTGAGAGAGAGGAGAGGGATTGTTATAAGTAACCAATGTGCCTCATGCATTCCAGGCCCTCACTAGATCTGTTTAACAGAGAGTACAGAAGAGCTTCTGTTGGCAACTGGCCATTAGTATAGCAAGGGGCTCAGTAAGTGTTGTGAAACATCAGCATCTGCTGGACATGGAGATGGCCACAGGTTGGGCAGAGAGGGCTGGTATGGGAAGAGGGGCAGGTGGCCCTCTCTTAGAGTTACTATTCGACTCACCCCTGACTTCCCAGAAGGTGTCTTGAATCTATTCCCCTCTCATATGGGAGGAGTGAGCCAAGTATGTTTGTGGCAACCAAAAATGTCTCCAGGCATTGCCAGATGTCTCCTGGGGGTGCAAATCATCCCCTGTTCATAACCATGGCTATAAAACATGCTGTATTATAGTGGCAAAGATTAGAATCAGATACATCTTGTGACCTTGGGCAAGTTTCTTAACTTCTTTAAACCTCAGTTTCTTCATCTGTAAAATGCACATCATAATATCTCCATTCAGAGATATAGGTGGTTCTATTGAACTCTGTGTATATGAAGTCTTAACCCATTGTGGAATAAATTAAGTGCTCTATTAAATGTTAGCTGCTGCTATTAATAACAACAATAATAACATTTTCTTCACATATGAAAGTGCAAAGTGATGCTTACTTTTCTTAACCTCTCCAACTGGCTGAAAGAGGCAGTTGTTTATCAGCCTGATTTCAGTGGAGTTGCAATGAATTCTTTTTCTGTCTTCATATGTCTGGACTCCTACATTTTAATAGATGTGTATTTAGTTTGTTGATTAGTATTTTCCAGTGTAGCTCATATTAGCACTCAACTGTCATTTGAAAAGCCACCTCAATTATTTATGTGATTGCTTTTTCTTTTGTATTTACAAAGAAATACACTCTGCATATATTTAGGAAAGGTGATTAAGGGATTAGTCATCAGGAACAGCAAGCAATGGTTTATATCAGAACGATTATTGAGAAAGCAGACAGATGAGGGGTAAAAATAAAAGATTTATTAGCCAGAGGTAATGGAATGTGCATGTTTTAGGGAGAGAGCGCATGCTCAGTTGATTGCAACCACACGGTTTGCTGCTGAAATGCTGTAATGATTCAGGTTTTCAATAGAGTTGATACCGGGTCTATTTATTTTGTGGGAGTGAAGGCATAGGGATAGTACTGACAGCATTATGTGATTGCAGCCTCATTGATAAGCATCACAAATAATGACTTTAACAGTATTTTCAGATAGGGAGCACTCAGTACCAACCATTATATTAGGCTCATGGGCTCAACACTTTGCTGTGCTTTTCATAGATATTGACACCTGTGTTTTCATTTTGTTGTTGTTGTTGTTTGCCCTGCCGGGAAACTGCCACACCCTGTGTTTTCATGGCATGATATTAAGGAACGATGGGCTAGGATGCTGAGGAATAAATTGCTCGCACTTTTATGGACTTCAGCAAAACTCTAGCTACTTTTAGTCTCCTTCAAATTCAGTGATTTTATGAGCTGGTATAGCTTCACTGTTTGTGGGAATTCCACGCAATCTCCTTTGACATTAAAAGCTTAAGTCCCATGATTTGCCTTTGCAGATGGAAGGCCTTGGCCTTCTTTTATGGTGTATGTGTTGGGGGGAGGCATCTCGTATGTGGGGTGGGTAAAATACGAGCCTCATGCCTGTCTAAGCTGGTGACTTGGCTTGGAAAAATGATCGTTCGTCAACGCATCACAAGTCACAGGGCTTATCTCCATTGTTGTGAACTATCTTTAGCTAAACAAGAAGATAAAAGCCATTAATATTATTAATAGTTGTAGATTATTGGGAAGAGCGCATCCTAAATCAGCCATTAGATTTGTTCCTCATTTCTTTGCTTTACAAATTGTTTTTCTGTATAGTATTGGATTTTCAATAAATAAAGTATGATATAAACAAGTCTGCAAAGCAGCAAGGACTATATAAGCCACTTGCTCAAATCAATAAGTGCATGCTCACAAAGGAAGGTAAAGTTCTGAATTTCTTCCTTGGGGCGTTTGCAAAATGTCCTATTATTGTCACCTGCAGGTGGGGGATTCGATATTCCTATTTGTCTTTGTATTAAGTACTGTGCTTAGCATTTAACAGTGAAGTATTTATATTATATGTGAAACCCATTGTGCAGATGAGGCAGTTTAGAGGCTGGAAGAGGCATAGACTTTCCCAGGCTCACACAGCTAGGAGATAACGGGGTGGATCCAGGATTTGCAGCTGGTGTGTGTGTGATGCTGGAAGATTGGCCTTTTTCAAGGACTTAGACAAGTATTGTATTCATACATTATTTGCATTTATTTGTATGAATACTTCTGTGTTCCCATTATGAGGGTACCTAAAAAGTACATCCCCCGCGCTCCTTGTAATCTGAGGGAGTTGATGAACATGGGCCAAGGAAGCTCTTTCCTTCGCCTTCCATTCCAGACTTCCTTTTCGAGTAGTATATAGTGTATTTACTGTTCTGCTTCAGTTGCCTATTTGACCTTTCTTGTCACAGGCTCAGGGAAGATTCTTTATCAGATAATAAATTATTCATCCCCCTCATAGACATAATCGGTTGCTAAAATATTCTGAGTTTCCTGTCTCTAGAATACCTAAAACTTGTGCTTGGTACTTATCCTCTAAGTTTTCCGTTTCATTTCTCATTCTGAAAATTTTGCAGTGACTTACTCTTGACTGTTATTCATTGTTCTTTGATCATTGTCTTTGTGTGTTCTCCTTTTTTTTTTTCCTGGCCACCGCTTGCAATCTTGAACCGACTCTTTCAAACTTTATATCCATTGTAACCTTTGTATAATGAGGGCTGTGATTAACCGCAGGGTTTCAGAGAGTGAAAGTCAAGCATAGGTGGCTGGCTCCGAACCATCACTCCCAATCATGTGAAACTCAAAGCAGATGCATCCTTTCATTAATGTGGGGTCCCCTGAGTTCTTATTAAGCAATTTTGACATAGTTTGAAGAGACGGATTTCATCTTCATACAGTGTTCAGCCAGTGGCTGAAAGGCCTGCTTTTGGCCACTCTGCATTTAGGCTCTATTATTTAAGAGGGGAAAAATATGCCTGAGACTGTTTTTCACGTTTATTGTGGGACATTTAGAGAATCTCAGGCTACCAGCTGTTAGATTAAACAGAAGAGAAACGGTCCTTGTGCTGATGAAACTTCCCTACCCAAGGACAAATAGAGAAACAACTGTAGATGAGGCAGCCAGTCTCAGGCTGGGGCAGCACGCCCTGCAATAGGTTAAGGTTTGTTTTAGACAAATATTTAAAATGCAGCTAATTTTTACATATGCACATGCAACCCAGTGGAATAGAGGTAGCCCCAGCTTTGGAGTCATACAGATCTGGGGTTAAATCCTAGTGTGAGTACTAACTCACTGGGTGTCCCTGGGCAAATCTGGTCATCTCTCTCTTTCTTTTTTTGAGATAGGGTATTGCTCTGTCACCCAGACTGGTGTTCAGTGGCACAGTCATGGTTCACGCAACCTTGACCTCCTGGGCTCAAGCGATCCTCTCATCTCTGCCTCCTGAGTAGCTGGGACTGCAGGCTTATGCCACCACACCTGGCTAATTTTTTTTTTTTTTTTTTTTTTTAATGTAGAGGAAGGGTTTCACCACGTTGCCCAGGCTAGTCTCGAACTCCTCTGCTCAGGCGATCCTCCTGCCTGGGTCTCCCAAAGTGCTGGGATTACAGGCATGAGCCATCGTGCCTGGCCTCAGTCATCTCTTTGAACCTTGGCTGATTTACCTGCAGATGCTAATATGACTCTCAGATTCTGGCACATAGTAAAGATTCAGTAAATGGTCACTGCAGGGGAAGCTAACTTGTCCAATACAGATCCGTAAAATACACTCATAAATCTTGTTGGAGCAATATTTCTTTGTCTTACTTCAGGCTGCTATCACAAAAATATCATACAGTGAGTGGCTTAAATATTTATTCCTCACAGTTCTAGAGGCTGGAAGTCCGAGATGAGGGTGCCAACCTTGTTGAGTTCTTAGCGAGGTCCCTCTTTCTGGTTTACAAGTAGCCTGTTTCTTGCTGTGTCCTTATATGGTGGAGAGCTTAGAGGAATTGAGAGAGAGAGAGAGGGTGCACTGTCTCATGTGTCTTATAAGGGCACTAATCCCTTCATGAGGATTCCACTCTCATCTAATCACCTCTCAAAGGCCCCATCTCCAACTACCATCACATGGGCAATTAGGGTTTCACCATAATAATTTTGGAGGGACGCTGTATTAGTCCATTTTTACACTTCTAATAAAGACATACCCGCGACTGGGAAGAAAAAGAGGTTTAACTGGACTTACAGTTCCACATGGCTGGGGAGGCTTCAGAATCACGGTAGGAGGTGAAAGCCACTTACATGGTGTCAGCAAGAGAAAAATGAGGAAGAAGCAAAAGCAGAAACTCCTTGATAAACCCTTCAGATCTCTTGAGACTTATTCATTATCATGAGAATAGCATGGGAAAGACCGTCCCCCATGATTCTATTACATCCCCCCGGGTCCCTCCAACAACATGTGGGAATTCTGGGAGATACAATTCAAGTTGAGATTTCGGTGGGGACATGGCCAAACCATATCAGGCACAAACATTCAATTCACAGCATTCTACCCCAGCCCTCCAAAATTCATGTTCTTCTGACATGCAAAATACATTTATTACATCCAAATAGCCCCAAAATCTTAACTCATTCCATCATCAGCTGTAAAGTCTATGTGTTTTTAATTTTTTTAAATGTTCAAAGCACTGGGAAGTAGCCACTTCTCTCTTCAGCTTCCCACCAATGTGGCAATTAATAATCTGACTAAGGTAGCCGGGCATAGTGGCTCACGCCTGTAAACCCAGCACTTTCGGAGGCCAAGGCAGGCAGATTGCCTGAGCTCAGAATTTGGTGACCAGCCTGGGCAATATGGTGAAACCCCGTCTCTACTGAAAATACAAAAATTAGCCAGGTATGTCTGCGTGCGCCTGTAGTCCCAGCTACTGGGGAGGCTGAGGCAGGAGAATTGCTTTAACCTGGGAGGTGGAGGTTGCAGTGAGCCGAGATCAGGCCATTGCACTCCAATCTGGGTGACAGAGCGAGACTCTGTCTCAAAAATAATAGTAATAATAATAATAATAATGTGACTAAGGTTATTAACCATTAAGGTATGCTGTGCTAAGGAGCAGGGGGCGCCTTCCATCCACAGAGGGCAGAAAGGTGCCTATCATGTCTTCGGTGCCAGTGCCCTGGTATGGAGCTAGCTGGTGTTCCACAGGGCCTGGGGTTAATGCTGGAGAGAAGTAGGGGTGGCAGAGCCTACCGTATGTTCCTAGGAGGGTTCATCTGGAGCTAGTCCCTGACCCTTAGGTAGAAGATGCAGCTATGCCCAAGGTTCTGAAGACCCTATAAAAGGAAGCCTTAGAAGTGGCTGTGATTGTTTTAAAGTCTGTCCACAAATTGTTTGATAATTCTCCTTTTAAGAAGTAGAGGCTAATTCTCCTCCCTTGGAATATGGGCTGTACTTAGTGACTCACTCTCCATGAATAGAATTTGGCAGAAATGGCCAGGTATGAGTCCTGAGGTAGGTCCTAAAGGCTTCGTGGCTTCTCCTTGCTCACTCTCTTGAATCACTCACCAGCTGCCATGTTGTGAGGAGACTCAAGCAGACCTGAGGAGAGGCCTATGCAACAAGGAATTGAGGCCACCAGCCATGTGTATGGTCCCCCTTGGAATCCTCCAGCCCAGTCAAGCCTTCAGATGACTGAGGCCCTGGCTGATTCATGTCATGAGAGATCCTGAGTCAGAACCACCCAGCAGCTAAGCCACTTCTGAATCCCTGACCCACAAAATTTGGTGAGATACCAAATGGTTACTGTTTTAAGCCACTATGCTCTGGGGGAATTTGTGATGTAGCGGTAGATAACTATCACTGGATCCATGGCCTCAAGGGGAGAAGGATCTTTGAGAGAGACTGGACAGTGAGTTCTAAGGTCAAGACATGTATAATTACCCAGGAAGCTCCACTGTGTGCAAGGAATCCTAAGTTCCCGGGGTTGCATCAGTCTCCCAGGTCACCTTGTCTGACCTTTCTCCAACACTTTTAAAACATCCCTGATCAGGAATCACCCCGCTTTGGCATAAGCTCCTCTCTGCCCATGCTGCCCATCCCATTTCTGCACACCTCTTAATTAATAAGTTCTCCCTTATATTGAAGGCAGAATCTTCCTCCGAGCATCTTCTATGCACTGGCCCTGGTCCTGCCCTCCGAGTTCCACTGGCTGCCTTCTCATCAGAACCCAGCTAAAACTCACATCTCTCAAATTCCCTAAATAATAAATCCAAAGTTATTGAAGATATTGGGTTACTAAAAGTTGGCAGTGAGACTGGCCCCACTCATTTCTTTGTAACCCCTGTCCCTCTTTTTATTATTGAAGCTTGGGATGCACTTGGTAAGGCTAGGCAGCTGGGGAGCGTGCAGACCCAGGAGCCAAGACCTGCTTTTCCTTCCCTGGAGTTAATGAATCAGCGTGAATGAAGAGCAGTCTTCTTTTAAATGGCAGAGGAACAGTGTACTTATTTTCCGACAATTCTCAGATTCTAATTGTTCCGACTACAGTGCGTCCTATAAACCGGGTAGCTGGGAGAAACTTCAATGCATCTTTGTAATGGCTTTGTTGTTGTTTATTGAGAGGGACTAATTAACTTTGATTATTGCACTAATATTATGGCACTTTGACAGCCCTTCAGATTTATGACTCTGGGAAAATAAACAAATGAAATGCAGGTGCTGGAGCAGAAAGAATAAGTTATTACTGAACTTTAATTACTTGGAATGCGTAGCCAGGAGAGAATTAGTTGATGAATTGCAGGATGCTTAAAATCTACATCAAATTGTAAGCAATAAGAAGATAAAAATAAAAAGGAAGGGGCAGGAAGGGTGCTATTTTTAAGGCAGGGAAGGATAGTATATATTTGCAGTGGTGTCCGTGGTGTTTCATTGATTAATCTCTGTGGTCTCCAATGCTGCGGATACGTATATGGTGCTACTCAAAGTATGGTCCCTGACCTGCAGCATCAGTGTCACCTGAGAGCTTGTTGGAAATGCAAATTTTTGGTCCCCACCCCAGATCTACTAGGTAAGAATCTCTGGAGGTGGGGCCTAGCCATCTGTGGTTTGCAGTTACTGCAGGAGATTTTGATATCTGCAGAAGTTGAGAAGCATGGCTCAACAGTTCTCATGCAGCTTGCTTTTTCTTTTATAAAAGGGCGAGTGCACATTTTTATCTTTGCTTTTGAAAATCAAATGTTTTCCCAACCCAGTTTACCAACTAGCTCCCGAATTTTCAGGCTGTTTTAAAAATTGGCTGAAATTTTAAAATGTTGGGCAATTTTAATTTATCCAACATCTATTACGTGCTAGGTGGTAGAGTGGGTGACATAAGATAGTCTAGAAGGACTTTGCTAATTAGGTGATACCCCTAAACTGTCATCGATGCCAGCGCCTGGGTAGTATGGTAAGAGTGATACTCCCATGACTCATGAAAGATGGTCTCCCCACGTGCTTCAAAGCAGGATGGTTGCAGGAGAAAGTATTGGTGGACTGTGATCAGCCCCCACGGCAAGGGAGCATCTGGAGCTGGAGGAAGAGCATCCACACAGCTGAGTAGTTTGTCCTGGGAATGGAGATGTCAGGCTTGGGTGTGGTGTCGGGGAGAGGGCAGGCAGCTCCTCTGAGGCCAGATCATTCAGGGCCTTGGATTCCAGTCTTTGGAGAATAGACTTTATTCTCTAGGTCCTGGCAGCCATCACTGGCTGAGTCTGAGTGGTGGTGATACAGTCCACACTCAGTGAGTGAGATAGACAGACATTTGGGCTGAATTAGGGAGGGGAGTGCGGGGTCCGGAGACTCTGTTGGCCTGTTTGCCATGGTCCTGGGCGTAAAGTGCAGAAAAGGACGAGATGGGGGCTGAACAGACTTGCTTAGTTCCTGACATTCAAGGAAGAACTTTAACATTCATCCACGGAGCCTCAAAGGCTAAAAATAATCATCCCTTTCAATAGTTCCTGTTGTGAGGACCATTAACAAATTATAAGAGAAAGCATTCCTCACTTGTAGAAACTCCATGAAAACAGACGTGTGTTTACTTATCTGCAACCCTGTGTTAGGAGGAGGGTGATGAGACAGTTTACTGTTTGAATCAGGAAGTGCTGACAGTGAAGGGAGGAGCTCTTCATAATTATACCCGGAGAGAGGCAAGACAGCTGCACTCAAGTGGCCTGGCCTGGCTGGATTTGGTACAGAGGGGATTAGGGCAGATTCAAACCTCACTGGCCCCCCGTCCTTGCCCTTCTGTGCTGTCTGCCGTTACTAAGCAGTTTTCCTGTTTAAGTTGTTGCTGTTTTCATTCTCGCAAAAGCTCAGCCAGCCTCCAGCCCCAAACTGTCTCTCTTTATTGGACAGTTGGAAATGTCACCGTGACCCCACAGCCGTTGTTGTCAAGCAGGCTGCTAAGCTTTTATTCTAGAGCGTCTTTCATCTGATTTCCTCTACCTTCTGGAACCTTCTGGATTCTTCCTCTAATGGGTAGTGATGGGCACTTTAGGAGTAGGAATGCATGTCAGTACTAGATCACATCCTTTCATACCTGGAATTTGCATAGTGACATTTAAAAATAGATAGCAGGCCAGGTGCGGTGGCTCACGCCTGTAATCCCAGCACTTTGGGAGGCTGAGGCGGGTGGATCACTTGAGGTTAGGAGTTCGAGACCAGCCTGGCAAACATGGTGAAACTATCTCTACTAAAAATACAAAAATTAGCCAGTTGTCTTGTCACGTCGTGGCTGTAATCCCAGCTGCTCGGCAGGCTGAGGCAGGAGAATCCCTTTAACCTGGGAGGCAGAGGTTGCAGTGAGCCAAGACTGTGCCGCTGCATTCCAGCCTGGGTGACAGAGCGAGATTCCGTCTCAAAAAAAAAAAAAAAAAAGTCATTTTAGAATTGCTTTCTGTTTGGGATGGTTTACCTTGTGTTTAGTCTATAAACACGGATAACCGAGAGCTGGTCAAATGTTTACATGGGGCCATGGGCCATTTTGTATCCTTGGAGGAGAAGCCAGGGCACTTGGCAGGGGTGTTAATGATGCTCATCAGGTGGCTGGGTGGGGTCGCCATTTGTGGCATCCTCAAAGACTTGCCAACATAGACATTTTTGGGGAGACAGAAACACAGAAATAATTCTGCAGTGCTTTAAAGAATCTGTTAAAAATCAAGTTTCGTTTAGTCATGTATGATCCACTGGGCTTTATATAACTTTTAGCCATTGCTTTGCAGGGACAGCAAAGATGTGAGCAAATTTGTGCAAACTTAATAGGATGAAAAATTGAGATATGAATTAGTAAATTCATTTGTCCTTCTGGAGAGAGTTATGAATTAACAGATTACATTTGGGTATACTGTGGTTGTAAAAAGGTAACATTTTCAGATTGGAAAGGAATTTCTGAGATCATCCAATTTAACTTCCCCCACTTGACAGACAAGAAAACTGAAGCCCACAGAAGGTAACTTAGGCAGTTAATTATAGTTAATAATTAATTCTGCCTGCAGAACAGGAATATGGCCCCCGATACTTCATGCTTAATTGGATGGCTTATTAAATTCTTATTTTTATGATAATGATGATAATGATAATAATAATAATAGTAGCTACCACTGTGTTCCAGTGCTAAGCACTTTAAATGCATTAATTCAGTTCATCTTTACAACAACACTGTGAGATAGCTAATATTATGAATCCTATTTTCAGATGAAAAGACTGAGGCTCAGGGAACAAACAGCAGAGACATGAAATGCCACAGTGATGTCTAGGTTCAAACAGCAGCAGAGGTGCAATGCCATAGGGATGTAGAAGCCTTGCTTGTCTTACTCCTCTTGGTATAACCCCAGTGAGTAGCATAGTGCCTGGTCAATTGGAGGGATTTGGTAAATATTTACCGAGTGAGTGAGAGGGTAAAACAGCTGAGCCATGGGAGTTATAACCTGGGCAGCAGTAATCCTGCCGTTGTAGGAAGGGACAGATCGGCTGGTTGGTTTTTGGAAAGCAGACCAGCAGAAGGTGCAAATAACTTGATGTGTTTTCCTAAGTACTGAGCTGTGTGAATTGGTTTCATGTTGATGCTACTGAAGTCTCCCCAATTCATCATCTACCTTGTAGCTTGTTGAAGAAAGAGTCCTTATTTACAGTCTATTATGTTAAACATATTTTATTCCAGTTCTTTGAAAATGACCCATCCTGATTTGGAAAATCTCTAACTTGCCTGGTCATTCTGGAGCAGTGGGAGCCGGCTGTGATGCGATGCAGAGTGGACTCGTAATCCAGCTTGATTTTGAGGGACAGAAACCTGGGCCTTTAGGTAGAATGAGCAGCTTAAAAGGCTGCACCTGAGAGTAGGGGGGGCGTACGTTAGGGCTAGCGGGTAAATCCAGCTGTACCCGAGAGTTGGGGGCATACGTTAGCCCTACTGGGTAAATCCAGCTGCACTCGAGAGTAGGGGGTATATGTTAGGGCTAGTGCGCAAACCCAGCTGCACCCGAGATACGGGGTATACATGAGTGCTAGTGGGCAAATCCAGCTGCACAGGAGAGTAAGGGGCATATGTTAGGGCTAGTGGGTAAACCCAGCTGCACCTGAGAGTAGGGGGTATATGGTAGGGCCAGTGGGTAAATCCGGCTCCACCCGAGATATGGGGTATACATGAGTGCTAGTGGGTAAGTCCAGCTGTACACGAGAGTAGGAGGTGTATGTTAGGGCTAGCAGGTAAACCCAGCTGCTCCCCAGAGCAGGGGTATACATGAGTGCTAGTGGGTAAATCCAGCAGACGTCCGGACTGTGCTTGAGGGTGTCATCCAGAGAGAGAAGGTTGATCTGAAGTTAGTAAAAGCTTTGAAAATTAAAAGGCCTGAGATGATGGTAGGGTTTTGGAGGTAAGTATAAAAACCTCCTTGTTTAGTACTGCTGAAAGCTGCAAACCCAGCTGGGGTTGGCTTTGCTTCTAATGTCCTTCTTCCTTTTTGTTTCATAAGTAATTGTCCTGAAACCTGTCAAGATACATGTATACTGAAAGAGAAATTATTGAGAGAGAAAGTGAGATACAGAGAGACACAGAGGAGAGACAGGCATACAGAGAAAGAGAGACACACAGACACACAAAGAGGAGTTGGAGACACAGAGGAGGGACAGAAAGACAGAGAGAGAGAGAGACAGAAGGAGAGAGAGAGAGAGAGAGAACCTGTCTAGCAGTGTTTTTATGAGGTTTTTAGTGCCGGGCTTTGCATGGTGGTGGCGGTGTGTGTGGGGGGTGTTGATCACTGTTTTCAGCGTTCTCTGATCATTTCTTGCTTAGAAAGGAGAAAATTAGAATTGTTGAGCTATGATTTGTTTTAATCAGAAAGAAATTGTCTAACATAAATCTCTTCGTGAGCACTGGAAAAGCCCTAAAGCGGCCAGGAAAAAAAAATATCAATACTTTGCAAAGGAGGAATGATTGTTCCAATTCGTGGCTTAATTGACTTTAAGCCTTAATGAAACTCAGGCCGGAGCTGGCGGCGCACTCCGTGGCTGGGATCCACAGTGAAATCTACACTGGGAGAGGAGGAATTTAGGGTGGTAATTTGGTTCTTTGCTATTGATGAAATTTTCTAATTGACTGGGGCTACTTAATACCAGATAATATTTTTTTCATGCTATAAAGAGAGTAAATTTGTTTTTTTCTGACAAACACAGTAATTTATTTTAAATTACAGCTTTTTCTATTGGAAGCATTCATTTATGTTGGATTATTGTTCCCTGAGTGAAATTTCACTGATGCTGTATAATTAAATATAGATTTTTTTTAGAGATAGTATATATTTTAGATGTGTAAGTGTATAAACTGGAGGTATGGAAGGTCTTTATTTAAGGAGAATAAATAGCCCACCCCATCAACATGATGGCCCTTAGAAAGGACTCATTTAGCCTCCGCGGGTTCCTCTTCCACACCAGGCTCCACTTACGGAAGGACTGCAAAAACTTGCTAATGTCATGAGTCTGAAAGGATTGAGCTATAAAATGTATTATGAGGGCCTAAGCAGCACATCTGGAATTTAGCCTTCCCAAGTTCAAATCCTGTTTATGCCACTTACGAAAACCGTGTGACCTTCACTTGTTCTTATTGCCTCAGTTTCCTCATCTGTAACTTGGGGATGATAATAGTACTTGGATCACAAGATTGTTGTGAAGATGAACTAAAGTGCTAATATGAAATGTTCATGATGGTACGCGAGTACTTGTGGTGGTACCTAGCGTGTGCTTTCCAAGTGCTGGCAAAGAAAAGAAGAGAATTGCTTGGGGCCCTGCCTACATGTCTAGGCTCCTGTCTGGCCATTCTCTTTCTTGTTCCAACCATATCAAACTCACTGCTGTTGCCAAACCTTCCTGTCTCTCTGCGTCTTGGCACAGACTATGTCCTCTGCTTGGAAGGATCTCAGCTAAGCTTTTCCTCCCCACATCTGCCTCTGTATCCTATGAGTGTCTGTTCAAGGGTATCTTTCCCACAAAGCTTTCTTGGGCTTCTCTTTCCTCTCTCCTGCCCTCCCTTCCTTCTTTTGTTCAGCACATCGTTGTCAACCTTCTTCTGTGGGTCAGGTACAGCATTGAGCACCAATGACATGGCAGTGATAAAGAAAGCAAAGGTTCTGGCCAGGTGCGGTGGCTCACACCTGTAGTCCCAGCACTTTGGGAGGCTGAGGTGGGCAGATCACGAGGTCAGGAGATTGAGACCATCCTGGCTAACACGGTGAAACCCCGTCTCTACTAAAAATACAAAAATTCGCCGGGGCATGGTGGTGGGCGCCTGTAGTGCCAGCTACTTGGGAGGCTGAGGCAGGAGAATGGCGTGAACCAGGGAGGCGGAGCTTGCAGTGAGCCGAGATGGCGCCACTGCACTCCAGCCTGGGCGACAGAGCGAGACTCCATCTCAAAAAAAAAAAAAAAAAAAAGAAAGAAAGAAAGCAAAGGTTCTTTCCTCCCGAAAACTCACGGTCCAAGTTTTGGTTTTTAAATATGCGTCTATGACAGCACTGATCACATAGTGCGTTGATTGTTTGCCTGTAGGTCTCCTTATTTAGTCAACAAGCATGTTTTGAGCCTTTATTCTACACCAGCCATTCCACTGGACTCTCAGCACGTATAGGTACACGAGACGTTGTCCTTGCCCTCTGGGAGTCTTAAGTGTGGAGACATACACGTAAATTAATGGTAATAATAATATCTACCACCCATTAGGGGTCTATGTGTGCATGTGTTGGGGGCGGTGTGGGTGGGGAGGGAAGCAAGGCCTGTATTATGGCCCAAGCTCAGGAATATTCGGGCAAGAGCAGATACAATGCCTGTATTTCTCATCACTTTTGGGTGGCATAGGACCAGTTGGTTATGAGCGTGAAAGGTTTTCTTTGACTTTGGTGGTCTAGTTAGTGGTTGAGAACGTGGATTTTGGAATCAGCCCAGTGGAGATTGGAATCCTGGCTGCGCCGTTCTGTAGCAGTGTTGTGGATCTCAGACAAGGTGTTTCTGCATATGCCTCTCTATCTTCCTACAGGAAATGGGGATATTGCATCCCTGAACTGTAGGATGCTTGTCAGGATTAAATGAGATAACAGTGCCTGGTTAGTGGCACATGCTCAGTAACACCTGCCAAGTATCACTCACTGAGCCAAAAGCTCCTGAATGCCACCCCTTCATGCCTTGCACATCCTGGGTTCTAACGCATCGAGGTGCCCCCGCCTTTCCTTATTCCCATCAACAACTCCTGTGCCCACGAGGGGCTGGCCTCTTCAGTGCCACACAGAGCCTCCTCTGAGTAGATTTGTGTCATGTTCAAACAAAGCTTGCTTGCTGCAGTGTTGGATTTTGGAGGACGGTGACCGTTTCCAGAAACCTCTGGTCCATGAGCCAATTTGGAGAAAATTGAATCATTCTCTGTGCCTTTCGGCTTGCATCCTAAAAGGCTGCACAAACACTTTGGGCAGGCTTCAGCAACTTCACATCAAGGGCTCAATTGCAGCTCCAATATAAAAACCTCCCCCGTTGCTCTCTGCATGTGAAGCTGGATTCCATGCTTGGCACAGACCTCAGTGCGCACGGTAACGCTTCCTTCCACCATATAAGAAGGTCCTAAGCAGCCGCAGCCACTTAGGAGGATTTTAAAAAAGCAGGAACTGTCAGGATCCCAAATGTTCAGTGGCACTTCAGCCAGAGGTAGGATAGGGATTTTGAAGTGTTTGGAGAAGTGTTTTCATATTTGAATTTACGGGGCTGGGGTGGGCTGGGGTAGGCAAGGGTCAGACTGTAGCGATTCGCTTGGTATTTTCTCATGATGCCAGAGAAGATGACCTCATTATCACCATGCTCACATTCGCCTTAGCCAGGACCCCTGTGTAGAAATAATCGTGAATTTAGTGACTGACAATCATAAGCGTTTTATGATTTGTGGAGGATTTATATGTGAAGGAAAATGGATGAATTAAAAATATTAAACAGCTTAGCCGGCACCCACTTGGATGAATCATAGAGATCTATTTTTTCCCCCTTTATACTATAAACATATGGCATGAATTTTCTGCTCTCATTACAGATGCTGAGAGAAGGCAAAGACAAATATTTATATTACATTCATGTTTTACAGTAAAAACACTGTTCGGTTTGTTTATACAGTTCCACTGTTACAGTTTTTATGGTCGGTAATGAAACCACTGTAAAACCGAGTCTGGGTTATATAGCAGATGCGATAAGCCCTCATACTCAGAGAGATGTCTAGGAAAGAATCATTGATGTCACATATACAGGATCAACAATGGAATTATGTGTTAGGACAGTCTAAGTTATGCTGTAATAACAAACAACCTTAAAATCTCTGGGGCTTGAAACAACAAAGGTTTATTTCTTGCTCAAACTGAATTTTCATCATGAGTTGCTTGGAGGGCTGTGTGAGATGGGGATCTCTCAGCACCGGGGCCCACAGAGCAGGCTGCGCTGCTGGCTGTTGTGACAGAGGAAGAGAGGAACGTGCTGACCCTCGCTTTGGCTCAAAAGCGACTCCTGCCATCTCTGCTCACATTCCATTGGCCAAAGCAAGTCTCAGGGCCAAGGAGTGAGCAGTGGTAGGGTGTGGTGTGTGTGTACAAACCCACCATATGTGCATAGAAGGAGGCCGAGAACTGGCCTATCAGGGAATAGCCAAAGATTTCTTTCCATGGTCATGTCAAGCCTTTTTGCCGTTATTTAATTGATATTCTATTTTTAATGCAACATGGAATCAGAAGAATATAGAGCAGGCGTCAAAGACTCTCCTGCCTCTGTAACTGCAGTGTTTAAAATTGATGAGACTCTGTCTTCATTTGAAGATGATCTGATAGGAAGGATTCACAGCTTTCCCCAAGAATATGCCACAGCGCATACAAATGCTTGAAGCCGCAGAACTTTTTCAAGTTGAACTGTGAACTGTGATTTTTTTTTTTAAGTAAGTTTACATATAGAAACTCACTGGTAGAGAGCTTCAGCTCTATTACCCCCCAGGGTGGTGCATCCTGTCACCATAAAGTAGGCATGAAATGCTGGAGATGTGCATTCCTTCAAAGGAAATTAAAAGGTGCAATTATGAAAAGCTCTCGAAGTAACTTTTTATTTTTATTTTTTTATTTTTAGATGGAGTCTCGCTCTGTTGTCCAGGCTAGAGTGCATTGGCGCAATCTCAGCTCACTGCAATCTCCACCTCCCAGGTTCAAGTGATTCTCCTGCCTCAGCCTCCCACGTAGCTGGGATTACAGGCACCCACCAACATGCCCAGCTAATTTTTGTATTTTTAGTAGAGATGGGGTTTCACCATGTTGTCCAGTCTGGTCTTGAACTCCTGACCTCAAGTGATCCACCCACCTTGGCCTCCCAAAGCGTTGGGATTACAGGTGTGAGCCACTGTGCCCAGCCTCAAAGTGACTTTAACAGCATCTTAAAGGTTGTACCTAGCTGTGCCCCATTCAGTATGGTAGCCACTGGCCATGTGTGGCGGTTGAGTGCTTGAAATGTAGCTGGTCCAGATTGAAATGAGCTGTTGATGTAAAATAAAATGCCTACCAGGTTTTAGACAGTATAAAAAAATTTAATTAACATTTTTATATTAGTTCCATGCTGAAATAATATTTGAGACATACTAGGTTAAATAAAATATCATTGAAGTTCATTTAATCTGTTTCTTTTTACTTTTTTTTTTTTTGACATGGCTACTAGAAAGGTTAACATTATGTAGGTGACCCTTTATTTTCATCAGACATTGCCGATCTAGAGGGTAACCACTGGAGAGGAAAAAAGTACAATTTGGTATTTTTCTCACAAATTCTTTATTGCTAGAACTCACAGTTTAACCTGACAGTTGGTCAATTGATATCCTTTGACTTGTTGGAATTTTCTTCTTTACATTCATCTTTTAAAAAGCTTTATTTTATGCTGGATGCAGTGACTCATGCCTGTAATGCCAGCACTTTGGGAGGCTGAGGCAGGTGGATCACCTGAGGTCAGGAGTTTGAGACCAGCCTGGCCAATGTGGGGAAACCCTGTCTCTACTCAAAATACAAAAAGTTAGCCGGGCGTGGTGACGCGTGCCTGTAATCCCAGCTACTCAGGAGGCTGAGGCAGGAGAATTGCTTGAACTCGGGAGGCAGAGGTTGCAGTGAGCAGAGATCATGCCACTGCACTCCAGCCTGGGTGACAAAGCAAGACCTTGTCTCAAAAGAAAAATAAATAAAAAGCTTTGTTTTAAAATAAGTTTAGATTCTCATAGAAGTTGCGAAGAATAGTATAGAGGGTTCTGGGTACCCTTAACCCAGCTTCCCCAGTGATAATCACAGCATAACAATCAAGTCTGGAAAATTGACATTGGCACGATAATATTAACTAATTACAGGTTTTATCCGAGTTCTGCTAGTGCTTGCATGTACTCATTTGTGTGTGGCTCTCTCTGTGTGTGTGTAGTTCTATGAAAAGTTATCACATATATACATTTGGGTTACCAACATCACAGTCAGGATACAGAACTGTCCCATCTCCCCAAAGAAACACCCTTTACCTTAGTTTTTATTCTTTGAATTGTATCTTAACCAGGTTAACTGAGGGTAAATGTTTTAGGCAAGTTAGTAGCAAATGATGCTCTTGGTTCCTTGTCTGTCTTTTTGCCCATCCAACCCACCCTTCACACATGGCTGAGTTATGCCAAACTTTGCAGGAGGTGCCAGGTGGGCACAAAGAAGAGAGGACTGCTCTCAAGGAACTTAGTCTTTGAGGCCAAGCACGGTGGCTCATGCCTGTAATCCTAGCACTTTGGGAGGCTGACACAGGCAGATCACTTGAGGTCGGGAGTTCTAGACCAGCCTGGCCAACATGGTGAAAACCAGTCCCTACTAAAAATACAAGAAATTAGCTGGCCGTGGTGGTGCACACCCATAGTCCCAGCTACTCAGGAGGCTGAGGCAGGAGAATTGCTTGAACCAGGGAGGCAGAGATTGCAATGAGCCGAGATTGCGCCACTGTGCTCCAGCCTGGTCCACACACAGAGTGAGAATCTCAGACGTTGAGACCCTGTCCCCAAAAACAGACGCAAAGTAACTCAGTCTTTGGAGTGTTACAGAAACAGTTTCACTAGAAGGTGTGACATTGTGTAACAGAAATCGGTCCCTTGACCTACCAAAGGGAAGAAAATAGTGCAGAATCTTTTCTCCAGGTTTCAGGACCTATGTCTCTTGTCCTTCCTTTACCTTAACTTCAGCAGGGCAAGAATGGTTCAAGCCATATTAGAAAGCAGTTACTTTCTCACCTAATTTTAAAGGAGAAAGGTAAATGCGGTGGGTTCTAGGGATTTCAGTGACGTAATAGGTGTTTCCCAGGCATTAAGACCTCGTTAGGTTTCCATTTCCATTAGGCATTATGGATGCATTCCAAGAATTTAATTACTATAACATCACTTCATTCATTGTAATTCCTTACTAGGGTTATGAGAATTTGCAATTGTGTGGTTTCTTATTCAGTCTATTAAAAGGTACTTGCTATAGTTTTCTAACTAGCTATTTACATGAAATTTAGTACTTGTCAATGTGTATTAAATCAATACAGTTATATTTATCAAAGTGGTGAGAAGAGTTTACATCTGAACATAGAATAGATTGCTTGCCTCGGCCAGGCGCGGGAGCTTACACCTGTAATCCCATCAGTTTGGGAGGCCGAGGCAGGCAGATCACAAGGTCAGGAGATCAAGACCATCCTGGCTAACACGGTGAAACCCCATCTCTACTAAAGATATAAAAAATTAGCCAGTCGTGGTGGCGGGTGCCTGTAGTCCCAGCTACTCAGGAGGCTGAGGCAGGAGAATGGCGTGAACCCAGGAGGCAGAGCTTGCAGTGAGCCGGGATCATGCCACTGCACTTCGACAGAGCCAGACTCTGTCTCAAAAAAAAAAAAAAAAAAAAAAAAGATTGCTTGCCTCAGTTGGGAAAAAATAAAGTTTTAAGTCTCTAGAATTGGAGTGACAGGGCTTTACCTGAAAAATCCCAGAATAGTAGGACCATCATTTAGAAGTTTCAAGGAGATAATATTAGGGAAAAATAACAGCAAATGTTACTTTACAGACACTAAACTCTGGGCCATATGACATGACCCAGGCTGGAAAATCACTGGCTTACATAAAGATATTGACAGACCCATGGGTGTTAAGATCCTTGATGGGTACTGGGGAGAAATAATAGGCCTTTTGAAATCGCGTCAGTGATTTTCCTTGGGATCACTGGAAAGAATACCCCTGTTTGACAAGATATGACACATTCTCTGTGTTGATTCAGCGTTTGACTAACAGAAAAGATTAGTGAAGATCAGCATCTGCTTTAAAGTTACTGAAGTAGAGTACAAGGAAAAGGGGAAGGGAATAGAGGCTGAGGAGGAGAATGGGGGAAGCGGGCAGGAAGGCAAAATTTGGAGGTGTAGGCAGAGGCGAGGTCATGCCAGAGGCCCGACCTTCCTGTTGAAGATGGTGTTTGATCCAAGCTGTGGCTGAGAGTATGCAGCTCATCTGGAGGGTGGAGTTGCAAGACATGGGTTCAGGTCTGTGCCAAGCCAGAAACTGGAGAAAGCATGGCTTCTCAGGACTAGGAATACCTAGATTCTAGAGGTGGGATAGGCATGGGGCACATTGTGACAAGTTAACAGCAAGATCTTCAGAGCTGCAGCTCACCTGTGCCATGATGGTCTCCTAGGAGCGAGCCCCTTCCTGCTGTAGTCCCACCCTGAGAGGTTTCACTTCCCATTGCCTCTTGGTAGCCGTGGGCACTTCTGCTGCTGTGATGATGTAAGTTAGAGATTGTCCTTGTCTCCATCGCTCTCTTTACTGGTGCATGCCCATGAGGGATGTCAAAGTCTGTATGTCTTTGTAATAATGCTGGATCATTTGTCCACTTTCAGGGACAACTGAAGACAGTTTTAAGTGAAACCACACAGAGGGCATATGCAATTGGGACAAGAGTTCTGAAGTCTATTTTTGAGAAAGAGAAGAGATCAAGTAGTTAACAGCCAGTGGCTATCATAATAATGGCACCTAAACAAATCCTTCTTTTTATTTAATTTAATTAATTAATTTATTTATTTTTGAGATGGAGTCTTGCTCTGTCACCCAGGCTGGAGTGCAATGGCGTGATCTCGGCTCACTGCAACCTCCACCTCCCAAGTTCAAGCGATTCTCCTGACTCAGCCTCCTAAGTAGCTGTGATTACAGGCGCCTGCCACCACGCTCAGCTAATTTTTGTATGTTTAGTAGAGACGAGGTTTCACCATGTTTGTCAAGCTAGTCCTGAACTCCTGACCTCAAGTGATCCACCCGCCTCGGCCTCCCAAAGTGCTGAGATTACAGGAATGAGCCACCACGCCTGGCTCAAATCCTTCTTACTTTTCCTCAAGAACTCACTTCCCACCCAAACCCTTCCTACTGTGGCAGCTGTTATCTTGTCCAGCACTTTTGTCCACACTTGGTATTAATAGCTCCATCTTAGGAACTATGACAGTGAGGGGGGTGGTGGTAATTTGCATGAACTAGTTTGGGCCAGTTATGGTCCATTACACCCTCGCTGAAGTGGCTGGTGCTAAGATGAGCGCTTGGCTTAGGCCAGACCAGTCCCTAGCCGGTGGAGAAGGTGCAGTCTCTTATCTGAGGGCCTAGGAGGTGCAGGGATGTTTGTATGGGCTGCTAGCAGCCTAGTTTCCTGCCACAAGGAGACAATAAGAAAGGTGAAGTCAACCTGAGATGAGAGAGAGAGCAAAACAGTTCATTTGGCCAACGTGACCGCTGATCTTGAAATATTGTGGAACTAATAAATCTCCCTTTGTGTTGGAGTGAGTTTTGTCTGGGTTTCTGTCACTTGCAACAAAATCGGTCCTATCCAGTATACCTACTGACTCTCTGGCCTCCTGCTGGGTGCTCAGTATCTCCCCAACCAACCCCATGATGGCTACAGTGCATATGCCTTCCAGCCAACTCTATTGTACACACATATTCGTAGGGTGAGTTGGGCCCCAGGAAGAGCGATTTGGCTCAGATCCTGCATCCTTTCAGGTGCTGACTATAATCACACTGGCATGGCAGGGGGAAGGTATATTGGATTGCAGAGTCAAAACCACTTGGTATGAAACCCGGCTCATTTTCTAAGTGGATGTCGAACCTGAGCCAGATAATTAATCTTGGAGATGATGCTGCATACATCATCGAGTTGTAAAGTTGACTGTGATAATGGAGAATGCTGGACAGGGGGCCCTCCACGTCATGAGTTCACTATACTTTAGTTACTATTATATCGTCCTCCCAGTCCCCATTTGTTGTTGTTTTTTTGGGACCCAGGGTATCAGTCATCTGATCACTGTGTGACTTTCTCAAGGACCTTTACTTGAGTCTTGCTCCTCTGGTCCAAAATGTCCGCATACCAGCTTTATGGTGACTTGTGTCATTCTCCATCCCCTTGTTAAGAGAAAATCTATTTTATGAGCCCTCTTTCCAACCCCAGTGATGAGGACTAGGTCAGGCAAGATGATGTTGCTGGACCACTGGATCCAGCTGGACCGCTGGACCACAGAGCCCCTGGAGCCTCCCAAGGCCAAGCCTGCCAGCCACACACACCTTTGTGAGAATTAAGAAAACATGCCCCCTCTTCCTGGGGCCCACAGCTCCTCCACCTGGGCATCCAGCCTGGTGAACAGGTTGCAGGCTGGGATGCAGCCCTACCTTGCTTTTGGACCATTGAGCTACTAAGTTGGAGCAACAAGGCTTGGGAATTTTTCTTTGATCATAGGTAGGAAAGGTAAAAAAACATAAATCTGCCAACAGAAACTAGCATCATAATGAGTTTCTACTATATTTGTTCGGGCTTTGAAAAATACGCCACCAAAAGATATCAATGTATGGTCCTAATGTTTTAGGAAGTTGCATTTAAAAAGTCTTGGATACCTACCTGTTTTGTACATATTATATATAGCATCCCGTGTGAATATGTTAATTCCTTTTTATGAGTTTCAGTCTTTTTTCCCCCTCCTATACATGATTGCTGTTTTGTAGCTCCATTTTGGTGGAATTAACATAGATTTCCCACATGGGGAAGGTTTTGGGTGAAGATTTAGAGCAAGGCAGGTTCTTGATCCTCAGAAGAGATTCTTATCTGAGGGGGGATTTGAGAATGGCATTGCAGAGTGGGAGGCGCTGCTATGTGGAAAAATGAACTGGAATAATTATTAGAACAGTTCTCAGAATTTACAGGATATTTGATCACAGGAGTAACTTTCCTCAGGAGTGATGGATGGAATGCCTGTACTTGGAATATTTTAAAATTAATCTGTTTTCATTACACTGAAAGTGTGACACACAGAGACACTAAAATTGGATGAGGCACTACCTGGAATTATATAAAGAATGACAAAGATGAGGTTATCCATTTCTTTTCTAGGCAAGTTAGTTAGCCTCTCTGTGTTTCTATTTCCTTGTTTATAAAAGAAGGACAAAAATAGGACGTATTACTATCTAGGTGACAGGATCATTCATACCCCAAACGTCAGCATAATGCAATATACTCATGTAACAAATCTGCATAGGTACCAGCTGAATCTGAAATAAAAGTTGAAATTATTAAAAAAGAAAACAAAGGCCGGGTACGGTGGCTCATGCCTGTAATCCCAGCACTTTGGGATGCTGAAGTGGGTGGATCACATGAGGTCAGGAGTTCGAGACCAGTCTGGCCAACATGGCAAAACCCCGTCCCTACTAAAAATTCAAAAATTAGGCTTGATGGCACGTGCCTGTAGTTCCAAGCTACTCAGGAGGCTGACGCAGGAGAATCACTTGAACCCAGTAGGCTGAAGTTGCAGTGAGCCGAGATCGCACCACTGCACTCTAGCCTAGGTGACAGTGAGACTCTGTCTCAAAAAAAAAAAAAAAGAAAAAAAGAAAACAAAAACAAATAGGACCCATATCCGTGGATTGTTGAGGAAATACATGAACGTATGTGGCACACATTATAGTATCTGGCATACAATAAGTACTCTGTAATGTTACTGGTGTCTTCTTACCATTGTTGTCTTACTGGTGACCATTTGAAATGTTGAAGCTTTATTATTATTACAGATAATGGTGGATATAGTCTCTTCCTTGTTTATTTTTTGACAGAATCTTTTTTTAAAAAAGATTTTATTTATTAGGTGAGAGTTTACTTGTTACAGGTGTACTGCTGTTATAGTTGAATGTTTTGAATTATGTAACTTACATGAAATATAAAGCTATGACTTGAATTTTGTGGTTGAAAATTTTCTAAGTTGATTGACAAGGATGGCATGTTGCCCACCTTTTGGTGCAGTAACAAACAACCCCAGACTCTCAGGGCTTGCAGAAATAAATGTGTGTTTGCTTGCTTATAACACATGTGACTGAGGGTTGGCCGTGGCTGTGCAGTCTCAGATGGGCTTTCCTTGGCTCAGCTTCTCACAGCGTCTCCTTGCAGGGCCCAGGCTGTCGGAGATGTCATCAGGGCCTACAGAGGGCAAAACCTCACAGAGGCTTCTGTTCATACATTGTTGTACCTCATGTGTGTGTCATATTGTCATATATCAATGGCAGTAGCCAAAACTGACAGCAGCGGGGCAGGAAAGTGTATTCTGCCCACAGGAAAGTGAGGCAAAGGCAGGGAGGGAATGATAATTATGAACAAAGAATTCACTTGACCAAAGATGGTTTTTTTGATATGGTTGCCACTTACCTTTCAGTAAAATAGCACTTCACAAATTTGTTTAACGTTTTATTTCAAGCTCCCAGAAACCACATGTTAATGGCACAAGTAGGAAATGCCTGCTCAGAGTCCCTGAAAGAGGTGTCCAGATTTATGGCTCATCCCAGACTTCTCTAATCGAGGCTGTTTTCCGTCTAGATGCCTTAGTCAATCAGTAATTAATTTGAAATCCAAAGTTTCATTAAGTGATATTGAGTTCTCGCACGCTGACATTTGTAGTGCTATATTTCTTTAAAATCACAAACCATTTTTCTTACTGTCGTTTGCATATTTTAACAGAAAAGATTGCGGTTCTGGTGTAAATGACCCAGTTTTCTGGATATATTTACTTGAATGTCATAAACTTATTATGCTTCTCTTCCACTTCATTGCTTTTCTGCTTTTCTGAAGTATTTTCAAATCATATTTAAAACATCATTATAGCCTCTGAATTCTATCTAAAGCACAAATAAATTTTACCGGGTGACTATTTTCAAAACAATACCAAGAAGCTGGTCTTATTTAGATCCAGTCTTATATCATTGAAATATCATTAGAATTCTTATGGAAAATATGTTTTGGCTGTTTAGAGGATGTTAGGGGCTGGAAGTGAGAAGGTTTCAACACCATATGGATATGTGAGTATAGATGCTTACATGAAGAACAGCAGACTTAGCCAAAACTAATTTGGGATTTTTGTTTGTTTGAATTGTTGGAGGGTGGATGAGAGTGAAGACATATCCTTTTGAAACTTAATTTAATTTTTATTTATTATCATTATTAGTGTTACTTTTTATGTATGTTTTTGAGACGGAGTCTCGCACTGTTGCCTAGGCTGCAGTGCAGTGGCACGATCTCGGCTCACTGCAAGCTCCGCCTCCTGGGTTCCCTCCATTCTCCTGCCTCAGCCTCCTGAGTAGCTGGGACTACAGGCGTCCGCCACCACGCCCGGCTAATTTTTTTTGTATTTTTAGTAGAGACAGGGTTTCACCGAAGTAGCCAGGACGGTCTCGATCTCCTGACCTCGTGATCCGTCTGCCTCAGCCTCCCAAACTGCTGAGATTACAGGCGTGAGCAACTTAATTTACTTTTTTAAAACAATATATGTCTCTTTGGAGTCAGGGAGTTTGTTACAGTGATGTTTTACAGACAGGTACATTGGAACTGCTTGGTAGGCGATAGGTTTTTCTTTCTGTTTTTTAATTAAAAAATAAGATTGGCCAGGCGTGGTGTCTCACACCTGTAATCTCTGCACTTTGGGAGGCCGAGGCGGGTGGATCACCTGAGGTCACGAGTTCAAGACCAGCCTGGCCGACATGATGAAACCCTGTTTCTACTAAAAATACAAAAATTAGCCGGGCGTGGTGGCAGGCACCTGTAATCCCGGCTACTCGGGATGCTGAGGTGGGAGAATTGCTTGAACCTGGGTGACAGAGGTTGCAGTGAGCTGAGATCGTGCTACTGCACTCCAGGCTGGGCGACAGAGTGAGATTCCATCTCAAAAAAAAAAAAAAAAAAGATTTATGTCAAGAATTCACGTTTCTGGTCTTTCTTGAAAATATTGGAAGACATGGCAATAATTATCTGGGACTGAATAGCAGCTGCTTCTTTTTGGGCCAGGTGATCACCCCCAACCCCAAACCCCTACCCTTAACTCTTCTACTCCTTTGGATGTTATCCCTGCGTGGTTTAACCATCAACCCTCTAACTCCCAATCCTTTTAAACCTCCTCTACTCATTTTATTCTTAGCACTTAGAACCCACTAACGCTCTATGTAACTGTCTTATGTGTTCCATTTCTTGTTTCTAGCCTGTCTGCCTCCAGTAGAATGTGCGTTCTGCTATGTAGAGCAGCACCATGTGTTGCAGTAGGAGGTCCTTTATAAACATCTGTTGAAGGAGAAAATGAAGGCATGCATGGCCTGGCTGACATCTGAGTTTGCAACTTCTTTTATGCCTTCTGCCAACTGGGACCCCAGTGGGCTTCCCTGCCACACCCTCTGGGGTTCCCCAGACCTGCCAAGCTGTTCCATCCCCATTTCCTTGGTGCCTGCTGGTACTTCGCCTGGAGAGCCCAGCCCTTTCCCCACTTGTTCAGACCCCAGTCTCTCATCTGGGAGGGACTTTTTGAGCACTGTGACCTGTGTGAAGCTTTTCCCAGTGCCTGCAGACTGACTGGAACCTGCTCCTTCATTAAACCTGACAGGTGTATCCACCTGTCAGTTCTACCCTAAGACCATGAACTTCTTGAGGGAGGGAGATGTGACTGTTCATGCCTGGGACCCAGCACCTGGCTCACCTCCTACTGGTTAGTGGGTATTGACTGGATGGCTTCCGAATGAATTCAGGTGTCTTAACTACCGTTGGTCCTGACACCATGGCCACCTTCCAGAATTTTCCACATGTTAAGATTGCAGATGCATGCTGGGTATGTTAGTGGGTTCTAAGTGCTAAGCAAAAAAGAGTGGCTCACGCCTGTAATCTCAGCACTTTGGGAGGCTAAGGTGGGTGGATCACCCCAGGTCAGCAGTTTGAGACCAGCCTGAGCAACATGACGAAACCCTGTCTCTACTAAAAATACAAAAATTAGCCAGACATGGTGCTGGGCACCTGTAATCTCAGCTAGTTGGGAGGCTGAGGCAGGAGAATTGCTTGAACTCCGGAGACAGAGGTTGCAGTGAGCCGAGATCGCACCACTGCACTCCGGCGTGGGCGACTGAGTAAGACTCTGTCTCAAAAAAAAAAAAAAAAAAAGAAAAAGAAAAAAAAAGATTGAACTTGTGGAATATGAGAGAAATGAAAAAGATTGAATTCCGTTCCAACTGGGCTTTTGAATTTATTTTTGCACTTCCTATTTTTTGAGCCCGGGAATGCAAGATGTAAGCTAAGAAAAGATAAGATGAAAGTATTGCTCTAACATTCTGGCTTCCTTCTATTAGAGAAGAATGCAAATCTTTGCCTTATCTCAGTGATGGGCCCCACTTAACCCTTTGTCTTACTGAGAGCACTTTTCTGCAGATGATCAAGTGGAATTTACTATGATGGCCTGTCACATCTTGAAATAATCTACCTTTCAAGGAAAAAAAGTTTAACTAGATGATGGTACCTTTTAGCCATATCTACAGTTAATTTGAATGTATTGCAAGCTGTTTAAAATATTCCATTAATGAAGAAGGTAAGCCTAGCTTCTGGTAAATACACTACTAAGTGTTTATAGTACATTTCATATTTTACATGATTTCGTTTATAATTCTGCTTATCTTTTCATTCTAATTCCCTGAAGGACATATAAAAGAGCCCCTAAAGAGAGTAATTACTGCTGTACTCTTTAACCAAGGCTCCTTTTGCAAAGAGAAATCTGAGCTGCTTTTTAAAGAAGGCCGTTTTTAAATAAAAATGCAAATAAGCTACTTTGTAACCACATTAATTACCCACCTAGCCTCTTATTACCATGTTTGTATTGTTTGCAAATACTATTTACAGTCGTGTGGAAATTAACATTACTGGTCCTGAGGAAAGATTGTGTTGGGGAGGTTGTGCTTTGGAACCAATTAGGGCGAACCTTGTCTCCACTGAGACTCTGGGGAAAAGCACAGCCTTGCAATGTCAAATAATAGCATTAGCTCTGACTGCATAGGCAGAGTGCTGTAATTATATTATTGGCCCTATTTTGCTTCTGCAATGAATTTCATTGCCTGCATTGTAAAATCAGCAGGTAGCAAAGTTTCTGCTAATGATTTAATGTACTCTCTGATCATTTTGGACAAAAGTCATGGTAAGATCCACAATGCAATTTTATCACCCCCACTGACTACTGCCTGGTTTGAGCATTTTAAGTGAAGACAAAACATGATTCTCATCTCCTTGTTTCCTAGTGAATTCCTTCCCGCACAGAGGAGAAAATTACTTGTCTAATATATAATTTCAGGCATAAGGAGAAGGTGATATTGCATTGCAAATCATAGCAGTTAGCGGGAGTTGAGAGCCAGCTCTGCACCAGACTCGTATCAGCCACTTGACCTCCATTATTCCTTATTCCTTGGTACCGCTGCGCCACCTGTGATATCAGATTTTTACTGCAAGGAAACTGAGGCTCGGCGATACTAGGAAACTCAGGCAGGGTCAATCAGCTGTCAAATGGCATTGCCGGCACCCAGATTGAGGGCCATCTCACTCCAAAGCCACCTGACTCTTTCCCATACACCACAGTTTCTAATACGACATTACACCCAGCTTTAATATGAGCACGACTCGTGGATGATGCTTTAAGTTAGTTACCTCCCACCACACCACATCAAGTATAATGGATATAATATGATTTTTCAGAATTCAGCTAATTACAACTGAGCTTTACATTTTGTAACTTTTTTGACTCTCCATCAAAATGTCTTCGGGATTAAACATTTTTTTCTTATGTTTTGAGGTCAATTTGAATCTGAGTTTAATAAACGTTACCATGAAACCTTTCTCCCATCCTTTTAGGAAATATCTGTGAATAAACTCATTTTGTGACAGAAGGCGGTATGTTTTTCCAGTGTTCATCCTAAGGAGAGAGGGGGAGAAGGGAAATAATACTTCACATCTCTATTGCATGCCAAACATTTATAGACATTATTTGATTTAATCCTTTAATAACCCCGTGAAAAGGATGTCATTGTCTTCACTTGACAAATGAGGGAGATGGCAGTGCAATCAAGACATATTGACAAGGAGAGGAGGTGAGCGACTTGCCTGAGGCCACGCTACTGAGTCCTTGGCAGAAGCAGAATTTGAAAACAGAGCCCCCACATGTTTTAACTGCTCACTGGAAACTGACTAGGTCACATACTCCTCCTCCTTTCCTGTTCTGGTAGTTTTTCTTTTATTTTCTTTAATTTCTTCCATTTCCTTTCCTTTTTACAGCAAATTTGTAGTTACGGTGGAGCAAAGGGCAATTTTCACTCCTCTTCCCTAAAACTGTAGTTTAACTAAAAAGTGGCCTCCCTCCTGGTACCAGTTGGTAAGCCATCCAGTCCCCGCTGGCGTCTATGCTCCAGGTCTCCAGTCTGAGGAGTGTCACTCCTGGGGCAGGTGCCTCTGGGGGGTCTCTGCCAGTCTTGTCTGGTCATGCAGCTACTTCCAGACTGAATCCCAGATCTTGCATTTTTACATAGGACATCCCCAGCATTCAAAGAAGACCCTGGGAACTGGATTCCTACCAGAGGAATTAGAATGAAACCAACAAAAGCAAAAACGACACCCTCCCCCCTCCCCCGCACCCAATACACATGCAAGGTAATATTTGATGGCAGTAGGAAAAAAATCCAGTGTTATAGGAGACAAACCATAGCAAGCAATGGCCTCTCGCCCTTCCCTTTGCATCCTCCACTCTGTCCACTCATTTGTTCCTTCAATAAATACTGATGGAGAATAGGCTCTATGCCAGTGTTTCTCTGGATTTTGGCTGCAGGGATGAACAAAGGCAACCTCTAGGAGAAATTTCTGTTTTTGATGCTCTCCTGGCTGCTTCCTGTGTCTTAATATTGTGCTTAAACTGCCACTTCTTCAGCTGTTGATTTCAGGCACTATCTAATGACTTTTGCTGTTGTGGGCATGGATTTAGCTCATTTTTACCGTCTTCCATAGTTGTATCTCCTTCCTCCCATTATGTTTGTAACTTCAGATTTTGTATATTTTGTATATGTCAATATGTAAACGTTTTATATATATATATGCATGCACGCACACATATGCATACATATATGTAATAGTATATATACATGTATGTTTCCATTTTTGCTCGAACTGCTCTGGACAGTTTTTTTGCTCTGGGAGTTCTTTACTCCCTCTCTCATAAGAAGAGGCTGCTGGTGCTCTGATCAATCCCTCTACCTCTGCTTTTCCCCTTTCACCTGTAACTTCTGCTACTTATACTTCTGCTTTGTCATGGTCCATAACATTCACCTTCCACTCTGTAGCCATAATTAAATCTCCCATGCATCGCACTTTGGGAGGCCGAGGCGGGTGGATCACGAGGTCAGGAGGCTGACACCATCATGGCTAACATGGTGAAACCCCGTTTCTACTAAAAATACAAAAAATTAGCCGGGCATGGTGGCACGCGCCTGTAATCCAAGCTACTTGGGAGGCTGAGGCAGGAGAATCACTTGAACCCAGGAGGTGGAGGTTGCAGTGAGCCCAGATCGCTCCACTGCACTCCAGCCTGGGTGACAGAGTGAGACTCCATCTCAAAAAAAAAAAAAAACTAAGAACAACAACAAAAAAAACTCCCATGTATTATCTATGGATTGACTGTAAAAAATGAGAAGCAATAAATATGTCCATCAGTATGACCATCTAGAAATTTCTCACCCAAGGGCCAACTAATCTTTCCCTGTGTTGTATTTCCTGCTCTGTGGGTCCGGCATCATGACCTTTGTACTACCCAGGAAAGCCAGTGTTCTCATGGGCTCTTGTCTTTTTTTATGCTCTACCAGATGCTAGCACGGTGGCGTGCCATTAGCTCACTAGCAGCTTAAAGGGTACAGGTTTTGAATCTCCTTAGTGCTACTCACCTGTTATTTCTGAGCCTGAGAGATGATCTTCTTTTATTCAGACATCCGTGTCACGTATACATGACATCCTACCCCCTTCTCATAAAAAAAATCACATTTGTAAATGTCTCTCTTAGGCTGAGTTCCGGACTCCAAGATCCCGCTTCTCTCTTGTCCGAATCCAGTAGCTGATAGCATTCATGTCTGTAGATTTCACTGTCAATGAGTCATTGACAGACTAAGCAGGCTGTTGGATGGAGCGATCAATGGCATGAGGGAAAACACTAATGTATGCAAGAAGAGCCATTTCCTAGTAGGAAAAAGATTTATGTATGGAGCCACAAAGGTGATGGCTTCAGTAGAAATCACCAAGGACCTGGTAGTCAATGTGCAACCTAATTTTCTTTCGAAAGCTGCAGGAATGGCAAGGGAGGAAATAAATAATGCATTTCTTTATATCTCCTGTTTTAAGTTACTGAGTGTCGCCAAGAGATTTCTAAGGCCAGACATCGAGTCAGCTGTAAAACTGGAAGGAGCAATGTCTGCTGACTGTTGCCTCAGCCGCTGACCCTGATCCCCTCTGCACATAGTAGGCAGCTTAAAAATTCCTCCCCAGACTTCTGATTTTCATGTGACTCACTGCTAAGTCATCTGGGTTTGTTTTAATTCCTTTCCCCCTGCTGACAGTTCTTTCAGCGGATGTCTATAAAGGTTGGGGCATTCGCTCTCACAACAGTAGGAAAAGAAAGGAGGAAGGAATAAAAAAGAGAGAAAAGGAATAAAAACAAACGTTTGGTTTAGATGTCTGATTTCTCTGAGCCTCAGTTTCCCAGCATGTAAAATGTTGTGAGGGCTCACACTGGTATTGTCCAGGTGCCTAGCAGAGCATCCTTACACCATAAAGCATCACAAAATTTTTTAATATCATCGTTATTACTGTGCTGTCCCTTGATTTTTTTATTTTTAATCAGTTAATCTGCATTCTGTGAGATCTGACTTCCTTTTTTAAGGCCCTGGGGAAGTTTTGTTATCTGTAGAGCTGGATTAATTTTAGAGTGTGGTGGCCTTTGCCCAAGGTGAACCTGTCTGTTTATAGAAAGTGTCACCAAATTCTGCCTTGGGCCCGTCCACTCGGTTGTATGTGCTGGACCCTGGGTGGAAGCACTTCGCATGTGTGCATTCACGATGGGCTGTGCTGGAGAGGAAAACAGGCATCACTCCCAAATTCCATTCATGCAATTAAAAATTCCTTTCATTTTTATTTGTGAGAGGGTATGGGTGCACAGTGGACAGCAAACAGAAGAAAAGCTTTTGATTGAAAGGTAAACATTTGCTTCTGCCTTTTAAATAGACACAGCAAGTCTCTTTACTCTCATGGAAGCAGTTATAAGGAACATAGAGCTGAAGAGAATATGACCATTTCTGGTCTTTTACTATGCCCATATTAATCCACCCTGGATAGAAGGGACTGTACTATTTGGAAACATCTAAATAAAATGTTTTTGTCATAAGGTGTTAAAATGTACTCTTTAACATGGCAGCATATTCCTTTTCTTCTGTGATCATTGAAGTAGGGAAGGAATTTCAACTAAGAAACAAAATGATTGTCTGTTAAGACACTTATTTTTTGAGAAGACGAATTAATGTAACATTATTATGTGGGGAATATGGAAAGGCTAAGGTTGTAAAGAAAACTTATTAAGCTTATGAGAATATTGAAGGCATGAGAAGGCATGACCAGAAAGTATTAATGATTTGGGCTTGATTATTCTAAGACTGTATTCTAAGTCTAAAATGTTGATAATTAAGACCTTAAATGATAAATGTTTGGCAATGCCAAGTAAATGAGTAGCTGGTTGAAAAAAAAGGCAAGAGAGAAGTAGGTATTAATAGTTTTCCAAAACAATTTAATCCCTTCCGGAAGAGAGTCCTACCCCAGCCCTGCCTACCAGGTTGTGTTTGTGGGATTATTTCTGAGTCACCCTTAAGCTTATCTTTATCCCTCTCCCAGACCCCCAGTCCCCTCACTGGGCATTCCTTGGATTGATTATTTATTTATTTATTTATTTATTTATTTATTTATTTATTTATTTATTTTTTGAGGCAGTCTCACTTTGTCGCCAAGTCTGGAGTGCAGTGGCGTGATCTTGGCTCACTGCAACCTCTGCCTCCTAGATTCAAGTGATTCTTTTGCCCCAGCCCCCTAGGTAGCTGGGACTACAGGCACGTGCCACCATGCCTGGCTAATTTTTTGTATTTTTAGTAGAGGTGGGATTTTGCCATGTTGCCCAGGCTGGTCATGAACTCCTGAACTCAGGCAATCCACCCGTCTCGGCCTCCCAAAGTGCTAGGATTACAGGTGTGAGCCACCACACCCAGCCTTCATTTTGTTTTTGATTTTTCCTCTTTAAACTCTACTTGTGACCACCCTTTCCTTTCCCAAACTTTTACTAGCTTCTTCCATCCTGGTCTTGCAATCTGGCTGAAAACCTGCTAAATGAGGGAACAATTTTGACATGGCTCCTGAACTCCCCACAAACCTAGTTGATTCCAGACCAGTAATGTCTTGGGGACACTGTTGTCCCATCTTCCTCTCTAGGCTGGTCTCAGATTACTGACATGGAAGAGTTGTTGGTCCTGGTGCAACATGCCATGGCCATAAGGCCTCTGGTGGAAAGGAAGGAATGAAGGGTGGTTCTCCAAACCCTTGGCCCATGTCTCATCCTTCTGTTCCCTTCCTTTTCCAGGTATGTAGCTGGTCAGTTTTCTTAAATTCAGTGGATCTAGCTTTATGCATTTTAAGCCTTAGGTTGTTGGTACACAGCTAAGTTGGTCATCTTTTCAAGAACTGAATCTCAAGCCATCTAGACCTCGGTTGTAACCATCACATTAATTGACTTGGTTGTTGATCTGTTTGTCAGATCAGTTTTCTGTTTGGGGAACATTTTTATAAGTGCATTATTTCAGCTTTTAACATTTTAAAAATAAAATTTCTTTGGGAAAGAAATTTCATTCGACTGGAGTACCAGGAACTTAGAATGAATCCATTTGTCGGCAGTATTTATACCCTGTCTAAAAGAGTGTCTCCCCAGTTCTCTGTCTCTGTACTGTGTCCTCACTTTAAAAAAATAGCTCAACCTCTCATTATATTTGCAATTTTTTGTTTTTTTCATTGTGTGGTGGGTTTTTTTTTTTTTTTGTCTTTTTAAATCCTCCATGAAGAAAAGACATTTGTTGTGTTTACCACTTGAATTGCTGGAATAGTTCCTGGAACAGCGTAGGTGAATAAATGAGCAATTATTTTGTCTTCAGCACTATAACTGATGTTGAGAAGGTCAAAGCAGAAAATAAAAACATGTTTCAGTAGTACTAGTTCCTGCGTAGGCTGTCTGCCAACTACAGAAGTAAAGGGAATAGAATTAGGACATCCGGATTATGGTGGGAAAACAAAACACAATCACATCCTGCCTCAGCCTGTCCTTGAACTGGTATCTTTACAAAGGGGAGGTCAAGTAATGGCCATAAGGGTGGATGGTGGGGAAGAAGGAGGCCTGGGGACAGGTGAGAAACTGCAGAGCCTGGCGGAGTTCATTTAACCTCACTGTGGTTCTGTTGGACTTAGTGCAAAATCAAGACACCCACCTTTGCCTGACCATCCTGCAATGGTTTGGGGGGCCGCAAGGAGATGACTGGGGAAGTACATTTGGCAAACTGCAGCACTGGTTCATGTTCTGGGACGAATCAATATTAAGCAAATTTAATGATGGGTAGGTTCATTCAAAAGGGAAATGTGCTTCAATGGAGAAGAGAAATTTGTTAGGTTGTGTAATAAATATTTTGAGTGTATTTGGGTAGAAGTTTATGAAAGAAAAGGCAAAATTCTCTGTGTCTTTATGGAAAGATATTCGATATGTTTTTTCTTGGCAGAAATAAAACATATTCAATAATATAATTAGGCAAACTTGTTTTAGTTGACAAGAAGACCGTTGTCTGCGTCTGCAAGATGAAGGCAAGATCGAGAGATGTCAGTTAACATTCTTGTGACCACAGGTAGGGAGGAGAACTGGGGAGGAATTTATGGATAGGTGAGAGCATCAAACTAGATGGGGAAGGGATGGGGGAGCAGATAAAATAATGAGGCTCAGTGTTCAAGAAGGTCTTGGGCAAGCGCATGCTAGTCATTTTCCTCACTGGTGTGATAGTCCAGATGAATCACATTTTACTCTCCTCCCTTTCTCATAGTGTGATTACATAAAGGAGACCTTCCCTGGAAAAAGCCCTATGCAGGGCTTTTGAGAGTGGGCCTGGGCTAACAGTGAGTGTGGAAGCTTGCTGCCTTGAATTCTTTCCAATTCTGGAGAGTTGATGGGTAACAAGTGTGTATCTATAGTCTGCGTGGACATGGCGGTGTGGCCACTGACTTCTCAGGCATCCCCTCAACTCCAGGGACAGGAATGGTGAGAAGGTGGTGAGGGCACTGTCTGCCCGGAGGCAGGACAGTTTGTACTACCTGTAGCAAGAGCATGTCTTCGAGAGCCATAGCAGCTGGCTTCCTATTTGGAGAGAACAAGAATGTGAAAAGCTGTTTATTACCACATATGGGTAGACCCTCCAGCCTTTTTTTGTTCTTTTAAACCCTAATCTCTTTTAAAATTTTTTTTTATTTTTAATGTTTATGGGTACGTAGTAGGTGTTTATATTTGTGGGGTGCATTGGATGTTTTGATACGGGCATACAATGTGAAATAATCACATATGAAGAAGGGGGTATCCAACCCCTCAAACATTTATCTTTTGTGTTACAAACAATCCAATTACTCTCTTAGTTATTTAAAAATGTACAATTTAAGTTATTATTGACTATAGTCACCCTGTTGTATTGTCAAATAGTAGGTCTTATTCATTCCTTGTATTTTTTTTGTACCCATTGACCAGCCCCACCTCACCATCAACCCCCCACTACCCTTCCCAGCTTCTGGTAACCATTTTCCTGCTCTCTGTTTCCATGAGTTCACTTGTTTTGATTTTTAGATCCAAGAAACACAATCTTAGATGCATTGTAGGTGCATTCTGTTGCCATCTGAATCATGGTACTGCAGAATCGGAGAGGCAGGAAGGCCCTGAGAAATACCTGATTATACACCTGGGTGCTGGGATGAGAAATATGAGGGGAGGAGAGAAAAGATGAACCTCAGATAACATAGCAAGTCTGTGATAGAAGCAAAGTTAGACCCTGTTGGTTTTTATGTCTTACCTCCTTGCCATTAGTTAGGTAAATTTAGACCACCATATTTTCTAAGATCAGAGAATAGAGAATTTTAAATTGTAGATTCTTGCCTTGTGGATGTTGAAAAGAAGAATTAAAAGTTATTTGGGATATGCAATCAGTTAATAAATAATTATGAATGAATGAACTGTTTTTTTGAAGACACTGTGTTATGGCAGACATGAACATGGGGCTTAAATCAGTCCTGACATCTAGAAGCTCAAATCCAGCAGGCAGAGGAGTTGGTTATTAAAGAACTCTGTGATGAGCTGGACAGGATGACATAAAAATTATGGAAGTTCAGAGCACAGGGCAGTCTTTTCCAATGATGGGGATGGAATGTGGGGGGTCATGGAAGACTTTGTGGAAGAGTTGGAAGTAGAATTATTACTGTTGAAAAGAGATGGGGAGGCAGGTAGATAAACAGAAGAAGTGCCATAAAGCAATAAGTTAGGATAGAAAAACTCCATTATTCCATATGTCAATTGGCCCATCTGTTCGTTCATACATCCTTTCATTCTTCTATCCATCCAACCATCCATGCATCCATCTATCCATCCACACAACCACTCATTCTTCATCCATCTGTCCCTCTGCCCAGCTACCCATCCATCCTTCCATACATTCATCTAGTCATCCATTCACCCATCCATCTACTCATCTATCCACCCATCCATCCACCCATCCATCTATCCATCCATCTGCCAATCCACCCATCCTTCCACTCACCCACCCACCCATCCACACTTCCATCTGCCTTTCCAGTTATCCACCCTTCCATCCATCCATCTACCCACTCGTCTACCCTTTCATACATCCATACATCCATCTGTTCATTCATCTATCCATCCATGCATCCTTCTTTCCTTGTTTTCTTCCTTCTATCCATCTATTCATCTACCCACCCACCCACCTATCCTTCAACCATCTGGCCATCCATCCTTCCACCCCCACCTATTTTCCTTCCTTCCTTCCTTCCTTCCTTCCTTCCTTCCTTCCTTCCTTCCTTCCTTCCTTCCTCCCATCCTCCTTTCCTTCCCTTCCTTCTCTTTCTTTCTTTTGTTCCTTCCTTCCTTTCCTCCCTCCCTTCCTCCCTTCCTCTCTCCATTGTTAACTTGCTGGTATTTTGTTTCACCATTGCATTGTGTTTATCAATAGACAATTAGTGGAAGAAGAGAAGAAATCAGGTGAAGTCTTTGTAGGATCTAGAATGTGTAGGCTAAGGAGTTTGACATTTTTTATACTCTGTTCTACTGGGAACCATTTCAGGGTTTTGAGGTATAGTATGATATAACAACAGCTATGCTAAATTCTTTGAAGTTATTAGTAGTGGAATGTCAATCCAGAATGAAAATAAATAATTTTGGAAATGAGTCTGTCATTGAAATATACTTTATTTTCTTTTTAAATTTCCCAGCAAAAGTGTTTTAGTTGTTAAAATAAAGGAACAACCATTAGAAAGGAGGGGGAGAAGAATTAGAAGAAAAAAAAAGAGGTCAAGTAAAGTACCTTGGTATTTTAGGGTTTCTAACATTAGGAACTTTAAATGTTGACCCAATTTTGGTCTTTACCGTCAAAAGATGGGAGAAAGACTGAGAGAAGTTTCTAAGCTGATGCTGCTCTACTACCTGGAGTAGGACTGAGAAACCATCTATAAATATTACCTTTGGTGTTTCTGTCAAAAATTTAGAATTTCACCCTATTCTATTTTTAATTCTGGTTTAAGACTGGAGGGATTCTTGGTGAATACTTTTGTAGATACAAGTAATAGTTATGAAAATCATTATTGATTACCTCCAGGGTTCAGAGTATTGGACTGAGTGTCTTCTCCCACCTTCAGAACTACCTTTAGACTAGAGTGTTAATTATTAACATATTTAGATTATTCAGACAACTGAATATTTAAGGAATACGTCCAAGGTCACACAACTAAAAAGAAGCGGCAAAGTAGGGTTTCAGACCCTTTTAGTCTTTTCTGTTGCAAAATTAAGATAATGATAATAGCTAATGATACCTCTCCCTTACTGAGAATTGAATGTTTTATGTGAATTAAAAAGTTTAATCTCCATAGTGTTTCATCAAGATAGATTCCTTGTTATCCTCATTTTGCAGATGAAGAGACTCAGGTATGCAAAGGTGAAGTAATTTTCCCAGGGCCAGAGGGCTAAGGAAAGGGAGAATTGGGATTATTTCTACATTGTCTACTGGTAATACCTATTGCTCATTTTTACGAGTTAAAACTGTTTTATGAGCATTTGCCCACTTTCTAAAAATATGATGGTCTTAATTACCCACATGGACCTACCCTATCCCAGGCAGATGCCACAAATTATTTTGTGTTTTCTTTTTGTATGTATTTATGCTGTTTCTTCATTTTTAAATAATGGGCTTTGATGATTATTCTTGTACATAAATTGTTATATATCTGTGTCATAGAATCTTAAAAATTATTTGATTCAAATATATATATAATTTTTATATCCCTGATAGATATTGCCAAATATTTACCAGAAGTGAATCAAGTAGTTTTTCTACCAACATTATCTAAGAGGGCTTGTCTTATTACATCTTTGTCAACACTAAGTATTATCTCTCTTACTTTTTTTTTTTTTTTTTGGTAATGTTTGTTACTTTGTTAGGATTAAAGTAGCTTCTCGTTTTAATTTTCACTCCTTTAATTGAGAAGCAGAATGTATTCTTTTTTGGTGACTTGTTTCAGAGTCTCTTTGGTTTGAAGATACAATAAATGTAGCATCTGTTATATCCAGTAACAGGATAACAGTGCATTGCTGGGATGATGAGGCTGCAGTGAGCTGTGATTGTGCCACTGCATTTTTAGCCTGGGTGACAGAGCAAGACCTTATTAAAAAAAAAAAAAAAAGGGTATGTTTCCAACCATGCTTTTTATTTTATTTTATTTTATTTTGCTGTTTTTGAGATAGAATCTCTTTTGCTCAGGCTAGAGTACAGTGACATGATCTTGGTTCACTGCAGCATCAACCTCCTGGGCTCAAGCAATCCTCCTACCTCAGCCTCCTGAGTACCTGGGATTACAGGCATTTGCCACCACGCCCAGCTAATTTTTGTATTTTTGGTAGAGACAGGGTTTCGCCATGTTGGCCAGGCTGGTCTCAGACTCCTTACCTCAGGTGATTCGCTCCCCTTGGCTTCCCAAAGTGCTGGTATTACAGGCATGAGCCTCTCCATCCGGCCTCAACAGTGCTCTTCTGACTAGCTTGATCATATGCCAATGTTTTATTCCTTCGTGGAACTGAGAATAAGCTTGTTTTACTGGACATTTTCTATAATAAAGCTAGGTGATGGCGAATCACTCTAATTACCAAAAAGATGTCTTTGATAACAATGTAGGAGATAAGGAAGATAGAAATAACATTTGAGTAATTCTTTGCCATTCTGTCTCTGAATCTTGAAATAAACACTCTTGAATTTATATATTCTTGGTCCTTTAGGAGCCATAAAAACATACCATTACATATATATATGAAATGGTGAGAAATTGCATATTTATTAAGAGTCATGACCCTTAGGACTAGATAAATCAAATTAAATCTCATAAAAATCTGTTATGGGATATGAATACCTGGCACTATTTTTTCTTTTAGGATCTCTTTATTAATTTTGTCATGTTTAATATGTTGCAGTTGCAAACAAAGGCATAAATGCATGTGTTCATTCCTAATTAATTTATGTAATTGGGTTTTATAAATTTAGGTGTTTAGGAAGCTGTGCATAACACACTCCATTTACTGTGTGCTGTAGCCAATAAAAACATAATAGAAAGAAATATAGTTTGAAGCTCACTTCAATGGTAAATATAGATTGGTTGTAAATGATATCTTTGTAATGTTTATTTTAAATTTTGCAGTGCTGCAGATTTTCTGAACATACCAATTAATGTTCTTATTTGAAATAATGACTAGTTAATTACTATAAATTCTAAGTGCTCCATCTCTGATAATTAAAAATTCTCTTACAGCTTTTTATTTATTTTTTTTTTCAGTTCTTTCCAAATTATATTAAGTACAGCATCTGGGGAAAGAAGAATAGGAATGGAAGGAGTGTGTTTAAAATATGGGTGGTTTTGTCAATTCCTATTGGGAACGCTTGTGTTTGAACGTATATACATATGCACATTTATGTGTAATGTCTATTTCATGCTAAATAGGGAGTGAACAAGTTGAAAAATATGAAATGCAGTTTGAATTTTTTAAATAGGTTATAAATTATAACATGAAAATCAAATACAATGGGTAAAACCAGTAAATTTTAAGTAAGTTTACATTTGTCGTCATGATGTGACTGTGACGTTACCTGAGATCTCAACTCAGCAAGGACCTCTGCAGCCTGAAAAGACCAACTAGAATGATTTGATCAGAAAGGGAATGGGTATTAGGCTGCTCCACTGATACTTTATCCACTTCGGGAGAGAGAGCCCTGTTCCTTCTTCATCTAGCTCAAGCCAACTGTCAGAAATGCACGTCAGAGCTACACAGTTCTATCCAACGTGTTAACTGTTGTCAAGTCTGTTTTTTATGAATATATTTCAATATAAGAAATTGTCTTAGGTCCAAAGTGAAACGTCTTCCTCCTAGACTCATAGCAAGCTCATGCAGCTATTTGAACATTGTTCTGTATAATATGTGCACCTTTGAGAAATCCCATGATTCTCGGTATTCTTTGTAAATCTAATACCTTCCATCCAGAGAGAGAGTATACATGTGAGGTCAGTTGGTAGTACCTTTTGTATGCTCTATTTTGAGCCTTACAGGTTAAAGGAGAATGTTCGATTCACTTTTGAAAGTATGGGCTTGCGGAGATTAAAAAAAAAAAAAAGAAACCTTCAATAATCATGTATAAATATAAATACTGTATGTAGAATAAGTGTAATGGATCACATTTATGATGAAATATGTATGTCTTTCCAAGGGTAAGACCTTCATAATTCATTTATAAGTTACCTGCTTTCCCTTACATGTAAGTAGCAGAATAGTAATTTTCTTCGTTCTTTCTGAAGAATTGCCACACAGGGAATGAAAAGAAAAAAGGATAAACTTTTCTCAAACAGCAGAATGTGATTCAGAGATAAGTGGAAAAAAGTACAAGAAAAGCCAAAGAGAAAAAAAAAATTGTGGGTCCTGGTGATGTTGGAAAAATGACGTGTGAGCTGAAGTTCCAGACGCCGAGCTTCATCTATTTTGTCATGTTATGACAGAAATCATTACAAGGGTGATAGGTTTATTTATAAAGACTTGCTTCAATATTCAAAGTACATCTATTCTAGCATTCCTCATTTTGAGCCAGGCTGTGGATCAAGATGAAAGAAAAATTAAATTGTATATTGAAGAGCTCTTAATTGAGCCGTGCTGTATTTAACAGGGAAGCATCGGCTTCAGGCAGTCGATACCACTGAGAATTTTTAATGTCCTGCATCATGAGACTGTCAGTTTGCTTTGGAGAATGCAAATAGGCTAATGACAAAGCCCTGCAAACTTTTGTAGTTGCTGCTGGTCTCTTTGGAAGGCATGTGCTAATTTACTCACAGTTGAAACCTGGCACACACACGCGTGTGCACACACACACACACACTCTCTCTCTCTCTCTCTCCCTCTTTCATAAGGAACTAAATCCTGCGTTTTCTCACCAGAGAGCTAATGACACACTGCTTAGTCACCCAAAACCTATTTCGTAAGGAGTCATTTTGGGGCTTGTTTAAAGTTTTTAATGTAAGGCGTTATATAATATTAGATTTCCACTCTTTTTCCTTAATCAATGTAAATTCAATTGCATTTCAGAGAGGGGCTGAGTGGCATTTCATCATCTCTAATATCCATTTAAAAATGTTAGGTCTACCCAGTTATAATTCTCAAAAGTAGCCTATCAGTGGTTTAATATGTTATCTCCATTCTCTAAGGCAGTGTTAATTTCCTTTTGTAGTTAATCTATCCTACTACCAAATTTAGTATATTTATAGTTAAAGATTCTGTTAAGAGCTAAGTGATTTAAGTACATCTGGGATAAAGTGGCCTTGACTTTAACTATGAAACAAATTTTCTTTATTTCATTCTCTTCACTGATAAATCCATAGTAACTGGAGGCATTTTTAGAATTGTGGGCAATTTCAGCCTCTAAAGTTTGATTAAAGATACTTCAGATATTCCTACTGAGAGGCTAGAGGGCTGAAAGGAGTTTATTTTGGGTTCTGGCCCTGGTGCATCTCAGTGGAAGAGAACAGACACTGTGAGTTTAATTCCCAAGCTGCCAATTTCCCACTAGTCTAGGATGGGTGTTACTTCTCAAGAAGGCGATGGTAGAACCGCTGGAGACTTCTTACGGCTGTGGCAGGGGACTCACTCGTCACAAGGAGTCCAGAGGCATGGCTTTGAAGAGCTCTTTTCATTCATTCTTCCTTTTGTTCACTTATTCATCAAATACGTGCTGCGGGCCTACTGTGTGCTGAGCACTGATCTTGTCAGGTTCTTGGGGAAGACTTCATTGGTGAGGTGACCTTTGAGCTGAATGTATGAGTGCAAGAGAGAGCTATCACACCTGGGAACTGCTTACTAAAGTCCCCGGTGTCTTGAAGCCGCTTGCAGACCTTGGCAGTTGCTGTTGCTCCTGCTGCTGCTGCTGCAATGATGTCTTGGAAACATAGAAAAAAATAGGCTGCTGGACTGTGTGCTTAGAATCAGTGTGCTAACTCTGTTACCAACCCTGTAGAAAAGTGGTTCCGGAAGGAAGAGTTGAGGGTGAGAACGAAGAACGGAGTGGCTTTGCAGCGGGAACCTGGCTTTGCAGCACAGCTAGGATTGGAGAAGATCTTCCTAGCAGGGAGAAGAACTCAAAGAACATGCATGAAGGAAGGAAGGTTGCACGAGTGGGAGGTACCAGAATATGGCGCGGAAAGAACGAGGTTCAAATCCAGACTCTGTCATTAACTGCCCCTACCCTCTGTGAGCTAAATTTGTTTTGGACACTGGAGATAATGCATGTTAACATCCTGGTAGCTCTATTTATTTGCTACCGTGGTACATAATTGTGGGAAGTCTATTTATTTGATCATCTTCTTTTGTTATTATTATTTGGTGTGTTTGGGAAAGGCAGGTGGGAGCAGCAAGCAGGTGAACATCCTGTTTGGAATGCAGGGCCGGGAACTGCCCTGCCCAGTCCAGCCTCGTTCCAGAGGCTAGTACCTGGCCTCAGCTGTAGAGCTGCTGGGAGCATTTCAGCTCTCTGCTTCTTTGGCAGTCTAGTGCTGTCACAGAAGGAAAGCTCACTCCATGGAGAAGGGGGGGATTGATTCCTTCTCTGAGGGCAGAGGCTGATCAATCTAGGGTGGTAGGAATAGATGTAACCTCAGAGGAAACAATTTGCATTGGCCAAAGCAAGTCAATGGCCATCCCCAAATTCAAAAGGACAGGGAAGTGTAATCCTACTGTGTGCCCTAAAGGATCCAGGTCCCAGGAATGGTGGTGATTTGCCAGGGGGAAATGGAGGAGTAACCCCTTCTTTGAGTACCTCTGTAGTTTGTATTGGATTCTGCAAAGTCCCATGAGGACTGATAGATGGGCGGTGTCTGCATTTGAGTTTTGTAGCTGAAATGTGGGTGAGTTCACCTAGGTCCCCTTCATGACAAGGTGGTGAGAAACATTTTCTTGTTCTACAAATCTGAATTAGGTCCACGAAAGAGGGTATGCAGCATAGAGAGGAACTAAAATGGACGCAAGATTTAGGATAGATATTGCACCTTGGGAGGCCTGCCTGGTCTGCCCTTGATAACTCATGAACAGTCTGATAATGTTGGAAGGCAGAGTAAAGCTAACCTCATGAGAAAGAGATGGAACACAGGATGGAACTTGAACTGCTTAAAATGGCTTTTCTCAGTCTGGCTGCACTGGAGTGTGCTGCTGTAACAAACACGCCCGGATCTCAGCAGCTTAGCATGGTTAATTCATTTCCCATTCATCATATCTGACCACAGATGGGAGGTAAGGGGCTGTGCTTTAAAGTTATTCAGGGATCTGGCTGGGCTGGATGCCTCACACCTGTAATCCCAGCACTTTGGGAGCTAGGTGGATCACTTGAGGTCAGAAGTTCAAGACCAGCCTGGCCAGCATGGTGAAACTCCATCTCTACTAAAAATACAAAGATTAATCAGGTATGGTGGTGTGCACCTGTAATCCCAGCTACTCGGGAGACTGAGGCACAAGAATTGCTTGAACCCTGGAGGCAGAGGCTGCAGAGAGTTGAGATCATGCCACTGTACTCCAGCCTGGGTGACAGAGGGAGACTCTGTCTCAAAAAAAAAAAAAAGTCCTTCAGGGATCGAGGCTGACCTCGGCACCATCTCTTACATGTGCCTCTGTTCTTTCACTAATGTAAGGGACCATGGGAGATTAGTGTCTAGCTTGAACACTTCCACTCAGAAATCTTGCTTCTCCCCACAATCCATTGGTGAAAGCAAGGCAGTGGTCATGCCCCAATTCAAAAGATAAGTGCAGTCCTACTGTGTGCCCTAAAGAATTGAAGATCAGGATACTTACGAGAAGCTCTCACAATTGCCATAATGGCAATGCGAATGGCATCTATTTTTAATGTGACTGAGAAAATAATTGGTCAGATATTGCAGGATTTTTGTGGGGGAAAGGGTGGAAAAGAACTTACAGATTAAAAAAGAACTGGCATAGCACCTAGATTTTAAACAGAAGGAAAAGATGACATTGAGGACCAGAGACACAGAAATTTCACTTCTGTGCCATGACAAATACCAGGGAGATGTAATTGCAAAATGAAGCTGCAAATGTCTTACCCAGGGAACTAGGTAACAACCTGCTTGGCTTCATAAAGAAGGAATAATATCCAATTAGACTAAGTGTATTCGGTGCCTGAGTGACAAGCCCTGGAGACCTCAGCGCCTCTGGGGCCCCCAGGGCGGTTTCAGGAGGCTGTCTCCAGACCTGTCCGGGGTGTGAGCATGTCACGTTCTGGCCCCGCGCCTCCCCTGTATAGCTGCCTCTGCTCTTCTAAGCACTGAAATGAGAGGTGTAACCTGTGTTCCGGAGTCTGCCCCTCTCAGCCACTGGGGCAGGGGCACCTGGCCCATCAGACTCACCTTGCCTCCCTGCTGCCCATTCCCTGCTGCCTAGGGCTGGGCTCATGACTGGGTCCACATCAGCTCCACATTGCAGACTGACCCCCTGGGCGCTGAAGTCTCAGGATCCCTATCTCCCTGTCAGTGCTTCGTCACCCAAAGTCACTGCAGCTCCTCTTCAGTGCTTTCGAGGTCAGACTGAGGGGTCCCAGTTCGAGCTAATTCCTACCTGTGCGATCACCAGCCAAGTACTGAACCTCTCTGAACTTCAATTTCCTCATCTGTAAAAGGTGGTTGGTTTGTAATTGTTCCTACCTCTTAGTGCTTTTGTGAGAGTTTAGATGATAAACCACCCAGCAACAGTGGCTGGCATTCTGTGCACAATCGATGTCTGCTGCTGTCAGCTCTGTGGTCGCTGTCTGCACTCCCACCCCGTCATCCTCCAAGTCTGATCTCCTCCCGAAGCCTCTTCCCGGACCTCAGCCCTCAGGGATTGCACCTCCCTCTGAATATGCTGTCCCTTCTAATCATGCCATTTAGCCACCCTGCCCAGCACTTTCTTTTTTGAATATTCATGTCCCAGGTCCCTGAAAAAGTTGCTAAGCCTGCTAAAAGCAAGGCCAGGCCTTTCTTTCTTTGTAACCGTAATGCCCAGCGATGCTCCATTCAGTTTGACCTTCAGGTGGCTTCAAACTTTGATTTTATGTCTTTATTTGTTTGTTAATGAGCTACTTTATCATTGTGAAAAGTTAAATATCAATAGTCAATGTATAAATATTACCAGAAAAAAGGTTTGTCATTTAAAAATTTGGAGCTGGACTGGAAACTAGGCATACTACTTGGTATATTTTAGTTCTACTGATATGACAGTATTTGATGCTTAATCATATTCAAGCAGCTTTACAGAGACTACCATGAGAATGGGTTAAATTAAGAGGATTGTCTTTGCTGTTTAGCCAATACGGGCCAAAGTTCAGTGGTTTGAGACAGGGCGGGGTTTGGTAGTAGATGCAGGATATTGCTGGGGAGTGTTAGAAGATGGAAGACTGCATGATATTTCTGGCTTTGCTCTTTAACTGTGTGCTCTTTGTAAAATCTCTTAAGTCCCATGGGTCATTTTCTTCCCCATATCAAGCACCTGCTATGTATCAGGTGTTGTGCTCATGTGATGTTTTATGCACAGTGTTTCATGTTTGTTAATCCTCATGATGATTGCTATGGTTTGGCTGTGTCCCCACCCAAATCTCATTTTGAACTGTAATCTCTATAATCTCCACGTGTCGAGGTAGGGACCTGGTAGGAGGTGATTGGCCCGTGGTGGCAATTTCCCTCATGCTGTTCTCTTGATAGCACATGAGTTCTCATGAGATCTGATAGTTTTATAAATGGCAGTTTCCCCTGGCCTTCATTCTCTTTCCTGCTGCTTTGCGAGGAAGGTACTTGCTTCTTCTTTGCTTCTGCCATGATTGTAAGTTCCCTGAGGCCTCCCCAGCCATGTGGAACTGTGAGTCATTAAACCTCTTTCCTTTATACATTACCCAGTCTCGGGTAGTATCTTCATAGTAGTGCAAAAATGGACTAATACAGGTCAGGCACGGTGGCTCATGCCTGTAATCCCATCACTTTGGGAGGCTGAGGCAGGTGGATCACTTGAGGTCAGAAGTTCGAGACCAGCCTGGCCAACATGGTGAAACACTGTCTCTACCAAAAATACAAAACAGTTAGCCAGGCATGGTGATGCGTGCCTGTAATCCCAGCTATTCGGGAGGCTGAGGCAGGAGAATCACTTGAACCTGGAAGGTGGAGGTTGCAGTGAGCCGAGATCATGCCACTGCACTCTAGCCTGGGTGATTCCATCTCAAAAAAAAGCGACATAAAACAGACTGATACAATGATCCATGAGATACTGGGACTGTTTTTATTCCCATTTCACAGATGAGCCACTAACTGGCTCCAGGCAGGACAGTGAATAAGGGGCACAACAGAGACACAAACACGTGGCTAACCAATGGTCTCATCCATCAGCCACACTGCCTGTCTCAGCATGGGCCCTGTGTGGACCATTCCATCTCAATTTGTTTCTGATTCTTGTCAATTAAATAAGAACAGCTGAAAAGTAAAATAATAAATATATACATAAAAACAATGTGGGGAGTAATAATGATAATAGATACAATTTTTTGGTCTTTATAATCCCCAGAGCCTGGCTTAATTATTTTAAAGTAAATCAACACTTTGAACACTTGCAGGTTAGAAAACCAGTGGACTGATGGATGCGTTACAGCCATTGTTTCCAAGTGTATTAGTTTCCACTTGCCGCTGCAACACATTATCACCAATGTAGCAGCTAAACAACACAAATGTATTATCTTTCAATTCTGTAGTATAGAAGTCCCACAGGAGTCTCCTTGGGCTAAAATGTAGTTGTGGGCATTTCTTTCTGGAGGCTCTGGGGGAAGATCGTTCCTTGGCATTTTCCCATGACGTAGAGGCTGACACATTCCTCTGCTATGGCCTCTTCATCCATTTTTCAAAGCCAGCAAGGTTGCATCTCTCTGTCTTTCTTTTGTGGAAGCATTTTACCAGGACTCTTCTGCTGCTTTGTTTTTCTACCTTTAGGGATCTTTGTGATTTCGTTTGGCCCACCTGGATAACCAGGGTCCTCTCCCTATTTATTTTTATTTTATTTGTGAGACAGAGGTTTGCTTTGTCGCCCAGACTGGAGTGCGGTGGCTTGATCTTGGCTCACTGCAACCTCCGCCTCCTGGGTTCAAGCGATTCTCCTGCCTCAGCCTCCTGAGTACCTGGGACCACAGGCACATGCCACCATGCTGGCTAATTTTTAGTAGAGATGAGGTTTCAACGTGTTGGCCAGGCTGGTCTCAAACTCCTGACCTCAAGTGATCTGCCTGCCTTGGCCTCCTAAAGTGCTGGGATTACAGGTGTGAGCCACCATATCCAGCCCCTCTCCCTATTTTAACGTGAGCTAATTAACGACCTTAATTTCACCAGTAACCTGAATTCCCCTTTGCCACGCAGTCTACCATATTCATGGGTTTCAGGGATTGGGACCTGGACATCCTTGGTCGGGAAATGGGCATCATTCTGTCTACCACAATGTCAGAGCCCATTGCCCTGCGTCCACAGTCATTAAAAGTCTGTTCCCTTCCTCCCTGATTCTTCCTAACTTCTCCTGCTCTGCCTTGCAGGATATGTGGCGTTGTTAGTCCCTAGCACCACTGGCCAATGCGAGGATAGTTGGTTGCATTCCTACTTTCCAGCTGGTAGAAACAGCATGGATATAGGTACAACTCTGGTGTGGGAAAAATGCTAAAGATATAAAGTAGAAATAGCCTTTGTGTGCTGTGAGCAGCAGAACAAAAATCGAGGGTGCCAGATAATCATATGGAGTGGTGAACTGCCTAAGATGGAATATTGCTATTCCTAAATCCTGGCTGTGTGGAGACACGTGATCCTGCCGATGAGATGAGAGCTGAACCACACTCTTCTGCCAGATTCTGGGCTTCTGACCTTATTAGAGACCCAGAAACTTAATAGAGGGCTCAGAAATCTATTGAAAGTTACTAGGTGCCAGGTGTGTCAGAAAGTGTTTCACACATGCCTGAAACTTTAAAGGCAACATTCATCCATTCTCTCAGCAAACAGTTTCTTCACCTACCGGGAAAGGGGGTGTAATATATAGGGGTATAGGGATAAATAATTCTGTGTGCCGTGCAGGCCGTGGAGACTCATCTTCTACACAGGTCAGGTTCTGAAGTCAGCATATAAGCTGGAAGTGGAGTGAAGTCAAATGACCCTCAAAGATCCTTCCAGACTTCATGCCCTTTGCAACTCAAAGTCATTTTGGAAACTCATATGCTGGTTTCTTCCTTGTATTTATGCAGCAGCCTCCTTTTCCACAAAAAGCAGAGGCCAATGCATCTCACCCCCTCAATTTTTTTACTGTCCCTCTCCCTCCCTGTGCTTGCCTTTCTTTTCTTTTCTTTTTTCCTTTTAAGTCAGGCTCTCACGCTTGTCCCCCAGGCTAGAATGCAGTGGTGCAATCACAGCTCACTGCAGCTCCTGCCTCAGCCTCCTGAGTAGCTTGTACTGCAGATGTGTGTCACCATACCTGGCTGATTTATATTTATATTTATGTATGTGCATGTGTGTTTATATATATATATTTGTAGAAATGGGATTTTGCCATGTTTCCCAGGATGGGCTCAAACTCCTGGGTTTAAGCAATCCTCCTACGGCCTCCCAAAGTGCTGAGATTACAGACCTGAGCCACCATGCCTGGGCTTTGCTTGCTTTTCTTAATGTCTTTGACAATTCATTTAAATGTGTGTATGATGTAACTCTATAGGACTAAGGGTGTGTGAGGAGGCCAGGAGGCTATTGGTTGACAGGAGTCATGATTTGACTATATGAGGTCACAGACAATGCTTTTTAAATTTTGCTGCCAACCCACAGGAAAACTATTCTCTTTCTTCTAAGGAAAAAAAAATGTCATGATAAAGCAGCTACATTGATGACAGGCACATCAAGGTTTTAATGTGTTCTCTAGATTTGTGATGTCTACAGTTGTCTCCATTCCAGAAAGCAAAGTAGAGAAAGCACGACTTTGGGGCCAGGGCCCTTCCTGGCCAGTGTGCGCCATGCAGTGTGGAAGCACACTTCAGTGCGCATCTAAGTTTATGTGCTATCTGTAGAGACAGTGATTTTTATTCATTAGAGTTTTTGAGTCTAATTGTTTTTAAACTGCCACTTTTGTTTGTTAAAGATACAGATGTCTGGCCATAGAGGAAAGCAAGGTGGATTTATCTTTGCAATTAGATGCTTCACAATTTGAAAACTTATCACTTAAATTGGTGAAATGTCACTTTTATGCAACTTGATGTTTAGAAGTCCTTGGCGTCCAGGACTAAACTCATGTGCAATTTAACAAGATCTTGGTGAGATAAAGGAAGTTGCACTTGAGGAAACATTGAAACACACCAGATGGAATTTTCCAATTCCCTCCAACATGATGTAGACTAGGTGAAGGGAGATAGACCACACATTGATTTTGTGTAACTCTTAAATTAAGTGGAGCAGAGTTAAAAAAAAAAATCACTGGATTTGAAGTTGGCCTATGTTAGATTACTCCAAGGAAGTTAGTTAATATGTTAATATGAATCTAGACAAACATAGAGTGTTTTGCTCTTCTTGTTAATTTGCGCCATCTACTAATCTCTGGACAATGGAGAAAAAGTCGTAGGTTATAAGTTTTTTATTTATGGGCATTAAGCAATATCTTTAGAATGTAAAATGAAGCCGACAAAATGCACAGCCCAATAACAACAACAAATCTAATCTAAAGTGACAGGAAGAGACTCTCCCAGACGTTTTTCTCTTTAATGTAACATGACTTTAAATTGATGCAACCCCACAGTGATTGAAAAACTCTCCGAGCTTGTCTCCTATGATTACATTTCTGATCTGTACAACTTAATTTTTTAACTCGGTGAGTCTCAGTTTTGCGAATGAACAGTTCTCTTTTGCTTTCTCTCTCATATTACTGGGGAAGACATTATTTGGCAACCAGGCAAATACAGCTCTGTTACCATGACGAATACTGAGAAATCCTAAAACAATAAAGACCCCAAGAACTCACTCTGGAATATGTACCTCCAAGTCTCTTCTCTTTCTTCTCTCCTTCTCTTTGTTTTTCTTTCTCTTCCTGTTCTCTTGTTTTATCTTGACTTCTCTTGACTGTGGTGATGGTTTGCATATATCTGTGATTGTACTGAAACTCACCAAACATTGTACGTTTGAAATGGGCAAAATGTATTTGAACTATATATATCACAATAAAGGTGTAATACTCTTTTAAGGTGTCTCCTGAATCATTACCAGTATAATTACTCTGTGAACTGTATTTTGATGAATTCAGAATTAATTTAAAATGGATTATCCCCCTATAGAATGGGAGGTAATGCTGAATGATTGTGAATGATTGTGAATATTTGTTTATTTGGGGTACTCCCTCAAATTCCTTGTCCACTGGTGTCTGGAACGTGTTGGGATTTTGTTTGATAGTTTCTTGAGTTGGAAGTTGCGTTTCTTTGGCCTCCTGTGTGGAAATCAACGAGTTTTACATGGTTTAAATGCCAGTTATGTGATGGATACTTCTATTACCTTATGTCTTTCTGATTTCATACCCTTAAAAGTACAGTTTTCATCTTCCTTCAAAACCTTATTTTTCCAAGCAAATTTTATTTATTCATTTTCAGTCATTACCAAAGTGAATAACAAACATATAACAGATGCTATTTTGGGTCATAGCTGTTTTGCTAAGTAATACTTTAAGGCTTTCTCACTATATTTTTAATTTCTCGACAGTCTCCCATGGTTATTTTCTGATCATAACTTGAAAATCAAAGCTTTCTGTTCAGTTTAACAATCTTTTCAAACTCAGTGGTTCTAGCTTAGGTATTAACCTTTAACATAGCTAGCGAAAACTGAAAATTTTTATTTGAAATAATGCTTAATGTTGTCTTGTGTAACAGAAAAAGTTTAGGGACAAGTGAACCATTTACTTTTCTTTTAATGCGGAAAGCAGTTTACAAATGCTGGTGTGACTAACAAGAATGAAAGGGCCACAATGGCAGTTCTGAGCTAGAATGTCATGAGTAAGTACCACCATAGTTAGCGGCCAGGGAAGGGAGGTTGTTCTACAGAGAAACATGCTCATCATTTCTTCTGTTACCTGGTATTCACTCTGGCAATTTCTTTTTGGAGTCATTCTAAAATCAGGATTAAGGATATCCACTGAGAAGCTTGCATTTATTACTCTAAGCAAGAAACTTCTATTTAATTTTTTTAACCATTTGATTCATATGTATTTAGATTTTAAAATTTCATTTTCCCTTATCCAAATGTATCCTATATCTTTAAGTGGTGAATCTTGGAGTAGATTTTATTATATATCACATCACAGAGTTAAGCTTGGTTCATTTGGATTTTAAAAATCTCTACAGCTTTGAGAATGACTTTGAAACACTCTTTACTGCTGGAGCTTAAAGAAAATAAATCTCTAATGTCCTCTACATTAATTCACCTGCTTGGAAAGTTAGAGATTAAAAGGTTTAGTAGGATTTTCATATTTTTTATAATTTCTGTTTGTATTGGAGTAAACTGTTCTTTGTATGGAGTGGCTTAGCTTTCATAAAACACAAAGATTCCTGTATTGAGAAAAGAAGAAGAAGGAAAAAAGTGTAATATAATTGCATAAAACTTCCTCTAGCTTTCTTGTATTCTATGTAAAGGAGTTAGTACATTACTTTAATTAAGTGTACTTTGAAGAAAGCAATCTCCTATTTCCATTAATGGTGGACTCTGTGGGTAGAGACGTGGATATTTTTCCTTTTATAAGAAAGGTCTTGTCTTTCCTCAGAAGGCATTGTGAGAAAATAAGAGAAGAAAAAGAGAAGTAGATAAGAAAAACAAATCACAATATTGAAGCAGGACCCAAGTACTATAGCCTTCCTCATATTTTGGTACCTGGAAGCGAGGTTGCTAATTAATGACCCAAGAGCTAAGCCTTGTTTGATGAAATGCAAGATGTAATACACAGATTGCCTTTGAGTGATGTGTGATTATTACCATCCATTCATGTGTAATCCCGTATTTGGAAGGTTTGTAATTTGTTTTTGACACATTTCTCTCTGATTTTACACACTCATGCATATAGGTCTCACCTCCCTCCAAAACCTTATTTCCAAAACAGACTTTGTTTATTTGGTTTGGGTAATTCATTGGGCCCTATTTATATTCCTTATACATAATCTATTTTCTTACTGCTGCCTCTGTCTTCCAAACCAACAATATAAAGAATGAAGCCTGGGGACTGGAACTTAAAACTTCTGCCGAGAAAAGAAAGTCAAGGCCTGTGGGCTCCTAAAACATCCTGTAGAATTCGCCTCAGATGCCCCTCCATTTGCACTGGTATATGGAGAATGTTTGAAAACCCCCAGAACTTATTGTGTACTTTGGAACAATGGCATTTTCCTGCTTGATTGTGAAGATGGCCCCCGGAAAAGAAGCTGACTCCCAGGGGGCACGAGGGACTAAGCTGTCTCCTGGGAAGTTCAAGAGAGGCCAAGTGTTTTCCAGTTCATTTCCAACGCATGTTTCTCCAGGGCCAAGGGCCCAGCTGTGCCTCATTAGGGGTGAGAGTTTGGTTGTGACACCACTTAATAGAAAAAAAAAAAAAAAAAGAAAGGAGAAGTCCGACTAGCTAAGTGGTAACAGAACTTAGGACAGCCTGTGCCCACAGCCTTTCATGTCCTGTAATGAGTGTGCCATTTGCTCACTGGGAGGAGAAAAAAATGACAGTATGCAACAGTCAACTTTTTCCTGAAGAAAGAGAGAAAAAAATACATATTTTGCAGCCGAGACATCGGGGTAGCTGTTAACTTTAGGCACAGTGCTAGTGTCAGCCCTGGAAAGAGACTCCCGGTGAACAGCACTTTTTACCATTTAATCAGCCTGTACTTCTTCGTATTTATAGCTCTGGCGAGGTTGGCCCATTGTTACAAGATGAAATTGTGATGTTCAGCAGTTTATACCTTGGGAGCTGGAAGCGTTTCTCCATGGTGAATTTGTAATATTAATTGGCCATGTCAGTTCATGACAAATGTAGTGACATCTATTTCAAGTATTTCAGTTTTATGGTGCTGAAGAAGTGACCCGCGCTCGAGATAAGTAATCTCACAAAAGATCTTCACGCTCGCTGTGGAGCGCCTCCAGAACATGATCTTAGAGGAGACGCAAATAGGCTCATGGTTCAGGGGGCTGTCCCCTTCCTTTTGCTCAAGGCTCAGAGGGGAGCCAGAGGAAGGCGGGGAGGGACGCACTCCCTGTCGTTCCCCTTTCAGTCTCAGGAGATTCTGGTTGAAGCTGTGGCGTGGACTTTCCTGCCCAAGAAGTGTACTTGCGGTGATCATTTATGTGATTTGGGTACCTGCTGTTTGTAGGCTGTGACAGTCAGTAGCAGAAATAAATATATTGCCTTTCTCACTGTGTACAGTGGTGCTCTACCAAGGGTGACTCTGCCCATCAAGGGACACTTGTCTGGAGATATTTTGGTTGTCATATCTTGGAGGAGAATAGGCTGCTATTAGCATCTAGTGGGTAAGAGCAAGGGATGCTGTAGAACTTCCTACAATGCACAGGGGCATCCCACAACACAGAATTGTCTGGCCCCAAAAGTCAATAGTGCTGAGGCTGAGAAACCCTGCACTTGTGTGCACCATGCCCTTTTGTGCTTTTCAACCTTGAAGCACTAATAGGTCAGAGAAGAATGCCAGGGATGTGTTGATGGGTACACAAGAGGTTGATGGGGGGTACTTGAGCTCCTACCACGTGGAAGGTGGTGTAGGCAAAGAGAAGGATGCATAGGCACAGTGGATGGTGGAAGGCAGGGGCTGCTGAATGATGTGGCAGGAAACATGCAAAGCACTCAGAGCCCCTGGTGGTGGAGAGTCTTGGGAAGCAAGAGAATGGAGTCATCCTTTCAGTTTCCAGCCTGGGTTTCCCAAAGGAGAGAGTGTTTTGAGTTCAGTGGCGGAGATGGGGGGAAGAGTGTTGGAGCCCAGCTGAGTGGCCACTTTGTCAAATGGAGCTGAGAAATGATTTTCGCATGGCTGGCGTAATGGCGGAGTTTCCAAAACAGCAACACAACAAAATAGCCATTTATGTGTCAAGACTATATTCATAGAATCCATATGTCTAAGGTGGGGAAGTTGTCATTATTCCTGTTTTATAGATGAGGAAACAGGCCCAGATGGAGTAAGTGACTGCTGAAGTACCCATGATTTGTCAGTAGAAAGGAAGAGACCAAAGGTGGCATCAACTTTATTTTTCCTTCTTTTTTTTTGAGACTGGAGTCTCGCTCTGTTGCCAAGGCTGGAATGCAGTGGGGCGATCTCGGCTCACTGCAAGCTCCATCTCCTGGGTTCACACCATTCTCCTGCCTCAGCCTCCCGAGTAGCTGGGACTACAGGCGCCCACCACCATGCCCGGCTAATTTTTTGTGTTTTTAGTAGAGACGGGGTTTCACCGTGTTAGCCAGGATGGTCTCAATCTCCTGACCTCGTGATCCGCCCTCCTGGGCCTCCCAAAGTGCTGGGATTACAGGCGTGAGCCACCACATCCGGCCTGTTTTTCCTTCTTTGTTAAGTGGAACAAGTCATTTTTTGGTGGTCATTTCCAATATGTAATTCCTGATAACACACATATGTATTATCTCTTTAAAAATAAAAAAAAAAATAAGCCAGCCAAAAAAAGAAAATGGAAGTGTTGAAGAAACTGCGTTTTTCTCACTTAATAGTATCTCTATGTCACTAAATCCTTCAACAGCATTATTTTTAATAGCTGCCCAATGTCCTAACGGATGGGTGAGTCATGATTTACTTAACCAGTCCCCTATTGTTGGACATACAGGTTATTTACAGCTTTTCTCTAGTGTAGGTGGAATTGCAATGAATGTTTTTGTAGTACACACCAGTGAGTGATTCCTTGATGTGCTTGGAAGGGCTGGTTCCAAGAATAAGATAATCTGTAGGCTTTGAGATTAATTGGCAAGTTGCTTTCTTGAAATATTGAGAGGTTACTACTTTCCAGTATCTTCACTAGGAATAAGTAACGTTTTTCTAAAGATGAGTAGTAAGAGAAAGGTAGAATCTAATTTTGCCGTGCATTTTCCTGATTATTAGTGAAGCTAAACATTTTTTTTTTTTTTTACGGACGTGTTAACAGTTTCTTTCTTTTGCAAATGATCTGTTCATGTTCTGTGACTGATTTCTATCTTGGTGTCTTTATGTTTGTGAACGGTAAGAATTTTTATGTGTTCAGGAACTATTTAAAGGTTCAGGACATTAACCTGTGGTTATGTATATCACAGGTACAGTCACATCACTTAACAAGGGAGATACATTCTGAAAAATGTATTGTCGGTATTTTGTCATTGCATGAAGATCATAGAGTGTATTTACACAAGCCTAGATGGATAGCCTACTACACACCCCGGCTATATGGTATAGTGTGTTCCTCCAGGGCTACGAACCTGTACAGTATATTACTGTAATGAATAGTGTAAGCAGTTGTAATACAATGGGACATATTCGTGCATCTAAACACACCTAAACGTAGAAAAGGTACAGTGAAAATACGGTATTATAATCTGATGGGATCGTCATTGTGTACATAGTCCATTATTGACTGAAATTTTGGTATGTGGTGTATGACTGTGTTTTCTCATGACCTCTGCTTTTTTTGTCTTTAAATTTTTAATTTTTTGTTTTACTTTTGTCTTTTAATTTTAATTCTATTGCAGCCAAATCTTATCAGCCTGTCTTCTATGATCTCTGCTTTTAGTTGTTATGCTTTAAAAATCCTTCTCCATGGTAACATTATATTGACTTATATGTCTTACTGGTTGAACGTGCCTATGTTTGACTTTGAAATCATTGAATTCATTGAGGATTTGTTTTGCCATGAGGAATTGGGTAAGGATCCAGCTGATTTTATCCAGATGAGTAGTTCATTGTCCCAACACCAGTTTTTGCAATAAGTTATTCCTTCCCCAGGAAATATACCTGGGCTAATTAAGACAACTGTGCTTCAATGTAATTATTCCATCTTAATTCATGAAATATTAGGTTAACATGGGAAAAACATGGCATCCCATGTTTTAGTATTTTTTCCTTTTTTCCAAGCAGCACATCTCTTTGAATTATATTCTGTTCTCTGTTTTTATAATTTGACTCCCTTCTATTCTACATCTAAATAGTGCATTGTCTGTTTTCACCCAGGAATTTAAAAATAGTTCTAGTACTAATTGTATTTTTATTCTAATACTGCTCTTCCTTTTACTGGTACTTCTGCATCTTAAAAAAACAAAACAAAACAACAAAAACGTGTCATGTTGGCTCACTTTGTGAATGAAAGCATATACTGTTTAGTTGTTTATTCTTCAGCAACATCTGAGTATCCTCGAGAAATGAGTGGAATGAACCAGTAGAGATGAACAGCCTTAAGCCCTCAAAGCTGAGCCCTTTGGGGTAACATGCTCTAATTCTGCCCTCTCTAGTTTGAGTTTAGGTTAAATTCAGCTTGCAGATTACACCAAGCCTGATGCCTCCCAGCCATCAAGGAAAAGGGTGCCTAACATTTTGAATCTCCATTAATCTTACAGCTCAGATCCTGTGTATTAAATCTCAGCATTCTCAGGGATGTGTATACTCTGGCAGAAAAACTTTAATGATTTTTTTTTCTGATGCTGCCTAGAAAATATTAGAAAGAAGACCCTTCTTTCCTTTCCTTTCTTGTCCTATCCTGTCCTGTCCTGTCCTGTCCTGTCCTCCCTCCCTCCCATTTCCTTCCTTCCTTCCTTCCTTCCTTCCTTCCTTCCTTCCTTCCTTCCTTCCTTCCTTCCTTCCCTCCTTCTCTCCTTCTCCCCCTCCTCCTCCTCTTCCTCTCCTTTTCTTTTCTTTTTTCTTTTCTTTTCTTCCTTTTTTCTTTTCCTTTCTTTTCTTTACCTTCTTTCTCCTTTCTTCCTTTATTTCTTTCTTCCTGTGATATTTTCGTGTATAGCTCAGGTCTCACTGCTTTGCTGCCATTCTTGTGGAGAATAATAGGTAACAGAGGTGTGCACCTGGCCTCATTTATTGTCACACCGGATAGGTAATAGAGGCCAGCATGGCTGTGCTGTGGTTCCTGCTGATGGGCACACTATCACCGGTGCATGATCAGTGTCTCATACACAGGAAGTACGTTCCCACCAGCCTTCCCTACCTGCTGAGGGCTGTTCCCAGCCTAAGGATTTCATCCAGATAGATTCATAGCACTTCCAGTAAATACACCCCTTGCCTTTCAAAGTTGAAAGAGAAATTACTTTGGACACAAAGAGGTGTTCTTTTGACACAGCAGGCATGTGAAAAAATAAGCAAGAAAACAAGAGGGATTTCTGTTAGCATTGGCATGTGCTTCTCTTGTACTTCTTTAGTTCACGTTGCCAGTGGTTCAGCTTCCCTTTCTGATCCTCACTGCTCTGATCTCTTCATCTGTGCTTGCAATCACAGCCAGGCAGGCTTGCAGTATTACCACGGAATCATTTTATCTGTTGGAATCTCTGTCCTGTTGATTATTAATTTTTATCCCCAGGTAGACAAACACCATAAGTTGACCTCTTGTGAATTGTACTCTTTAAGATTAAAGAATTCGTAGTTGAAAAAGAATGACTTTTCACACAAATTTGATGGAGTTTTATCTTCTGAGCCAAGGCTTTCTTTAAGGATTCTTGGGAGGTAAACGTGTTACCTGAGACTCTCTGCCCATGGGATGTATTTCCTTTCCATCGGAACACATGGGAACCGAGGAAATAGAGAACATTTTCATCTCTGAAAATACCTTTCTTTCTTCTAATCAGTGCTGCTCTTTTCTTGCGTATTGTGTACTGGGAAGTATTTGTTTCGATTTGTGGTTAAATGTGTGTGTCCACTGGACTTCAGTATCCACCCTTTGAAGGACAGCAGGAGAAGTTGTACAGGTAGAAACATACAAGGGCCGGATGCGGTGCCTCACACCTGTAATCCCAGCACTTTGGGAGGCCTAGGCGGGTGGATCACTTGATGCCTGGAGTTCGAGACCAGCCTGGCCAACATGGTGAAACCCTGTCTCTACTGAAAATACAAAAATTAGCCAGGTGCGGTGGCGCAAACCTGTAATCCCAGCTATTTGGGAGGCTGAGGCAGGAGATTCGCTTGAACTTGGGAGACGGAGGTTGCAGTGAGCCGAGATCGTGCCAGGGCACTCCAGCCTGGGTGACAGCGAAACTCCGAAGCTCCATCTCAAAAAACAAACAAACAGAAACATACAGGGAGATCAGGTTCTATTGCACCCCAGTGCAGCCATGGGTAGAATTTTAGGCTTATTTATATTCTATTTCACCACAAGATGTCACCAGGGCACCACACCAGCATGGTCTATGGAACATCTCTCTGGCAAATAGAGTTATGGTCATCAAACAGCACCTGCCCAGGGCTGTGGGGAGAGGAAGCTGGTTGGCTTTGTCACAAATGCCTTGATGTCTCTTTCCTCCCCTGGGGCCCATCTCTTCCAGGCTTTGCATAGAGAGAGAAGGCAGGCAACAGGACACAAGAAGATTTTCCCAGAGTCTCTTACCTCTGAAATAGTTTCTTCACCGGATGGGAAGGCAGGCACCCAGGGGGAGATGGCATCAGAGGCATAAACAGTTTTTCTCCTCAGTAGATATTTACATGAATCAATAGGAATCATATTCTCTCTCTCTCTCTCTGTCTCTCTTTTTGGTGATGGTCTCATTCTGTTACCCAGGCTGGAATGCAGTGGTGCGATCTCAGCTCACTGCAGCCTTGACCTCCAGGGCTCAAGTGACCCTCCCACCTCAGCCTGCTGAGCAGCTGGGACCATAGGTGCATGCCACCATGCCCAACTAACTTTTGTATTTTTTGTAGAGATGGAGTTTCACTGCATTGCCCAGGCAGGTCTCAAACTCCCGGGCTCAAGCGATCCTCCCACCTTGGCCTCCCAAAGTGCTGGGATTACAGGTGCAAGCCACTGTATCTGGCCTAGGAATCATATTCTCTTCATTGAAACACTTCAGATGACTTAAAAATTCACATTGTAGAACTTTTAAAATTGGAACTTTCTGGTGAACGTTGTTAGTTGACAGATATGTCATTGAAGTTTCATCCTTCTTCATTTCATAGTCTGCTGGAAGACCCTTCATTTACCACTCTCTCCTTCCTGGAGGTGTGGAAATGCTCTACCTGGGTGAGGCTCTCGTGGCTTTTTGTGCCAAGTGTCCGTAAACTTCAACTTAATTGTTTTAAATCCTTTGTGGTGATTATGTGGAAGGTCAAATCTAACAGGAAGCTCCATGTCCACTTGATGTGTACTTATTTTTACTTTTGCACCTTGTGTTATTTGTTATCCTGAATTATGCCAGGGCTGGTTTGTGCTAAGATACTTGTTATTTGATCTCATAATACCAGCATGTGGCATTTGTATAACCCTCTCTATAGCTTCTTTCAGCATGTGATCATACATCTGCCTAACCTCTCCCATTGGTTGAGTTTAATATACTAGTAAATTTTCCATTGCAAAGATGAGGTTACGGATCATAGTGTTCATACTCAGAAGGACTTTATAAATATTTTGCCTTTTTGAACTATACACAAGAAATGAAAAAAAAAACAGCAATAAATAAAAAGAATAAAAAGCCAGGACTGGAACCCACAATTCCTGACTCTTGATCAAATTGCTTTTCTTTTTCACTCTAGTTAAATATTTTCCATTCTTTTTAACTCAAGAAGCCTTTGTTTTTGTTGTCATCGTTTTATGATTTAACTTACATCTGGTCCTTTAGACATTTAGATTTTTTCTGTTATATGTATCTCTATGTATCTATCTATGTATCTATCTATGTATCTATCTATCTATCTGTCTATCTCTATATATGTATCTCTATATAAATATCTATCTATATATATCTATGTATAGATATATATATATGTAAAATAATGAATGAAATGGACTGTTTGCAACCTCAGGTGTATTTCTAGGCCTTAGAGTGATTAGCTTGAGGAGATGGTAGTTTCTGTTTTTGGAGTCTCTGTAGGTCTCAGGCTCACAGTCTGTACTTTTTGTTTTGGGGCTAACTAAGTGGACAGTTTCAGTGTTTGTAGCTCATTTAAGCCATAAACATGCAGATCTTGTGGAATCCCATTAGTCAAACCTTAGCAGAGTGCCTTGATCAGTACCTCCTTTTCTTACTGAATTCTATTAGTTGGTGCTTTGTTCTTTCTTCCCAAGAGCCATATCTCAGCTATTTCTTTTCATTTCTTGTGTATAGTTCAACATCTTTCTTTCTTTTTTTTCGAAACAGGATCTCACTCTGTCACCCAGGCTGGAGTGCAGTGGCATGACCATGGCTCACTGCAGCCTCGACCTCTTGGGCTCAGTTGATCCTTCTGCAACAGCCTCCCTAGTAGCTGGGACTACAGGTGCACGCCACCACACCCAGCTAATTTTTATATTTTTTGTAGAGATGGGGTTTTACCATGTTGCCTAGGCTGGTCTTGATCTCCTGGGCTCTAGCAATCCTCCCACCTCGGCCTCCCAAAGTATTGGGATTACAGGCATGAGCTACCATGCCCAGGCTTACGGTTCAACGTCCTTCAATCCATCTAATATGCAGTGCCAGGGAAGGTTTGAGAAAATATTTGAATCATAAAGTCACAAATAGTGAGAATATCTGCAGTTATGTTTTTTTTTTTTTTTTTTTTTTTTTTTTTGTGATACTCTAATGAACTTACAAAAGGCCAGGCCTAGTATTTCAGCTGTGTCCATGATGTCTCTGATGGAAATGAACAGGTAACATGATGTACCCAAGCATTTGACTGTTGCATTCTTTGATTGGGCCATGTTCATGCAGCCAGCCTGGGAAAGCAATTAGGAGTTTTAAGCATGGGAAATCATATAAAAGTAAACCAAAATTGCATTTGAATTAATTGATGAACATGTTTGCTTGCTCATATCCTGCGGTTAGGCATCTTCAAGTTAACTTAAGTGGTTGATAAAACTTTCCGAAAAGCATACTATCAACTGCTGAGCACCTGTTGTCAAAGTTGTGGGTAATTCGCAAAGGTTTTCAAATGGAAAAGTTGTTTTCTCCTGCTAGCAAGCATGGTCTCAGATCCACTTCTAAGGTCAGTGTGAAAGGGGAGGCAAATTCACTTTGAGCAGGGGAGGCATGATCCGGAAGATAAAGCAGCTAGGAGTATAGACTAGGGGGCTGATGGAGGGGAACACCTATCAGAATATGTGTTCTCACACCAATGATATATATTTTCCACACATTTAGATTATCCATGCCACTCCTTATCTCTTTAGTGCAGAAAACGGAGAGGAGGTTCAGTATTCTTAAGAACCTCCCATGATTGCTTTGAGGCAATGGATTTAACAGGTCTCTTTATCCCTTATTTACGCACTGACTGTGGTACAGAGTCATCCCTGGTGTTTCTGGATTTTATTGGCAATGCCAAGAGAGCAGGATGACTGGGACTTCAACTGACAACATTTATGATTCTGGCAGCTTGACATCACTCAAGTATTCTCTTTGTTTGGTTTTGCTTCAGACTTAGTTTAGTTTTGTTTTTTAAGGGCTGGGGTGAAGCAGAGGGGTATGCTCTTGCAGTTTTCCTTTCAAACCAAACTCTTTCAAAGCCTTTTGCAAACTCTTTTATGGATTTTACTCACTGGTTGAGCAAGAGTTACTTACGAGATGTGGCTTTGGCGTTTTCACAGTGTCCATAAAAAAATGTGTATTACTATGCATTGCACATTTGCCACTTAGAATTTCTGAATGCAAATTAATCAACTTGCAGCTGTGACTAACAATAAAACACAGGATAATGTACCTACAGAAATGAGGGCATTGGAAATCTGCTCTCAGGTGGCCATCGAAAATAGTCAGCCTGAGTGTTGCTACCTGTTTTCCATAATTATGTAGCTTTGCCTTTCCTCAGTTAATCTGTTTAATAAACTCCTCTGCAGAATCCAAATGCTTAAATTCAGTTTCTTTTTGTCTTTATGGTGTTTATCATTGTTAACGTGGCGTCGGAGTAGCTCGACTTTTGCATCATGATAAATTCATAACCCAAGAGAAGGCAGAAAACATAACTATTATCAATTGCCTCTCTCCCGGAATTGCCATTGGCTGAGTAGAGCAACATACGAACTTAAGGAGTAGCTGATTCAGAGAAATCCAGGGTGGGAACGGGGCCCATCTTGATTTCAATGTCTTTGTTGAGGAGGCCTTCCCATTGCACTTCTGTTCAAGTTTGCCCAGATAGTAAGTTCTACTAGACATGTCAATTTTTTCTGAGGTCTAATGTTGATTTTTTTTTCTGCACAATATGGAATTCAGTGTTTTTATTTAATCATTCAGTAAGTCTTGACTGCCTGCTATAGAGGTTAAGCCCTTTACTAAGTTCCAAGGATGTACTTGTGAATACTTTGCAGTCTATTAGGGGCTACACAATTTAAACAGAGAATATATATATAAAATGGTAGAAAGTACAAGTAAGTATACCTTATTTTTTTAAAACATGAATGTGGTATTTCACCCACAGCCTCAAGAATCACTTTCCTTAAAATTGCCAGAGTAGGAAAACTTACAATTGAAGAATTTCAGGTATTTACGGGAAAAATAGTATTAGGGCAATTGAGGTCAAACACATTCGTCTGTTAGTTCAATTACAGCAGTAAGGATGGAAGTCTAAAGAGAGTTTCTACATGATCTTATTTATCCTACATTTATAAATACACAAATTCTTGTACAATTAACTGAGTTTTTCACTCCTTGCTTGCTTGCAACTTGTCAGGTCATTCCCTCCCCAGTAGTTGTGAACTTGTTTATGCCAGCTTCTTCCATCAGGGGCTCACAACCAGGGACTGTAGAGGTTTGCAGAGGTAAATCTTGGTAGGTAAGGATTTTATAAAAAGGGAGCTCACTGTTGGTGAAAAATCCTTGTTTCTACAGATTTTGGGTCAAGATAAGAAAAATTAACTTTTAAAATCTGAGGAATTTGGGGATTATCTCCAGGGGCTGAATATATTTTTATGGGAGAAATAAAATGGATAGTTTTAAACTTGAATTTAGTTTTTCCTAATGGAGGCTCTTTTGAAGATCAAATGGGATCTGTAAAAACTCTTTGAAAAATGTAGACTGCTTCTTATGTGATTCTTACTGGTCTATTATTTATCAAGAAATTAAAAAGGAATGAATATCTGTAGCTGTTTTTCTTTTTCTTTCTTTTTTTCTTTTCTTTTCTTTTTTTTTAAGACGGAGTCTCGCTCTGTCACCAGGCTGGAGTGCAGTGGTGCTATTTTGGCTAACTGAGATCTCTGCCTCCTGGGTTCAAGCAATTCTCCTGCCTCAGCCTCCGAAGTTGCTGGGACTATGGCCATGCGCCACCATGCCCAGCTGGCTTGTAGTTTGTTTCTAAAAGGATGTTCAGTGCTGCCACTGTCTTTTAGAAGTCTGTAGAAGGAAGGGCAAGAAAGAAATACCCATTATTTTGGCTGAAGGTGATCACTTTAGCTGAAACCAGTTCAGGTTCAAAGTCAGACATTGGTACTATTTTCATATGTCTGAAATGTTCTGAAAAGATTACTGATGGTCAACATGCTGAACTGACATTTCACAGTTATGCAGATTTATTTATCTCCATTCAAGGTATGCCTTTTCCAATCATAGTAGCCATGTAGAGGACATTAAACAAATGTTTTATTGTGGTAAAAACATTTAACATGAGATCTACTCTTTTAACAAATTTTTAAGTATATAATTTATTATTATTGTTGGCTATAGGTAAAACAGGACATTTTTAATGTGCTGTGGCGGACCGTTGGACTTTCAGCCTCCCTGGGTGGATTTCACTGCATATATGTGCTATGTCAGCTTACCCTATCATTTGAAACATTTTCCTTTGATGATTAATTTATTTGTTGTTGTTGTTGACATGGAGTCTTGCTCTGTCGCCCAGGCTGGAGTGCAGTATCGCGATCTCGGCTCACTGCAAGCTCCGCCTCCCGGGTTCACGCCATTCTCCTGCCTCAGTCTCCAGAGTAGCTGGGACTACAGGGATCCCCCACTACACCCGGCTAATTTTTTTGTAGTTTTAGTAGAGATGGGGTTTCACCGTGTTAGCCAGGATGGTCTCGATCTCCTGACCTGGTGATCCGCCTGTCTTGGCCTCCCAAAGTGCTAGGATTACAGGCGTGAGACACTGCGCCTGGCCTGATGATTCACTTTTTACCCCAAGATACAATATGCCTCGGTCTCACCAGAACATGCCAATATGTTCTTCTTCTTGGGGATCAGGGCTGATTTCTTCTACTGGGAAAAGGTATCCCCTGTGTTTGGCCCCAGAGGCATCAGGGTAACCTGCTCTCTTCCAGTCTCAAAGCAGATACAGCATTCCTAACATTCTAAGTCTGGGAATAGGATGGCAGGTCGTGGGACCAGCATTTTAATTACCTAAAGGGAACTTACTGATTTTAGTCCAGAACACGGTGGGGAGGAGTTCATATTCATTTTTTTTGAGTCTGGATTTTACAATAAATTCACCATGTACATGGCTATTCCATCTTTGAAAACCTTTGTGAATGCTAACTCATATACAGCCTTTATAAATTTGAGGTATAGTATTCAAAATGCTCTAATCCCTAAATTTTCCAGTCTAGGTTATTATATTTTTATGACTATTAATTTTGATGTAGGCCCTTTAAAATCAATTCCTCCCTGTAATTACAATGCTGCTTTATGGTATTTGTGATATATCATATGAATATACTTGAGGGTCATGAGAAGTTCATACGTGTGTGTGTAGTGTGGACCCCAGACTTTTGCCACACTGCTGGCTAAAGTGGCCATGTTTTTGTACGTCTCTGCAAGGCTTACAAGTTATTCAACAGCCAGATTTCTATTCTGATATGCCCTTTTAGTTTTAAAAGCATCGAAAAAGGATAATCTTTAGAACCGATGTATTTGGAAAACTCCTGGACTTGAATAAGGTATTTTTGAATTTGAAGAGCTAAGAACCCATCAAATCAAAATGCTAATAATTCTTCCAAGTCAAAAGGTAACTCTCATTTTATTATGCGTTGACCACCGTTCACTTTCTGTTGGACTGCTTTTGGAAAAAGAACCACAGGTCTCTATTTTAAAAATAGAGGTAAAATGATAAAACAAACAAACAAAAAAAAACCCAAAAAAAACCCACACAAGTCTCATCAGCCAAGGGATTTAAAAATCAAATTTAACTTCAAAAAACTGAAGTTGATATAGCAGGATCTTGGAGATGGAGTTTCTTTACTTTTCTTTTTTTTCTAACTAAGGGATTAAGGATACAAACCAAACTTCGAATTTCTTTCTGGCTGGTCTTGAAAACTTAACAGTAGGTCCTCCTGTAAAGAGGTGGGGGAAAGGAAAAGAAATCCTTTACTCTCATCTGCAGGTTTTAAAGTGAGAAAAATACACACACACAAGTAATGATGTTCATGATGTTAATGGAGGGAAATATCATAAATAATTAAGAATTTGAAATTATTATAAAATATTTAGTATTGTTGTTGTTATTAGTAGAAAGGGGCCTTACCATGCTTCCTTTCTTCACACAACTCAGTACTTTAAAATCGAGTGTGGCTGTGTTTGTCAGTCGTGGTTTGTGTTCTTTGATTTGTTCTGCATATTCTTCTTTTGGAGAGGCTGTGTCTCTTTGCCAATCTTGGTCCTTACTGTTGTCTGGTGGAGGGAAACAAGCCTGCCAGGCCGGCTCATCTGACCCCTGGTGGCAGGGAGTGGAGGTGCACTCCGGATGCTCTTGGGGAAACATAAAGGAGGATAGAGAAAGGGACAGCAGGACCTTGACAATCCCTGCCCCTAAGCATGGAAAAGCCTCCGGACCGGGTCTGGAGTGCAACAGAGGCCCCTGACCTTGTCTCTAGCTCTCTGTCTGCATCTTCAGCGTGGCTTCACTGGTTTCCAAGTCTCTGTGTCCCCCCTCATGTCTTTTTTCTTTTGCAGCCGGCTTGCAATGGCCTCTTTCTCACTCTCAAAAGGATGCATGAGGCTGGGCGCGGTGGCTCACGCTTGTAATCCCAGCACTTTGGGAGGCCGAGGCGGGCGGATCACGAGGTCAGGAGATCGAGACCACGGTGAAACCCCGTCTCTACTAAAAATACAAAAAAATTAGCTGGGCGTGGTGGCGGGCGCCTGTAGTCCCAGCTGCTCGGAGAGGTTGAGGCGGGAGAATGGCGTGAACCCGGGAGGCGGAGCTTGCAGTGAGCCGAGATTGCGCCACTGCACTCCAGCCTGGGCGACAGAGCGAGACTCCACCTCAAAAAAAAAAAAGATGCATGAGATGGATTCAGTGTAGTCACTGTTGTGCCTTTCGGACAAGGCTTTCCAGCCAGGCCACCCTGTCTACAAGGCTGCCCTCACGTCACGAGTGCTCATATTTTCCAGACTACATGGTCAAGGTGATTGGGGGAAGGAGGTCACAGAGCCACCAACTGCTAAGGAACTGCCCACAGATGCTGCCTCATTGGGAACCTGTGAGTGGGCTGGTTTCCCCCAGCAGAGGGGCTGTAGCATAGTAGTGTGTCCGGAATTGGTGGGTTCTTGGTCTCACTGACTTTAAGAATGAAGCCGAGGACCCTCGCGGTGAGTGTTACAGCTCTTAAGGTGGCGCCTGTGGAGTTTGCTCCTTCTGATGTTCGGATGTGTTCGGAGTTTCCTCCTTCTGGTGGGTTTGTGGTCTTGCTGGCTCAGGAGTGAAGCTGCAGACCTTCGCGGTGAGTGTTACAGTTCTTAAAGTGGCGCGTCTGGAGTTGTTCGTTCCTCCCAGTGGGCTCGTGGTCTCGCTGGCTTCAGGAGTGAAGCTGCAGACCTTCGCGGTGAGTATTACAGCTCATAAAACCAGTGTGGACCCAAAGAGTGAGCAGTAGCAAGATTTATTGCAAAGAGCGAAAGAACAAAGCTTCCACAGTGTGGAAGGGGACCCGAGCGGGTTGCCACTGCTGGCTCGGGCAGCCTGCTTTTATTCTCTTATCTGGCCCCACCCACGTCCTGCTGATTGGTAGAGCCGAGTGGTCTGTTTTGACAGGGCGCTGATTGGTGCGTTTACCATCCCTGAGCTAGACATAAAGGTTCTCCACGTCCCCATCAGATCAGTTAGATACAGAGTATGGACACAAAGGTTCTCCAAGGCCCCACCAGAGTAGCTAGATACCGAGTGTCAATTGGTGCATCCACAGATCCTGAGCTAGACACAGGGTACTGATTGGTGTATTTACAATCCCTGAGCTAGACATAAAGGTTCTCCACATCTCCACCAGACTCAGGAACCCAGCTGGCTTCACCCAGTGGATCTTGCACAGGGGTGGTAGGTGGAGCTGCCCTCCAGTCCTGCGCCGTGCGCTTGCACTCCTCAGCTCTCGGGTGGTCGATGGGACTGGGTGCTGTGGAGCAGGGGGTGGCGCTCGTCGGGAAGGCTCGGGCCACACAGGAGCCCGTGGAGGGGGTGGGAGGCTCAGGCATGGCGGGCTGCAGGTCCCGAGTCCTGCCCCGCGGGAAGACAGCTAAGGTCTGGTGAGAAATTGAGCGCAGTGCCGGTGGGCTGGCACTGCTGGGGGACCCAGTACGCCCTCCGCAGCCCCTGGCCCGGGTGCTAAGCCCCTCATTGCCCGGGGCCGGCAGGGCCGGCCGGCTGCTCTGAGTGAGAGGCCCGCCAAGCCCACGCCCACCCGGAACTCCAGCTGGCCGGCAAGCGCCGCGTGCAGCCCCGGTTGCCGCTCGCGCCTCTCCCTCCAAACCTCCCTGCAAGCTGAGAGAGCCGGCTCCCGCCTTGGCCAGCCCAGAAGGGGGCTCCCACAGTGCACCGGTGGGCTGAAGGGCTCCCCAAGTGGCGCCAAAGTGGGAGCCCAGGCAGAGGAGGTGCCGAGAGCAAGCCCAGCACGCTGTCACCTCTCAGCAGGTACCCACAGGAGCTTGGGCATGGGCTTTTTCTCTAAAGGGCTGGATAGTCAATATTTTCAGCTTTGTGGGCTTTATGGTCTCTTTTGCAATTTCTCAACTCCACTGTTACAGCAGGAAAGCAGCCACAGATAATATATAAATGGACGGCTGTGTTCCAATAAAACTTTATTTATAGAAACAGGCAGTGGGCCAGATTCAGCCCGTGGGCCATAGATTGCCAACCTCTGAGTCTAGTATTCAGATCACAGGCTTTGGATGTCTCATATCTGAATCTTTCTAATCTTGTGATAGGGGAAGGTAATTAAAATATTAATACGTTAAGTTTTCTCACCTGTCAGTGTGTTCAATGACATAATTTATGCAAAGCATACAAAGCTGAGAGTAAAATCTCAGCAAATGCTAGTTTCCTGGCCTCGTTATACATACTTACAAAGGGTGGTGGGAGATAGTTTGAGATTTGAGGCCTCTGGAGAATAGGTGTTTTTGTGATGATTTTGGCTTTTCAGTTTGACAGTTGGCTTTGCTTTTTTGACAGACACATTAAGAGCTTCAGGAGTCATTTCATGGTTTGTCCTTTCCATGTCAGGGACACATTTCACGTGACCATTTTAAGCACAGGAATTGCCTCACCCGGTGGCTCACTCCCAGCATTTTGGGAGGCCGAGATGGGAGGATCACGAGGTCAGGAGTTGAAGACCACCCTCACCAATATGATGAAACCCCATCTCTACTAAAAATACAAAAATTAGCCGATGTGGTGGTGCATGCCTGTAATCCTAGCTACTCAGGAGGCTGAGGCAGGAGAATCACTTGAACCCAAGAGGTGGAGGTTGCAGTGAGCCGAGATCATGCCATTGCACTCCAGCCTGGGCGACAGAGTGAGACTCTGTCTCAAAAAAAAAAAAAAAAAAAAAAAAAAAAAAAAATTCTGTGTTCCTGCCTGGCTTATTGAGCTCCACGGTAAAGGTTCAGAGGCTGCAGGAATGATTCAAAGTCTGATTGATTTATGTGCATTGGGCATTTTGTTGATATCATTCAGATTAATGATGGCACTGAAAATGTGTAATGCAAATGAGAAGTTTGTATCCTGCCTGCTATACCATGATTCCAATTTAAGAGGGGGTAAAAACATTGCACTTTTTAATCTATTGTTTTTTGAAAGAGACTGTTTAAAACACGTAGTTTTGCCAAGTTATGGCTCATACCGTATTTGCTATTTTGGTTTTGAAAAATTGAGTAGGAGGCAATTGCCTTCTTAAATGACTTGAACATCAAAGGCAAGGAGTGTCTTGTTTTAGGAGCAGCCAGGGCCCTATCCCTCTGATCCAGCCAAGTGCTTTCACTTGGTCCCACTCTGGGGAGTCATCAGTGGGTCTCACTCTGGGACAGGCCCCTGGTTGACCTGGAATGACCTAGAGCAGGAGTCACAAGCTACCGCCCATGGACAAATGACAGCCGGTACCTCTTTGGCTATGGCCTGAAGGCTCAGAATAGTTTTTACATTTTAAATCATCTGCAAAAAAGAATAAAGAGGAGAATATTATTTCTTGAAACAAGAAAATGATATGGAATTCTGATTTCAGTGTCATGAAGTTTTGAATTTCATCAATAAAAAGTTTGTAGAAATTTGTTTTTCTCTCCTTTTATGTAAATACCTCTGTAATAGCCTCGGTTTTGCCTCTTGGCTCACAAAGCCTAAGTTGTTTACTATTTAGCCCTTTACAAAAAAAGTTTGCGAACATCTGATATCCAACAGCAATTTTCAGTCTTTTTTGTAGCTCCCAAATTCTTTCATTAAACCAGATCCCTTGAGGGAAGCCTGGTTTATAAAATAGATTAAGTGATGTGGCTGTTTGGAGCAAGGGGCTGTGGTCTGAGTCTTGCTGGCCTCAACCCTGAACTCACTTCCACACCTTACCTCCTGGGGATAAGACTGCCTTCGTCTAGAAAGTGCCTCGATTCCAGCTTGGAAATATCCATGTACAGTCCCTTTTTTGCTATTCCAAAAGCCAAAGAGCTCTGAAAAGCAAAAACAAATTTATTGTAAATTTATAGCAAATGTATTTGGTGGTGAAATTTGACTTCAGCTTTAGCGTCCCTGTTTCTTCTTTCTAGTGTGAATGTTCTTTTTGTTTTGTTTGTTTTTCTGAGGCAAGGTCTCACTTCATCACCCAGGCTGGAGTGCAGTAGTGTGATCACAGCTCAGGGAAGCCTCGACCTCCTGGGCTCAAGTGATCTTCTTGCTTTAGCCTCCCAAGTAGCTGGGACTCCAGGCATGAGCCACCATACCCAGCTAATTTTTGTGTCTTTGTAGAGATGCGGTTTCTCTACCGTGTTGGCCAGGCCAAATAATCATATTTTCACTGAAGAAATAGAAATGTCATTGTTATAGGATGTTACCCCAAACCCTGCAAAGGTATTTTGTAATATGCAGTATATGTGCTAAATTACTTTTTTTGTTGTTGTTGAGATGGAGTTTCGCTTTTGTTGCCCAGGCTGGAGTGCAATGGTGTGATCTTGGCTCACCGCGACCTCTGCCTCCCAGGTTCAAGCGATTCTCTTGCCACAGCCTCCCGAGTAGCTGGGATTATAGGAAAGTGCCACCATGCCCGGCTAATTTTGTATTTTTAGAAGAGATGGGGTTTCTCCATGATGGTCAGGCTGGTCTCGAACTTCGGACCTCAGGTGATCTGCCCGCCTCGGCCTCCCAAAGTGCTGGGATTACAGTGCCTGGCCCAAAGTACCTTTCTAACATGGAGGAATTAGGAATACTGAAGGCATCGGCCCCCAAGGGTTTGATGTGCTCTTGTCCCCAAGGCCTGCAGATTTGCATCACCTCTCCACTTCGTGGACTCCTCGTACCTGCCTGATTCCAGATGCTCTAACCTGACCACGCATCCCCCGTGGATTCTCAGCTGTTGTGTGTTTCCCCCTCAGGTGGCCACTTGTCTGGTGCTCACCCACATTTTGGTTCATCCTGACTTTGCCACAGCCTGCCCAGTCTGCATTTCTCCCACGGCTTCTCCCAGCCCTGGCCCAGTGACGCTGTAATGTGGACTGTGGCATCCGCTGAGTCTAAGCTGTTGATCAGCTCTTGATGGACAGATGCTGGCAGAGATGGGGAAGGTGCTGTTGCCTTCCTCCTGGGAAGGGCAAGGAAAGCAGGGTGGTCCTCCCATCTGCATGAGGAAGGAAGAACCTCATTCAGGCTGAGACGCTGATGGAGAACTGGGTCCAGGATAACGTTTTGTGTTCCTGCTCATGGGACTTGTGTGTTATTGTCAAGGGATCTTAGAGGCCTTGCTTCTGAGGCCCCTCTATCCCCTCTGTTCTTGCTTAGGCATTAGGGATTTGGCTCTTGTAGCTTTTTTTGAGACAGGGTCTCGCTTTGTCATCCAGGCTGGAGTGCAGCAGTGTGAACTTGGCTCACTGCAACCTCCGCCTCCTGGGTTCAAGCGATTCTTCTGCCTCAGTCTCCTGAGTAGGTGGGTCTGCAGGCACACACCATCACGCCCGGGTATTTTTTGTATTTTTAAGTAGAGATGGGGTTTCACATGTTGGCCAGGCTGGTCTCGAACTCCTGACCTCAGGTGATCCGCCTGTCTCGACATCCCAAATGCCGGGATTACAGATGTGAGCCACCACACCAGGCTGGCTCTTCTAGCTTTGAAGCTCACTTTTCTTTTTTCCTGAGGACTCACTGGGAGTGGGACGCTTGTTCCAGCCTTGACGGTGATGATGATTGTGGTTGCTGTTGCTATTTGTTTTTTTGGTTTGTTTGTTTGTTTTGAGAGGGAGTTTTACTTTTGTCACCCAGGCTGGAGTGCAGTGGCGCCATCTGGGCTCACTGCAGACTCTTCCTCTTGAAGCTGGGGAAGTTCAAGCAATTCTCCTGCCTTAGGCTCCTTAGTGGCTGGGACTACAGGCACGTGCCACCACGCCTGGCTAATTCTTTGTAGTTTTAGTAGAGACGGGCTTTCACCATGTTGTCCAGGCTGGTCTTAAAGTCCTCAGCTCAAGTGATCTGCCCATCTCGGCCTCCCAAAGTGTTGGGATTACAGGCGTGAGCCACCACGCCCCTCACGCCCAGCCACTTTTGCTATTGATGATTATTATGACATCATTGCTCAGATTCACTTGGCTCAGAGAGGGCAGAGTCAGAGTGACCCAGGTGGTCACTGCTCCCTTTCTTGTCCGTCAAATCAGCTGCCTCCAACAGTGTTGCCTGACAGCGTCACTTAGTAGCCCTCTCCCTCACAGGGCTTCTGAGGCAGACAGATGCCACTGATAGCGCAAAAGCAAATGTTTTGGGTGAATTCCCCGTAGCTACACTAGATTTGAGGCTGAGAAATGGAATGCCTGTCATTGTTGACTGAAAAATACAGCTCTCCTAATAGAGTCTTGGTGCAGGAGCTGTTAGCCTTGCCGCCCTGCAGACTTGAGGAATTGCGACGTCGGCCTAACATGATTTTGGTAACTTTGTCTGCTTCTGCCTCAGGTAGAAATAATTCAGATTTCACTCTCCATTTTCTTTAATGGGCTAAACAGCCACTTTGTAATACCTGTATTTTATGAGACATAATTCTGGATATTTTTTCTGCAGCATTTTTGAAAAGACAAACCTAAGAGACCCCGGCTATTTAACTTAAGCAATTTTAAAGTTATTTGTAAAATGATATGCTGTCTTTTTTGACCCAGTTACTTTATAAAGCTACATTCTCTGGCAAACATTAACAAAACTTCTCCGTGTGTGGGCTAAATAAATATTCGGGCAACACTGATTGAGGGCTGCCTTGGGTAAATAATTCTCTCTCCACACATTTCCTAGTTTATAATGAGGAGTTTTCTTCGTGGTCTGACCAAATGTAACATTCCATTGAAAATGAGACATAAATCCTTGAGTGAGGGAGACGTGGAACCAGGGTTTGAGGAGGGTTATTAAAAAGGTGAGGGTAGCAGAGTGACCTCCTGAGTCCCGTGCTCTCCCGAGCCTTCTCTTCTCTCTGGAACCCATGGCTAATAGGGGACAGGAGAGAGTGGAAGCAGAAAGAGTAAGAGACATGAAGGCCAGCTGGGCGCAGTGGCTCACTCCCGTAATCTTAGCACTTTGGGAGGCCGAAGCAGGCGGATCACTTGAGGTCAGGAGTTTGAGACCAGCCTGGCCAACATGGTGAAACCGCGTCTCTACTAAAAATAACAAAATTAGCTGGGTATGGTGGTGTGCGCCTGTAATTCCTGCTACTTGGGAGGCTGAGGCATGAGAATTGCTTGAACCTGGGAGGTGGAGGTTGCAGTGAGCCGAGATCGCACCACTGCATTCCAGCCTGGGTGACAGAGGGAGACTCTGTCTCAAAACAAAACCAAAAACAAAAAAAGAGACACTCGAGCCTTCCCTTCCCTTTCCCCATCCTAGCCTCCTCTCACCCAGGTCCATTCTTTCACTGTCATCCCATGATGCTCTCTTACATTTTAAAGTTTGGAAGCCCTTATTCCTTTGTTTTGTTTTGTTTTTGTTTTTGAAATACAAATATCAAATTTTTTATTGTTCTATAGTAATACACGTTTCTTCTATAGTACATTAAATCACAAGAGGTAGTAGTGTATCTACTATTACCTATACTTTTAACTAGTGTTGAGTGTAAGTGATATTTTGAAATATCTGCAGTAACTGATGTGATTTGCAAACATCTGTGATTTCTTTTAATTTTTGTCACTTTTCATTTTTTAAAAAATTTTAGTTTCTGGGGTACTCGTGCAGGGTGTTAAATAGATCAATGACATGTCACAGGGGTTTGGTATACAGATTCTTTTGTCACCCAGGTCAGAAGCATAGTACCCAATCGGTGCTTTTTCGGTCCTCTCCCTCCTTCCACCCTCTACCCTCAAGTAGGCCCCAGTGTCTATTGTTCCCTTCTTTTTTTGAGACAGAGTCTCACTCTGTCGTCTGGGCTGGAGTGCAGTGGCACCATCTCGGCTCACTGCAACCTCCCCCTCCTAGGTTCAAGCGATTCTCGTGCCTCAGCCTCCTGAGTAGCTGGGACTGCAGGCACGCAACACCACGCCCGGCTAAATTTTGTATTTTCAGTAGAGGCAGGGTTTCTCCATCTTGGCCAGGCTGGTCTCGAACTCCTGACCTTGAGTGATCTGCCTGCCTTGGCCTCCCAAGGTGCTGAGATCACAGGCGTGAGCCACCACACCCGGCCTGTTGTTCCCTTCTTTATGTGCATGTGTGCTCAATGCTCAGTTTCCACTTACAAATGAGAACGTGCGATAGTTGGTTTTCTCTTCCTGCGTTAATTCACTTAAGATAATGAAGCTTCTATCCTTGACCCAATCTCTACTCTACCATTTTGATGCCCAGTGTGGACTGCCCCTCTGAAAGCACTTCACAGCGGCTCGGCTTGTGGTGGAAGGTGTCCGAGGTGGCTGGAACACCTCCTGCTAGGGGTGTCAGTCTTGGCTCTCCTGTTTTCTGCCTGTGCGATGCTGGGTAGGTCCCTTGATCCCTGGTAACCTCAGCATCCCTGTGGGTGATAAGGAGATGATAATAGTATCTTCCCGATGGGGGTTAAATAAAATAATTCTCGGAGTGTGTGAAGCGGTACGTGGGAAGTGCTCAGCTTTGTGTCTGGCACATAAGGAAGTGGTCAGTGTTTAATCTTAGGGATCATAGATGCTGATAAATGGCCGTTTATGGCACATTTCATGTATCGGCTCATTTAAACCTCCTTGCAATCTGTTATGACTCCTGCTGATGATGGGGAATTTGAGACTGTGAGAGGCTTGGCAAAAGGTCTAAGCTGTGAACTATCTGGAATGGGATTCCACCTTCAGCCCTGCCTTAATGAAGGCCATGGTCTTGCCACTTGCATCTCCCCAAGATTTTTGTGGTCCTATTTTTAGTCACGTCAGCCTGCGTTGGTAAATTTACCGTTCCTGGTCCTTTTGAGAAACTATCTCTGGAAGGATTAAGTGCAATGATCAATCAGCAGCGAAGTCCTGGAAGAAACTCATTTGTTAGTCTCCGCGCCTCCCCAGGCCTTATCAGGGCTTAGGCTTCGAGCAGCAGCAACACCTGCACCTGCAGTTACTAATTCCTGTGGAATGAAGTAGGCGGGCCTGAAATGTACAGGCCTTATCCAATGAATTCTCATAGGAGCAAAAAAAAGTGTTTTCTTTCCCCCTTGGAGTTCTGTTTCTTCTTAAAATTAGCTATTTCTCATACACAATAGGGAGATATTCATAAAAAAAGGAAAATACTCAAAAGTTGAAAAAAAGATGGAAAGAGAAAATCCTCTAATATATATCTACTCTTAGTATTTTGGCACATATTCTTACAGTAGTTTCAAATGCCCAGGCCATTTTGTTTTATTTTGTTTTGTTACAATTGTGACGTATGTACTTGTGATGGATTTGCTTGCTGTCTCTAAATTAATTCTCCTACTACAGTTCAAATATTCCAGATATGTATATTTTTAACACGTTGTTAATTATCCCATATAGATAATAGTTTCTTTTCTGTCTTAACATTTTAAAAGCATGCTTCCAGGTTGATTAGACGGTCCTGAACAGTGCTTTGAATGGGGACATGATAGTAAACCAACAAGAGGAACCACGGTTTAGTTCATCATTCTCCTTCTTACTGGATTTTTAGGTTGTTACTAACTCTTTTCAGTTGTCATTTCCATGGCCACGAACATCTTTGGTTCTAAAGCATTTTTCCCATTTAAAATTATTTCCATGGGATTGATTTGCCAGAAGTAGAATTTCTAGGTCAAAGGTACAAACGCTTGAGAAGTCCTGATACATATTAACTTGGGCCAGAAATCTACCATGTAATTGAGAGCACCTTGAACTTGGCTTCAGAGCCAGGATGAGGACGGGAATAAGTGGGCCTTTTGATTTGAAATGTTGAGATACGAATGTATTCTAGATGGGCCAAATAACCAGCTTATTTTATTTTAAAGTCAAGTGAATTTTCTGCCTCACTAATGTGCATGTCTTCAAAGACAAGTAGTGGGAACGGAGTGGGGATTTGTCATCCCATAGAATGCCACCACATGGAATCGGTCCCGAGGCTTCTGAAAGGAGTTCCAAATTTGAATGCTTCCTAAGTTAGTTCTTGCGGTACAGCGCAGACAATATTCTTCTTCGACAATAGCTGAGACCCAAGTGCCAGGGCGCTTCAGGCGCTTCCAGGTCATAATTAACCTTCTTCAAAATAAGATCAAAGAAAGGCAGGAAAAGGTCCTCTTCATTCCAGAAAGGAGAACAAAAAGGGGGAAATTCTAACACTTTTGCCACCTCTGTTCTTGTCCGTTCCATATTAAGAAGCATTCAAAGACTAGGATGCCGTTTTGCAAACGTCTCATTCTCCCTGAATGGAAAGGCACAAGTCTCCCTGAATGGAAAGGCACTTTAGCACAAGTCGTACAAATCTGCCTTCCCTCGTTCTTTTTTGCAGATCATCTCCCTCCCCTACCCTTTCTTTATCGTGGCTCATTTGGAGCATCTGTGTGTTTTTTAAAGGCTGGATTTTCTTTCTGTTGACATTGAAACATTGCGTTTCTACAGTAGAACTACTTAATGGCACAGTTTGTTATTACTTGGAATTAAATAAAACCTATTTAAACCATGTACCCTGAAACCAAAGAGCTGTGTATGGAAAAAGCCTCATATAACCCAATTTGCCAGGTCCTGACTCCCTTCATACATACACTAGCATGCAAGAGCCCTCCTACCTTTTTTTTTTTTCCCTTCTGTGTCTCTCTTGGTATAACACTACCCTGTTTTTGAAAGTACTTGTACTGCTAATTTATTCTTTAAAGAAGAGAGGGGAAACCTGTTGGTCCCCTCATAAAACAGTTAACAGGAAGCCCGAGGCATCTTTTAGTGCCATTTTTGGCTGATGTTTGGAATGCTTCCATCAATCACTGCTGTTCATGTATAGCTGGTTTTTATGTCAGTTAAACCATCTTCCATCAAGTTGGTGAAGCAGAGTCAGGGAACAAGATGAATAGCAAAACATCTTCTGTGGCATGGAAAAGGCTTTGCTTTTGAATGCCCATGTTGATTTCTTAATATTTTCAACTTCCTCTTCTAGAGCCCGTTCTGCCCGACCATCAGTCATGAGTCTGTTCTTTTAACCTTGTTCAAGTGGCGTGGGGTGGTGTGTGTGGTGGGGAGTGATGGGTGCTTGCCTGGAAGTGCGAGCAATTGATCAGCTGATGAGGGGTATTTATTATCTGTCCCCGACTCCCAAGAGAAGGAAATAAATCCTTGGACCCCAGAGTGATTTTCGGAGCCACAAGAATGCAAGATGTCCTGTTTCCAGTCAGCCCATAGCAGTATCAGTCTGTGCAGTTGGAATCTTGCATGGGGAGGTGTTTTTATTTCACACAAGAAAGAATGGCACGTCTTTCCTTGAAAGATGTATTTTGTATATCTTAATGTCAGTTATGTTTACGTGTTTGCTGCTCAGATATCAACAGGATTTCTGTCCTCCCCCAGCCCCATTTTTTTCATTCCTTCAGAGAATATTTGTTGAGTGCAGTGTGTAAAATCATGGCGGTGCCAAGAGGGGGTGTGATGGGCGTGGGCCCCCCACCCCACCGGCGGGAGGAATCTGTTTTCACTGACATTGTTTGGAATCACCAAGCATGGTGATGATAAAAAGCAGTTAAGCTTTGGTCAGTTTTATTAATACTTTTAAGTCCATGGCAAACAATGCACCCGTTATTACTTGCACCTAGTGGACATGGCTCTCGTTGCTGCTGCCCACCTTTTTTTTTTTTTTGCCATGAGTGCAAAAGGTGCCTCTGGGGATCCCAGAGGACTCAGCATTGGTAAGAATGCAGTCCTATTCCTGAAGGAGGGTACAGTTGACCAGGGAGGTAATGCATGAATGCAGCCCATAGGGCCAGTTGGACCCAGATTTCAACTGTGATCTCTATTTCCTTCGGATCTGTTGCATCTGCTCAAACACTCATTCTGCAATTTCCCAACACCCGCCCCCTGCCCCTTATAAGAGCTCATGGTTCCATCTGAGTTTCCACTCTTGCATCTCTGGCCTTGGGGCGGGTCAGTCCCTGGATCACCTCACTGTCCTAGGGATGCTCTCCTGGTCCACACTGTGCCTACCTTGGATATGGGGTTCCACTTGTTACCTTACCTTTCACCCACCCATGCTCCTCACCCAAGCAGGCATTGATGGAGGGCTCATACCTTACTGAAGATGTGGGGAAAGAGGACATTTATGTAGAACCCAACTGCAGGTGGAGCCTTGGCGATCCATAGCCCTCTGTAAAGTGGGCATTGAAGCACGTGTCTTGCAAGGCTTGGGCATTTATTGCAGGGAGTGATGTGTATATGAATCATCAGGTATGCAACATAATGCTGATGCTAAGTACTAACATTGATGAAATGTTGGCATGAGCTGGGCACAGTGCTCCACCCTCTGTGTGTATATTAGTCCATTCTTGCACTGCTATAAGGAAATACCTGAGACTGGGTAGTTTATTTAAAAGACACCTTGAATTGGCTTACAGTTCCACAGGCTGTACAGGAAGCATGATGCTAGCATCTGCTTGGCTTCTGGGGAGGCCTCAGGAAACTTACAATCATGGTGGAAGGCAAAGGGGAAGCAAAGCATCTCACATGGTGCAAACAGGAGCAAGAGAGGGAGCAAGGAGGCAGGTGCTAAACTCTTTTCAACAACCATATCTCCTGAGAGCTGACTCGCCACACAGCAAGGGGATGGTGCTAAACCATGCATGAGAAATCCGCCCGCATGATCCAATCACCTCCCACCAGGCCCCACCTGCACCATTAGGGATTACAATTCGACATGAAGGCTGGGTGTGGTGGCTCATGCCTGTAATCCTAGCACTTTGGGAGGTCGAGGCAGGTGGATTGCTTGAGCTCAGTAGTTTGAGACCACCCTAGGCAACACAGTGCAACCCCGTCTCTACTAAAATACAAAAAAGTAGCCAGACGTGGGGGCACACACTTGTAGTCACGGCTACTCGGGAGGCTGAGGCAGGAGAATTGCTTGAACGCGGGAGGTGGAGGTTGCAGTGAGCTGAGATGGTGTCTGGGTGACAGAGCAAGACTCTGTTTCAAAAAATAAATATATAAATAAATAAATACATAAATAAATTTGACATGAAATTTGGTGGGGACACAGATCCAAACCATATCAACCTGAATTGAATGACATCATTCAGTCCTCAGGACAACCCTCTGAGGAAGTACTCATGCCCCCCCCCCACCTTATTTTTTTTTTTTTTTGAGGCAGAGTCTCGCTCTGTCACCAGGCTGGAGTGCAGTGGCACGATCTCGGCTCACTGCAACCTCCGCCTCCCAGGCTCAAGCGATTCTCCTGCGTCAGCCTCCCAAGCAGCTGGGACTACAGGCACGTGCCACCACCCCCAGCTAAGTTTTTTTGTATTTTTAGTAGAGACAGAGTTTCACCAGGCCAGGATGGTCTTGATCTCCTGACCTCGTCATCCTCCCACCTCGATCTCCCAAAGTGCTGAGATTACAGGCATGAGCCACCGTGGCTGGCCTCATGCCCCATTTTATAGATGACAAGGCATGGAATGGTTAAATGTCTTTCCCAAGCTCATGGAGTGGTGGCGGTGGAGGTGTTGTGGATGTGAACCCAGGAAGTCCGCCTCCAGAGCTGCAGGTGTTAATACAAAGCTGCGCTGCCTCATGCGGTCGCTGATGGCGCTCTCATTCCTTTTCCTTCAGGGACTCCTGCACCGTGCCAGGCGCCGTGCAGAATGCCACTCGTATTGTTTATCTTAATGCTTAGTGATAGTAGCTCCCTCCAGTGCACGCGGCATTAGCCTCTCCAGTGAGTTTCTCCTTTATTTTAAATGTAAATCTAGAGTTCCCTTAATCCCCTTAATTTTTAGTACGTGGCTCAGAGGCCAGGAACATTTTCAGCAGCAGCCTGGGCTGAGTTTTTAATGTGGCAGCAGCCTCCGCTGGTTCCAGCATGCAGGTGAGAAGGCCATTCATCTGGAGCTTGAGCTACCCAACGGTGCAAGTGGGGAGATCAGAGCGTGGAAAATGTTTTTGTATAAACTTAGGTGGATCAAAATGATCATTTCAACAACATTTCGGACTTGATTTTTTGTATTTATATGGCCCCTTTCTTCCCAAGAATTGAAAGCCGCAAACTAGAACGTGGGTTTTGAACGGTGAACATTCCACAAACATTTAATGCAGAGATGGCTGTGGGGTGGGGGCTGGGGGCTGGGGGCCTGGAAGGGGAGAAGGGGCACCAGAAGGGGAAATGGGAGGAAAGGGCGAGTGCGATAGCAAAGAGAATTCAGAAAGTAATAAAGCCCTGCAGTAATCAGAGGGCTGAGGCCAGGTCCCCAGTGAGCGGCTGAACACAGAGTGATTCAAACCCACTCCAGACCTGTGTTCTTAATCATTACCTTCACCTGGAGGGACAGACCTGGCCTTGGGCAAGCCGCCCCCACTCCCTGGCTCTGTGACCTTGGCAGCTGACTGCCCCTCTCCAAGATCGGTTTCCTCATATGTGGAACAGTAGTAATCTCCAATTTAGGGGGCTGTATGGATATTAAATGAGAAAACACACACAGATCATTTCTTTAGCACAACGTCTGTCTGGCACATTAGCGAGAGCTCCGGAAATACCCATGCCAGGGTCACAAGCTCGGTTCTGGAGCTGGATGGCTGGGGTTTGATTCTTAACTATGCTCCTTTCTAGCTGTGTCACTTTAGGCAAATAATTTAACCTCCATCTGCCTTTGTTTTTTCCTCTGTAATAGAAGGAACAACAACGAACAACATTTTTTTTTTTTTTTTGGCGAGATTAAATGAGATCTTCGATTTGACATGCCTGGCTAATTGGCAGTGCCCAACAGATAGAAACAATTAGTATTGTAAGGACTGCTTACTGGGTACATATGCTGTGCCAGGGGAGGTGGAGGTGCTGTCATGCTGAACTCTTATTAACCTCAATAGGAAAGGCACCAGGTTCAAGAGCTGAAGAAGATGCTCAGAGCCAACAGATAGACATGGGGTTTTATTAGGGGCTTATATATGTAGGGGAGAGAGTCCAGTCATGGCGGGCTGGGTAGTACAACCGCCCACCTTACATACAGAAATGGTCTGGTGGCGGTAGGCTGGACAGGATATCCACCTCCCTACAGTCCAGTGGTGGCGGTGGGCTGGGCAGGAAATCCATAACCACCTGCAAATGTCATGTGGTTTATATCACACCTTCACTTAACAGCCTCCCCCTAACAACCTCTACCTGGAAACCTTCATTTAACTCCAAACTCAGGACCTCAATATCCTGTTTGGCCTGTGTTCCATGGGACAGGCATGGGGCACAGATGTCTGTTATATATAAGGAACAAATCTCTGGGTTGGTCACTCCTGGATTCCCCAGCTTGGACCACACATTCAGGTGCATCTCCCACACAGGATCATTCTAAGAGTATGCTACGTTACTGCTGTTGGGTGTGTTTACCCTACAGGTGCAGAGATGGCAACCAAGGCAGCTGAGGATCAGGGAGTGGAGTAACTTGCCTAGTTCTGGCTCTTCCCATCTGATGTGGCTGCACTACATGTTGTTAGGAGGAGGAGGAAGCCTACTTTTGTTTTTTACCCAGTTTCCATTCAAAGGTCATATTTCATGGTGCCTCATCACAGTATGTTCTTATAGGCCCTGGCAACAGAAGGTGCTCAATGAATGCTAGTTCATCTGGTGCCTTAATGAATACTGTGGCTTCCTCATCTTCCCTTGGCTTTGGTTAGTTTGGTGCCCTCTTTTGCCATTTCTGCAACCCTTATTCATTGCTGTCAGCTGCTCATTACAAAGCATTGCCTGTTTCACTCTTTACAGGTGCCAGGCGTCTCTCAGCTCCTGCTCTCTTTCTCACCCAGCTGAGCAGCACCAGTAAATAGATAAGAAACCTGAAGGTCTACATCAAATCAGCTTCTATTGCTGCAAAACTATGCCAGCTAACTTCATTCTAAAAGCTGCCTGAAATAAATTTACTTGCACCCAACAAGATTCAAAAACATTACCACTGAACCTCAATGCTTTGGGAACACGTTGTGTCCTTGGCCACTTCCTTGTTACCTTGTCCAACAGCTGATTGGCATAGTACAGATGTAGATATCAAGTAATTCTATTGTTAAAGTATTAGTCAGCCTCTCTCCACTCCCTACCCACTTATCTCAGTAAGGTTTAGTCAAGAAGTTGGAAATTAATGGGGAAGGAAGGTTTTGGGTTCTGTGTGGATTTCATTTATCCATGCTATCTCTTTCCTCCATTAGCATGGTTAATTAAGAGTTGTCAATACATCTTTGTTGGAGTATTTGATTATTTTTTCAGCAGGGAAGATTAGAATGAAGTCTTCAGATCTGGCAAGTGTCATGGGACTTGTAAAGTAAATTGCAGGTTAAGCCCTCATTTTGATCTCCGGGATGAGAGCAAGCACCGTTTCACTGATATGTCATCAGCTATGATCTGAGGGAGCACACAGAGGTGCCCTTCGGGGAAAGAGGGGCATCTTGCACTTGTCTCCCATATTGAAAGGGTTTATTGCACAGTGAGTGTGTGCAAGTGAACAAATAGCAGACGGGTTAGAATGAACAGAAGCTAGCTCTGAGCACCTCCTGATTTATGCTTTATTTAAAAAAAATCACATATATGTATATGTGCATACACATACATTGTTTTGTATATATTTGTCACGTGGAGGTGTGTGTAAACAAATAACAGAAATGAGTTAAAATTGACAACTTATCTCGGTAAACATCTTGATTTATAATTTATTAAAAACTACGTGGGTATGTATATACATACAGACACACACACACTTCTCCACTACCTGAACAAAAATCCCTTTTGAATCATCCTTCTTGCCTTCCAAACAAGTACACTAGCAAACACTTTTCCCAGATGGCAAATGACTATGCCCGTTAGGCATTTCTTTTAGCATTTGTGTTGACAGTGGCCTTTATTTTTCCTTCTACTTAAGGGCTTTCATGTTCTAGAATACATCTTACGAGCGATTAATTATGCCTTGAGATTGCCAGGAGACGTAGACAAGCTTTTATTATTTTAGCCACTGAATATACCTCTAGATAACACGATACATATTTACAATGACAAGCTTTGTATTATTTATAGGATTATAGCAAATCATCAAAAAACAACCCAAAAAGGGCCACTTAGACCAACATCGTTATTTCTCCCTCGGCTTCATCATTGAATTATGCATGCATTACAAATGGCAGTAAGGAGTAAAGGTCGGTTTAGAACAACACAGATTGGAAAATTACACCATTTGTTTAAACAACATTCATTATTGATTATTCAGCATAGGGGCTGATAGAAACGCAAACAGTGGCAGTAATATCATCTATTTACGTAGGCCCTTTATAAATGTCGGACCATACCCTCTGTTTAGATTGGAACAATTGTTCAAATTTTCCAGCTCTGTTTTCAAAGAGAGTAAAGATGAATTTGGCATCTACTTCTTTGTGTCTTTTAATTTTTGAAAGATTTTTGGTATTCTCCCTATATCACTGAACAGAGCGAACTGGGGTTCAGATGGCTTAAGTAATTTACTTAAGGTCGTGCTTCTAAGTTGTAAGTACTCTTTCCATCATGTAACAGTTAGCATGTCTGAAGCCGGTGATTTATTAATAAAAGTAATGGTAATAATTATAATCATATCTAATACATATTAACTCTTATTTTACCAGTCCATGCACAAAGTGTTTTGCATGTGCTTTGACTTTCAGCCTTTACAGAAACCCTGTGTATAGACATTATTATGATGTTCACTTTATAGCTGAAACTGAGGTGCAAAGGAGTTAGGTCCCCTGCTCAAGATCACTGGGTTAGTAAGTGGCAGAACTCGATGATGGAGTCATCACTGTGTTCCAGTATCTGCAGAAGTGTCGCACTTTTGTGCTTTGACCATCTCCTCATGACCCATGAATGCCATGATTTCATGAACCTGTTCGAACAGTGTTGGTTTAATGGTTGATTCAAATGAGTCTTCCAGAGATATCCTAAATATATTTAGGGTAGTAGAAATAAGATATTTAACTTTACTAATATAAAACTTCAATTTAGTTTTAAAGAGTCACAGAGCAGCATAAACAACATGACTTTCAACTAAAATGGAATTCACTAAATAAAACCCAAGAGATTAATTGTAGGGGCTATGTCCTCGTGACTTGGGAAAGAAAAATGTAAGGTGGTAAGCTTACGCACATGCTTTCGGCGTACACTTCCCACCTCCAGCCTTGCATTCCCCTGGTATAACTCAACAGGCATTTCATTTTGCCATACAAATTGAGTACAACCAGGAAGCTCATCGCATAGCTGCTTACTCAGAAAATCTAGTCTAGCTAGCATGGCTTAGCTAGTATAACTTTTGAGAGGTCTCTGTGTGATGGTCTTTTTTAATGTCTTTCATGAAGAATTCTTTTTTTTTTTTTTTTGAGACAGTGAGTTGTTCTGTCACTCAGGCTACAGTGCAGTGGCATGATCATGGCTCACTGCAATCTTAACCTTCCAGGCTCAAGCGATCCTGCTGCCTGGTAGGGGGGACTACAGGTGTTCACCACCAAGCTCAGTTAATTTTTTTTTTTAAACTATTTGTAGAGATTGGTGGCGGGGTTAGGGGGCGGGCCTCATTATGTTGCCAGGGCTAGTCTCGAACTCCTGGGCTCAAGCAATCCTCCCACCTCGGCCTCCCAAAGTGTTAGGATTACAGGTATGAGCCACTACACTCAGCTGAATTCTTCTCTTGATCATTAATTCCCACCCCACCCCACCCCCAAAAATCCATGTTATCTTTTTGCTTAGAAGTTCACCACCTGTATTCCATCACTTAGACGTTTGTTTGGGCAGCTGTCCGACTTCCCTGTCCTTTATTTTCTTTTTCTTTTCTGGTGTTTTTGTTTGTTTGTTTTTTTGACAGGGTCTCACTCTGTGGCACAGGCTAGAATGCAATGGAGCAATCTCAGCTCACTGCAACCTCTACCTCCCAGGCTCAAGTGATCCTCCTACCTCAGCCTCCCGAGCACCCGGGTGCATGCCACTGCCACCATGCCTGGCTAATGTTTTATATTTTTTGGTAGAGATGGGGTTTCACTATGTTGCCCAGGCTGGTCTCGAACTCGCAAGTTCAAGCTATCTGCCTGCCTCATCCTCCTAAAGTGCTCGGATTACAGGTGTGAACCACCGCGTCTGGCCAACTTCCCTTTCTAAGAGCCCTCTTGGAAAGCATTAGATGTAGTCTCTGATACGTACCTCTCATTCCTCAGCCCCAGTCAGGGTTGCTGAAAACCCACTGCCTGCCCAGAGGCTGGGAACACATCTTGGCCTGCCTGGTATGGAGGGCTGGGAGGAGGACTGCAGGAACTGCTTAAGAGGCCTCACTTTGCAAAAGCAGTTCAGGATGTGTTTCCAGCACAGTTTCCAACATGTGCCACCCACAGCTTCCCCTTTCATGTTCCCGGCCTTTATGCTAAGTTCTCACATTGTTATTTTTACAAGTCTTTTCCAAGGCCTCTGATTTTCTAGACCGTTTAACATTTGCCATAACCAATAAGGGTATAACTGTCTTGGCACATTCAGATCCCCCGTCCCCCTGCTGTCCTTCTGGTCAGTTTCTGGCACACTATGTTTATGAGCTTACGGAACGGCTCCTACGTTTTCTTACTTCCAAAACAGTGGGCAAGAACAGCTACCTTTTAGAAGCAGGAGAAAGAAACATAAATGAATAAACCTAAAGTATTTAAAAACTTGGAAGACACTAAGAAACTATATTGCCGAGAAAGAGAAATGTAAATTCCGCTGGATAAATGAGCATTCGCGGTTACTTCTCTCTTTGTTGCTTAAGCAGGGGAGAAACAGAAGTCATAGCAAAGACAGAGGTAGCTACAAAAGCTGATTTATCCAAAAGAATTTAGATTTTTCTGTCTCGGCACCATAGGGGGCATGTTTACTCTCCTGATGACTTTTGGGGAAGGCGAGGCACAAAAGAAGGGCATCTTCTTCCTTCACTCACACACCCCACTTAGGAAAATATGGACACTTGAGATGCCAGAGACACACCCAAGTAGAACACATCCCAAGAACAGTCAGTAATAATGATACCTATCATTTATTGAACATCCACAATAGCCATTCATTTTTCTAGTTCTTATAAATCCATGTACTCCTCCCAGTAGCTTTATGAGGCCTTATTATTCGCATTTTATTGATGAAGAACTTAAAGTTCAAAGAAAGGAGTAACTCATGGCCAGGAACAGTGGCTCATGCGTGTAAGCTCAGCACTTTGAGAGGCTGAGGTGGGCGGATCATGAGGTCAGGGGTTTGAGACCAGCCTGGCCAACATGGTGAAACCCCATCTCTATTAAAAATACAAAAATTAGCCGGGCATGGTGGCACGTGCCTGTAGTCCCAGGTGCTCAGGAGGCTGAGGCAGGAGAATCACTTGAACCCGGGAGGCGGAGGTTGCAGTGAGCCTAGACTGCACCATTGTACTCCATCATGGGTGACAGAGCAAGACTCCATCTCAAAAAAAAAAAAAAAAAAAAAAAGAGTAACTCATTCAAGGCTACACAATTTCTCCATGAAGTGAGTACAATTCAGACAATCTTGTGTGGCCTGTCTCCCACACCATGTGACTTCATGCCTCTCCTAAATGAGGGGAACAAAAGCTGGAAATTGTCAGCCCCCTGTCAGCCCACAGCACTGGTTTCTAACCCTACTGGCCTCTACCGCTTCACTTCTCATTGTAATCTCTCTGACCCTACCTTCCAGCTTCTCTTGAGAACTTGACTCTTAAATTCATTGGTGCGAAAGGAAATTTTTTGCTCCAATAAACCAGGCAGCTCAGTCCAGGAGAGAAATGTACTGGACTCAGACTTGGAGGACACAGCTTTGTGACCCTCCTAGACCATGTAATGACCCTCTGCTGGCCTCAGTTAACTGAGGCCAGCAGAGGGTCATTAGCAAACTGTCCTTTGCTAAATAGGGCTAATGGGAAGAATAGTGTCTGCCAAATAAGGTGGTTGAAGGATTGGATGAGATTGACATTTCATTTGCATTTAGTGAATACTTGTTGAATGACTGAATGAATGGTTGATGAACAGAAACATGAACAGAGAATAGAGCAGAACATTGGTGAATGGTAGTAGATTGGCTCAGACACCCCCCTTTAGAATCATGCCAGCTGTCATCTGTGATTGCATACCTGTAGAAGTCTCTGTCATTTCGTTGTCTATGTAAATGTTGACCAACTGAGTTGTTCAGTATACAGACTGAACAACCATACAGCGAATCCCTAATCTCCTCCACTGTGATTCAAAGAGTCAGACAGGTCTAGATGCTTTTGCTTCAGGTGAGGCCAAGGCAGTCCACTCTTAATGGCACATTAGGCTTTGGACTTGAGGCAGTGTCTTTTACATTTCTCAGCAATCAAAAAGGAACGGGGTCGCCCCATGAACTTCTTAACCACATACAGGCTCCTAGCCTGGGGTCTTCATCTGGCTACTAGATTGTTTAAAGAAGGATTTTTGTGATTCTTCTAGGCTGACACATTGCCTGTCATCTGTTGTTTTTCTAATCTTCTAGTAAACATTTGGAAAGTGAAGGTTTAGGCATGTATGTTTCTCTTACGTAGGAAGGGGAAATAAGGCCATGAGATTGCATGAGTTTTCTTTCCAAGTTTGAGCAGATGCTGCTGCAGATCTGCGCAATGATTGAAATATTTGCAACCTGTAGAGCAGCAGCGTATTTATTTGGCAGCAAACAGTATTGATGGATTCGGGGAATGCCATTTGACAGTTACAGGCTCCCGTGAGGCGGTGCAGGCTCCTCCGAGCCAGGGATGGAGCTGGGGATTGAGTGACGCAACACTCTTTGGGTATGTCTCAAACAATATAAATCACCAGCAAAATCTCACTCCTACAAGGAGAACCTGCAGGGAGCTCTGTGGGAGGCACTGCTGTTTACTCTCCTCATTCCCCACTGCAACCACGCAATTAAAACCAAGGAATGGAATCTGATGTCTACCACAGCGGTTTTTTCCATCTCCATTCCTTCTGCATTGGGAGGCTTAAAAAAAAGAAAAGTTGGATCACAGATTCTTTATTCTTTTGGAAGAATTTGAAACTATTATCAGTCATCCTCTGCTGCTTTGAGTGAGAAAGTGATAACTTTCAAAACTCTTAGCCTTCTAAGACTTAGATTCCGATACTATCTCATTTATGGGGCCTTGGACAAATAGCCACTCTCTTGCGTAGGACTTTCTTTTCTTTCTAGAAACAGAAACTGTTTCCAATTTTTTTTAATTCTCCTAAAAAACATCAGAGAGTATATATATAAAATCTCAAAAACTTTGTTTCCTAGAAAAACAACTATATTTAAATGCAGCTCTTACTGTATGTAAGCATGATGTAGGAAAAACTTAATTGTGTGACAATTATGACTTCTGAGCTGCTCGTTTATTAAAATATTCTCCCTATAATTAAAAATATTTTATTTCAGAGGCATGGCTCCATTAATTTCACATTTCCTAATGATGTTTGAAGGAAGTTTTAAAAATTATATTAGCCACTTGTACAAAAACAAACCAGTCATGTCGTAGCATTAATAACAAAAAAATTCCACTGTTTATTTAACGTGCCAGCAAATTCTACCATATATCGTTTCCCTGCGTTTGGTGGGACTAAAAAGGGATTTAAAAATAGGCTATATAAACTGAATGTAGTTTCACTGGAAGATTTAATGCCAACATGTTCTTTTTTGGTATTAACATATTGCAATGGTGTGAAAACTAAAATGCCTTCAGAGATAATCTTGTCCTTTGGAAAACTAGATTACCACTCGGATGCTACGAGGGGTAATCTGTTCTAAGTTTATGGTGTGTTTGCCAGGGCTCTGCTTTAAAAAAACAAAACAAACCCTTTTGGAGGCCTTGACAGTTCCATGGAATTCCTAGGAACTGCCTAGAAGGTGAGTGATCTAGCCCAGTTGTTTTTATTCTGAGTTTGGCAAAAATGATAGAGATGAAAATGTACTTTTATGTGTGCATTCGATAGTTAAAGAGTATTCCAGATTCCTCCCTCCAAAAAAAAGGTATATTCCCTAGCCAAGGCCCACATGGCTTTTCTTTACTTTAAGTGCTCCTCATATTATCTTGACCTTAAAGTTTACAGGGTAAAAGAAACATTTATGGAACAGTTAAGACCAGTTAGAACATAACGACTTGCCTCATTATCACACTCCACAAATCTCCACTTTACAGAGTTCACTTCCCTGCCTGCTTTAAACATGTGTTTGGCCTGCAAACAGTGTTACTAGTGCTCACATATGGAAACAGAGAACTTCTCATTCCTTACCTCAGACGTGCCAAAAATAAGAATCTTTAAGAACTCATAAAGTAATTTAGCACCACATTAATAAAAGAAGCACAATTTTGAATTAGTTCTGTAAGTATGTGTTTGAGTTAGAAATAGAGTTTTAAAAAACTGTCTGTTCAGATAGTTCATCTGCTTAATAAGTAAACAGCTGTTTCAAATCAACAAGCTCAAATAAAACAGACAAATATTGGGACAATTGGCAAAACTTTAAAAAGTGATACAAAAGACCAATGAATATTTGAAAAATGTTTGAAGTTATTAGCAGAGAAGAAACAGTTTAGAAGACAGACTGTATTCCATTTCATTTTTATTTACTTATATTTGAGACACAGTCTTGCTCTGTCACCCAGGTTGGAGTGCAGTGGCATAATCTCAGCTGACTGCAACCTTTGCCTCCCGGGTTCAAGCAATTCTCCTGCCTCAGTCTCCCGAGTAGCTGGGACTACAGGCACACGCCACTATGCCCAGCTAATTTTAGTAGAGATGGAGTTTCACCGTGTGGGCCAGACTGGTTTTGAACTCCTGGGCTCAAGTGATCCACCGACCTTGGCTTCCTAGAGTGCTGGGATTACAGGCATGAGTCACCATGCTCGACCCCATTTTTACAAATGTAAAATTAACTTAAGTTTAAACTGTTAATACACAAGGTTGAGAAGTACAGAAGTGGGCATTCTAATATACTGTGGGTGGGAAGAACAATTGATTTTCATAGCTCTGAGATGTAATTTGGAGATCTCTATCAAAAGTTTTATAAATGTTTTTTTCTTTTACCTAGGAATTTCATATCTAGAAAAATACTGTAAAGGAATAGTTAAAGATATACCCACAAATTTATGTACAGTGATGTTTATGCTTATATTATTTATAGACTTTTAAAAAGCTGAAAATATTTAACAATTGAGTTATTTTATGATGAGCTAAACTGCATAGGATAAAATCCTATGCAGTTTACAGAAATGTAAACTAAGTGCTTCGTTAAATGGATCCTAGATCTTGTGTCTCCTGACTGGATGAGACCCCTCAGCAGGGGCTGCCAGAGAACTTTTACGGGAGTGTTTCTGCTGACATCAGCTCGATGCCCCTTGGGGACAGAGACTCCCAGAGGAAGGGGCAGGCAGCCGTCCTTGCTGTGCTGCAGCCTCCACAGGTGACACCTCCCGGTGTGGGAGCGAGCCAGGTGAACCGGGTTTGGAGTAGGCCCCCAGCAAACTACAGCAGTGTTACCAGGAAGAGGGGCCTGACTGTTAAAAGAAAAACAAACAGAAAACAACAACATCACTAAAAAACAAGTTCCCAAAAAAACCCCATCCAAAGGTCAGCAGTCTGAAAGATCGAAGCTAGATGAATTCACAAAAATGTAAGGCTCGTTTACATTACAGGCACATGCCCGTAATTCTGGCAATTTGGGAGGCCGAGGCAGGCAGATCACTTGAGGCCAGGAGTTTGAGACCAGCTTGGCCAACATGGTGAAACCCCGTCTCTACTAAAAATACAAAAAAATTAGCTGGGCATGGTGGCGGGCACCTGTAATCCCACCTACTTGGGAGGCTGAGGCAGGAGAATTGCTTGAACCTGGGAGGTGGAGGTTGCACTGAGCCGAGATTGCACCACTGCACTCCAGCCTGGGTGACAAAGCGAGACTCCATCCATCTCAAAAAAAAAAAAAAAGAAAAATTTAGTTATGTCAGCCCTTTTGGAGGCTGAGGCAAGCGGATCACTTGAGGAGTTTGAGCCTAGCCTGGGCAACATGGTGAAACTGCGTCTCTATCAAACATACAAAAATTAGCTGGGTATGGTGGCGTGCCTGTAATCCCAGCTATTGGGGAGGCTGAGGCAGGAGAATCACTTGAACCTTGGAGGTGGAGGTTGCAGTGAGCCAAGATCACACCACTGCACTCCAGCTTGGGAAGCAGAGTGAGACTCCATCTCAAAAAAGAAAAAAATAAGTTATTGATTAAAATGTAAATATAAATTATAAGTAATAATGAAAGTATGAAATTTTTTATTGATTCATAAATGTTAGGTTTTAGTCAAATATGTGAAGCTATAAGTAAAATTATTGATGTTTGAAGTTTATTTTTTTGAACATTTAAATCATGTCACATTCACATTTTTTAAGTAAAATGAAACAACTTGAAATTGTAGCATAGAATGTTTATATGGTGGCCAAAAAAGCAGATTGGTATCATGCTTTATGCTTGTTCTTTCTAGTCGTGCACATGTAGAAGTGTAAGATTTTAATGTTTTAATATTAGCTGCCACTTGTACCTGTTGTGAATTCTTGCCAATTAGTAAGTATCTCTTAAATTATGAATTGGAACACAAAATAATGGATACTCTGTACTGCCGGGACACAATACCTTATTATACAAGAATCTATCAGATTTAGGCCAGCTGAGAGAAACGATTTGACAAGTTTAATTAGTTTATCTTTTCTGGTATCTCAAGGCTTACAAGACGCAAAGCCTTCTGGCACCCAGAAACTTTTAGTGTTTCTGAGATGGGGAACGTTACGCCACTAACCATCAAAGCCTTCAGATACAAGTCAGAGAGTGAGAGATGTGGAGCAGCCGTTTTCTGGGGCCTGAACCGTTTGTCATGAGAATGGATGCTAGGGTCACTTGTCACACCCTGCCAACGCTCAGCCACAGATCTCAAGGGTCAGAAACACCCATATGTTTTCTTTTTATTTACTTTTATTTTTTATTTTTTTTGAGGTGGAGTCTCGCTCTGTCGCCCAGGCTGGAGTGTAGTGGCGCAATCTCGGCTCACTGCAAGCTCCACCGCCCGGGTTCACGCCATTCTCCTGCCTCAGCCTCTCCGAGTAGCTGGGACTACAGGGATCCCCCACTACACCCGGCTAATTTTTTTGTAGTTTTAGTAGAGATGGGGTTTCACCTTGTTAGCCGGGATGGTCTCGATCTCCTGACCTTGTGATCTACCCACCTTGGCCTCCCAAAGTTTTGAACCTCAAATTCCTCATTCTGCTCTGGGACTTATGGATGAAGTGTGACTTCTTTCTATCCAAATTGTGCTTTTTTTCCGTGATGATTGAAATGACCACAATATGTATTTAAAAAAATTATTTATTAGAAGTCCACTTGGCAGATAATGCCTTCAAAAATAAGCTGGTGGTGTTGTTAATACATAATCGATGGTCATTAGGAAACAGGAACTGTCTGTCAATCATCTGGGGACACGTGGAAAGTATATTCCATGTCCTATTGACAAAACTCTGGTTTCCCCATGTTTCGTCTTCTCAATAGCTCACCCTTGGCCTTGGATTCAAGATGAGATTCACCTTGGATTCAAGATGAGAACATCTTTAACGTGCTGCATGTGTGTAGAATGTCTAGCTCAGAGAAAAATGAATCTCAATAAGGCAGAATCCCATGTTTTGTAAGGGTAGGGACAATTTATATTGCCTGCGCACCCTGTATACTAATATCTTGGCTACAGTACTTAATGGATTTCTTCACATTTATGAAGACAACAAGAAGGACCAATAGGGAACATTCCTTTTATAATGGAAACCAGCTGTAGTTAATCATAAATATTTATAGCCACTATTGATCTACAGTGGGTTCTGATAAATGCTTCTGGCTTCTCCAAGCAGAGGAGTACCATATTGTGAGTAAGGTTGTAGCTCCCCATTCTGATCTAGTCTGGGCTTCCTTGTTTGGCTGATTCTATTGAAATTTTTCCTAGGGCCCCATGAATTTCCACACTATCTATGCTGGAATTAGTGGTGTCTTTGTTTCTGATCTCTTATTGTTATTTATAGATGATTCTCAGTATCCTCTTACCTAATTTTATATGTATGTATATATGTATGTATGTATGTATGTATGTGTCTGTCTATCTATCTATCTATCTATAAAATTTTAAAAAAGCTGGTCAGAGTGGCTCACATCTATAAGCCAGCACTTTGGGAGGCTGAGGCAGGTGGATCACTTGAGGCAGGAGTTCGAGAACAACCTGAGCAACATGGTGAAACCCCGTCTCTACTGAAAATATAAAAATTAGCTGGGCATGGTGGTGTGCACCTGTAATCCCAGGTACTGTGGGAACGAGGCAGGAGAATCACTTGAATCCAGGGGGCAGACGTTGCAGTGAGCTGAGATCCCGCCACTTCACTCCAGCTCGGGCGACAGAGCAAGACTCTGTCTCCAAACAAAACAAAACCAAAAAAAGCAACAACAAAAAAACAAACTTTAACCAGCATTTGCTGAGCAATTTCTTCTGAGACTTGCCATCTCCCCTTGGCCTGCCATCCCAACTCCATTATACATTACCCAGCCTCCTGCTTTGTATACATGCAAGGGCAGTCCTGAATAATTCACTGAGATCTTGGCACAGGAAGCTGGGCAGTGGGAGGGACATTTAATCTGCTTTTGTATGGGAGAGTTATGTTCTGTTTGGGTCACACCTGATGACTGATGTTCCACTGGGCAGAACCATTATTCTTCTTGTGCCACGCTATTAAACAGTTGTCCACGCAGAGGAATAGTACAGGGACAGGTCTCTTTTGACTTTTTCATGTGTACAGCATGTGGGCTACATTTGACTTGCGCCTGGTCTTTCTTAACATACCTTATACACCACAGAGCTTTGGGGATAAGTCAGTGTGAGATCTTGCTTTGATGATATTATACTGTTTGTTTATAAGGAGATGTAATTAAAAAATGAAACTCAGTTGAAACTTTATGATGGACTATATAACTCGGCTGCTTTTCTTTTTTCTTTTCCCTTTTTAATGCATAAACCTCTCAAGGACATTACAGAAATGGTACCTGGTCATGAAAATTACAGTGGTCTACAAATAATTGCCAAAAGATAAGAAATCTTTAATGCAAATTCCTGGGGACTTTGAGTAAGGTGTGGATTGTGAGAAATAGTTATTTATTTCTGGGCATATATGGCTCTGTTTAAATAGGAATTCATTATATGTTAATGGCATGATAGTTAACCTTCAGCTGGTGGGTCATAAGTCCACCTTGACCCTAAGCCAACTTGCTGATTAAGATGACGCTGATGATGAGAGTAGCTGCCATCATATTATAGCATCATATTACCGTACAATGCTAATAGCTACCATTTATTTTATGTCTACTGGGTTCTGATACTGTCTTAGGTGCTCTACACAGATCCTCATGTATTTGTTCTATCCTTACTCCTATGCTGTGGGTGGGATTGTCTTGGTTTTTCAGGAAGGGAAAATAAGGATGAGAAAAGTTATGACAACCGCCTAGAATATGAAGTGAGGCTTGTAGGTCTGAATCATTCCTTAGAAGTCAGAATGCATGACAAAGGTGGTGGCCATCCTTTATGGCAGCACCATCCCTTCCCAGTGCATCCATGTCATATGGAAAAAAGTGACATTGTTTTCTCCTTTTGAAATCTGTTGGGCGTGCTTTTGACCTGTGGCTCTGCCTGAGCACCTCTTCTCTTGTCCCCGTGCACATGGCCCACTGACCTCTTCCTATACCCCAGGCAGCAGAAGTAGCTTGTGGAGAGCCCAGCTCCTAATATTCGTGTGTGAGCATAGCTTCATTAGGAAGTTCCTGGCTACCTTCTTTGCTGTAGGAGTGTTTGATTTAGCACCTTTCTGGTTTTGCCGTCTATGCTTCTAGAGTATTCACACTTTCAGACTTGCTCAAGAGCAACTGCGTTTGTAATGATCTTTGTCTCTGGATTTGTAGCTTCCCTTCTTCAGGTCTAGCTCGTGTGAAATGGCTACCTCTACTTACTGTCTTGTTAATATTCTCCCAGGAGACGCTGTCCAGCACCCGGTGGCTGAGGTGGGAGTGGGAGTGCTTACTGCTGAAAAGATGTTGGCCGAGCGCAGTAGCTCGTGCCTGTCATCGCAGCACTTTGGGAAGCTGAGGTGGGAGGAGCTATGAGCCCAGGAGCTATGATTGCACCACTGCATTCTAGCCTAGGTGACAGAGCAAGACCCTGTCTCTAAAAATAAATAAATAAATAAATAAATATTTTTTAAAAGGTTTCATAGCTGTGTAAAAAGAAAAGACTAAAAAGAAAGCCACTCAAATTCCATTTCTCTTCTGCAGATTTTTTTTAAATTTTGCATTTCATCTGTGATTGACTGTGTATGTATTTTTGCATATATACCTGCAAGCATTTGTCCTTTTAACTCTAGGAAGAGAAGTCTGATTGCAGCTACATGTTTGGGAATAAGGGAGAATATGGAAGAACAATCTCAGATCTTAGCTTGAGGCTCCACTTGCAATATCACAATTTCTAAAACATGTTGTATGTGGGCCCATTTTCCATGTGTGTCTGTCTGTCTATCTATCTATCTATCTATCTATCTATCTATCTATCTATCTATCTATCTAGATATATATATAAACTTATATTGTGGGGGATCTCGAATCACGGTTGTAATTCACATTTTTCTCCACCAATTCTGATAACTTGCATTAAGAAATTGCCTGTGTAAGTTATATTTTAGATCAATAATGCAAATTGGAAGACCTAGTACAGGCCAAGGCCTCATTATATCTGAGTAGGGCTTTAAGAAAGCAAGAAAGAATCGCTTGAACCCGGGAGGTGGAGGTTGCAGTGAGCCGAGAGCACGCCGTTGCACTCCAGCCTGGGCAACCAGAGTGAAACTCTGTCAAAAAAAAAAAAAAGAAAGAAACAGGAAAAATACATCCTCCTATCCAGGGTGAATTACAAATAGTACCAGTTGGTTGTAAGTGGATTTGGAATTACTTTTTACTGCTAATGGGGCATCTGTCTTCATTCAACAAATATATTTTGGTCTCTGTTAGATACAGTGTATCTCTGTTAGATACAAAGTATTCTGCTATTCTGATCTTCCTGTTAGAAGATCAGAGTTACAGAAGTCTGCATTTGCTCCCAAGAGACCTTCAGTCTGTTTGGAGCGATCTCTTTCTTAATCTATTTATTCAGCACATTTTATTCAGAACCAGCTATATGGCAAACCCTAGTCCTCATGCTGAGGATTTAGAGATGAAAATGAGGGCAGATGCAGCCATTCAGTTGACTTCCTCTGGACGCCAGAAATGACAGGCCCCTGTCACCAGCTTACCATCCAGCATATAAGGCATATATGCCCCTTTCTGTGAAGTGTAATGTAATGAGAACAGTCAGAGAAGGCCAGGCAAAGGGGACAGGACAGGAACTCAGGAGGAGGGGATATTTAGACTTGCAGACCTCCCCTACCTAAGGTTCCACAGATTGTCTGTGATGAGAGATAGCCCCTGGACTGCTAAGACTTGGGTCTTTAAATATAGGCCCATCTGGGCTGTGGGGAGATGACAGCCTGAGAAAAAGTCATTCTTAGATGCCCTTACTCTGCTGATCACTTAGGAGCTGAAATTCTCATAGCCTAAGAAGCTATTTGCAGCATTCCCTGAGGGCTTTGAAACACTATCAAACAACAAGGAGAGACTAAACAATTTTTAGCCCTTCCCAACTCTCATGGGCTTGCCTTATTTCTTCAGGCCATGCTCTGTCTCCATCCCTTGGCTCTGCTTTCCTTACATTGGTCTTCTTGGGCATCCATCTTCCGTTCCACAGTGTAGCAAGCCAGAAGTTGGGGGAAACATGGTGCGTGACTGTAGTCTCAGCTACTCGAGAGGCTGAGGCAGGAGAATCACTTCAACCCAGGAGGTGGAGGTTGCAGTGAGCCAAGATTGCACCTCTGCACTCCAGCCTGGGTGTCAGGGTGAGACTTCCTCTCAAGGAAATAAAAACACCCTGTCCTCTCAGCAAGCCCAGGACGACAGTAATTCTCTTTCCCCAGAGTTCCAATCAGTGCCCAGGGCTTCATGCAAATTGGACAGACCTGAGTCATGTGGCCATCTCCGATTGGTCCATTCCGGGCCATGTGCTCACCCCTTAATTCAGGAGGTGGGGTCAGGCTCCCCTGAAGTGCACAGAGAAGAGGGGTTGCCCAAAGGTGAATGGGGAGAAGGGGTATAAGTGCAGGACAGGTAAGAACAACAAATGATCATTAAGACCATGCAGTGATGAAACGCCTCTTAATCAACCCTTGTTGGCTGCAGTTGATTTGTTACTTACCATGAGGTTATCATAGCTTTGCAGAGACTTTGTGATGGGGCTGTCAACAGAGAGAGGGGGAGAGAGAGAAAGAGAGAGAGAGAGAGAGAGAAAGAAAGAAAAGAAGGAAGTGCCACGAGTCCATTTTGTTCCCCTCAAATGTAGATCGTAATTTTTAGCTTTGTAATTACTGGTGAGAAGAATGCCTGAGCCAGAACTTCCCAGAGATTTATCTGCCACTTACCTGGAGTAAGTAGAAAGGATATCAGCTTTCCCCAGCACACCTACCTCCAATGAAGCCAACTCTCAGGCTCTCGAAGTCTCTGCCTTGGGATGGATTCACCAGTGTGCTTCTCAGGCTGGCCAGTGTGGGAGCAGCCTCGTTGTATTTCATCCTTTAAAAATACAGCCTGCTTGCCATCTCACGACTTTTCCCTTAATGCAACAGAGAAATATGTGTTTGGCTGTGAAACCTTTTTTTTTTTTTTTTTTTTTTTTTTTTTTTTTTTTTTTTTTCCCGTGGAGTGCAAAATGTTCATTTATCTCTGGATGGTTTGTTTCTGGCCACCTGCCCTAAGTGTATCTGTGAATACTGTAACGGCGATTACTTCTTGAGTCTTGGTCATTACGAAGTGACATTTGGCATTAATTTGCTCATCACCACAGAGCGCCCCAGGGACCCACTTGGGAGAAGGTGAATTATAGCCCACAAGGCAACATTTTTCCTGGTGATTGGCCTGAAAGCCTGTTTTGGGCCACCACATCAGTGTGTTGGGAGATGAGTTAAGAAGTTTTATTCTTATACATGTGGAAGAATTATGCCTTCTTGAGCCAAGCTCAGGAGATGTCAGCCTTTTCCATTGTCTTCCCCCACTCCCCACTTAAATTATTCCCTTTCTTAAAAAAATTTCGTAATGTTGGAAGTGGCATATCACGTTCCTTCTTTTTTAAGAGAGGAGGAATTCCTGCAGATCATCAGGGACCGAGGCTAACTAGAGCTTTGGAATGGATACAGTGCTACTCTCAGCTGAAAGCACAAATCACTTGAATCACGTATGTGAGATTCCTCTTGCAGCACTACAGAGGGGTGATAGGGAAGAGTTGATCAACAACAGAACACGCACCCAATTTCTTTACTCATTCTTCAACAGACAGGGTCTATACATGTGGTATGGTTGCAGTGTTTGTTGATAATACCCGTGTTCACAAATTCATACATTGAAACCTATTTCCCAATGTGATAGTATTAAGCAGTGGGGCCTTTGTGAGGTGATTAAGTCATGAGGATGCAGCCTTCATGAATAGGATCAGTGCCTTATAAAACGGGCACACAGGAACTTGTTTGCTGCCTTCTGCCATGTGAGGACACAGCAAGAAGGCACATACAGGAAGTAGAGGTGGAGCCCTCATTAGACACCAAATCTTCTGGTGCCATGATCTTGGACTTACCAGCCTCTAGAACTCTAAGAAGTAATTATCTTTGTTTCTTTCCTATCTTTCTTTTTCTTTTTCTTCTTTTCTTTTTCTTTCTTTCTTTCTTTCTTTCTTTCTTTCTTTCTTTCTTTCTTTCTTTCTTTCTTTCTTTCTTTCTCTCTCTCTCTCTCTCTCTTTCTTTCTTTCTTCTTTCTTTCCCTTCCTTCCTTCCTTCCTTTTTTTGGACAGAATCTCACTCTGTCATCCAGGTTAGAGTGCAATAGCACGATCCCAGCTCACTCCAACCTCTGCCTGCCGGGTTCAAGTGATTCTGCTTCTTCAACCTCCCAAGTTGCTGGGATTACAGGTGCATGGCACCATGCCTGGCTAATTTTTGTATTTTTGGTAGAAATGGGGTTTCATCATGTAGGCCATGCTGGTCTCGAACTCCTGACCCCAAGTTATCTTCCCACCTTGGCCTCCCAAAGTGCTGTAATTACAGGCATGAGCCACTGCATCCAGCCAAGAAATTAATTTCTGTTGAACATATGTTGTTATAGCAGCCTGGATGGACTAAGAAGCATGACAAAAAGTTGGGTTGCTTTCATATTTAGAAATATCTTGGAACGGCCAGGCATGGTGGTGCACGCCTGTAATCCCAGCACTTTGGGAGGCTGAGGCAGGTGGATCATGAGGTCAGGAGTTCAAGACCAGCCTGACCAACATGGAGAAACCCCATCTCTACTAAAAATACAAAATTAGCCAGGCCTGCTGGTGCATGCCTGTAATCCCAGCTACTCGGGAGGCTGAGGCAGGAGAATCGCTTGAACCTGAGAGGCGGAGGTTGCAGTGAGCTGAGATTGTGCCGTTGCACTCCAGCTTGGGCGACAAGAGCAAAACTCCATGTCAAAAAAAAGAAAGAAAGAAAAAAAAGAGTATCTTGAAACTAGAATGTCAGCTCCATGAGCGCACAAAGTTGTATCAGCTTTTTTTTTCACAGCTGTGTCTTCATCCTAAAATAGTTCCTAGCACAGAACAGGACTCAGTAAGTGATTCATCAAGTAAATAGACTCCTAAATAAATTGTCTATCCTGTATCCAGTACAATGCGTGGCCTAATATACATCAAGTTTCATTTAATCCTCAAAACACATTGATGAAGTGGGTGTTATCCCTATTTTACAGATGTGGGAATTGAGGTGTAGAGCTGTTGAAGAACTTGCCCAGGGTTGCAGAGCTTTCACAGGGGCAGAGCAAGGCCTGAACCCCAGGCCTGTCTCACACTAAAGGTGAAACAATTTCCCCTGCATCAAACTGTCTCTAATATGAAGGGTCTCCACACTGTGGTTTGAGGGTCGGATGTGGCCTGTCATGTTTTTGTACAGCCTGAGAGCTAAGAATGGTTTTTACATTTGTAATTGTTTGGGGGAAAAAACCAATAGAATAATGTTTTATTACATGGAAAAATTGTATGAAATTCAAATTTCAGTGTTCATAACTGAATTTTTAAAACTTTTATTGAAGTTCCAGAGAAATCTGAAGTAAAGTTTTATTGGAACACAGCCCTACACACCTTCATTTATAAGCTATCTGTGGCTACTTTTGCACTATGCCAGCAAAGTTGAGTAGTTGGGATGGAGACTATATGGCCCATAAAGCCTAAAATACTCTCTGCTCCTTTCCAGAAAGCTTGGCAGCCCCTACTGTCATCTCCACGTCTGCCTTTGTTCTTCTCATTTGTGCCTTCCCTCTGAAGGCAGGATATCATAGGGTGACCATAAGACTCTCTGGAACTAGCCTGCTTGAGTCTAGTCTTGGCTCTGTGCTGACTACCTGTAGGGATGTAGGTGAGCTTTTTTATTTTTCTTAACCTCAGATTGCTCATCACATGGAAGAAATAATGAGTATCCACTACCTTGGGTTGTATGGAATGAACCAAGTTAACTTAGCTAAACTCATTGCTTCCAACATTGCCTCCTATGTAATAAGTGCTTGATAAATTCAAGTTCTGTTCCCTCTCTGTCTCTCTCTCTCTCTCTCTCCCTCTCTCTCATAGTGATATGGTTTGGCTGTGTCCGCACCCAAATCTCAACTTGAATTGCATCTCCCAGAATTCCCACGTGTTGTGGGAGGGACCCAGGGTGAGGTAGTTGAATCATGGGGGCTGGTCTTTCCCATGCTATTCTCATGATAGTGAATAAGTCTCACAAGATCTGATGCGTTTATCAGAGGTTTCCGCTTTTGCTTCTTCCTCATTTTCTCTTGCCACCAGCATGTAAGAAGTGCCATTGCCTCCTGCCATGATTCTGAGGCCTCCGCAGCCCTGTAGAACTATAAGTCTTATTAAATCTCTTTTTCTTCCATGTCTTGGGTATGTCTTTTTCAACAGCGTGAAAATGAACTAATACACATAGACACATACACACATGTACACACACACACGTAACTTTTGTATCTAAGAAAGGGGAGAAAATACTTTTTAGTTGTTCTTTCTGCTTCATTTGTGTGTGGAGTGCTTAATGTGGTCACACGGATATTAATTGCATGTTTTCTTGTTTTATAATTAAGAAATAAAAATGAGTCACTCTGACTTTTTGCTTCATTTTCTGCATTTGCACAATTTGGATATTTTATTTTGTAGTCTATTAAAATGTGGAAGTCAGTGTTAAGTGTCAGTAGCTTTCATGAGTATTCTTAAAGTAAGGCCATCTGACTGGAATGCATTGTATCTGTCCTTCCCTCTTGCTGGGGTCAGCCAAGAACTCGAGGGGAATGAGCCCTTGAGGAAGGCACAGTCCTTGGCAGCGAAATCCAGGCATGGAAATCCAGCCTGAGACATGAGCTGCAGGACATCTGACACTGTTTTTTAGGAGACCTGCCTGTGAGGTCCTCATCCTGTTCCCTACACTGCTTCAGATCCACTTGTCCACTTGTAGTGAGGGATAGTATCTGCTCCACCTGATTGATTGATTGATTGATTGATAGATTGATTGATTGCAAGGCAGGTTCTCACTCTCATTGCCCAGGCTGGAGTCCCATGGTGCAATCTGAAGTCACTGCAGCCTTGACTTTCCAGGCTCAAGTGATCCTCCCACCTCAGTGAGTAGCTGGGACTATAGGTGCGTGCCCCCACGCCTGGCTAAGTTTTTGTATTTTTAGTAGAGAAAGGGTTTTCCCATGTTGCCCAGGCTCATCTCGAACCCCTTGGCTCAAGCGATCTGCCTGCCTTGTCCTCCCAAAGTGCTGGGATTACTGGCGTGAGCCACCATGTCTGGCTTGCTCCACGATTTTCATCTATGAATTCCACCTTTCTCATGGTTGGGACCAAGGCTGGAAATACTTCACAAAGGCTCCATTTGAAAAGTGGCTACAAATAAAAGGGAAAATGTGATATTCCTTAAAAAAAAAAAGTAGCATTCTATTTTTCCCCATTGGTAAGTAGTACAAATTTGAGAAAGCATAAATTTGAATTCCTTAATAATCAGATCTCTGTAATGTGTTTTGCTTTTATCATCCTGGGTTGCCATCATGGCCAAGTGTAGTTTATTCTGCTCAGGGTAGCTATACGGAGATCCTTGTGTGCAGAGGAAAAGAGCTAACCTTTGTGGGTGAAATTGTAGAGTCACTACCTGCACTTGCTGTAGCTCTTACAATTATTTTATTCTTGGAAGACATCAACAGCATGGTCCAAGGCTGCATGGGTTGCAAGCGGATGGAGCCAGAATTTCTTTTCAGGCCTGGTAGATTCTAAAGCTGTTTACTCTTGACCCGCCATTTCCTAGGTCTGGTTTCTTGGTTAAATACGTAGAAGAGTGGATAGACAGAAAGACAGATTGATCAGTTCTCCACAGACTTCCCCAAACTGGCCAGGTAGAAATAAGCTAAGCAAATAAACGACTTCCCCATTTTATAATTTTCTGCAAGTCACATAAGACTTCATGTTGTTTATTTCTTGGTCTTAGATTTTTTTAATTATAAAAGAACATTATAATACATTATTTGAATATTTTTTTAAAATTATAGAGCTGTCTAAAGGAGGCATTAAAAAAACCCTTTCTATTCCTCCATCTAATTCTATACCTCTGAGGCAACCATGATTAGTACTTTGTACTTCTTGTACATCCTCCTTCATGTTAATATAGATGTACACATATGTAAGATTTTGTTCTTATTTTCTGAAATAAGTGGACACATACTCCACCATCCCTAGGTAGTGTACAGTGTGAGCCCTTCCAGGCTAGTACATACAGCTTTAAATCTTTCCTTTGCAGAGCTGTGTAATATTCCACAACCCAGAGGAGCAGCTTGTAGCCAGCTAAAGTGTATATATCCAAGTGGAATTAAGAGTTTCATGCATAATTTGTTTGATTTTGATTAAGAATCTTTCTTAATAGATATGTCATACATGACTTTATGATGCAAGGCATAGCATAGGCAGAAATTTTTATGTCACAGGTGGGCCTAATTAACCTTGATTAATGTTCTGCAAACCCAGATAGAGACTCCGAAAGGGACGCAAAAGCTAGCCTGGTTCCCATGTTAGTCCCCGCTCTGTGAGCAGCTGCCACGCAGTCATGCTGATGGCTCCTGCAGCAGCCATTCTGGTTTGCCTGTGCTCGTGCTGCCTTGTGACATATTGTTTAACACAGTGAGTTATGAGACAGGGAGAGAAATCAAGACTTTAGCCACTGATTTAACAAACTGGTGACTCGGAGATCAGCACTCCAGCGTTGTCATCCTCATCAAAAGCTCTATCTTTATCTAGAATTTATTAGCTAACTTCAAACCTGTTTGCCAGCTCACTAATGGAAGCCTTTTGAATCAATTTGCTCCTTTAATTTAAACAGCATTTCAATGTATATTGTCGAAGCAGAAAGGAGTTGCAGGTCCTGGCCAGTAGAATTAGTTATTTATTATCCCTTTCATAAATACTTTCCGAGGCTGACATAACTGAAAATTGCTCAGGCTGTTTTAAAACACACACACACACAGTTTTCCAGTGGCTAATTTGAAAAATGTCACTGTATTAGTTTTCATTTACATCTGTCAGGAAACATATCTATACATAAAGAATTTTTTTTTTTAACTTTCACCAGGTATTTTTTTGTGGAGTATGCATTTAATTCACATTTACACATTGGTTTCTGTTTTTAACTAAAGGTTCTTTTTCAGCAGAAATGATGTGTATGATGTCATATCTAACTTTTGATCTCACTGGTATTTGATGTTAAGCCTCAAAATCATCAAATTTTTTTTATGGCGCTGAAAAAATACATAAATCTGCTTGATTATTTCATAGAAAAAGACTCCTCTGATTAAGGTAATGCTAGTTTTTGCATTTTCTTCTAGCTGTCATTTTTTGGACACAGTGATCCTTGGGTCTCTTGAGTTTTCACATGTCTTGGAAACAGAAGTGCTGGCAGCTTTGGTTTCAGGCCATCTTTCCAAGGAATGTTGTCTAGCAAAGAAACTGGGAAGGTAGAGATAGTATCTCCCTGAGGAGCAGAGGACAGGATGGCTTTCTTTCCAGTATAATAAAGAGAGTGCCTCCTTCTAGGACAACGTTTTGGCAGATTTGCTTGATAAAAGTTGGGATATCTAAGCTTGGGGCTCCTCAGCCATGACTGAAACGTACTATGAGCACGGCATCTACCGGGCTGTTCCACATCATCCCTGTGGGACTAGGGGCCAGGGCATTGGGAATCAATGCAGAAATAAAGCTCATGCTGTTTGCTCTGCCGTGAGTAACCAAGTCCTCTGTATCTGATCCTGGGTCTCCTGTTTTCTGCTAGCTTCCTCAAAACTTGGTAGCTAACTCATTAACTTACAAGGAAGAGGGTGAATGTGTAGACCCTTCACAGTTTGAAAAATCACCTGATCAATAACTGAGATTATGAAAAGGTAGGAATGAATCAATTATGGCCCATAGGCTAACTCCAGCCAGTAGCCTTTTATTTATGACCCATTAAAAAAAAAAAATGAACAAAAAATCCAAAGAAGGCTGTGGGACAGAGACAATACGTGGCCCGAAGATGAAGGTACTTAACTATCTGGCCCTTCACAGAGAAAATGTGCCAACCCATTCTTGTTTTCGTTCAGGTCAAATAGTTGCATTAAAATGCCTCATCTTACAAATGAATCATATTTAGTGGTTTGAAAATATGTTGTTTAATTTGAGGCAATTCAATATCAAATTAAGATTTTTAAGTTTATTTATAGATCTCTAGAATTACATCAACACTAAGCTAATTACTTTAAATTGTGTTTTTAAGTAACCAAGAATACATCTGTGGATGCTGTTCTGTGCCATCTTGAGTCATATTTTTAAAACAATTACCTTTGATGATTTTGTACGTTATCCCATTCACGGATGGTTTTTTCATCCACCTGAGTTTCAAATCTGTTGTAGTCTTGGAAATTTTGCTTAGGTTGAAGGAAGGAGTGCGTGTATCTTGTCAAAGGAAATCACAAGCCCATGTAAACTCGCTCTTGCTTCCGTCTCCTCGTGCTTTGAAACATAACCACGATGTGCTGAGGTTTCACATTGTTATATCCTACAAGCATGCTCACGTGCATCACCTTCCTGGGCTGTTTCAGCATTTGAATATCACTAGGAATCTCAAGATCCTAGGAACCAACCATGAGAGCTTCACAGCTGAGAATTTTCAAGATCTGAATGTAGGCAGGGGGTCTATGTAGTAATTCAAGTAAGCGTCTCTTCTTGTTTTCCTTATAGGATGATAGAAGGTCAGTGCTTGTTCACCCCAGTGAGGTGGAGCCTCTGGGGTGGGAGGTTTTCTCTCATCCTTGAGTTTATCTTTACTTCCTAGTCATTATGCAAGATAATTTTTCTAGCAGTGAAAACAGTCACATGAGACTCTGCCCAGCTAGGGCGTTGGGAGGCCTGGTGGAGAAGCAGTTTTAGCATCATCCAGCCTTCTCTACCTAAGAAGGAAATATGTGAGGTAGGGTAGGACATTTTGGCAGTACTCACACAATCCAAAGAGCATGGTGAATTTAATTAGTCTGCCACACCTGTATGGCCTTATGTTTTCCGGGATAGCTTAACAAGCATTGTGTGCAGCCAGGTCAGGCAGATGGAGGTTCTAATCCAGGCTGCACACCTCATCAGCCAGGAGACTACAGATAAGTCAGCCAAACTTTTGGAGTAACAAGTAGCTCATCTGTAAAACATGGATGTTCCAATTTATGTATAGCTGCGTAATACATTACCCCAAAACTTAGAGGCTTAAAACAACAACCATTTTGTTTTATCTTGTGATTTCTCTAAGTTAGGAATCCAGGCAGGGCTCAGTGGGGTGACTCTTCTGCCCCTTGTGTTGACTGGGGTCAGTCAGTGGTGCTGTGCTGGAGGATGCATTGGACTGGCGCTTCAACTGGTCCAGGATGGTCACCCATGGGTCTGGCACCTTCACAAGGATGACTGGGATGCTTGGCTCAGCTGAGAGACTGTTGCCCAGAGCCCTACACATGGCCTTTCCTGCATGGCAGATGTAGGGCCATCAGATTTCTTACATGGTGGCTCAGGGCTCCCAGAGGATTCTGAAAGAAAGGAACAAGAAGCTGCCAGTTTCTTATGGCCTGGCTTAGAGGTTGGCACAGCCTCACTGCTGTGGACTAAGCAGTTACAAAACCCACTCAGATTCAAGGGGAGCAGACATACACCTCACTTACTTCTGGTAGAAGTGACAAAGAATTTGCAGCCATCTTTATTTCACCACAGCAGGTAATAATAGCATCTCCCTCATTACCCATAGAATAACTCCACACTTTCTGATGATTAAGTGAGATATCATGTAAAGTACCAAGCACCTTGGATAGGCAATGGGAAATGTTCAGAACATTCCCATTGTTATCTATAACAACAGTAGCAATAATGCTAATAATAATGATACTAATAATAAAATCAGGATAATGCTGTTTTTAATTCACCACACTGTATGCCATTTGTTTAAAATCAGAAAGGACTCATCGGTAAGGAGTAGAGTAGTAGTATCATTTTGGTCTGCCTTTCACTCCCACAAGGCAACATCCTTAACAGCAGCTATGTTGAAGGTTTAGGAGTGCTTGTCATTAGGGTCTCATTTCCAAAATCTGGGATGTAATAATAAATGGTTATTGATTACAGGGAGTTTTTTTTTTTGTTTGTTTGTTTCTTCTTGATAATCTCTTCCATTCATCACTCCTTCATTTCCACTCTTCTAATTCTGGGCATTATATCTTTGTCAGAGATAGAGTCTTTTAGCTGTTTCTTCACCTCCCAAATCCACCTCCCAAATCCTTCTCAAGTCTGTTCTCCTCCTGCTGTGCCTTCCTATAGTGTAGCTCCAATTGCCTTCATCCTTAGAAGACCTTTAATGATATCCCATTCCAAACTTCCTAGCCTCCAGCTCTACCTTGAATTGGCCCTAGCCTAGTTTTCCAAACTTTATCCCCATGTGGTTGAACTTTCTAAGTTTCCCCAAGCTGATCAGTGTTTTGGGGTGGTATGGAACTCAGAATAAATCACTTTTTTTATTGACTAACTCTGACCATAAGTATGCTACTGTGCAAGCCTGATCTCCACGGTACCAGGCAGAGAACAACATGTATGCAGAGAACTTATTCACTCAATAAACATTTATTAAATCCAAGCCATGGGGATCCGTAGGAGGAATTCAGAGCAGAGTTGTCAAATGATCAGATTTGCCTTTCAGAAGACCGTTCTGGCAGCCATGTGAGAAAGGAGGGTGGGGAGACCTGCTGGGAAACAACTCTAGTCACCCAGGCATGAAATGATGAGCTCTTGAGCAAAAGTGATTGCAGTGAGTACAGGGAGGAAGAGGAAACATTTTGATAGATGCTTGGTAAAATCAACAAGATTTGGCCAACAGCTCTAAAGGGGATGACAGGCGTGGTGAATGGAGAAGGAAGGACAGAAGGCTAGTTTGGGGCTTCTGGCTTGGACAGTGTATTGTGTAGTGGAACTATCGCTGAAGATAGGAGGAGTCCTTTTCAGTCATACTGAATTCATGACGCCTGTGGGGCACCCAAGTGGAAGTCGTCCATTGGCACTTGGATTTAGATCTGGCACTCAGGAGGGATGGACAGGATAGAGGTAGACCAGATACAATTATATTGGCATATTTGGACTGGAGAACCCAGCATCTGACTTAAAAGAGTCTGCTTGTCTTCAAAATTGCTTAGGTGTTTTCAAACTACAAAGAAATCCACTCCCAAAACCTCAACAGATTCTCCCAGTATACCCTATATTTTGGCCAAACTGGAATCACATCCTGGTCTCCCCAAACACTGCTTGCCTTTTGTTCCTTTCCTGCTCTTCCTTCTGATTGCAATGCACTCCCCATTTCCAGTCCCTGTCCTCCAGTCCCTTCATGTCCAGCTCCTGCTCATACTTTGAAACCCACTGGATTTTAAGATTCTTCCATCTGACAAGAATGATCACTGTTCCTTCCAGTTCTTCAAGCACGTTTTCTGTTTTTGATGGGATTTATCACTTGAAAATGCATATTATAGTAATTTCTGAATTCATCCTGATTCTCCTACTGGTTTCTAAACTCTTCAGGTTAGAATTCCTGTTGGATATCCCTCTGGCCCAAAATTCCCGAATGAGTTAAGCAGGACACCTAGAACTATGCAGAGGTAATACCTCCCTTGACCTGTCCCTTTTCTGGTCAGTTTGTCCTTCATGATTTCGGCAGGAGTGTGTCTCATTCCGTTCTGGTGAACACATCCAATGTTCAATGTTGCTCATCAAGGTAAGAGTTCTAAGTCCATATGCCTTAGAGACAGGGATTATCTAGCTTTGTCTTCTGCGTTGGCTTCAGGCTTCACATCCTTCCTGGACGTGTTCAATGCTGCTTTTGTTTCCTGGGCAAGGGCCCTAGAATCACCTTAGACGCCTTGCTCTAGACATGACCCCATTGCTTTTGAGAAGACAAAGATTTTAAAAATTCTTTCTCCCTTAATGCCTCATGAATGTCCAAGCAGCACTTCATGGAAGTGCACTGACTCTCTACTGCTTGCAGGGATTAAACATAATGTTCTCAACAGTGGTAAGACAGTCTTTCCCTTCTCTTTGGCTCATTTTCAGTTTTTATTAATTTCCTTTGCTTCTGGTCTGTGAGTCCCAAGTCATGATGTGAGTCAGTTCAGTTCAGCAAGCACTGAGATCCAATGATATAACAGGTTTTTTTTTTCCGAGCTGTGGCACATGCAGAGTTTACTAAGACTTGGCTCTTGCTTTTAAGCTTTAAGGATCCTAAAGAGAAGACGTGATTATAAGATCTAAAACATGGAGGGGGGTGGTGAATTCAGCCGGCAGGCATGTGTTTGCTGCCCCCTGCCCCACATCCCCTTGTTTTAAAGTTAGCATAAAAACCTGGATTCTTGGTTTCTCTTAAAAAACTGGAAGGTCTGGCACCTTTGCTCCCACATTTCCTGGGAGCAGCCCTCGACTCACCCTGTACGGTGGCAGCCCCAGTTGGATAGTTGGGGCTTGTGCCCACCGGGTCAGCTCACACCCACCAGCCCCTATTATTTTATATCTGGCCCGCTTTCCAAATTGACATTACCTGGCTGGTCTGTACTGCAGGAACTGGCTTTCTGGAGGTGTGTGCTGAGGATCTCTTTGGCTCCTGCATCTCGAAGGATGAGTGATTTAGCCAGGTGGAGAGGTTGGGGCGGTATCATGGATGAAAGAATAGCAGGGACAAAAGCACTGAGTTGCAAACAGAGCAGCATGGCCGGCTCCCAGTAATCCCGTGAATCATGTGTTCTGACCACATGGAATGGAGGGTGGAAGAGGGAGGAGGGAGGAGGGAGGAGTTTGGGCCAGATCAAGCAGATTGTCCCCACTGTTCCATTTTTAAATCTTCCTTTTGGTAATTGTCCCTTAAGGCAACACTTTCAGTCTCAGAAAAAATCCAGTAAAGGGCAAACCAGTTTGGGTGAATTTCTTTGTTTTTGTAGCATGTCTGGTCCCAAAGTGGGACCTGGAGTCCTTCTGACGAGGAAGTGCAGCCTCTTGGCTAGGAGTGCACTGGGAGGGGAGGCTGGACTTCTGGACGCTGCTCTGCCTCTAATCTGCTGCCCAGCATCAGCCTTAGCCCAGACCCCCAATGTTCCTGGGATTCATTCTGCTTTGCATTCATCTCAAAGTTAAGCCTTCTGGCTGCGGGGGGTTTCTGAGATAGACTGACAGTATTAGCATGCTGCAATTTCGTGATGGCAAGAAGGAGGTTCTGAAAGCCATTTTCATACACCCTAAATCATGAGTGGTAGCGAGTGGCCCCAGGTGGGAAGCACAGGTGATTTGGAGCTAGCTAACCTCCTCCCTTTGGCTCTGACTCTCACCAGCTCTTAGACTTGGGGTAGGTTAGTTAGCTCCTCCCAGCCTCAGTTTCCCTGTTTGTCAAATGGGGTCATAGTGGGGGAGAATCAGAGTTTATGCAGGGCATAGCACTAGTGTAGTGCTGGGCAGAGAGTGAACACCCAGCAAGTGGTTTTGACAATGATATTAATTATAACCCAGGCGACACATACAATTTAATCAGGCACTGTGTGTCCACAGCGACATCAAGGAACAATGCACAAAGCAGGGGTTTTCCAGTCTCCTGATGTTTGAGCCCTACGTGAGCCCCACTCTTCTCCCTTTTCTCATAACCGCTGTGAGCAACCTCAAATCCTTCTGGAAGTAGGTTGGTTATGAATTATGAATAATTAAATAAATAAACTCCGGCTCTGCAGCTGAAGCTGGGATCGCATGGAGAAAATAGAAAGTCCAGTGTTTGTAGCCGTGATCTCTCAGTTGCTTGTGTGAATTGTGCTTTAAGATTGTAAAATTTTAGCCCATTAAAAATAAAATCTGTTGCTTTTCACCCACACCTGGAAATTTGGTGCGGGACGGGGGCTGGGATATTTACTGTCTGAAAGTTTTAGGGAGGCTTTTATGAACTGGGCCATCTCTCCTTGTCCCCATTTTTCTTTGCATCTCCGAACTCTCATTAATTTTTCACAGGCTTGTGATGGATAGTTTTTATTTATTCACGTCTGAGGTTCCATTGTGTGAAAAGGACTCATTTTATAACATTACATATTCATGGCTTGGGATGGATGGGATAAGGAACTTATTATTAATGTGTCACTGTGGGAAACTTACTCTAGTTCATTTGTGAACCTTGTTAAATTCGGTGTGGTCAGCAGACCCGGTGAAGTTTTGGATACATTCTCTTAACAGAGGGCAAAGAGTTTGCTGTTGCTTTTCCTTGATTCAGTAAAACAAGTTTAAATCTTATTTAAATCGTTTGAAGTAGCAATTTGAAAGGAGAGGGGAAAAAGGGGGATGGCAGAGATTAAGTAGAGAGAGAAGCTCCGATTTTCTTGTTGAATAGCCGTGTTTGCTCAGCATTCTGTAGATTTTTGGCCAGGTTTGTGTTAGGGATGATGTAAATGTCTATAAAATGATGTAAGGATCCTTTCTTTCCTGCCCATTGCCATTTCTAGCATTCTCTCCTTGAGGGAAGTTGCAGTTTTCTCCCTCTGTGTATTCATCCTTTTGACCTGTGCTCCGGATTCCAGGGAGTTCTCAATTTGGAGCTCGTAGGGACATCACAGAATTCCTTGCCTGGGACAAATAGAGGGAATATTAACATAGCATCTTGTAAATCAAAGCTGGGCAGGGGGTGGGGGAGGGCACAGTGGGGAACCTGGCCCAATCTGCTTCAGTGTGAGCTTGGTAAGAAGGAAGCATATGTTGCAGTTAGTTCTCTGCAAAGACAGGCGCTGCTCTCTGGCAGGGACAGCGTGTAGGGTTTGCAAGATTTGTGGGGCCGTTTCATGTTTGCATGGTTTGGCTTGGCTTGGGATACGGCCAGTGGTCACTGCAGTTTAACAAATTCACCCCGGGTGAGAAGAAAAGCGAGATAAATGCAGGAAAAAGGATACATTTTGAAATCTGGAAATTTTACATAGCAGGCATCAGATTTGAAGAATGTCCAAAATATTACGAATCATAGCACCACGTTTGCTAACACCGTGGAAATTTTTAAACACGGAATTTGTTAATGCTGACTTGGCCCACCATGGGGTTAAAAAAAGTGAATTTCTTTTTGATAACCAAGGTGATGATCTTATAAGTTGATGATGGAGTGTGAACCGTGTGAGTGGGGGACAAAGGAATGAAACATCCCCTGAAATGCATCCTCTGATGATGTTTCCATAATGCAAAACATTTGTTTCTCGCCAGGATCTCATTGGCGGTTTGCTGGTATTATATTGCCATTTATATTGGAAAGGCAGGCAGTCCGAAAACTGTAGTCTATTAAGAGTTTGTGAGTGTGTGTATGTGTATACAGTGAAATAATATCTAGTGTAATGTGAAGTGACAGTCAAAATTACAGCTTTTCTCTTGCCGCAAGGGTACATCTCTGCCAAGTATAGTAATATTGTTGTAGCAGTGTTCAAGGTTGTCAGCAATTCTGGCTTACTCTGCAGAGAGCCATAATAGTGTGTGGAAGGAAGGAGCTTCCTGTCAGGGGAAATACTATAATTTTGATATATATTTGTTGGTGCCAAACTGCAATTAAATAGGAGGTGTTGGAAGAAGGTTTTATTTAACCAACTTGAATTTGTTAATTAATTAGCAAAAACTCATCTTTGGAATGCTTCAAGAAACGGTTCTATGTTGTTCTCATAACTTAATTTTACACAACTCTTTTTTGTTTGTATCTTAAAGAAAACAAAATACCACCCTCCACCAGAAAAGTACAGAATAAAAATTTTTGACTAGCAAAAGAGGGAAAAAATAAAAGATCTTGAATAATCTCATCAATTACATCTTCTTTTGGGGGCATTTCCTGGTCTTTTCATGTTTTGACTTCTATCTTGGTGATCTGACAGACATGTACTATTTGCAACAACATGTATTATATGATTTAATTTATACCTTTATCAGTTTGCAGTTATGCTGTCTGACTCTTCAGGTGACTAAAGAAAAAGAGGGTGTTTTAAAGTGTGTGTGTTTGTGTGTGTGTGTGTATGTGTATACATGTGTTTTTGTGTGTACATAAGTGTGTGTGTTTTAAATTGTTTGAAAAATACTGGTCCATCTTTATTGTATTATCTGAGGGATGCTAGCTCATTAGTTGGGATAGTAACAAGTTTCTTGGTGACAACTCCTCCTCCCATTGTCAAGGAAGACTGAGGATGTCATCAGAGTTCACTGTCAATGGCTATTCAGATGAAAAATACCTTCTTTTTGAATAAGCAGAAAAACCATGGGGGATTGAAATAGCAACAATATATTAAAAGCTCCAAGGCACTTACGTGTGAAGAAATAACAGAACAGAGAGATTGTGTTGTTTTAAAAAGGCTTATTTAAGAGTCTTGAAAAGAGTGTGTGTGTGTGTGTGTGTGTGGGGACACCTGTCTCTCATATTAAGTATTTTGCAAATTAAATGAGTTTTATTCTCATATAAAATATGAATCTAATCACATTTTATATGATCATAAAATGTGTCTACTTTTGTCTCTATCTTTCATGGTAAAAAGAAATATTCCCAAAGTATATTATAAAAAATAATTAATAAGCAACCTTTCATCGTTATTTTCTGAGGTTAATTATTACCCTAAGAAATCAGTTTCAATTTCTTCAGTTTGAAAGACTCGTTTGTGACGGGGTGTTTCCAAAAAGAGAGTTAGTTAAATGCTATATGGAAGCCTTCGTTCCCTAAAGAAAATGCGTCTGCTGCCGGCAGTGATTTATCCAGAGCTGTCTCACCCATTTATGCCCCATGCCAGGAGAATGTATGGAAAATGTAATAGAGCTATTAGAATCCAGTGTAGTAGATTGGTAATAGTAAGGAACAAGAGTTGTCTTCACATTGTTAAAATAAAAGTGAGATACCTTTTAGTCTTCACAAAGGGAAATAACTCTTCTGCTAACCCTCCTGCCCGACCTGAGAGAAAGTATCAGGGGATGCAGCATGGATGTATTTTCCTGACGATTGGTCCTGCTGTCCTGGGACCCAGGTGTGAGTGCATAGAGAAAAGGGAGGAGAAATTTAATCCTATAACTATCTCCTCATGGAAAACAGGAAACCACAAATGAATCAAACGAATCTGTTTACCCTCTTTCTGATCCTCTGTAAAAGTCATCAAAATCACACTCTGTTCTCACCAGGCAACTGGAGTTTTGTGAGCTCAGTCTAGAGTGTTCCGGGCCGTTACAGCTAATCATGGCAGGCTCGACCCAACTGGGGGAACAATTTATCTGTCGTGGGATTTCCCTTTAAATTAAATATGTTCTTCAGATACAGTTTTTTAAAACCGGTTTTCTCCCCCACTTTTAACCTACTTTATCGTCTATTGCTGGGCGTAGAATTGCATGTCCATTGGCATGGTTGATGTTGTATATAAATATTTGGAATTGTAGTTGCAATGATAGATATTATATACATTTCACATGTTTTAAGATTAACGTATTAACAGTTTGTGATATTCAACAAAGAATGCAATAACTTCTGTGAAACAGGTAAGAGAAACAACCAGTCACTTGATCTGGTTATGGATACGTTACCTGTAGAATCTGTATTAGGCTGTTCTTGCACTGCTATAAAGAAATGCTTGAGCCTGGGTAATTTATAAGAAAAGAGGTTTAATTGGCTCACACTTTTGTAAGTTGTACTGGAAGCATAGCGGCTTTTGCTTCTGGGGAGGCCTTAGGAAACTTACAATCATGGCAGAAGGCAAAGAGAAAGCAGCAGGTGACGTGGTGACAGTGGGAAGTGAGAGAGAGTGGGGTGGGGGTGGGAGGTGCCCTACTTTTAACCCTTTTCATGTTTAGGAAAAAAAAAGTGCAGCTCACTGCCAGCGCTCATTTAATTTTACATAAACATGCTCTTTGAAGCTGAAGCAAATATGACTGATTTTCAATGCGATAATAAAATATAAAAACAGTTATTGGAATTATTTCTGAACAGAACTAACATCAGAATCATCTGAATCATCAGAATTGTGTATTTTGGAAAAATCGGATTCATCAAATGAATCTTCAGCCAACAACTGTTCGAGAATGATGTTAACATCACATGTAGGAATGCTACATTTTCTCGGATTGGACATTTTCAGTGATGGAGTACTATTAAATTTTGTAAATGGAAATACCACTACTCAAAACGGAAGGCAATAAATAGAATGATATCCTTTGTTTCCAAAGTCGATATGCTAGGGTGATGTGAAAAAAATAATAAAAGCGAGATATTTCATGGCAAACCTATCTCAGGGTAAACACTGCACACCAGTAAGTATTCTTGGGGCAAATGGGAAAAGGGTTAAAATGACCAGATCTCCAGAGATCTCACTCACTATCGTGAAGACAGCACCAAGCCATGAGGGCTCTGCCCCAGTGATTCAAATACCTCCCACTAGGGAGATGTTTCAACATGAGATTTGGGTGGGGACAAATATCCAAACTATATCAGGATCCCAGCAGACTGGGTGGGTGGAGGTGTAGGGGTATCTGGGAAGGACTAAGAATAGCTTTTTCTTTTAGAAGATCAGGAGTTTCCTCTTACACACAAAAAGCTCCAAATTCGAACTAGCTTAAGAGGAAAGGGTCATTACTGGCTGACAAAATGCAAAGTTTTGTGCAAGAGTCAGCAAAGTTTCTCTGTGATGGAATGTCTAATAAATATTTTGGGGCCTTGTAGTGTTTGTTGCAACTACTCAACTCTGCCCTCATAGTGCAAAAACAGGCATAAATCATATGTAAAAGAGCAGGCATGGCTGCGAGAAACTTTATTTATGGATACTGGAATTTGAATTTCATATACATTTTCATGTGCCACAAAATATTATTCTTTCCCCCCCACCTCCAACCATTTAAAAATGTAAAGCATTTTTAGCCTGTGTGCTGTACAAGAACACAGCCGTGTTTGGCCTAGCGGTTATAGTTTGCCAACCCCTGCTTAGAGTCTAGCTTTATTCAGAGCTTAAATATGTCATCGAGGTCTCCTCTTTATTTAATCCCTTAGTTTTGATGATCTTTTATGGGATATATTCTTCAAAGAGAAAATTCTCTCTGAATGGGGATGCCACTGGCAGACGAGCACTGTCCCATCTTGGCTTGTTCCCCCAGTGACAAGAAGCTGTTTTCCGCACTAGCCTTGGCCCAAAAGCCACAGGCAGAACCAGGATTGGCCTAGTTTTAGGCAGACACCTATCCCTGAATCAGTCATGTCCCCGGATGATGCGGTTCTCTGCAGCCTGGGCAGTCAAGGCTGGAGATAATTCTCTGCTTCTCCACAGAGTCTGAGAGGCCCCGTTCCCTAATGGAAAAATAAGGTCCAATTTTGCAAAAGGAGGCACCTGGGAAAACATTCTGGACACACAAATCTGTAGCTTGTACCGTCAATCTGCTGTGATCCTTTTATGGTTCTGACGTGGCAATTTTATTTTTGCATGTTTCTCAAGACATCAGGAAGGGATCTTTTCGGGATGTGGCTTCAAAAAGGAGCCTGTTGGATGGTCTCTTACTAGAGGCCAGCAAAGAACAGTTCTTTTGTAAATTGCACTGCATTAAGAGCATTCCTATTTCCATCTCGTTGATACCTGCCTTGCGTTCTGTTACCTGGAAGCAGAGGTCAAGGTAGTCTTCTTGTTCCACTGATTTGATGGGGGTCAGGATGCTTTCAGAAAGGAAATGAGAAGAGTGGCTTAGAACAGGGAAAATGTGGCCGGGCACGGTGGCTCACGCCTGTAATCCCAGCACTTTGGGAGGCCTAGGTGTGCAGATTACGAGGTCAGGAGATTGAGGCCAGGCTGGCCAATATTATGTGATACCCCATCTCTACTAAAAATACAAAAAATTAGCCGGGAGTGGTGGCATTTGCCTGTAGTCCCAGTTACTCAGGAGGCTGAGCCAGGAGAATCGCCTGAACCTGGGAGGCGGAGGTTGCAGTGAGCCAAGATCGTGCCATTGCACTCCAGCCTGAGTGACAAGAGCGAGACTCCGTCTCAAAAAAAAAAAAAAAAAAAAAAAAAACTGCAGGGAAAATGTCCAGGAAGGATGTGGCTTAGGTGAAGATCAGCTTCAGCTTGATCCCACGGGAAGCTCTGGAGGGTAAATTGTACGGCAGAGTTGGTCCTATCTGAGAGAAGGGCCTGGCTGACCTATGGCAGTCAGCGATGAGCCAGTGTCTGCTGGGGAAGAGGGCGGCATGGACATAGCCTCCCAAGTGGGGCAGGAAGGGGTAGCTGTGAGATACTAGCTATTTCTTACAGCTTCTGGGTGCACCAGCCCGGCAGGAGAATCTGGGCTGAGGAGGCAACATGACAGCGTGCCCATCTTCACCAGAGAGACTGCTGTCAAAAATCACTCCATCCATGCAAGGAGGAACGATGCAGACACAGAAACTCTCTTCAGTGAGGGCCAGCACTGTAGTATTTACTGACCTGCTTCCCCCTCCACACCTCCAAGTGCAGGTGTACAGACTGACGTCAAACCTTTCATCCCGCCCTCAGCCTCATACTTGCTTTCCACTCTCTGACCTATTTACTTCGATGGAGTCATTTTCAAATAACTTTTGTTTAGTGAACCTCAAGGCTTTTCAGGATGCTGTGCTAATGTCTTCCTTTTTTAATTGAGTAAATATATTATACACAGGCCGGGCGCGGTGGCTCACGCTTGTAATCCCAGCACTTTGGGAGGCCGAGGCGAGCGGATCACGAGGTCAGGAGATCGAGACCACGGTGAAACCCCGTCTCTACTAAAAAATACAAAAAATTAGCCGGGCGCGGTGGCGGGCGCCTGTAGTCCCAGCTACTCGGAGGCTGAGGCAGGAGAATGGCGTGAACCCGGGAGGCGGAGCTTGCAGTGAGCCGAGATTGCGCCACTGCACTCCAGCCCGGGCGACAGAGCGAGACTCTGTCTCAAAAAAAAAAAAAAAAAATATACATTATACACAGCTGGGTAGGTTGTTTCCTTGCTGGCCTTACTGCTACAATTTGAAAATGGATACAGTTTTCTTTACTTCGCATAGAATGAATATGGCATTTATTCCTGGTTTCCTGTGGCTCTCCTCCTTTAGAAAACGTATTTACACGGACGTTTTTGAAGCACTTCTTAAGACATCGAAAAATTAAAAAAGAAAAAAAAAAGAAAAATCTCTTTTCCCTCCCCCAAACAATGGTTACATAGTGACAACAGTGGGTTGAGCTAAATTCAGCTACGTCAAGGAAGAGCAATAAAAGGAGATGGATTGTTCTCTAAGCTTCACTTTATTGGATATTGTAATTGACATATAGTTGTCATTTATAATCATCTGTCCATTCCTGTAAGGTGGGAGCAGTAAAGTTAATTGTGGCAGCTCATTTGCATTAATCTCACCTCTGAAGGGTACAGTAACCCATTAATATCACGTCATGATGAATTATCACAAATAACATTGAACATATTGATTAATGATCTCTGAGATTTGTATCTCGTTAAAACATTTTGTTAGCTCTTTAAACTTTTAAGCCAACAACAGTTGCATGTAGGAGGGGTCTAGAGATCATCTGAGAGGTGATGGTGGGTGGTGGTGTACATTGTAGGGTCACTGGTTTAAGGGGTTGAACAACCCGTTCCCATCTGATTTTCTTCTTCTTCGGAAGCCAAGTACTTTTTGTTGGTAACTTCCATCTACTTTTTGCAGGATAGTGGTTTCTTCAAAACAGTGGCTTCGGCTGGGCGCGGTGGCTCACGCTTGTAATCCCAGCACTTTGGGAGGGCAAGGAGGGCGGATCACGAGGTCAGGAGATCGAGACCACGGTGAAACCCCGTCTCTACTAAAAATACAAAAAAATTAGCCGGGCGTGGTGGCGGGCGCCTGTAGTCCCAGCTACTTGGAGGGACTGAGGCGGGAGAATGGCGTGAACCCGGGAGGCGGAGCTTGCAGTGAGCCGAGATTGCGCCACTGCACTCCAGCCTGGGGGACAGAGCGAGACTCCGTCTCAAAAAAAAAACCAGTGGCTTCTTTGATCGTAGGGTGGCTCCAATTCTCAAATGGAATGATTTTCTTAAGATTTTTAAAAATTACCCCTTCAACACCTTAAGTGCTGGCTTTCTGAACCTCTTGCCCGCCTAGGCATGCCTGCTACTTTGAAGTGGCAAAAGTTATCTTTGTCTATTACATCAACATTCCCAAACTTACATGTTAACATAAACATGGAGCTCAGAGGAAATGTGTTGTTTGAGATGAAATACCATCATTCCAAATGTCACTTACTTCTTGTTTTATAAAGTGTCATTACTCTTTTCTTGGACATAGTGTCATCTTTGAGGTGTTTGCAGATTTTATCTCCGGTGGACATTTCTACAAAATCAATCAGCAAACTTGAGCAGAGAAATCATCATACTAGCCACACACACTCTGCAGGCATTAATAAAACAATAGTAAATTCTTTTTAACCAAGTCCCTTGCAGAATTTCCTGGTAGAAGTTTCAATACAATAGATGCAGTAAAGAAAAAGGTTGGCGTAAGAGTTGACTTACAAAGCTTGGTCCTAACAGCTTTTTCCTTCATCTGTTTCAAGAGTGATATGATATTTGATCTTTCAAACTTAGGTATTTCTTCCATTATGTTTAGTATTTGTTTTGTTTTCTCAAGATACATATTTAACAACTAGCAAAGTGTTGGAAGCAGTCTCCTCTGCTGTCTATTTAGGGAAAATGGAACTGATCTTTCTGAAATAGGCATGCATGTAATGATGATGTCATTAATGCTTGGCTAGCTTGTGTGGACTTAAACCCAGAGGGCAGTTCTGAAAAGGGGCAAAGTGCATCTGCTTCTGCTTTGTTTATAGACTGTCAGCCTTGCATCTGTCACTCCCTCAGAAGGGAAGGATTGAGGCCAGGCAAGTTGGCTCACACCTATAATCCCAGAACTTTGGGAGGCAAGGTGGGAGGATCACTTGGGGCCAGGAGTTCAAGACTACCCTGGGCAACACAGTGAGACCCTGTGTCTACTAAAAAAAGAAAAAACAAAATTAACTGGGCTGGGTGGCACCCACCTGTAGTCCTTTGGAGGTCTACTTGGGAGGCTGAGCCGGGAGGATCACTTGAGCCCAGGAGTTGAATGTTACAGTGAGCTATGATTGCACCACTGTACTCCAGCTGGGTAACAGAGTGAGACCCCGTCTCTGAAAAATAAAAATTAAAAAAAAGTTAAATTAGAAGGGAGCAATTATGACCCTCATCCATATCAAGAAACAAGCTCCACAAAGCCCCGTAGGATGGCTCAGCACCAGAACAGGGTCTGACTGTTAAGCGAAGTCAAGTGCATGATGGCTGAACATTGCTGGGGAAAGATTTTGCAATTATGCATTGTTTGTGCCTTTAGCCAGCAGGTAAGGACAGTGGTACCATTCTGACGGACTCTCGGATGCTTGGTTTTGTGGAGGGATCTTAAAACAGTAATCGGCCCATATGTGCAGCAACCTTTGCGCCTAAATAGCTAAGGAGAAAGTAGGTTGCTTACTTCAAGAGCCCTTCCCTTTCTCTTCTTTGTCAGGCCTGTAATGTTCCTCACCCACTGAGTATTTAATATCTGTGTTTTCACATCAAAGAACAAGCTTTCTGTTTCCCAGGATAGTATCTTGTAAAGCCAACCTCTTTATTACTTCACCACTTTTAAGGCTTTATTACTTGCGACCTAAAGCCTGCTAGTGAATTATGCATATTAGACCTCACAGCACCGTCTCTGCCCACTCTTCTGCCACCTTTTCGGGGGTCCAAAAAGTACAAGGCGAGCTCGACGTGTGTTCATTCCCATCCATGGTATTAATCCTTATTCATTTAAAAAAAATCTGCTAACGGAAATATTTCCATTCAGCTCATTAATCAATTGTGATTTTCATTCCCTTGTTTTGTAAAAGCTGTTGCAATAAATACTTTTTTCACAAGGCGAAAATCCAAGAGATGGATGCAGCCAGCGTAATTAATTGCACCCAGTTACAGGAGATCAGCAAGTTTGTGAGATTCACATGCTGCTGTACCATATGGTTGCCCAGTAGGCGAAAAATTTGATTAATGTTTTGAAGTAGATTTTTTTCAGCAAATATTGCAGCCCCAGATGAGGTGAGGGTTTTCCCCCCCTTTTACTTTCTAGTATTATTAGACTTAGCCGAAGGAAATGATCCTCTGATTTAAAGCTTAATAATATTGTGATTCAGTGAAAACTTAACATGCGGTAAAAATTACACTCCTTTCATCGCTTGTGGATACAGAAAAATAATACATGATGTCTTCGTTTGTAATTAAGGAAAATGTGATCGTTGGATTCTAAAACTTGATTCTTGATTTTTTTTGTTTCCCTAAGTAGTGGAACTGTGGTTCTAACTGATAAACTTTTGGTATGATTTATAAGTAGTATATTTGGGCAGACTCTTCATACTTAAAGCAGTAAATAATAAAATAAAATAAAATACAATACAATGAATCCACAAACAGCTTCTTCTTCATTATGTACCCCATACCTATTAGACCGTCATAAAATATAACTATATGAGTGTCATAGAAAAGTTTAAAGCTGTCTCTACTCTGTTATGCTAAGATATATTAGTTTCATAACCACTCAATATATTCATAGTTAATTTATCCTTTATTTTAAAAAAAGTCCTGCAGATTTGAAAATCAATTTTATAGATTCTTTTCTGTTTTTAGTTAGGAAGTTCGTTTTATCTTAGCAGCTCCTTGTCATACTGGGCACCCGTTCTCTTAGGATGCTGCCCTTCTGACTTTTTTCTCCAATACCTGGGAGGGAATTAGCCATTTGGTAATACAACGGGTCAAGCTTATGGTAGGCCTGACCTCAGCATCCAAAAAAACAATGTGAAATTTTTAATACGTGTCAGAACTGGCAATCAACGCCATAAGGACAATAAAATAAAATACATTTCTCTGCTTTAGTAAATGAGGCTTCATGCTTCCTATGGCATAACTTTTTTGTTGTTGTTGTTGTTTCTTTTCTTTGAAATGGTTTTAAATTTCTAATTGCCTAAGCAATCTGTGACTCTCCTTCAATCTTAATGTCTATTGAAATGAACTAGTATCTCAAGCAGTTGGAGCATCGTCTTTAACTAAGCATCAACCTGGTTTTGAATCCTTTGAGTTTCGGCAAATAGAAAACTCATCCAGAGCCACAAAAAGTATCTATAATTTTGACCCAGTCATAGTCTAGAGAGATACTTAGTTCAAAAAGAATTGTGCTATCGTCATCAAGCAAAACAACAGTATATGCTACCATCTCTGAGATGCCACACGATTATTGCTTTTTTTTTCCTTTTTAATTTTTTCTTTGTGTCTAAAGCAGTTTAAGAGCTCTAAGTGTGCTCTGTTTTCTAATGGCTTAACAAGGGACTGGTTCAATCAAAATACAGAAGGAAAGGATAGAGACCAGGCCAAAACGGCCATCTCCTCTGATTTTCGATTCATGATATAAATTTTTAAACAAAAAAGTTACACTGTTTTTGGTACTTTCACTAGGCTTCTAATTTTTTTTCCTAATCTTTAAAAAAATTTTTTACGATCAATTATGTAATAATTAGCCACAAAGGCACAAGAACTGTTTCAGTAGTGGCCTGTTTTAATGTGCCATTCCGAAGAAATTGGTACAGCCTTTCTTTCCTGAGTTTGGGCTGAAACTCTCTCTTTCCCTTTTATCAGGTTGCTCAAAACAGATTTTTAGAGTGAAGCAGTTTTAGGGACAACATTTAAGAGAAACATTTCCCTAAGATTACCTAACATTTTTTTCTTTAATTTAGCTGTTTCTAATGAATGTTTTTTAACTGTGCAATTTAAGTAATGATTTTTTTAATGCCTGCTACCTTCAAGACACTTTGTGTGGTCACCTCCAATTATAGACTGGGTTTTTAAATGAAAAACAGAAACAGTTTTAAATTTTTATTTAATGTGGCAGGTGAAACATGAACAATATATGATCAGTTGGCAGGAGACAGTGTGATGAATTATTTATGAGTTTACTTTTTTTTTTAATTTTTGCTTTAACAGCACATACATATATGAAATTCATTACCAAGTGATAGGACAGGTAACCCAGAGGTTCTGATGAGGGCCAGGACCTCATGGTAATAAAAGTAACATTAGACCTATTCCTAGTAATTTGATCTAACTTGGCCTGATTTTGTTGTGGTGGCAGTGGTGGTTGTGGTTTTCGATTTAATGGAATGTATTTGGAAAGAGCAAGCTTCTTCCCAATGCAGTGTTTTCCCTGCAAAGCAGAAGAAATATATTTCCTGCCCCTGTTTCCTTAGTTGTGTGTGCTTCCCCATGATTTCACCAGGACAATTTTATACCAATCCTTGTATTTTAGAGGAGCCTGATACATTTGCAAGGTCTCTCTTTATATTCATGAATTTTGCATCTCTAGACATCATCCTTTTTGAGAGAGAAAATGCCGAGTGTCAGTTTCCTTTGAGGGAACCTCCTTTTATTTGAACTAACCACAGTGGGTCGTAATTTATAGTCCCAATCAGCGCACCATTGCTCAGAGTCATTTACCTGCAAGTATCCATCAGTTAGGTGGGGGCTGCTAGATCTTTTAAGTGGGAAAAAAATCCAAACAGGTTTAGGAGGAAGGAGAAAAAATCATCCTGGGGGCAGAAGAACAACAACAAAAAATTATCCTTGGGGTCTTCCAATTTGAGATTGTTGAGTGTTGCCAAGCAAAACAAACACCCAGCGGGAAGGTTCTGCTTTTCTCACAAATTCTCGGTTAACACAAGGCGTGCCAACAGCTGGTAGAGCGAGAGTCAGGGTGCCAGGCTGAAATGGAGCGGAAGGCAGCCCTGGCCGGAAGTCTTGCTGGGAACCTGGAGCGCTGGAAGGTAAAACTTTACCTGGTGCTGGGAGCGTCACTTTACCAGTCTGTTTCTTCCCGAGCTTCAGGCCATGCTGATGTTCAAGTTGAATAAATGAGAGCTAATGATTTTTTGAGGCGTTTTTAGTGAATTGCCATGGGAATGCTAAGTTGGCAAGAATAAAACCTAGGCAAGGAGAGTTGATTTTTGATGACCCAAAGAAGGCATGTCCTAGAGTGGTTTAGTAGAGCTCGAATAGTCTAACATTGTTCCACATCAGGAAAAGTGTACACTTATCACAATTACTTACTAATGAAAAAAAGAGGAAAAAAACATTATTAGGCTGCAGGGTAGTGGGAAGGAACAGGGTAGCAACTCTGCAGTGAATTGGTCTGAGAAACCCTCTAACATGGATCCAGGGAAATACTTTTCCCAAGAATGGGTTCCACTGTCCTGCTGTGACCAGTAACGGGGAAAAAAATAAAACTCCCCTGAAGGTAAATGATTCACCTCATGAACAAAGGGAAGAATAAGAGGCCTAAGTTTATGTACACAGATTCCTATTGTAAAATCAAACCTATTTTGTTTCCTAAATAAACAATATTTGAAAATACAACGTTGCAGTCTTGTTTTCTTTTATGCTGGCTAGGATGGTCTGGTCCTTTAGAGGAGGTCCTGAATAAAATAATATGGGCTGTAGAGAGAAACGCTGTTTGCTTGGTAGGTGTTTTTGTAAAGGTTTTACTGGCCTACAGTGTGAGTCAGTACATTGCAAATTTAAGAATGTTCACTGACGTTTTCAGTAGTCACTTTTAAAAAATTTTTCTGAGCAATGATGTCACGGTATTTTACTTATAATCAGAAGTACATCAGCCCATGAATTTAGTTAAAGGTTTTTAATGTCACTTTTGTTAACATTTTTACTGTGCATTTCAGGCGTACGCACACTTTTAAGCATTTTTGATTTATATTTCTCTCTGCCTATTTTCTGCCTTGTGATGTGTTTAACGAATGACAGTGTCTTTAGTGCATAGCTATTTGGGGTTTCTACACTGGAAGTGTAATCCGAGGCCTTGGAATTGGTCAAACAAAACTCACTTGGCAAGATTTACTTAGCGAGCACTCTCCGAGCGGACATGTCAATATCAGCTGCCTCCCCGCGCTGCCCCCACCCCGTGTTTATTTGTAATTAAAGTTAAGATGCTTGAGAATGGCTTTACCATTAATCTAGAAACATAGAGTTGTTTCCGGGTGAATGATGTATGACTGTTTTCTTTGTGCTTCCTCTGAAACGAGAATTGTTCTTGTGGCATTGTTACAGAGAACAGCTTTCCTGTGGGGCTGACAGGCTCAACTGTTTCAAACTTCTGTTGTTCGGTAAATCTGTCAGAAGGGTCTGCAAGGGACCGTATTTATGAAGAGAGTGTAGAGTGGTCAGTCTAAAAAGCTCCTTAGTGTAGTACTTTGAATTTTAAATTACGCACATAATTCAAAGGTAATGTAACTTGCCGTGTCGGACTTTAGTCCATTCCGTTAAATGGAGAAAAATGACTGACGTGAAGAATGACTTATTGATTCTCGGTGGGAAAATGACTTCTGTAATATAGGAAGTATGGTAAAAGGAATAGCTTAATTATTTAGGGAGCACTTTTCAAAATATGCTTTTACAGCAGTACAAATTGTATGTATACAAATTGTATGACTAGGTTCTTTTTTTTTTAAATTCTTTCATAGGAGAAAGTTATGAGAAGGCTTATATTATTCCGTTGTTAACGCAAAGTTTAATTTTGCTTAAATTCCTGTAAGACTAATTAAGAAAGATAGGAGGAGCGATGAGCAGTTTCTTAACCCTTTAAGAAATATGACTTGTTCTAATTGCCATTTCTTATTTACATTATACTTTGGCTGGTGTTAGGATGCCGTGGCTGCCAAGTTTACACAATGCACTTTCTCTCTCTCTTTCTTCTTTTGGTTTATGATGTTTTTCAATAGTGTCAGGGAACTCATTTAATCTGATTTCATCAAGTAAATATATGGGAAGTTGAGACGACATATTTTTATCTGACATTTGAAGAAATATTCATAAAATAGCAGATAAAATATTTATTTTGGCGTTATCCTTCTGATCTCTGTTTTGATTCGATGTGTATTCTTTGCTTAAGGACCACAGCCTAATGTTATTTTGACTGCATTTCACAGCGTTGGCAGCCTTTCAGATAAACAGCATATTTGTGGTTAATTGGTTGAACATGTTCTATAATTATAATTATATTACAACCTTAATGTGCTTGAACGTTTGCCCGCGAAGGCCACTCACATGAACTAAGTGATGTTTCTGTCGTTATAACTGAGCTGGCTGGCGGCTGCCACTCAGCAATCCAGGCAGGACTGGGAACCTGGGAAAACTGCAGAGGCTTCTTATTATTTCGGTCTGAAACCGCTGTTTGGATAGTTTTAGAAGCTGACCATGAAAATTGCCTTCTGGTTGTAACTTGGATCCCCAGGTTTCAATCTGTGGGCTAACGTTTCTTTGGATTTTCAGAAAGGATTGGCTTGGCTTTTTATCAAAGTTACACAACGGCTGTAAAAAATAAATTAAAAAAAGCAAAATTAGCACTTTATCAAGTTTGGGGCATATTTCCAAGGCCACCAGGGAGCAGGGAAAGTCACCAAAAGACCACTCCTTGAAACCAGGCAAGAAGCCATCTTTGCAGTGAGCTGAGAGGGCTGATGACTGCCAGCTGAGGGAGGGAATTCCCCTTTTGTGCCTTCGGGATTGATAGAGAAGCCCAGTGGACTTAGCATCTGGGAATCCCAGATTCATGTTTTCTGGAATTGGGTCAACCATAAGATGGTACCTTTCCCTGTGTAACAAAGTCAGATTCTGTGAAACACCTGTTTTTTGTATGGCCCATGAGATAAGGATGATTTTTACTTTTTTTTTTTCCCCCCTTGAGACAGTGTCATTCTATTGCCCAGGCTGGAGTGCAGTGGTGCAATCTCAGCTCATTAACCTCCAGTTTTTTACAGAAAACGTTTGCCACCCTCTGATCTACATGATGTCCTTCAGTTTCTGTCTCTCACCAGACTGATGTTGCCATGAGGGCAGGGGCAACTCCTATCCTAACGCATGGCCTATAGTAGGGGGTATTGGTTAGAAGAATGAAGGATTGAATACATCAAAGCAATGAGTACAGAGCTTTCTGTCATTTTCTTATCTTTGGCCTAACAACTGAACACAGTTTCTGAAATTTGCAAATCTGTTTCCAAACATGTTTGAATGGATTTTTATGGTCTTTTAATTAACCCAATAAATATGGTAACAACACAGCAATTTTAAGAAAATAACAGAGCCAAGTATTTTTTTATAGCTATGCATGCAATCCACATTACACCCACATGCAGTATTTCTATGGTCCAAGTAAGTATCTGTCAGACTTAGGATACTTTAAATTAGGATTTACTTGAAAGATTATGTTCTATATAATTTTTTTTTTTAAAAGGAAGAAAAACAAAGCTCTTCCTAAATTTATTTACATGATGGAGCAATTCTGGCACTGCTAAATAAGGCAGGAAATTCCATTAAGTTTAAATGTGCTGCCCTTACCCTAAAGTATTTGGAGGGCTTCGTAGAAGAGCCAAATAGATTCAGACAGATCTTATTTGTAGAGCTGAATTTGCACTTCATTAAAATACTTTGTAAGGTATTCAAGGATGGGCTAGGAGGGTGAGGATTCCAACTCAGAATCTTCAAGCTAGTGATCCAGGCCAAAGGTATTCTGCCAGAGTGTTAGGAAATTTCGCAGCCTCATGCAGACACCTCCGCTCCCCACCCTTGTTGGACACACTCTGGAAAAGTTACCATTTGTTGTTGGTCCTTTGCTCTTGGACCATTTTTGGCCTGACCTGTCAACCACTTTAGCCTCCAAGGTATCTCAGCCTTTCTTTCGTCTCTCTACTTAGATCATATTCTTCCTGGATTTTGGAGTCAGGCTGAGACACAAACCACCTCCTCCTCCATTCTAGCTGTGTGGCTCTAGGCAAGTGGCCTCACCTCTTTGAGCCACTAGTTAACTCAACTGCCATCGAGGGATCATACACTTACCTCTTCGTGTTGCTGCAAGAATTAACAAGGAGGATATTTATAAGTCTCCCTAGGAGCTGGATGGTGCTTAATAAGCAGGCATTAAGGGTTGATTTTTTTTGCACTCTCTCCCGCCAGATTTTGTAACTGAGTCCAGGCATCTTTAGAAACAGAAATGGTCCCTGCTCTTCTGTATCCCCTGGGATAACCTAGCATCATTTCACTGGGTTACACGTCCTCTCTTCTCTCCTGTATATCTTCCCTCTTTCTTATGGTGGTTCTAAGCCCTATGGATCACTTGTCATCTCCTCTGAGCAGGAACTGGGCAATTGGAGGTTCTTTCCCCTCCCATGCTGGTGGGAGAATTGTTTAGTAGGTCATAAAGTGGAATCTCCATTCCAGTGTGATCTGGTCATTTCTGGTAGGACTTCATCGAAGCACAAAGAAACCTTTGTTTTCATTCAAGACTTCCCTAAAAGGTGGCTGGGTGCGGTGGCTCAGGCCTGTAATCCCAGCACTTTGAGAGGCCGAGGCTGGCAGCTCATGAGGTCAGGAGTCCGAGACCAGACTGGCCAACATGGTGAAACCCTGTCTCTACTAAAAATACAAAAATTAGCCAGGTGTGTTGTCACGTGACTGTAATCCCAGCTGCTCAGGAGTCTGAGGCAGGAGAATTGCTTGAACCCTGGGAGACAGAGGTTGCAGTGAGCCGATATCTTATCACTGCACTCTAGCCTAGGCGACAGAGTGTGTCTCTGTCTCAGAAAAAAAAAAAAAAAAAAAAAAAAGACTTTCCTGTAAGGTGATTCACAGGCTTCCTAGGATCCCTTCATGTTTAGCAATTTGGATTTGCACACAGCCTTGCTGTGCCTTCTGCCCATTTGTCCTCTGCTGCTGGTCCCTGGGTGGGACAGCTCCCCTTTCTCCTTGTCTGGGTTGCTCAGATAGAGCCATAAGGATTCTCCCTGCCTCAAGAGCTGACTTCCTTCCATGAGTTCCTAACCACTTGTCCTGTTGATTCTTCTCTGGACCTGCCTTGGCATCTCTGTGCCGAGCCCAGTGCCAGGGTTGCAGATGCAGAGGCACTGGGGCATATTTCTTGAGTTGAAGAGCTTGCAACTGATGAGCCCCCTCCACTCAGAAAAATGTTGTTCCTGGTCTTGCCACTGCCTGGAACCCCCCAACACCTCCCCTTTCCAGTATTGCTGGCTTCTACTTGTTCTATAAGATCCTTGTTCTACAAGTTCTGTGTTGTGTGTGAGTCCCTCTCACCAAAAAGATTTCCCTACTCATCTCTTATTTATACTCCGTGATGCACATTTCCATTTTACTCTTACCTCATTCTATCATAATTATCTATTTGTGTGTATGTATGTCCCCACTAGGCTGTGAGGTCTGTGAAAGTATAGTGTAAATACAGCTATCTATTGGAAATCTTATAATGTGACTCCATGATGAGATGGTTGGATATAGCCTTATGTTCCCAGCAGGAAGGAAGGAAAGGAGGGAGGCAGGTGAGGGTGGGAGGGAGACAAGGAAGGAAGGGAGGAAGGAAGGACGAGAAGGAGGGAAGAAGAGAGTTTAGTCAACATTTGTTGATTGTGAATGATCAAACTAATGAACACTAAATGAACAAATGAATGAATGAATGGACAAATTAATGAGTGTACGAGTGGGTCAAGAACAAGAGTTGGCCCCAAGGAGATAATGTGACTTTCTACTTTGTTTTCTTTTTTTTCTTTTTTTTTTTTTTTTTTGAGACAGAGTCTCGCTCTGTCGCCCGGGCTGGAGTGCCGTGGCACAATCTCGGCTCACTGCAAGCTCCGCCTCCCGGGTTCACGCCATTCTCCTGCCTCAGCCTCCGAGTAGCTGGGACTACAGGCGCCCGCCACCGCGCCCGGCTAATTTTTTTTTTGTATTTTTTAGTAGAGACGGGGTTTCACCGTGGTCTCGATCTCCTGACCTCGTGATCCGCCCGCCTCGGCCTCCCAAAGTGCTGGGATTACAAGCGTGAGCCACCGCGCCCGGCCTCTACTTTGTTTTCTATCTGGATTTCACACAAAGGCTCGAAGATCTCCTGGTAGGCCGTGCTCAGAAGTCTGGGTTGTCCCCTGCCCAGGACAGGCTCACCCTGGCCTGTGTCCTAGGTATCGTGGGGCCGCTGTAGGAGGATGGTGGTTAAATCTTGGAGCAAATCCAGGAGTCTCGTGTCATCTTGGCTTCTGTCAGAATCAATACCTCTCATTTACTTTGAGGTCTTGACTGAAGGTGTATCATCTACAACCCTGGAGATCAGATGTGTTAGAGCAGAGAGAGTGGCGAGGATTAATCTAGACTGAAATGTGCAAATCAAGCTTTCTCAGATGCCATTTTCTGGATAGGGAGGAACAGCAGTTGGAGAGTTTAAGAGCAATATGCAGGAACCACTGGGGATTTTATGCATGATCTTAGGGGAAGTAGCATTATTATCTCCAACACTGGCTGTTTACATTATCAGAGTAAGAATGGTTCTCCAGGCCGGGCACGGTGGCTCAAGCCTGTAATCCCAGCACTTTGGGAGGCCAAGGTGGGCGGATCACAAGGTCAGGAGATCGAGACCATCCTGGCTAACACGGTGAAACCCCATCTCTACTAAAAAAATACAAAAAATTAGCCGGGCGCGGTGGCGGGCGCCTGTAGTCCCAGCTACCTGGGAGGCTGAGGCAGGAGAATGGTGTGAACCCGGGAGGTGGAGCTTGCAGTGAGCCGAGATCGCGCCACTGCACTCCAGCCTGGGGGACAGAGCAAGACTCCGTCTCAAAAAAAATAAAATAAAATAAAATAAAAATAAAAAAGAATGGTTCTCCAAGGCCAGGTGTGGTGGCTCACACTTGTAATCCTAGCACTTTTGGAGGATGAGGTGGGTGGATCCCCTGAAGTCAGGAGTTCAAGACCAGCCTGGCCAACATGATGAAACCCTGTCTCTACTAAAATACAAAAATTAGCTGGACATGATGGCAAGTGCCTGTAATCTCAGATACTCAGGAGGCTGAGACGGGAGAATCGCTTGAACCCGGGAGATGGTGGTTGTGGTGAGCCGAGATTGCACCACTGGACTCTGGCCTGGGTGGCTGAGCGAGACTCAGTCTCAAAAAAAAAAAAAAAAAAAAGTACTGGATCTCCAAATGAGCAGACAGCAGAATCTCATGGAGGGATTTTTCAAACACGTAGCACAGGGCTTCGCCCCCAGCATTTTTATTTTCGAACTTCTGGAGTGCAGCCCAAAGATCTGTATTTCTAGCAAGTTTCCAGATGATGTTGATGATGATGCCTGTTTGGGTATCACATTAGACGAAGGGCTTTGCTAATTTCAGCTGCAGAGTATTGACTCATGGGGTAGGATTCCTGCCATCTGCAGCTTCCTTGGGTTATCACTAGGGTAGAATCTTACTTTCTGAGTATGAAAAGCATCAAAGTTATTTTAATAAAATGCTTTTGCCATCATTGCTTTAAAACGAGCTCTTCGAAGTGGGAAAACAAAAGTTTTATTGAAGCAATTTGTTGTAAATATGAGTTCTGTATCACATTTGGGAAATTTGTAAAGGCTTACTTTGAATGTCTTTTCCTTCACTCTATCTGTATTGTTTGGTGTTTTCTATATAAATTTATAAATTGGATGTACCTGCCGCAGATGTCGGTTTTCTGGTAATAATACTTTTTTACATTAAAAAAAACTCCTGAAATGAAAATGTAACTTAGTCTTATTATTGTAATCTCCCCTTGCCTTTTTGCATGGATCATTTGTTTGTGAACTGGTTATTTCAGGAAGGGCTCAAAGGTAATTTCATGGTTTATAGCGTTTATATTGGCGCCTTTAATGAGCAAAACATATTGTTTTCTAATACGGGAAACCAGGAATTCATATATATATGTATATATATATTATTATTATTTTCATTTTCTAATATTACATGTAGTACAGGTATATCAACTTCAAGACATTGAGAACAACCATGTACAGAAATTATACTTCTGTACACAGGGGAAATATGAAAGTTTTGTAATGCAAAAAAATAAAAAAAATAAAAATCAACATTTGAAAGCTTATGAGATGATTTTATTTTTAATGAATCCGAATGGTAGCAGGGAGCTGCTGTTGTGTTTGTGCATTGTACAGCAATTCATATCTAAAAATAAAGTAACATATGGCTTTGTTATTATTTAGTTTAGGAATTGATGCACCTAAAGGAGTTTTGAGAGCTCTGGGTCTCGTTCGGTTGTTGTACGCGGCAACCAAATAAGAGTAGCTGGAGCAGAGAGTTTCTCATCTTCAAATTATTAAGATTTGAGCAATTCATTTTTTTTTGGATGGTGTTTATTAAAGTCAAGAAATCTTTTGCTTATTTGCTAATGATTCTCTCCCCTCTCTCTTATTATATTTTTGAAGGCGCAATTGGTAAAATTATCTGGCCCAATAAAAATATGTCCTGTGTTGGAAAAGAGCATAAGTTTCTTTTTCTAGCCCTGGAGTGAGGTGGTTCTCTGGCCTCTGGGTTCATTTGGTGTCCTGGGGAGTCATTGACACCCACATACTCCTAGTCACAAGACCTTTCCCTCCTATCCAGATTGTGTTTATTTTACGGCTCTCGCACGGAGCATGCAGCTGTGTAAACCTGAGAATGGTTTCTGCACAGCTTTGATCTTTGCATGGATCAACAGTTGCCCTCAGTCCCTGAACCCTGTTCCATGGCCCCATATTTCTTGGATTTTTCCATTTTCTGGTAATTATGGCATCACGTAGGGAGCCTTCCAACAGCATCCCCCACAGCTTTGGGTGGAGAATTTGGAAAACATGTCTTAAGTCTGTCATTTGTAGAACCATATTAAGTAGTGATTTCCATTTGATGCCAAAAAAATATGCCATTTAGCTTCTTCCTAAGAGGCAATCTTACAATTTCGAGGAGACTGCTGGAGTCTGACAAATTTGAATGTATTATGGACTGAATAAATGTTTATTGAACAAATGCCATTTTTTTAACTCTTAAAATGTTCAGTTCTTCCACCAAACATAGATGATACAACTGTTGGAGATGGAGCACTGGACCGATGCAGTGTAGCATTATTTTGTAATCTACGTACTGGGAGCCTATGGAGACCTATGCATGGCGGAATACAAAAGTCATGACCTGTCTTTATATCCTAGTGTGGGCAATAAAACCCTCCCTTTAATAGCCTTAAACATGGTACAAGGAAACTGTGCAGGAGTTTCAGGGAAGGTGCCATTTTTCCATATGGAGTTGATATGGTCTGACTGTGTGTCCCTACCCAAATCTCGTCTTGAATTCTAATTGTAATCCCCATGTGCTAGGGGGAGGGACCTCGTGGGAGGTGATTGAATCATGGAGACGGTTCCCCCGTGCCGTGAGTGAGTTCTCATGAGATCTGATGGTTTTGTGTGGGGCCTTTCCCCACTTTGCCCTGTACTTCTCTCTTTCTTCTCCTTCTTGCCGCCACGTGAAGAAGGACATACTTGCTTCTCCTTCCACCATGATTGTAAGTTTTCTGAGGCCTCTGCAGCCCTGTAGAACTGTGAATCAATTAAACCTCTTTGCTTTATAAACCACCCAGTCTCGGGTATTTCTTCTTAGCAGCATGAGAAGGGACTAACACAGGGGTGATCACAAACAGCCTGCAGACTGGGCCATCACGCTTAGGCAAGATCTTGAGCTAGGAGATGAGAAGAGCTCTATAGGCAAAAAGAATGACTTGGAAGGCCACATATGGCAGAGTAGCTAAGACTTTGGTTTCCAGTTTCAGATAGACATGGGTTTGTATCCTGGCTCTGCCCCTCAATGCCTGTGTGATTGTCGGTAGTTTGCTTAATCCTTATGAGTCCCCGTTTTGTCACCTATAAAATGGTATTAATAATAGTCATAGCTAGCTGGGTGCAGTGGCTCACACCTGTAATCCCCGCACTTTGGGAGGCCGAGACGGGCAGATCACCTGGGGTCAGGAGTTCGAGACTGGCCTGACCAACATGGAGAAACCTTGTCTCTACTAAAAATATAAAATTTGCCAGGCTTGGTGGCGCATGCCTGTAATCCCAGCTACTCAGGAGGCTGAGGCAGGAGAATCGCTTAAACCCAGGAGGCAGAGGTTGTGGTGAGCCAAGATCGCACCATTGCACTCCAGCCTGGGCAACAAGAGGGAAACTCTGTCTCAGGAAAAAAAAAAAAAATTGTGTCCTTCTAGATTGTGAGGATTAAGCAAGACCATGCATTTAAATTGTTTAACACAGTCCCTGAGACATAGTAAGGGCTCAGTAACCGTTAGCTCTCTTACTGCTACAGGAGAAGTGTTCTTATTTTCCCTTTTCTTCTTCTTCCTTTTCCTGTTCCTTGCCCTTCCTCTTTTGATGAAAGTTTACACCAAAAAGGATGAGCTGGGTTGCAGCCAGCATTCTGGTTTCACAGGAGCCTAGGAGATACAGGGAGAATATTCTGAGGCTAGGTTAAATAGTTTGTCTCCAATATGGGTGTTAGTCATATTCTTATCAGTATCTGAAGAACCCAGAAGAGTGACTCTTGGAAAGGAAAACTCTTGGCTAGAGGATTCTGAAAGCTAGCGTGAAGTGGAGGCTGTTACTCAGTGGGTGCCATAACATGGCTGTGTCACCTGGCACCTTTTTTTTCTCTAATCTCGGGAGGGAGTGCTTTCTCCTGTGGTGCCTGGCCCCTTGTCACCTTCAGAGTCTTTGGTATGCATAAATTCTTCATCGCTTCAGTGGAGAGAACCCTGATTACCTACATTTATTAATGAAAACCAAGAATAGTTGAGCCCAAAAGTACAAATCAATGTGCTGAATCAGTTTATCATGGCGCCCTAATTTCTCCACATCTATTGAGCTATGATTTCAAATTCCATTCCATTCCTTTTCTTTTCTTTTCTTTTTTTTTTTGGAGACAGTGTCTTGCTCTGTCACCCAGCCTGGAGTGCAGTGGCGAGATCGTAGCTCACTGCAGCCTCCACCTCCTAGGCTCAAGTTGATCCTCCCACGTCCGCCTCCCAAGTAGCTGGGACTACAATGTTGTGCCACCATGCCCGGCTAATGTTTTGTATTTTTAGTAGAGATGGGGTTTTTCCATGTTGCCCAGGCTGTTCTCGAACTCCTGGGGTCAAGTGTTCTGCCCTGTTTGGCCTCCCAAAGTGCTGGGATTACAGGTGTCAGTTACTGCACTGGCCTGGAAATCCTATTTCTTGTCAAGCAGGACATCAAAGTTGAGGTCTAAGAATTTGGACTAAAATTTGGGGCAGGTTGTTTCCACTACTGTGTATTGAGAGATGGCAGGGACCATCTTGCCGAGTCCAAGAGATTGTGAAGTCTAAACGGCTTGGCCGCAGTGTTGGTTCATCTGTAACAGCTGCCTACAAGGAAATTTTTGAGAAATACAGATTGCTGCATCTTATAAGAATGACAGTGCTTAAAACAGAAAGAATTGAGTAGAAATTAAGATATAGCTTGATTTTTTCCAACAGAATCATGAAGTCTGTTCAATTTTCTTTTTAAAAAGTAATTTAATCTTCTAGAAGATATCTACATTTATTCAATAATTTCCTAGTTAGTCTTCAAAACCTTCCTTCCTCCCTCCCTTTCTCCTTCTGTCTCCCCTCTCCTCTCTCACCTTTCCCCTTTCCCTTCTCCCCTTTCCGCTTTCCCCTGTCTCCTTCTCTCCATCCCTTCCCTCCCTTCCTTTCGCATCTGACATCTCTAAATAGTTTTTCATGCAGTGGCATTACTAATGGCTTGACTTTTTTGGGAAATGATTCATTACTTTATAATTTCAATTCAGTAACCATTTTCAGCTATGCCATAAATTTAAATCCTTTACTATCGAGATAACGTTTTTTTTCTCTTGTCACTGAAATATTATGATTGGAAACTATCTTTAAAAGTTGACTTTGTTTGGGACAGCTCTTAGGGATTTGTCCTGTATACCAGCATATAATTTGTAGGTTGTCAGTGTCTCTAGGGGCCATATGTTCACCACTTAGGCTTAACAGTTGCTAAAGTTTTGTCAGTTCTTCTATCTGTGCATCTCTTTTTCCATCCATCCAACTACCCACTTACGTATCCATCCATCCATTTATCCATCCATCCATCCATCCATCCATCCATCCATCCATCCATCCATGCATCCATCCATCCATTCATCCATCCATCAATCCATGCATCCATGCATCCATTCATCCATCCATCCATGCATCCATCCAACCATCCATCCATCCATCCATCCATCCATCCATCCATCCATCCATCCATCATCCATCCATGCATGTAAGTTGCAGATATCGACAAACTTTACCGTTAAGGACTTTGGCTGGCATCTCCTAAAACTAAAGGCATTGCTGTACATAATCCCAACTATCATCATTATCATGTCTATGAAATTGGTAATAATTTGCTAACGTAAAATAATACCTAGTCCATACCAAGATTTACTGAATTATCCGCAAATTGTCTTTTATAGCTTTTTGTTTTCAATTAGGCTGTAAAGTTCACACATTACATTTGGTATTATATCTGATTAGTCTGTTTATTAAAGAGTTTTTTTTGGGATCGGGGTTAGAGGGAAGGTTCCTTTCTGGATACTGTGTGTACTACCCATTTTCTTCATCGGCTACCAAGGTTTTCTTTATTTTTTTCATACTTTTCTGTTATTGAGGAAACTTATTTTTTTGTACATTTTGTTGTAACTTTATGAACCTGGTTTTGACTTCTGGCCCAGCTAAGAAGCTGGTTTCCTTTGGTGAAACATGGGAGAAGAGGGAAGAAAAATCTGTTAATTAGAAATGTGGGTGTGCACTCTCTTTATCTCTAACAGAATAGGCTTCCCAGGGCTCTGAGCTGCAACCCATTCAACAAAAATCTTGGAAAGGAAGATTCAGGTCTCAGGTTAAAAAACAAACCCTCCAAGACCTCAGGTCTGTTTGCCTGTGATTAGAGTCAAAGAAAGAGTGAGAATTGGAGATCAGGATTGTCTGTGGTCACTCATGGTTCAACTACAGCACAGATGAACTGGGTAACAGACACACCGCCAGGCCTCAGGATTACGTTACCTAGGGTTAGGACTGAGCCTTTCTTCCACCTTCTTGGGGTTGGAGGGCAGGAATTTAACATATCTTAGATCACAGAGTAAGGGCTCTTCTACCCATAAGTTTGGTTGATACATCAAAGTAACATTCTAAAATTAGATGAGGGTGGGTTTTTTTTTGTTTTTTTTTTTTTTTTGAGACAGGGTCTCACTCTGTTGCCCAGGCTGGAGTGCAATGGCACGATCTCGGCTCATTGTAACCTCCATTCCCGGGTTCAAGCGATTCTCCTGCCTCAGCCTCTCTAGCAGCTGGGACTACAGGCAGCTGCCACCGTGCCCGGCTAATTTTTGTATTTGTAGTAGAGAAAGGCTCTCACCATGTTGGCCAGGCTGGTCTGGAACTCCTGACCTCAGGTGATCCGCCTGCCTTGGCCTCCCAAACTGCTGGGGTTACAGGTGTGAGCCACTGTGCCCGGCCTTAGATGAGGTTTGTAGATGTGTTTTTCGTATTCCCAAAGCCATGAAATTTGATAGGCAAATATATCAGTTATAAAAGTTTTAGTATTAATTATCAACTAACTCCCAGATGTGGCCTCGGCCTCTCTTTTTCAGCCTTGTCTTGCCCCAGCCCAGAGACAAGCCACAGCTATAGGTTTTATTTCTGAAGGAGAAAACTCAGTGGACCATTCCTCTGCCTCAAGAGATATTGCCTACCTGCAGACATGTTTTGTCTTGTCCACACATGATGTAAAAACAAAATAAAAATGCTGAGAGAAATGCCAATTCAGTGGTTTCATATAAAAATACAGCTTTCCCATTAGACTTGAAAATTGGAACAGGAGGTAACAATTGGCCAGTGCCGAGCAGAGGGCATGTGGTGTTTACTTTGCCACAATCTCCACCATGCCTTATTGTCTCCCTTCTCAGTTGAAGCAGATTTACACACTCCTGTACTTGCCAAGACACTGTACACATTTAAGTTTGCTACCTGTGACTTGGCATATCTCTTAGTTCCGAAGAGTTTTAGGTATTATGCAATTTGCTAGCCCCCTCAGCCCCTTTCCTGGCTCCAAACCTTTGGCTTTGGTTTGATGTTACTGGGTTGCTGCAGCAAAGTTCTCTGTGGACCTCACTACTTTATCAACTGTAATGGTCTTGTTGAAGACAAGGCATAGAACATCACCAGACCCAGACCCTTTCTCAGAGGACCTGGGAGAACGCTCCATGTGGATTTTTATTTGGGAAGAGAGATGCTCCTATTGGAATAGCTGGTTTTCCCTTTAAAACAGGGAGTCCAGCAGCTTCTAGGATGCTTAGAATCAGAATTGTTGCTCGCTTTTTAAGGTATAGAGTATTTGTCTTATTCTTAACTATGTTTTATATCTTTGCCCTTTTCTCCCCTACTTTAAATAAAATCTATCTCTAATTTATGTTATTTAAGCAATGACAAATTCTTTTTCTGATAGACAAAGTAAAGTATAAATAAATAAGACATCCAAGTAATAATCAGAAGTATTTTTATGTTGGTCTCATTGTGGTCTTTTTAATCCCAGGCCTGATGTGATTTAGGTACCAGCCCTGGTTATTCGTAAGGGAAGAGGAACTTGAATAGCCTACACAGACATGAAAGTTGAGCAACTGAGCTCATGGACGTTGCTTTTAATCAGTATCCAGAACTAGGGAGTGAGTGAGCTCGGATTTGAGCTCCACTTTTTAAATTTTCACGACTTGTGCTCTTTCGTTTTTGTTTTTTGTTTTTTTGAGATGGAGTTTCGCTCTTGTTGCCCAGTCTGGAGTGCAATGGCACAATCTCGGCTCACTGCAACCTCCGCCTCCTGGGTTCAAGTGATTCTCCTGCCTCAGACTCCTGAGTAGCTGGGATTACAGGCATGTGCCACCATGTCCAGCTAATTGTGTGTTTTTAGTAGAGACGGGATTTCTGCATGTTGGTCAGGCTGGCCTCAAACTCCCGACCTCAGATGATTCGCCCGCCTTGGCCTCCCAAAGTGCTGGGATTACAGGTGTTAGCCACCGTGCCCAGCCAGACCCGTGCTCTTTCTACCACCACTACCCTGTGCCAACCACCACCCCCACTCCTATTCTGGAAAGAGCCAAGCTGTCAGCTATTGCTTTTGAATCTATATGCAATTCTAGCAGCTTCTCTTAGAGCCCTTTTAAATTAGCATTGAATAGTTTTACTAGCCCTGAGGTTTCAGCCAAGGAGCTTTAAAGGAGCCAGCCCTTTGTTTACTTATTTTTCCTGTTCTGAACATTTGGTAACATAGCTTCGGTGCTCCTTCTGCAGGATGCCTGAGTCATGACCTCCCGAAAGTGTTTCCTTTCCATGGACTCTTCTCCCGATCAGCTGTTTGTTATCTGAGGGATTCATTAATAACCAGGACATCTGATTCTCATCATTACTCATCCTCTGCTCACTCTCCTTTCTAATGCATAGGCCTTTAGCCTTTTACTTTCTACCTTTTTGAATGCTATACTTCTAGAATTTTCAGATGGCTTCTAGAATTTTCAGATGAATGAGAATCGTTTTAGAAATAGTCTCTGCAAACTCTAGCACACCCACAGTGCTAGGGTGGGTCTTAGTAAAATGTCTGCAGGGTAAGCACACTGTTTTGCACTCTACACAATTCAATTCACAATATCTCATAGAGACTTTTTCATATTAATATATAAAGAGATATATACACGTGCTGCTTCACGACAATCCATTGCAGAGTTGGCCTGTAATTTATTCAAGCATTCTTTGTTGATGGATGTTAGCGTTGTATCCATTATTTTGCTATTATGAACAACACAATAATGGGCAACCTTGTACACATTTCATGTCAACATGTAGCACTGAATGGAAAGGATCTGTTCTTAGAAAGGATCCATTCCTAGAAGAGGAATTCCGAACAATATGGCCGACTTTCTCTCTGTTGAGGTTGAACCATTTGACACATCTCACTAGCATTGGGAAAATCCGCATTTTCCTCACTATTCATTTTTCTTCCTCTCTTCCCCTCCTCTTTTCCCTTCTTCCTCTTTTTTTTTCTTTTCTTTCGTTCCCTTTTTCCTTTTCTTTCCTTCTTTCCTTGCCATTTAAAACATACTGATAACTTGGCAGCACAGGGCAATGATTAAACTCAGCCTCTCACCCCACCCTACCTGGGAATCTGAATTCTGTCTTTTCTGCTGCTGTGGATTCTCAGTCCTGAAGTCATGTACATCAAAGCTTGTCCTGCCACGCTGGTGTGTATTAGGCCAGGACTTCATAGTGTGATTCACATCACCAACTAAATTTTTTTTTCCTTTTCTTCTCCTCTCTGGCGGAGTACGTTTTTCATGGAGAGCGGGGCCTTCCAGCTGCTGTGATGATCCTCCCTTGCCAGGGAGGTGCTGTTAATAGCAAATGCCAAGTGAGCTGGTGTTCTGTCCTTCTGGCCTCCTTGCTCACAGTAGCCAGGAGGAAAAAGCCATGTAACCTCTGGATGAGTCCTTTGGCCATTTAGAAGTGAAATGAACATCCAAGAAGAAGCATAGACACTGTGGAGGAAGAACTCTTCCAAATGATTGCAGGTATATTTGGAATCTTTACCCCTGAGTTTCCTCTGGAAGTTAAAGCCCAGATCCTGTGAACTGATTAAAAAGCCCCAGACCATTCCAGTTCCAGTCATCTTGAAACTGAGCAAGACCTTGTCATCCATGGAGCTTGAACACAGGAGCACTTTAAAAATAAATAAATAAATAAAAAGAATGAAAAGCCCCTTTCTTGTTTTGGTAATGATTTAATGACAGAAAGTCACCCACAGACCACTGGGTACCACGCAGCCCACATTAAACAATTGGCCCTTGGCAGTGGATGGTTCAAGTTAGTTTGAAATGAGAAATTGCCGGTGACCTGATACCCATCATTATTAACTTTGTGGCACAACATTGCCATAACCAGTAGCCAACTCTCATTTCTTCTTTTTCTTTTTTTTGGTTAGAAGAAAGGCTCATTGATGAAAGTTGGCTCAGTTCTTTTTTGAGTTAGGTGGTCAGACCACCAAGAATTACTTTCCTTTGATTGGGAACAGGTTCTAATACAGATGTCCTTTACATGGGCAATCCACTTTTCTCATAGATTCCACAATCAATTTGAGATACCTGCCCACAAAGACCATGTGGAGAAGCATCTGCGTCTCACCGCCTGTATTCCAAAGGATTTGCCTTCTAGTAATTCATGTGTTTGTAGCTTAACTACATTTATAGTGAATGGATGGCTTCTTTCCTCATCCAAAGAAAGAACAAATGACAAAAAGAAAAATTTTGATGATTTGGGAACTGCATTTATGGAATAATAACATTCATGATATCTCTGGATAATGACAATAATTACAGTATACGATTCTAGCAGGGTGAGTCTAGCTGTTCCCAGTGTGTCTCCATGGGTTGTTATGTGTTACTGGTCAGGCAATCAGGGATTTGCTGAAGATTTTCTTTCCCGTGTGGCGATAGGTATTTCAGAACCCTGCATCATGGTATCCACAGAAGTCCCCAGAGTTGTATGAGAGTTCCATCTGGGCACCTTTCCCAAAGACAGGCCCCCTGTGCAGCTTCAACTATTCACTCTGTTTATAATGTTATTCCTGGATATTGGGCTTGCTTCCACTTGTGGCCAGGAGAGGATATTTCTTACTGCAGATCAAAGAGTTGAGACATTGCCTTCCCGCAATTCCCAGTGAGCCCAACTCCTTACCACAATTCCCACCCCATGCCTTCCCAAAATTCCCTGTAAATTTTGCTCCTTCCCACAACCCCAGTGCGCCCCACTCTGTCCCATAATTCCTTGTAAATCTCACTCCTTCCCACAATCCCCACTGAGCCCCATTTCTTCCCACAATTCCCTGTAAATCTCACTCCTTCCCACAATCCCCACTGAGCCCCACCCCTTCCCACAATTCCCAGTGAACCCCAGTTGTGTAGTGTGTCTGTGAGTAGCCTGCCCACTCTCCTTATGACAAGTTTCCAGTATTATCTCTTTGATAACCCATTTCCAACCTTCTGGGTTTTTTCCTTCAATATTTCCTGTGACAGTTCTCCATTATATCTTTGTTAGATAGTAGTTAGCAACCCATTAATAACTTCCAACTTTTTGAGCCTCTACCATATCTTGTTTTAACTGGGATTTCTACACCGCGGCTACTTTGTGGGACCTGACTTATCAAGAACTTAAGCAGCATCTGTTAGAAAAGGTTTTTTTTTTATGAAATAAGTAGGGAACTAACTACCTGTTCACTGCTGCTCGTTCATTGCTAGCTCAATGCCAAGTGTCAAATAAATGCTTCTTGAACAAGTGAATAGAGCACGCTTCTAGGCTTCTGGAAACTGTGAATATTGCTTTATGTGGCAAAATGGGACTTTGGAGATGTGATCAAGTTCAGGATCTTGAAATGGGGAGATGAACCTGAATTACCGAAGTGGACCCTAAGTACTATTATAAGTGTTCTTATGAGAGGGAGGCAGAGGGGACTGTGACTACGAAAGAGGAGGAAACAGGGAGAAGAGGTGAAGCAGCTGTGAGGCAACAATCTGGTGGCTTCTAGCCCCTGAAAGAGGTGAGAAATGGATTATTATCTGGAGGATTCAGAAGGAACCAGCTGTGCTGACACCTTGATTTTTTAATCCAGTGAGGTTGATTTTGGACTTTTGACGTCCAGAATGATAAGAGAATAAATGTGTTGTTTTAAGACCTAAGATCATGGTTATTTGTTAGAGCAGTGATCAGAAACTCATGCAAGCATGAATGCTAAGACTAAAGCACCTGCCTCCCACATATTGGACCCTTGACATTCCTTTTCATGGGAGATTTTGCAGATTGCTACCCTCCTTGCTCTCCTTACTCTTCTCCTTTTACTGAAAAGATATTTACTAGATGTCTAGCATGTTAAAGACTGTACCTTAAAAAAAAATCACACTGTAATTTAGCACAATTTCAAGTGTGGTTAAGCACCATGCCCATCACACTTCAGAACCAATCTCAGATCCATGTGTGACACCCTGAAATGTGGCAGCTGATGGAGGAAGGGTGCTGAAGTTGAATCTGCACTAGCTGAGTTAACCTTCCCATGGTGCCTGCACTAGCAGGGACTGGACTGAGACCCCAGCTTTCCCAGTTAGGCCTTCATTTTTCTCTCATGATGAGAGCTTTGGAAATAGGCAGTGCAGTGTGGGAGCCCTTCCCCTAGCATGTTAGTGGCCAGCACCATGTCACACAGCCACTCAGAGCTGCAAGAGAGTCTGCAGAGGTGATTGCCCCTTGCTAGGTGAGTGTAAACCAAAAATAAATTCTAAGCTCCCCAAGCAACTGAATGGATCCCTGCCTCTGGGCCAAGGGGATTCCGAAATAAATCTGAAAAACTATTCAGGCAGTGATGGGAAGAGGGGGTTGGATATCACTCATTATACCCTTCTTTTTTTGGAATTCAGTCACAACTGAACAGCATTAGCATTAAAACAGATCTTAAGACTGACAAAACAGATTCTTTGCAGCAATAAGTTATCAAATTTCAACCCCACTCTAGTATAGGATCACTTTGCAGATAGCAGGCCCTGAAAGAAATCAAATTATTTTATCCCAAAATATATTTCTCTGGTATATTTCGAAATGGCCCTGCAAAGCTGTTTCTTCTCTACATTCTGTAGAGAACACCCTTCCCTTTACAGGTCTTTTCCTGATCCAGGAGAGATTCACTAGGAGTCTGGCACCTTTTTAGTTTTGTTAAGAGATATTTACCATTTATTACCTCTGAAGCCTATTTCCTGCAGGCTTCATCTGCATCATAAGAACCTTGGTCTTTTTATGGACTTATCTTAACCCAGATAGTCCTTTCTACTGATGCCAGGTGTTTAGCTAATAACACTTTCAACCAATTGCCAATCAGAAGATCCTTGAATCTACCTGATATGGTTTGGCCGCATCGCCACCCAAAATCAGACAGTCCTATCTATTGATCTCCGGTGTTTAGCTAATAACTCCTTTAACCAATTTCCAATCACAGAACGCTTGAATCCACATGATATGGTTTGGCCGCATACCCGCCCAAAATCAGTCTTTTCTATTGATCTCAGGTGTTTAGCTAATAACTCCTTTAACCAATTTCCAATCACAGAATGCTTGAATCCACGTGATACGGTTTGGCCGCATCCCCACCCAAAATCAGTCCTTTCTATTGATCTCAGGTGTTTAGCTAATAACTCTTGTAACCAATTACCAATCTGAAAATCCTTGAATCCACCTGATATGGTTTGGCTGCATCCCCACCCCAAATCTCATCTTGAATTGTAATCCCCACAATCCCCACGTCAAGGGAGAGACCAGGTGGATGTAATTGAATCATCTACTCCCCATAGTGAGTGCTCACGTGATCTGATGCTTATAAATAAGTGTTTGGTAGTTACACTGTGTCCATTCTCCTTTCTGCCGCTTTGTGAACGTGGTGCTTTGCTTCCCCTCTGCCCTGATTGTAAGTTTCTTGAGGCCTCCCCAGCCATGCTGGACTGTGAGTTAATTAAACGTCTTTCCTTTATAAATTACCAAGTTTTAGGCAGTTCTTGGTAGCAATATGAGAATGGACTAATACACCACCTATGATTTGGAAGCCCTCATTCCCATCACTTTGAGTTGTCTTTCCTTTCTAGACCAAACCAGTATACTCCTTGCATATATTGATAGAAGTCTGCCTGTAACTTTTTGCTCCTAAAATGTATAAAATCAAGGTGTAACCCAACCACCTTGGGCACGTGTTCCCGGGACACCTTGAGACTGTCTTAGGCTTTGTTCACTCCTGTTTGGGTCGGGAATAAACCTCTTTACATGTTTTAGAGTTTCACTCTTTTCGTCAACATACATGACTACCCAGAATTAAACTGGAATGCTGTTAATGAGAGAAATGAAAGGATGATGGGAGGTGTGCACCCAGCAATGTCTATCTCAGTGGTCCTGAAATCTAACTCTAATCCTGGCTCCACTACCTGGACCATGACAGGTTGCTTAATTGTTGTAGTTTGAGTGTTCTCCTATGTAAATAGGGATAATAGTTGGATGTACGGTAGGATTTGGAGGAGGATTAAATCAGGTTATATGCGTGAAGTGCTTAGAGCCAGGGTCTGGGATTTTAGTTACCGTCACTCCTGTGATCTGCACAATTATTGTCATGATCTTCCCTTCCTGCTCCTTCCCCCTTTCTTTGTCCTTTTCTTTCTATCATCATCCGTAGCTCTCTTGCCCCATTGTTTTAAACCCACCTGTTTTTGTTTCTGGTAACTGTATCCAAAAGTAATACAGAATTTTCCGTGAGAACATTCATTGTGTTTCCTTCTACCCATGAATTTTCTTATGCTACACACAGAACCCACTGAAATTTCACCTCCATTGTATGTGGCTTTTCTACAAAAGTGTGCTCCTGGGCTTTGTCTCACACCTCCTGACCCATGTTTGGCCTGTGCTCACACATGCACACACACACAGCCTGCACTATGTTTGTTGATTGAATGAATTAATATTTCACAGAATAACAGACACATGCTGATGATACTCCTTGTGAAGCTAATTTGTTTTCATCTCTGAGAGCAAGGCCAAATTATCACATTGATGACTTTGGCTGTGTACCTAAAGCACGTGCCATTGCAGCTAAGTGGACCTGAAGGTCCAGTAAGACCTAGTGGTCACCAGAATGCATGCCACCCCTGCATGCAAAGGGCACAGGCTATGTGCCAGTCACAGTAGAAAAGACATGCTTCGTGTCAGCACATTTGGAAACTCTCTGGGATCGGGGATTTATACCCCAAAATGTTGCTCTGGAGACTTGGCTTCCATTAGCAAGGGTAAGGCTTGTAGGAAAGGAGTTTTACTCACTCTTGCTTGCTCTCACAGCTGTGTCAGCCCATTTTCATCCCTTTTTGATGTTTTAACCCCTGAGAGAACCCAGTTCAATTCCCCGCAAGACATGAGCCTCCGTAATGGAGCCCCAGAGCCACTCTGAGGTTAGGAGCACCCTTGTTGTCACGATGGACAAGAGCCAGTCTTGGCAACGGAGTGGATGCTTGGGAAGCCCTAGACAAACAGACATTGAGTGAGTGCAAGAGCCAGCTGCCTGCATGGCTTCAAGGAAGATTTCAAAGACCTAGCGTGCTGAAAGTCTGACTTAATTTGTGATTTGCGAATAGTCTCCCAGAAGCCATGGGGTACAGATGCGGGACTTGTGAAAAATACCAGATATCCTGTGGGTTAAAAAAAAAAAAAAAGGGGGTGGTGGGTGAAGTGGGAGCAATTTCTGGCAGCTTTGTGGGCATCTATTATGTCTAGGTGGCACAGCACGGTTGGACTGGTTGGTTTCCTATCGGTTGCATTCCCTGTATGTCTTTAGCCAGTTTTTTTGGTAATCCAAGGCCTGATGTGTGTAAACAAATTCCTTTCTTAATCATCTAAGCAATGAGCACTTAACAGATTCAAGCTTGGAGAATTCAGTTCCTACCACAAGCTCCAGAATGGAGGATTTATAACTGGAAGGGAGACAGAAGGTATGCTGAAAGGTACTCAAACTGTCACTTCCTTCACCCCCAGGAGCACTGAGCAGACACTGATTCCTCTGCAGTTGCTGGGCTTTTGAGCTACTTCCCTCCTGGGGAGATGCGTGTTAACTGTTTAATGACCGGCAATGCCGTAACAGTGAGCAAGCAATGTGACCTTACAAATATGTGTGCAGAAATGCATATGAGTGGGCCTAAGGACTCCAAACTCAACTTATTTCTAGTGGTGATGGCTGTAGAAGAGATGGGGAGTAGGAGAAAAAAAGCCAAAGGCAGACTTTAGTCTGTTTTCTAATGCTTTAATTTTTTTTTTGAAGAAAAATGTTCATTACTTACATAATTATTTTTAAAAAGTAGCCTGGGGGGTATTCGTTTTTTGTGGCTGCCATAACAAAGTACCTCAAACTTAGTGTCTTGAGACAAGACATTTATTTTCTTAGTTCTGGAGGTCAGAGGTCTGACACAGGTCTCCCTGGGCTAAAATCCAGGTGTCTTCAGAGCTGTGTTCTTTTGGATACTGTAGGGGAGAATACATTGCCTGGCCTTTTCCACGTTACAGAGACTGCCCATGTTCCTCGGTCCATGGCTGCTTTGCGGTCACCTTCCTGCCAGCAACACTGGGTTGAGTCCTTCAATGGCTATGCGTCTGGTTCTTTATTTTCTGCTTCCTTCTCTTAATTTTAAGGACGCTTGCGATTTCATTGGTCTCAGCTGGATAGCTATCAAGTCTCACTTTAGGGTCAGCTGACTGGCAAACCTAATTCTATCTGCAACCTTAATTCATATAACCTGGCATGGTCTCAGTTTTTTTTTTTTTTAATCGAATTCAGCTTTACGGTATCTTTTGTAGCAGGTAATTTTAGCTTCTTTTTCAGTTGAAAACTTCAAGGAAGGAAACACTTACATTGTTAGTAAGTGGCCAGCTGAGGTTGTAGGTCTAATTCTTTTTTTTTTTTTTTTTTTTTTTTTTTTTAAGACGAAATTGTTCTCTTGTCACCCAGGCTGGAGTGCAACGGCATGATTTCGGCTCACTGCAACCTCCGCCTCCTGGGTTCAAGCAATTCTCCTGCCTCAGCCTCCTGAGTAGCTGCGATTACAGGTGCCCACCACCATGCCCAGCTAACTTTTGTATTTTTAGAAGAGATGGGGTTTCACCACGTTGGCTAGGCTGATCTCGAACTCCTGAGGTGATCCACCTACCCTGGCCTCCCGAAGTGCTGAGATTACAAGCGTGAGCCACTGTGCCTGGCCAGTTGTAGACCTAATTATAGCAATCTCAGCGACTGTACGATTTCTCTGCATTGGAGGAAGCAAGACTGAAGGTTGTCTGGCTTTACGGACAATGTGCTTAGAAGTTCATGCCACACTTAGGTCCAGTCTTGTGACTGAACCAACCAGACAGGCCTAGGCTCTGCCCTAAGTGGTCAGCCTCCAAGGTGGTAGCACGCGGGGCCTCACTTCCCACTGCCTCTGTCTATGGGCATGTGCTGTGTGCCATTCTCTCCCCTTATCAGTGGGTTCCCAGCTGCCTGGTGTACAGGAGGGTTAAGTAGATACCTGTGGAGTGATTGTGAATGTTTTCATTCACTGGGGCAGATTTGTGTCCTACTAACACCATACGTGTCCCATTTTCAGATTACTTGTTTTCCAACAGCTAAGTACCTACAACACCTAAAGAGTAACAGGAAAATCACCTGGCTGGTCAAAGTCAACGTAACCGGCAGAAAGGGCATGTTGTAGGCTTGGAAATCAGACGTCTTAGACTCCAACACAGGGCTCTTCCACTTGGTAGCCATGGAACCTCAGACTGGGATCCTTGACTACCTTATCTGTAAAATATGGCTTATAACCCACCATATATTACAGATCTGGGAAAATGATAAAATGTCTGAACAGTGCTGGTTCATAGCAAGTGTTCAGAGATGTATTTTGTTGTTGTTTTTCTTTTTTCTTTTTTTTTTGGAGACGGAGTTTCATTCTTGTTGCCCAGGCTGGAGTGCAATAGTACGATCTCAGCTCACCACAACCTCTGCCTCCCGGGTTCAAGCAATTCTCCTGCCTTGGCCTCCCGAGTAGCTGGGATTACAGGCATGCGCCACCACACCCAGCTAATTTTTGTGTTTTTAGTAGAGACAGGGTTTCCCCATGTTGGTCAGGTTCGCCTGGAACTCCTGACCTCAGGTGATCTGCCTGTCTTGCCCTTCCAAAGTGCTGGGATTACAGGCATGAGCCACTGCACTAGGCCTGTTTTTCTTATATACCATGACTGCTTTCTTTCTTGCCTCTATTGATGTCCCTGCCATCTAAATGCCGAGTCCCCTTGTCTACATTTTGAGGCTCTTCTGTTATTGAAGAGGGCTGAAGAGGGCTCAAGAGGCTCACTAGCTTTTGATACTTCCTGTTTAAGGAGCTCAACATTTAGCTTCACTTCCCTGTCATTCATTAGAATTCATTCGCAGATTAGAATTGTCCAGTCTTGGAGTGATTTTTGTCCCCCATGACACTTTCATTATATCCGTGCTGGCACAGGTTCAGGAGACCAGATCGAGTTGAAATCCTGGCTCTCTCGCTTTATAATAAGCTGCTTCATCTTTCTGTGCCTCAGTTATGCATCTGTAAAATGGAGCTGGGCATCCGTCTCCTTCAGTTATGGTGAGAATTAAAAAACGCAAAGCAGTTTACAAAAGTACGGGACAGGCCAGGGGCGGTGGCTTATGCCTGTAATCCCTGCACTTTGGGAGGCTGAGGCTGGCGGATCACGAGGTCAGGAGATCGAGACCATCCTGGCTAACACGGTGAAACCCCATCTCTACTAAAAATACAAAAAAAATTAGCCAGGTGTGGTGGCGGGTGTGTGTAGTCCCAGCTACTCGGGAGGCTGAGGCAGGAGAATGGCGTGAACCTGGGAGGCGGATCTTGCAGTGAGCCAAGATTGAGCCACTGTACTCCAGCCTGGACAACAGAGCAAGACTCTGTCTCAAAAAAAAAAAAAGTACAGGACATCGGATCTAGGAACATCTATCCACCTGCTGCCAGTACCCTACAGCAACCACCATGTTCACCTCTACCAGGATGGTGCTTTTTGTAGGTTTTTTTTTTTTTTTTTTTTTTTTTTCTGAGACGGAGTTTCACTCTTGTCACCCAGGCTGGAGTGCAGTGGTGTGATAGTGGCTCACGGCAACCTCTACCTCCTGGGTTCAAGGGATTCTTCTGCCTCCGCCCCCTGAGTAGCTGGGACTACAGGAACACACCACTCTGCCAGGCTATTTTTTTTTTTTTTTTTTTGTATTTTCAGTAGAGACAGGGTTTCTCCATGTTGGCCTGGCTGGTCTCAATGTCCTGACCTCAGGCAATCCACCCGCCTTGGCTTCCCAAAGTGCTGGGATTACAGGTGTGAGCCACTGCCCCTGGTGAATGGTGTCATTTTGATGTAGTGAGCCATCTCAGTTTTTTCCAGCAACCTTCCCTCACCCTTGTGGTCAGCTAGAAAGTCAGTTCACACATGGGATGGGAGTTCTTGCCAATGTCCTTCATAAAAGAAGAACTTCTCCTTCACTCGGATGTCTTGATCTTTTCTCAGCATTTCATTGTAGCCTTTCTCTCTCCATCCACCATCTGTCAATCATCTATCATCTAGCTATCTATTGATTTCTCTTTTTTGGCTTTAATTTTGTCACTTTTTCTTCTGTCTGCTATAGAAATAGCAAATTTTCTTATGTAAGAAAACTGAACACGAGGCCAAAGTAGAATTTTCCCTGAAACAGCTGCCATTTCCTTGAAACTGTTCAGTATCTGAAATCACTAAGTGAGAAGTAATACAAATGTAGACATGAGAAATGAAACTGTTTTTTTCCTTGTAAAAGCTTCATTGTGCACTTTAGAAGATACCTCTGTAGTTTGATATGATGAAAATAATTATATGATTATGCTGAGTGTGGTGGCTCAAGCCTGTAATCCCAGCAATTTGGGAGACCAAGGCTGGCGGATCACTTGAGGTTAGGAGTTTGAGACCAGCCTGGCCAACATGATAAGTCACACACCCCCACCCACCACCCCCGGCCCCCGCACCAGTCTCTGCTACAAATATAAAAATTGGCTGGGCATGGTGGGGTGCACCTGTAATCTCAGCTACTCAGGAGGCTGAGGCAGGTGAATTGCTTGAACATGGGAAGCAGAGGCTGCAGTGAGCTGAGATCATGCCACTGTACTCCAGCCTGGGCGACAGAGCAAGACTGTCTCAAAAAAGAATAAAAATGAGTAAAAAGAATAAAAATTATGTGATTACAGAGGGGGAAAACAATCATTTCTTGTGTGCTAATACCACTCAGCATGTGCTTACACTGTCTGGTTGATCCTGACAGTGACTCCATGTTACCACCATTTTCAGGTGGGTAACTCAGGTAGAAATATGATTCCATTAGTTTAAAAAAACAAATACCTAGAAGATAAGAAAAATCATCAAAACTTCCCAGCCACAGTAGGTATACCTGTATTTAACTAGACTCTTGGGTGTTGAATATTTAGCAGGTTTCTCGTTTTCTTTTGTTTTTGTTGTAAGTGGCACTGCACTCCAGTTGCAGTGACTCAAACCTGTAATCCCAGCACTTTGGGAGGCTGAGGTGGGTGGATCACTTGAGGTCAGGAGTTCAAGATTAGCCTGGCCTACATGGTGAAACCCTGTCTCTACTGAAAATAAAAAAAAAAAATTAGGCATGTTGTCATGCATCTGTGGTCCCAGCTACTTGGGAGGCTGGGGCAGGAGAATCACTTGAACTGGGGAGGCGGAGGTTGCATTGAGTCAAGACCATGCCACTGTACTCCAGTCTGGGCAACAGAGCCATATCTCAAAAAAGGTGGCACTGCAGCAAACAGTGTACACATATGGGCACAGAATATTGTTCTGTTTTGTACCTGAGATGGCTTTGTTAGGTTAGATTCCCTGAAGTGGAATGGCCACGGAATTTAAAAAGGGTTTTGCCCTTGTCGCCCAGGCTGGGGTGCAATGATGTGATCTTGGCTCATTGCAACCTCCAACCCCCCTGGGTTCAAGCGATTCTCCTGCCTCAGGCTCCTGAGTAGCTGGGATTACAGGTGCCTGCCACTATGCCTGGCTAATTTTTGTATTTTTAATAGATACGTGGTTTTGCCGTGTTGGCCAGGCTGTTCTCGAACTCCTGGCCTCAGGTGTTCTGCCTGTCTTGGCCTTCCAAAGTGCTGGGATTATAGGCCTGAGTCACAGTGCCTGGCCAAGTCTGTTTTTTAAATCTGGAAAATGGGACTTGTTAACTTCTGTATTGTCTTTTCTGCTGCTTTATCCAACTTTGCAATCTATAAGCTTCTGTTACTGGAAAATGGTGATGGTAAAGTAATTCCTTTCTTAGGTTCCATCACAGAGGGTAGACTACTAGCTCTAGTATTTTTCAATGCTGCTTTTTAAGTGATAGATTTATACCATTCAGTACCAACCTTGCACCCTGGGACATGCCTCCTTGCTGAAACGGCCATTTTTCTTTGTGAATTGATTATTTTTCCAGCAAACTTTTATTGAACATCTAATAAGACCTGGACATTTGGCTGAATGCTGGAAGTGCAAAGATGAAGGAAAGTTGCTTCTTGGAAGGATATTAGAATGTAAAGGTGAAGCCTGCACAGCAAGTAGGCCAGTGGTGGGATAAGGGATCCACTGGCCCAGGAAATTGGAGGGACTTGGAGAAGGAGCATCTTACCCGTCCAAAGAATGGAGGAGTGAGGGAAGGCTTCTGGAAAGAAGTTGTGTTGAGGCTGGGTGTGGAAGGATGAATAGGAGTTAGGCAAGTGAGGAATGGGGTGAACAACTGCAGGAACTTGAGTGATACTTTGGGGTAAATTCTCTCTCTCTCTCTCTCTCTCTCTCTGTCTCTCTTTCTGTCTCTCTCACTGACTCACATTTTAGGTAAAGCAGTGTTTCTTCCCCAGGGGTGATAGTGTTTGTTACAGTGTGATGGAGACTCGCTACTGCATCTAAGAGATAGATGGCTGTCAATCATCCTACAATGTGCAGGACCGCACCCACACAGACAATGATCCGTCCCCAAATGTCAATAGTATTGAGGCTGAGAAATCCTGTACTAAGGCCCAGGACAAGTATCCGGTTGGATCATGGCAGAGAAAAGTACCTTACCTCCTTCCAGAACCTGAGGGTGTGTGATTGTGAGTGTGTGCCTGTGCACACACTTGTGTGTAGTGAGAAAAATCTGGTGTTTTCTCTTTTCGAAGTCGGCCTCGTTTAGGCTCTGGACTCCTGCTCTCTGCTGACTCTGTCCTGAGAGTGAGCGACTCAGCAGGTGTGCCTCCCCATGGGCCCCCTTCACGGTGTCCTCACCTCGATGTATTAGAGCATCTTATTCCCCCGTCAGTGTTTATGACATCCAAGGACTTGGTCGAACCATGAAGAAATGAGAGTGGACAGTGAGACTATTAACATTCATTTTCACTCCCCGTAAACATCTTCTGTTTCTGTTTTAGAAGACATTGCTAATCCCCTTGTGCACTGGCTTTGCGTATTTCTTTTTCAGCCTGGGTTTGAAGGCAAAGTGGTAGTGATTTTTTCCTGAGAGATGCTGAAAAGGTTCCACAGTATTTGGACCGCTGCCTGCTTCTACCCTGGAGCACAAAAGATCCAGGCATAGAAATTGGTTCTAACAATACCCTTTTAGAGAACACCAAGGTGATGTGAGTCACTTTCCCTTTGATTTAAAGGCACTGCGTCCCTCAAATTCAGAGTTAGAGGGTGACATGTACTTGATCTCTACTTCCAGGGGGCAGGGGACCATAATTAAATGGCTGTGGAAACTCAGAAGCAGCCTACAGAAACCCTTAGGAACTCTGGGTCTGGGAGGAATTTTTTTTTTTTTTTTTTTGGTATATCTGTGTTTACATTTCTAGAAAAGTGTTACATTTCTAGAAAAGTGTTGGTTTTGATGGCACTGGAGACAGGAATAAGGAGAGAATGCATAAAGGGGAGGTTGCTGTGAGCTGAGATAGCGCCACCGCACTTCAGCCTGGGCAACAAGAGCACAACTCTGTCTAAAATAAATATTATTTTGTTTTTTCCTAATTCTTGATTTGTGGTCCATATATTTGGTTCTTTAATTAAATTGGAGTTCTTAAAACAGATATTAAGAACATAACATTTAGGCATGCAATATTTAGATTCCAATAGCTTTGGATAAACTAATAAAATCTATCCATTATCTCAACTGCAGAATGGGAATAGTACCCACCTTATAGGCTTGCTGTGGGGAGTAAGTGGGATGATAAATGTTAAGTGCTTTCAGCTGTACTGTACATATATAATTTCTTTAAGTATTGGCTATTTTAAAAATAATTTTTAACACTTTTTATTCTGATATACTCATAGGAAGTTACAAAAATAGTACAGAGAGTGACCCTGTAATATTTACTCACTTTTCTACAATCATGACTCCTTATATAACTATAGTACAGGATCAAAACCAGGAAATGTGCATGGGTATAATGTGAGTGTTTAATTCTAGGTAGGTAAAATAATGGCCCTTATTAGGATGTCTGCATCCTAATCCGTAGAAGCTATAGATACGCTTTGTTACATGGAAGAGGAGAACTAAGATTGCAGATGAAATTCAGGTTACTGATCCTGCGAAGTTAACATCGGGAGATTACCCAGGGTTATCTGGTTGGGCACAGTGTAATTGCCAGGATTCCTAAAAGGGGGAGAGGGAGTCAGATGAGTCAGGCAGGGTGATGGCAGCATGAGAAGGACTCTGCCACACATCGATGGCTTTGAAGATGGCGGGAGGCGGGAATGAGCCACAGAAAGTAGGCAGCCTCTATAAGGTGGAAAAGGCAACGAGATGGATTCTACCCTAGAGCTACCAGAAGGGAGCACACCTTGCTGATGTCGTTTTACTATTTTCTTATTTATTTTTGAGACACGGTTTTGCTCTCGCCCAAGCTGGAGTGCGGTGGCGCTATCATGGCTCACTGCAATCCTCCCACCTCAACCTCCCAAGTAGCTGGGACTACAGCGTGTGCCACCACGCCCAGCTAACTTTTTTGTATTTTTAGTGGAGATGGGGTTTCATCATGTTGCCCAGGCTGGTCTCAAACCCCTGGGCTCAAGCGGTCCTCCCTCCTTGGCCTCCCAATCTGCTGAGATTACTGGACCCTGCGATGTGTTAATCTTAGCCCCTTCAGATCCCGGTTGGTCTTCTGACTCTAGAGCTATAAAAGAATAAATGTGTGTTGTTTCAAGCTGTGAATTTCTTATTAATGTGTCACATAGCAATGGAAAAATATACGTTATATGCCATTTTTATCACAGGCATAGGTTCATTTAACCACTGCCACTACTAAAATACAGGACTGTTCCATCTGCACCGAGGTCTGTCTGTGCTACCCCTTGAAGTCACACTTGCCACCCTCAGCCCTTAGCATTTCCTTCAGCCTGTGAGGAAGCAAAGCTTTTACTCTTCAGGCATCGCCTCACGCTGTCTCTTCTGCCTGGGAGGCACTTTCCCCAGGTTTCCTGGCGAAATAGTCATCTTTTAAGTCCTCCGACAACCCCTCTCTGAGCATCTAATCCCAATCAGAATTCCCTCCTAATGTAAACTGTCATTATGTCTTTTAACTTTATTTCGGAGCACTTATCATGCTGTATGGATAATGGTATATTTGGGTGAAAGTATTCGTTTCTCTTTCTCCCTTAGCAGCCTGGAAACTGCACGAGGGCGAAAACTTAGCTTTACTCAATGTTTTCTCAGCTTCATGTACATGACTGTATACAGTGTCTGAGCTGAGAAAATCTTCCTTGCATGTACAAGCAAATGACAGTATTCAAGGTACAGAACTGAAATTTTCTCTGAGTTTTTAAGTGGAAGAGTACACAAGCATTAGAAGCAATTCTCCCTGCATTTACTCAACAGACTTTTGTTTTTTATCCCCTTCGGTGTAGGTTGTCATACTAAACTGGTTCAGATTCGGTATCTGGGGGTAGTTAGACTTCTGTGAACTTCAAGTAGACGGTTGAACATGACTGAACTTGCACAGTGGACACATTTTGCATTTGTTTTTAACTCCCTAGCTGTTTCCAGAAATAGTTTGGTTAATTCATACTGATAAATCCCAGTAAGAGTATTATTCCCCAAAGAAAGTGGGCTTCCTTTGCCAAACATAATTATCTGGAGAAGGGATTGAAGAAGTCAACTTACCTCTTGGCCAAATGCTTTCTAGAATTATTCAACCAAAGACAGGAGGCTGCACCTACGGGAAGCCAAACATCTGGATGAAGAACGAAATATCCAGATGTTTTCAAGTATCTGGATGTTTCTAACCATCTGTTTCTCTTGGTTATTGACAAATGATCCAGTTGTTTTGCAGAAGATGGTATACCTTGCCTAACAGAAGAGAGAAGTAACATTCTTAGAAAACTTTGACGTCATCTCATATGTACTAACACAGGGTGTCTGTCTTTAATTGAAGCCATGACTCGATCATGAAAATGAAAATAGTTTCATGTGTTTCTGAAGTTGTTGTCTTGCTTTGAGCGCCAGACTGCACAGGATTTTACATTAATTGTCTTGTTTACTATTAGAGTCTGCGTTGTTTGTAGCTTGATTCTATTTATAACGTATTCACATCTTAACCAATAGCTTCACAGATGGCATATGAGAATACTGATAGTCAGTGCTGCTAAAAACAGCCTACTGCCTGAACACCAGTGTTTTTTAAAGCGTAGAAAAGTTGGGTACATAAAATTTCTGTTGTAAAAAGGAATGTATAGGCCTTAATTGAAAATGCATCTTTCTGGAACAGGAGTTTTGGAGGCTGAGTACCACCCACTCCCTTGCTCCATAATTTTCTTTTGTTTAAGGCAACGCATAGGTTCTTAGTTTTATATATATTTAAATATATTTAAATAATGTTAAGGCTGAGTAGAATGACATCGTGGGAAGGCTTACTGAAACTTGGAGTGGATTCGTAGTCTGCCACAAGAATCCTTGTCTGATGTTTGTGGGTCTGTAGGACTGAATTTGAAGTCCTTAAAAGGATGTCCTGACAGTGAATAAAGACGTGGGGCTTGAATTTATGTGTTATCTTATTAGTCTGTCATTTTCTTGAGTGGTACACCAGAGTGCATGGAAAAGTAAATGATAGGAAGCCACGTGGTAGTTAAGGGTGATGAAGTAGGAGCGAGAACACAGGCTTGGTGCCTGGCATCAGCACACACATCACAGGCCCTCGCTGTCAACGGCTGTCGTCTGTTAGTGTTTCCAGCACAGCTCTAAAGAGCGACACTTGGAGGCTGGGGAGAGAGGGATGGAGAGGCATATGATTCTGTTGACATTTAGTGACTTGCGCTCTTCCCAACCAAAGAGATGCAAATGGGTTTTAGTTGTGTTTGTTAAACACCTGCGTAAGTGACAGAACTGCAGAGACAGGTTGTGGATGGAACGCAAATTCAAATCAGTACATGAGAACAGCAGCTAAAGTGGACAGACAGAAATGTTTTGCCTAAATATTTGGCTCCAAGTTTTACAAAAAGCCAAATGGTTTCAATTTCATCCTATATGAACCAGATGATTGTGTTATTTACTTCTCACTTGCCCTGCCAGGGGGATGGTTGGTAGGGGGAAGACAAGGACGAACAATTCGAGATAGCAAATGAGCCAAAATCCATCTGGATTTTGTTAATGCTGATTATATAGTTTGTTCTGTTGTTTTTAATGTCTTCCAAGCCTTCTGTGTATTAGCCAGCATTAAGGGGATAAAATGACATTTTGACTTTGACTCCCTTTGTAATGTAATGCATTGTTACGTATTTCTAAAGTTTTTCTTAAAGAAATAGTATATGATAATAATGACCAGCACTTACTGAGTGTTTGCCATGGCCAGGATCAGGCCAAAGGTTTTCACGCTTGTCCGTTTTTAAACTTCTCAACAACCCAGTGAGACAGATGTTATTAGCCCAACTTCTGGGTGGGGAAAGTGGGGATTCACAGATTAAGTAGCTTGCCCCTAGCATCATCGTACAGCCAGTGAGTGTGAGAGGTAGGATTCAAACCCAGGTAGACCTGAATTAAATCTTCTGACTCAACTCTTCATCACCAGGTGTGGCTACCTCCAATGATTACTTTGTTTTTATGATTGTCAACAAAGTTACTCTGTGGAGCAGGGGCAGGCAAACATTTTCAGTAAGGGACAGACAGTATTTTATGCTTTGCAGTACAGTCTCCTGCAAGTATTCAACTTTGTCACTACAGCACAGGAGCAGCTGTGGACGATATTGAAGTAAATGAGTATGGGAGTGTTTCAATTAAAATCATGTATGGACATGGAAACTTGAACTTTGTATGGTTTTCATGGTCACAACTTATTCTGATATTTTTCAACCATTTAAAAATGTGAAAACCATTCTTAGTTTACAAGCCCTACAACCAGTGGCATTGGGTTAGGTTTGGATGATGGGCCACTGCACTCCAGCCTGGGTGACAGAATGAGACTCTGTCTCGAAGAAAATAAAATAGATGTTCCTTACCTACCGCCCGCTATGATTTGGGGATGTTGTAATCTTTTATTTTTGTTTTTATTTTTTATTTTTTTGAGACGGAGTCTCTCTCTGTTGCCCAGGCTGGAGTGCAGTGGCACCATCTTGGCTCGCCACAACTCTGCCTCCCGGGTTCACGCCATTCTCCTGCCTCAGCCTCACGAGTAGCTGGGACTACAGGCACCTGCCACCACGCCCGGCTGTTTTGTATTTTTAGTAGAGACGGGGTTTCACCATGTTAGCCAGGATGGTCTCGATCTCCTGACCTCGTGATCTGCCAGCCTCGGCCTCCTAAAGTGCTGGGATTACCAGCGTGAGCCACTGCGCCCGGCCGGGAATCTTGTATTAATAGCAGGGAGACAGTAAGCACACAAGGCTCAATTAATGATAAATTGTTATCAGAAGACCCAGCAGCTTCTGCTTTTTCTACCCTCCTCTTTGAGCTCTATTTAAACTAATAGGTTACTGGGTTTGAACATGCCATGCAGTGGGAAGAGGAGGGAACCCCACTGAGCTGTCCTCTAAGTGAATCATGCCCACTATTCGGTTGTGAGGCTGTGGGCTTTACTTTTCATGCATGGCATTGAAAGAACCGGGAAGGGTAGATTCCCCATCTCTTCTCCCTCTTTGGAATCAGGAAAACATGTTTCTTTTCTAAATGTTCTTTGATAAAATTGCATGTTCCTGGCTACTGTAACATATAGTTTTTTCTTTTGTCCAGCATACTTGACTAATTGTAGAGCTTGTTGAGCCTAAAACTGGGTAGGAACCCAGTACATGCACTCTTAGGGACTCAGAGGCCTGCCCAAGTTTCAGTGCAGTATGGTCTGAATAATAAGCGTCGATGCCCCTTTACTGAGCAGCAGCTGCGTGCTGGGCACTCTGCTAGGCATTTTTGGATGCATTTTCCTTCTCCAAAATTCACTTTCCCCTATGAGGTTATTTCCTCTGTGTTACAGACAAGAAAAATCACTTTACAGGTAGTTTAAGTGACTTGTTCAAGGCTACAGTAAGGTTGAGGTTGTGAGGTTGGGATTTGAACCTCTGTCTGCTTGATTCCAAAACCGTGGCCTTTCTCATTCAGGTCATGCCGCTTGCCTCAAGGCAAGGAACTGAGGTTTTCTTTTGGCAGTGAGGTGGTGGCATCTTGTTTCCTTGGTCTTAGATACTGCTCACCTTGCAGTTGAAATGTAGAAGTGAAAAGTCAAACAGCAGCATGTGTTGCTGGGAATGTGGAGAAGTTAGAACCCTCACAGACCATTGGTGGGGATGTAAAATGGTACAGCGAACTTGGAAAACAGTCAGCGGTTCCTCCAATAGACAAGAGTTCCCATAGGATCTAGCAATTCCACTCCTAGGTACGTATCAAAGAGAAATGAAAACGTGGACAAAGACTTGTACGTGAATGTTAATAGCTGCATTGTTCCTAATAGCCAATAGGTGGAAAAAACCCTAATGTCCATCAATGGACAAATGGATACATACGTTGTGGTAAACCGGTGTAATGGAATATTCCATTTTCATAAAAATGGACTAAGTCCTGAGGCATTCTATAATGTGAGTGAACCTGGTAATCATGAGGCTAAGTGAAAGAAGTTAGTTACAAAAGTCTACATATGGTGAGATTCCATTCTATGATATGTCCAGAATAGAGAAATTGAGAGATAGAAAAGAGATGAGTGGACTGAGCAGGGTGGGCGGGATAGGAGGGGTATAGGTAAAGGTGATGAAAATATTTTGCAACTGTCTGAGTTGGTTGCACAACTCTATAAATGTACTAAAAATCATTGAAAGTGAAAGTGGCAATTAATCTTTGCCCCCAGAGAGACAGCACTCAGGGCCTGACCTGCTCATGGGCACAAAAACCCATTCCTCCGATTTCTTGGCCATGCTGGAATCCTGGCTTATGTGAGAGCCTCAAGTCTCTGTAACAGACTGGGGGTGTTGGTCCTGTCACGGCTGTGGCAGCCTTATAAAGCTAGAAGCAACTGCTTGGAGTAACGGGTTCCTTTGAATCCTTTCCTTTCTGTTGCAATGCAAATGTTTACGAGCTGTAATCAGGAGAAATGAAAAATCATATGTCTAATTTTAAATCTGTTGCCTCTGATCACAGGTGTTGTTAAAACAGCTCTTTTATGACTTTATAAATACTCAGATTTATTTGGAAGCAGTGTTTCATTATTCCTATACTATGATTAAATATTGAGACTATTGCTTTTCCAATTGTTCTATTGCAGTATTTAATGAGTGCAATTAAATGGAAAAATTGCCTTTTTAACTGATGATAGTCCATTAGTGTCTCTGTCTCTTCAGAAAAGAAAAGAAGTGAATTATTAGAATGACAAATGAGGCAAAGTTACCACCGTGATGGAGAGGTGCGATTTCCCTCCACATAATCTTCAATTAGTGATCTCTGTAAGAGGATGTTTTTCAAAAGGGTAATAGAGAAGTAATGAGATCAGAAGGAGGTCAACCCGGCCTTCTCCGTTTGGCAGCTTGATTAATTTATTTCTCCTTCTTGGAGATTGCTGCAAGGGGCTTTTGTCACCCTGTGTTTTTCATGGGACTGTAACCTGAGTGACTGCTGATACATTAGCCTTGTAGGGAAGGAAACAAGTCCGTTGCCCTGGAATGGAAGGCATAGGAGTTAAGGGTTTGTTTGCTTTTGCAACTTGAACACACTCATTGGGAGCTTTGGATAATGACAACAATGATGATGATGATTTTAAGAGTTAATCAAATTAAAGGCTATGAAATGATGCTCACTGTGGATCCTGTGCCTGGTGCTCAGCACACACATCGTTTCATTTTCGCAGCCCTTGCGACATGATAGGGCTCTTTTGCAGATGCAGAAATACAGGCTCAGAGAGCTATCTAGGATTGTACCCTTAAGCAGAAGGGAGGTAGGAGTGAATCTCTGTCTGCCTCTAAACTTTTCAGCTCCCCTCCAGAAGTCCAGGGCCCTTAGAAACTCTGTACTCAACCATTAAATTGTTTCCATTGTGCTGAGGAACAAGGAAACTGGGATCACACAGCTAGATCGCAATGGGGGAGCCTGAGCTATGGGGATCTTCACAAAAGGGCAAAACACAACGGTTGCTGTCATTTTATGCTTTATGTTAAGTGTGCATATGCTCAGTTGCAGAAACCTAAATTGCTAAATTGCAAGGCTGTTTATGATATGCCAATTTGGCATATTCTGTCTTTTTATATTCTGCCACCCCTATCATATTTATGAAAATGCCAGGTTGTAATCATCCACTGGGAGAAACAAGGGGTTGAACATCGTTATCACGCAAAGGAAGCTGGGCCTAGTAAAGGAATGTAAATGCTAAAATGCCGGCACCACTCCTACTTACTGTGTTTCTCTGGACATACTACTCAACCTCTCTGACTTTATTTCTGCCTGCCCCCACTCCCCGCCCCCCCTCCAACGCCTCAATCTGGCAGAGTTGTTACATTATTGAAAAAGAACACAAAGCATATTTTCTGGCATACAGCATATGTTTAATTTATAATTTTTTGTTTTTATCATTAATACCAACAGATTGCTGTATTCTTGCCTGCCACTGACATGGACTTAATTATTTCCTTTAGACATTGAAATGTACAGTATAGTTAAAATGCAGATATAACTTGAATTGTCAAAACTTGCTTATTTTAAGAAATGTCTTTCTCCAATAAAGCTCAATATTTGGGGCTTTTTCAGTTGTATTCTATATGAATCTTGAATGCTGAACTTTTTCTCAGCACGGAGATGACAAATATGTACGAAATGTTTACTTTGCAAACTGCATTTCTCTTGCTGCTTTTTCTTAAGGTCCCCGGAGGCTCATTATCATCAACACCATCAATTAATAGTCATCCTTGGCTTCCTGGATCCTCAGCACTGCACTGGGCACTGCCCCCCAGGAGCATCCATGCACCTCAAATCCTGACCTTGTGACTTTCAAGTCCCTAAGTGACCCCACACTGAAGAATCTGGCGAAGCCCATCCAAGCCCAGAGTTCATTTAAGTGGCAGCGATGGGACTAAATTATAGGCCAGGTCTGTCTTATGAAAGATGATAAATGGATGTGTCATATTGGGAAAGAAATCACTCTGTCATCATATGACAGGCTGGCTTCATTTCTTTGCACCGGTGTCCCTAAAAGTTGGGATGGGGGTGTGAAGCATGCCAGCTTTCAAAACCAGTTGTCACTCCATTTTGTGCTCTACCTCCACAGTTATGAATCTGGGGCATCTTCACTGGACTCTCCAAGCCCCAGTACCCTCAGTGTGTAAGGAGAAAGCATGACCCACTGGGCAGGACATAGAAGGCTTCAGTGAGAATGAAGCTCGATCATGCTTGTAGAACATGGAGTGCTCAGCAAATACAAATCACAGCCCATCTCCTCCAATCATTTTGGGTATTAGGACTCCCTTCACTCCAACTCCCACTGGAAAACCTCTTTGCCATGATACAAAGATTCCACAACCTTCTATTTTTATTTTAACAATTTTTTAAAGAGTGATCTTTGGTTTTCTCACTAGAGATGCTTTCCTCTGAATAGCAAGCAGATAGATAAAGTCTTCTCCTTCAGACCCCCGACCGTGGCTGTATTATTTAGTCTACAGTGGTTCTTTGTAAAAAGTGCTTCTGCAAAGCTCTTAGAGCACCCAGAGGTGGCTTTAGAAAGCAATACATTTGGAATGAGCCAGCCTGAATGAGTCCTGATTTTTTTTTTTTTTTTGAGATGGTCTCCTTCTGTTGCCCAGGCTGGAGTAACAGTGGCATAATCTTGGCTCATGGCAACCTCACACTTCTGGGCTCAAGCCATCTGCCCATCTCAGCCGCTTAGTAGCTTGGATTATAGGTTTGCACCACCTTGCCTGGCTAATTTTTGTATTTTTATTAGAGATGACGTTTTGCCATGTTGGCCAGGCTGGTCTTGAACTCCTGGCGCATGTGATTCCCCCAACCTCAGCCTCCCAAAGTGTTGGGATTATAGGCGTGAGCCTCTGTACCTGAGTTCTGATTTCCTAAATTTCACAATCCCTTACCTGTAACTCAGAAATTCTGAAACCTTCAAAAAACTACAAAAGTTCTTAAGTTTGTGGCAAACTCAAATTCAAGTGGCAGCAAAACTTGAGTTGGAATTGTCATGGTCTTGTTTATAATCTTCATTTTTCTTGTCATGTGATTTGATGTTTGGGTATATGTTAACACCCCACTAGGGATATTTCATAGTATATGATTGATGTAGGTTGTAAAAAAAATTTAGAATCCTTCAACACATACTTGGATTTTAGATGTAGAATCATAGATTTTTATTTGTGTGGCTTTGGATAAGCTGTTTAATTTTCATTTCAAGTTGCTGGTAAGATGATGATGACGGTAATAGAGATAATCCTGTAAGAATGTTGCAAAGGTTTAGTACTTCATTCTTGCAACAAATATTTATTGCAGGCCTGTTTTCAAAGGAGAATAAGATAAATAAGATCGAATGTGGAAATTAGATGAATCCGAAGTTAGTGCAATGAGAACAGAAATACTCTCGATTATGCTGATGGGACTGGAGTTTTGACAAGCAGTCTGGTACTTCTGCTGAAAAGTGCTCTTGAAGCCGAGCAAAATCATTTCCACACCCTTAGCACCTCCAGATTTTCGTGGCTCTAGTCTCAGGGCAGTTGACCTTTTGCCGATGTGTGTATTTTTTTTTTTTTTTTTTTTTTTTTTGACAGTCTCGCTCTGTCGCCCAGCCTGGAGTGCAGTGGTGCGATCTCAGCTCACTGCAGCTTCTGCCTCCCGGGTTGAAGCGATTCTCCTGCCTCAGCCTCCGGAGTAGCTAGGAGTACAAGTGCCCATCACTACAACAGGCTGATTTTTGATTTTTTGTAGGACGAGGTTTCAGCATGTTCACCAGGCTGGTCTTGGATTCCTGACCTCACATGATTCACCAACCTTGACCTCCCAAAGTGCTGGGATTACAGGTGTGAGCCACTGCACCTAGCCTGCTGATGTATTTTTAATTATCATAAGAAACAGTTAAAGTGAAATGGCAACCCCATGGTATCAGTGGACTGAGCGTTTTGTTCTCATTTCCTTGAGGTAACAGAATTTCCTCCTCTGGCTACTTTTGTCCAGCCAATTCTCCTCTGTGGGCATTTGGAGAAGGGCTCTCTGATAGAAATAGGAAATGATGAGGGATGCAAAAAACATGGTTTGTTTCTTAAAACAACCTCCACCACAAAGGTTCCAGAAAGAGTGACATTTCTGCATTTGCTGACCCTGTCGCCAGTAGCCTGGAATAAACAGCAAAAATAGTTCTTGAGGCTTTGTGGCAAATGTGACCTATCTTTGTAGTTCTTGGGTAGGTGTGTGACTGTGGCCCATGAGGCCAAGTTGCAAGGTCTTTGGATGAACTTTGTGGTATCTGGCAATGTCCCCAGTGCAACCTATGTAAAAATACAGCAGTTTCCTGCACACACTTAAGGGAAGAAACAGTTGTGGGGAAGCGTGCTCTGTTATTCTTGCCAGTGTAGCCAAGACATACATGGGGAGGTCTTTTTTATGTTTTATGGTTCCTTTCTTTCTTTTTCTTTCTCTTTCCTTTCTTTCTTTACTTCCTTTCTTTTCTTCCTTTCTTTCCTTGCTTTCCTTTTCTTTCTTTGTTTCAGACAGGGTCTTGCTCTGTCACCGTGGCTCAAGTGCCGTGATAGAACCATAGCTCACTGCAGCCTCAAACTCTTTGGCTCCAGTGATCCTTCCACCTCAGCCTCCCAAGTAGCTGGGACTACAGGCATGTACCACCCTGACCAGCTAATATTTTAGTTTTTGTAGAGGCAAGGTCTTGCTGTGTTGCCCACAGTAACATAGTAAGTCTCTAATTCCTGGCCGCAGGCGATCCTCTAGCCTTGTCCTCCCAAAGTACTGGATTACAGGCGTGAGTCACTGCCTGCTGCCTTCTTTTTGTCATTTTCTAATAACCATTGCTATAGATTGTTCTCCTTAATGCATAAATGTTTAAAATACCTAAATGCATAAATGTTTGAAAACATTCCTTAAAAATTGAAGTTATCACGTAGTAACAAGTGTTCACTTTTATAATTGCTCATTTCACTTAATAAAAACCAATAACTATGAATATCCTTAATGCCACTGAATTCTTCACTTAAAGTGGTTAAAATGATAAATTTTGTTATGTATATTTTACCACAAAGAAAATTAACATTTCCAACAAGCCTAAGCTCTATGTAAATGTCCTAAATTAATGTGTTTTAAAAGAAAATTTCACTGGTGATAATTTTTTCTTTGTTTTTTTTTGAGAACGTCTTGCTCTGTTGCCAGGCTAGAGTGCAGTGGCGTGATCTCAGCTCACTACAACCTCTGCCTCCCGGGTTCAAGCAAGTCTTCTACCTCAGCCTTCCGAGTAGCTGAGATTACAGGCCCATGCCACCACTGCCAGCTAATTTTTGTATTTTCAGTAGAGACAGGGTTTCACCATGTTGGCCAGGATGCTCTTGATCTTTAGACCTCGTGATCCACCCGCCTTGGCCTCCCAAAGTGCTGGGATTATAGGCGTGAGCCACTGTGCCTGGCAGGGAGTAACATTTCTATACAACTATATGTGGGTGCATTTTTCTGAACATGTCAGTGAAGTTTAAATATTCCTCTCACTTCTTTCAGTCACCCTCAAAGAGGAATTTAATTTACGACTTCATTTGTAGTTTTCAAACTTCTTCCTGGAAACAGAAGAAAATAAAATTAGATTTTTGTAAGCTGAGATGATATGCATGTTTTTATTTTCAATATAGTTAGTCTCTCCACTTTATTTTTAAACACAACCTCATAATATAAATAATCTACTCTTATCTGGAGCAGTCTGTTTATTCAGACAGGTGGAAGTTGATGCTAAAGATTGGCGTTAAATTGAGGAAACCATTCATGTAGTAAATAAGATAATTTGTTTCTGCCCTCCAGAAGATTAAAATATAGATTTTTTTCAAAGTCTGTTTTTTTTTTTTTTAACACCTACGGTCCCTGAATATGTTCGATTGAGATTTGTGTCTGTAATTTGGAAGGGCTTTTTGTTGCAACTAAAATATTCATTTGCAGAAATTATCACTGAGGGTGTTTGCTTCTTTATGCTTGAGTTTCTTGCATTTGTTACTAAATAAAATGTTTAGAAGTCATGTCGATTCTCAAAATGATAGTTAAGGATGAAGGTAATACTGGCATATTTATTTTTGTCTGTGTACTTTTTGCAACTTATAACCCCTTCAGGTCCAAATAAAACAGGCAACCAGGTAATAAACCAATTATATTCTAATACAGATCGCTTCATGACAGTGTCTTATTTTTCAATTTATATGTAGGTGAGATTCTTTGGAGACCGTCTTCGGAATATAGCTAGTTTTTGCCCATTCATTTTGCTTTGACTTCCTTGTATAGGTACAAAGGTGTAAGTAGGAGAGTGGACCAGACAGCACACAGGCGTGGCCCTGTAACCACCCTAGTGTAAAATCAGAGTAATCCTCCCCATCCTTGCTTGTTTCACTGGGTTCATGGGTAATGACTACAAATGACACAGGAGACAGGGAAATAGAGTTTTGTTATCTTGATACACACATTCTTAAATGTCTCTGTGTAGATGTTGGTTTGTGCATATTAATAGTATTTTACGAAGTGCCAGTTGTGTGCCTGGTTTGTGGCATATGCTTTGGCATTCATTGCTTTATTTAATTCTTCCAACAACGTGTCAGATGTCTGTTCAAATTATCCCCCCTTTACAGACACAGAAACTAAGATTTAGAGAGGTTATGAAGTGTGCCAACAGGGAGAAGTTGGAGCTGGAATTTGAACCAGGCAGGCTGACTCCAAAGCTATGTCCTCTAGCAGTACATCAGAGCCGAGGAAGGTCAAGTTTGGAACGCCATTTAGCTGCTCTCAGGGAGTGTGGTCCCTGTTTCTCTGTTGAGGCTCAGCTCAAGCCTTCCCTGGGCCGTGAAAGACAACTTAGGTTTGGGTGTCCTCTGTCTGTACCTTGTTTTGTGCCTACCTACATCCTGGGTTATTGTCTTTCCCCACCCCCAGCTTTTTTGCCATCTTTTTCCCAGAAAGACTGGAAACTTGCCTAAAGAGACAAGATGGATCTACTATTTTAGAATCTCTCCTTCTGCATTTCTAAAATCCTTCCCAGAGAACTATTTGACCAGCGAAAGCTTAAGAGACACCCCAGTGGATTATGAATGCCTTCGAGCCAAGAATGGGTGTTTCGTCTCTGCAGTCTCAGGGCCCGGGACACTCCTCCAGCGGAGTAGACTGAGATTTGTATGGGCTGCATGAATTCCTACACTAACAAGCTAAAAGAAGGAGGTTAAAGAAAAGCGGAGGTCTTTTGCGTCCATGCTATAAGGTGAAAGGCTTATTCCATTTGCTCAAGAACAAATATCCATTTGTCTACCCCAAGTATTTATATAGTTCAATTAAGTGGGCAGGTAAACTCATTTTTTGGGTGGTTAATGATCTGATGATTTTCCTCTCTGTCATTATGATCATCTGAGAGTTGCCCAAATTACTGCCTTTATTGTAGTTATAATGTGGTCATGGTGACTGAGGATCACTAACACTGAGTGTTGCTTTTGCTCTGTTAAGTGTGCATTCAGAACTTTACAAACAGTATGGATTCCACAGGAACTATTAGCCCCATTTTGCAAATGAAGAGGCTGAGGCTCAGAAATTTTAAATTGCATAATGTTGCACAGTTCAGTGTAAAGTTGGAATGCAAACTAAGATGTTTCCATTGCTTATAATCTTAACTATAATAATCATAAACCATGTTCTATTGCTCAGAACCATTGTACACATAGTATAAAACAATCTTTTTAACCAAGATTCTTCACTTGGGTATTCTGAGTAGCATGGAAAAACATTATACCTTTTTTTTTTTTTTTTTTTTTTTTTTGAGACAGAGTGTAGCTCTGTCACCCAGGCTGGAGAGCAGTGGTGTGATCTCGACACACTGCAACCTCCACCTCTGTGGTTCAAGCGATTCTTCTGCCTCAGCCTCCTGGGTAGCTGGGACTACAAGAAGTGCACTACCATGCCCAGGTAATTTTTGCATTTTTAGTGGAGATGGGGTTTCCCCATCTTGGCCAGACTGGTCTCAGCCTCCTGACCTCAGGTGATCGGCCTGCCTTGGCCTCCCAAAGTGTTGGGATTACAGAGATGAGCCACCATACCCGGTCAGTTTTTTATGGTGGGTGTTACATTTTTTAAAATTTTATTTTAATGTTTACATAGAAAACGTTGCCTTATCAACCATTATAATCATGGGATTTAGTGAGTGTGATCTGTTCTGATGTGATACTTAGTTTAACTGGTAAAAAATATTTTGACAGAGTTTAAGATTAGTTCTTTTTGCTTTCTCCATCAATGTGAAATAATCAGTATATCATATTTACAGAATTCTGCTAAAATATGCATATATACATAAACACATATTCATCTTAATTGGTGTTAATTGAAATGTAGGAGTACTTCATTTCAGTTCTCTAGAATACATATTTCATAAGCAAGAGGCATATATTTTTGTGTATATGTATGTACATAGACTTCATATACCTACACATGTAATAAAATTTCAAATGGTTTCTCTCTTCAGCAAATGTGACCCGAAGTTTTGGCTTAAGTTATTTGGCGTTTAGTTTTCTTTAAGACATACTTGAATTTTAAATGGTTAATCCACTTAAGAAGTTTCAGTTAAAGTACTGTTAAAAAGAAAAACACAGAACAACACCGTGATAGCAGAATGGGCATCATCTCCTCGCCCTCTTCTTCTCTTTCTTTTAGAAGCCTTGCGTGATCCGTTGATGGTAAATATTTCATGTACTTTGCATATCAGCCTGAGTTCCTTTTGTGAAGTCAGGTAAATGGAATGTAAATCCCCTCGTCCTCCAGACAGTAAAACGGCATTATTTGATGTTACATCACATAAAGATGCAGATTTGATTCCCCGTTTACTCACACTATAAAAACAAAGTTTTTAAAGTGGTTAGCCATACCTGGAAATGTAAATGCATTCACCTAATGTAATGCCAAAGAAAAATTAAGACAAATGATACCACGTCGCTGCCACAAACTGCGGCTCGTACAAAATTCACTTTAGTTATTATGCTGTGAATACGGGCTCTCACCCTCCTCTGTGAATGCACAATTTATGTTGAATGCAACATGAATCATTTTAATAGACCAAGCAAAAAGTCCCCAAAGTCGATTTTCAAATTATGAACCTTGGAACAGTATCTAACAACAGCAAACAACAAATAGTTCAGACTTTACTCTGAGCTATGAGTGAACCATTAAAGATACAGCAAGCACTTTCGGTGAGGTGTTACACAATTCATAGCCTAATGGCAAAAATATCAGAAATGGAGGATTTTTTAAGGCTGTTTTTTCCAGCCATCATTCTGTTCAATTATTTTCACGTTTGTATAATCAAGATATTCCCAAACAGAACATAGAGTTGTATATTGTTTGGAACTAATTATATGTATTATAAATCCAAGAATTAATTTAAATGACCCAGTTTCCACAGAGAAAAAGCCACATTGTTTTTAAATAGCTAACTAAACAAAATGCTAACCCATATGGGAGAAATTTCCAAAGAATTAAAACCACCCGCCGGAAAATGGGAAAGTCTCCCTTCCACACACACACACACACACACACACACACACACACACACACACACACAATCACCAAATCATACCTGAACAAGAGGAAGAAAATTAAACTCATTGAGCAGATACGATCTTTTTTTAAAAAAAAATATTCAGGCAGCAAAATGTGAGATGGGAGTTTATTATGAGATACACGAAGACAGAGACTGGAGGTTCCCCAAGTAGCCCCTGGACCTGCAGTGTCAGCATCACCTGGTAGCTTGTTAGACATAGAAATTCTTGGGCTTTATTCCAAACATATTGAATCAGAAGCTTGTGGGGTAAGGTCTGCAATCTAAGGGTTTTTTTTTTTTCTTTTTTTTTTAATTATTATTATACTTTAAGTCTTAGGGTACATGTGCACAATGTGCAGGTTTGTTACATATGTATACTTTTAAGTTCCAGGGTACATATGTAAGGTGTGCTGGTTTGTTACATAGGTAATCATCTGCCACTGCGGTTTGCTGCACAGATCAACTTATCACCTAGGTATGAAGCCCAGCATCCATTAGCTGTTCTTCCTGATGTTCTTCCCACCACCCTCGAGCCCCAGTGTGTGTTACCCGCCTCCACCGTGTGTCCATGTGTTCTCATCATGCAGCTCCCACTTATAAACGAGAGCATGCAGTGTTTGCTTTTCAGTTTCTGCATAAGTTTGCCTAGGATAACGGCTTCCAGCTCCATCCGTGTCCCTGCAGAGGACATGATCTCATTCTTTTTATGACTGTATAATATTCCATGGTGTATACGTACCATATTTTCTTCATCCTGTCTATCATTTATGAGCATTTGGAGTGATTCCATGTCCTTGCTATTGTGTGAAGTGCCATTTGACCCAGCAATCCCATTACTGGGTATATAACCAAAGGAATATAAATCATATTATAAAGATACATGCACATGTATGTTGATTGCAGCAGTATTCACAGTAGAAAAGAAATGGATTTCACCCAATCTGAATTTTAAGAGGTCTTCCATGTGATTCTGAGACAGGCTCATGTTCATGTGGTTCTGGTTCTGCAGAACTGAGGTGGGCCCCAAAACTGGCATTTCTAAAAGGTGCTAGCTGAGTGTGATGACTCACATTTGTAATCCCAGCACTTTGTGAGGCCAAGGCAGGTGGATCGCTTGAGGCCAGGAGTTTGAGTCCAGCCTTGCCAACATGGTGAAACTCCATCTCTACTAAAAATATAAAAATTTGCTGGGTATGATGGTGCATACCTGTAGTCCCAGTTATTTGGAAGGCTGAGGTGGGAGAATTGCTTGAACGTGTGAGGCAGTGTTGCAGTGAGCTGAGATCAGGCCACTGCACTCCAACCTGGGTGACAGAGCCAGAATCTTTCTCAAACAAAAAAACAAAAACAAACAAAAAAAACCTAAATGTATAAAAGGTACCTAGGTGATCTTTACCTGTCTTAGCCAATGAAATGAAAAGAATGAAAAGCCTACAGGCCAGGGATGGTGGCTCATGCCTGTGATCCACAGCTTTGGGAGGCCAAGGCACGCAGATCACTTGAAGTCAGGAGTTCAAATCCAGCCTGACCAACATGGTGAAACCCCATCCCTACTAAAAATACAAAAAAAAAAAAAAAAAAAAAAAAGAAAAAGCCAGGTGCGGTGACGTGGCCTATAGTCCCAGCTACTCGGGAGGCTGAGGCAGGAGAATCTCTTGAACACAGGAGGTGAACGTTGCAGTGAGCCAAGGTCTCACCAGTGTGCTCTAGCCTGAACTTCAGAGAGAGACTCCGTCTCAAAAAACAACAAAAAACAAAAAACCTACAGTTGACAGGCAGATAACAGAGGGAGCAAAGGAGTCTTGTCGAAGACAATAGGGAGTAGTGAGGATCTGTCACACAACACAGTCCCCATCCGTACTTTGGGAGGTAAAGACTTCTCAGTTCCAGCTGCCTGTTGCCATGGGGGAACACAGACCCAGAGCTGCCATCTTTTCTAATTTTTTTTTAAATTGGAGGTTAAAAGTTTTGGCTTGTAAAAATGGTATTTCCTGAGTTTTTACAATTATAGTATTGAGATATTCCTAGGATTTTGTTTGTTTTTGAGACGAAGTTTCGCTGTCGTTTCCCAGGCTGGAGTGCAGTGGTACAATCTCCACCGCCTCCCAGTTCAAGCCATTCTCCTGCCTCAGCCTCCCGAGTAGCTGGGATTACAGGCACCTGCTACCATGCCCAGCTAATTTTTTGTATTTGTTAGTAGAGATGGGGTTTCATCATGTTGGCCAGGCTGGTCGCAAACTCCTGACCTCACGTGATCCCCCCGCCTTTGCCTCCCAAAGGGTTGGGATTACGAGGGTCAGCTACTGCACCTCACCCTAGGATAATCTTAATTTTAAGTAACTGGTAAGTCATAAATTTTTTAAACACTCTACATTTCAAAGAAGACATGTTTGTGGTAGGTAGCCAGTTTATAACCTGTGTAAGACTGTGTTATTAGCAAATGCCTCAGTGTGTTGACCAAGAGTGGGCAGGAATCCTGGAGACAGAATCTGTTGAAGGTGTTTTTTTTTTTTTCTTTATAAGGACAGTTGCAGATTTACAAAGTAATTGAGTATATAGTACATAGGGTCCTCTGTACCCACTGATCGCAATTGAGCATATAGTACCTACAGTCCTGTGTACTCACTGATCCCCGGCCCCGGCCCTGGCCCTGGTGTGAGGGTATTAACATCTTGTATTAGTGTGACACATTTGCTACAATTAATAAACCAATATTGATACATTATTAACTAATCTATAGTTTACATGTGGGGGTGCCTCTTATGTTGTACATTCTATGGGCTTTGTTAAATGCATAATGACATGTATCTACCATTCCAGTTTCATACAGCATAGTTTTACCCCGTAAAAGTCTCCTGAAAGTGTTTTTCCTCATTTCCCCAGCAAAGTCCTTCTGAGAATTTAGGCTCTTTAGGCTAGAGGATCTCAGTGGTCAGAATGAAATATCCCTGTTCTCCAAGATGCCTCCAGCAATTATAATTGAATCTTGAAGCTAGACTTTCTTGGCTATCCTATTTCCCTTTTGTTTCCGCCATGAAGAAGCGGAGACCCATGTGACCTCAGTGGTAGAACTGGTGTAGAAGCACCCTCTCTGTTCCTGGCAGTGCCTGTCCTGCTAACCTCATGTCTCTTGCTGGTGTCTTCATCATTAAGAGATCTCACAAGATGCTTTATCAGGTCACCTGGAAACCAAGCTGATGAGGATAGCAGTTTCTTTTGTTCTTTTAAAATATATATAAAATTTATTTTTATCAAACATGACAGATCAAAAGCCTTCTGGAAAGGAGAAATGGTGACGAATTTAGGCAGTGTCTTTTGCTTTCACATGGTGTACTCAGTACTATTACTATGAATGTATCACATGCAAACAAACTGTTTAAAAATGAATTTTGTGAATTAAATAAAGCAGCATGCAAATTTACTCTCGTATTCGGCAACCAAATTTTTATCAGTTGCCTGATACTGCCTGGTGAGCAGGTGGAAATGGAGGCACCAACACTCGCATGGATTCCCAGCTCCAGAGAGTTTGAATAGTGTGTTAAATCCGTAGAGACAAAATTGTTGTTTTCCCCAGTCATAAAATGTGCAATTTTATCCCTGCAAAATTGTCTGTTTTTATTTTTGCCCTTTGCCTATTTTGCCTGTTTTGCCCTTTGTGGGACAAAATGTCTTTATGTTAAATTGTTTTGTTATTGTTACCTTAATGGAGTTAAGGGCACGTAAAATATTCTTACAGAGAGAGACTCTGTAGTTTCCACAAGTAACCAGAGAATTGTTCATGGCAGAGAATTATTTTTTTCAATGCCTATTTTCCCCTGAATTTTTGGGGGGAGTTAGAGATAGGAAAATACCATAATCTGCTATAAAATCAGTTGAAAAATAGAAATAGTGGGAAATCCAGGTTGTGCTCTGTCATAATTTAAGCCTAATATGTGATTCTCTACATATTTACAAGTTATCGCATTTTTATTCCTTCTTTTTGTTTTGTTCTTCCATTTTTATGTTTTGCCATGCCATTCATTCATTGCGTTCTTTTCATTTCTTTTTGTTTTCCTTTTTGTAAAAATTATACAGTTTAAAATTAGTCAGGTATGTCTATTAAATTTTTACGTAAAAAGTTAAAGCAGCCCTCAGCATCAACTTTTTCTTCGTTTCTAACTCATTTGGTGAATTCCGTTGGTCTTTATATATGTAGCTTTAAGTAATTCCATGTGAACTGTTACTTTTTCATTTTCTAGTCTTAGATAATATCTGTAAGTTTTTCAATAAGAAGGAAATGTAGCTTCCTTCTACTTTTGTGCCCCATGATGTGCATCTTTTTTATTTCTGCATCATATCAATATAGTGATAACATATATAATGATTTTTAAGAAGACAGTTTTTTTTGTTTAAATTCTTATAAATAAGTAAATATATGCACCACTATGCCATGTAGCCTATCAAGATTATTTTTCTTTCCTGCTCCTTGTATTTTTCCTGGAGTTAATAGAAATTTGCTTAGTTTTTGATGTACCTATCACTCACCCAACCTCAAACTTTCATGTGATTGTCTAAATCTCAGTTCCTTTTATTAGAAAAAAAATAACTCCCTTAGAGCCTTTGTACCTTCTGCAGTTTGGTGGTGGTGTCCTCTGTGCTTGGTGCACGGGAATACTTGGTGTTGTTCTCTTTAAAACTGCCCTCACATTATATCCTGGAAAGTTCATTTACCTGTAACCGGAGTTGGAGCTTCTCTTCCACATCTTCTCCTGTATTGGTTTGCTTATTGTTTTGTGGGAGCACGTCTTGTAGTAGCTTTCTGAAAAAGGATGATGGAATATGTGGGTGTGTCTGTGTGTGTGTATTGCACGTTTCAAAATGTTTCTGTTCCACCCTCATTTTATTCATTGTTAGGGATAGAATTACAGATTTAAAATCAATTTTTCTTCAGAGTTTTAAATTCTGTTTTGTGGCTTTCTATGTTGTTCTCGGGAAGTACAAACCCTTGTGACCCCTGTTCTCTTTCATTTCTCTCTGCTTCTCTCTTGGGAGTACCATGGGAGGCATATCATCAACCCCTTGCTGCTATCCAAATAGGAGACTGTTCCCTTTCAAGAGAATTTTAGGTATTCAGATCCTGGACCTCCCAGATGGTCTCATAATTATTTTTATCCTCTATTTATCTTTGTCTTTCTGTTACTTTCAGGGATAGTTCTTCTAGTCTTTCCATGGATTTTGGGGGAGGGGGTTTTCTATTTCTTTTATGTTTGATAATATTCTATTCTTGTTTCATGAATGACGTTACTCTTTTATCTCTCTGATGTTAATGATAATTTTTTTAATTTTTCTTCTCTGTTTGGTTTCTATCTTCCCAAAATTGTTTTCATTTGTTTTGGTAATTGTGTTTGATGATAGTCTTTTTTTTTTTTTTTTTTTTTTTTTTGAGGTGGAGTCTCACTCTGTTGCCTAGGCTGGAGTGCAGTGATGTGATCCTAACTAATTTGTTGTTTATTTTTATTTTTTGTATTAGTAGAGATGGAGTGTTGACCCTGTTGGCCAGGCTGGTGTTGAACTCCTGACCTCAGGTGATCTGCCTGTCTCAGCTTCCCAATATGGTAGGATTGCAGGCATGAGTCACCACACCTAGCCTGTTGATAAAGTCTTTCCCCAAATGTTCTGATCTGTAGATGTCTGTTTCTATCTAAGAGTAGAATTCAAAATTACTGCTGCCAACTCTTAGCACATGGCCACGGCCAGTTGACTGAGGACTCCTCTGAAGGATGATCTGGCTGGACTATTTCTTGGGAAAACCACTGTGTTTGAATGTTTGCGTTTTTCCTGTTGGCAGAACAAATATCCCAGAGAAGGATCTTCTAATCTGCTTGGGGAGGGTGTAGCTCTGACTGCTAGAGTTCTAGAGCCAAGTGAGGGGGAGAGTGCTGAGTCTCTGCATTCAATAGGAAAACATTTACAAAGTCGTGTTTTCAGTATCATGCCACTGTTCTCACCTGTTTATGTTCTCTTCAGATGATAAAGTTTTGTCATTTTTCTGGAGTTATGAAATGATGGTACCCTGCTGGGCTGAGTGGGGAGGGATTGTCAGGCTGTACATAGCTGACACACAGGTTTCTAAAAGGTTGTCTTTCACCCCCATTTTCAGAAGTACCAGGTTCCACAGTTTCTGAGCCTTTGCTGGCTCTCTGATAGGAATTGTGTTACTTCTCAGCTGTCCCCATGGCTAGCTGAAGACTCAGCTCTCTTGAATCTCTTAAGTGATTTCCTAGCTGTCCATCTGCTTTCCAGCATCCAACTGTTATTTTTTTTTTTTTTTAAGAGATAGGAGGTCTCATTTTGTTTCCCAGGCTGGTCTCACTGTAATTCCTCAGCTCAAGTTACCCTCTCGCCTTGGCCTCCCAAGCTGCTGGGATTACAGGCATGAATTGCTGTGCCTGGCCTCAACTTTAAATTTTTATACTGAATAATCTTTGATTTGTATTGTCGTGTTTTATACAGTTACTGCTGTTTTATTGGGATTTGGGATGAAAAATTTTAAAAAATGAATATGTATAATCCACCATGTTTGTTCCTTTTATTTTTATGTTACTCATTCTTTTAAGCTTGTCCTGGATGTGAGTGGTGTTTTATTTTGCTGGGAGAACAATTTGGGAAAATTTCAGCAGAAAACCGTAAGTTTCTTAGTGTCTGTGTACTTGGAGCTCTGAATCACTATTGTCACTTAGGGAGTGAACAGGAAGTGATGCTGAGATAAGTGTAGATGGGATAGGTAGGCAACATGCAGGAGAAACCTCCTGGGAAAGGTGAGCAAGGGCACACAGGTGAGACAGCACCAAGAATGGAAACCTCCATGGGTGGCAGGTCAGTGTTCCTGAGGGATGTGGACGTGTGTGAGGCCAAATAGATGAGTCCCTACTGGGTTTTGCCTCTCCACAATCTAGAGGAATATTTATGGAAGGTTAACAGGGCATGGTGGTTCACACCTGTAATTCTAGCACATTGGGAGGCTGAGGTGAGAGGATTGCTTGACTTACAGGGGTTCCCGACTAGCCTTGGCAACATAGCAAGACCTCATCTCTACTTGGAAAAAAAAAAATTAGCTGGGCATGGTGGTGCTCACCTATAGTACCAGCTACTTGGGAGGCTGAGGCAGCAGAATTGCTTGAGCCTGGGAGATGAAGGCTACAGTGAGCTGCGATTGTGCCGCAGCACTCTAATTTAGGAAGCAGAGTGAGACCATGTCTCAAGAAAATGTTAAAGGAGAAATACAAACTATTGAAAAAGGAAGGCTGAATGCTTTATCAGAAAACTGGATTTGGAGGGGACCTTTCAGGGTCTTTTAGTCAGGGTGCAGAAGTGTCAGCTGCTACGACAAACAACTTGCAACATCTCATTATCTTCATACAACAAAGGCTGATTTGTTCCTTTCATTGCATATCCAGTGTGAGTTGGCTGGAAGGTCTGCCCTACACAGCCACTCATGAAGGCAGACTGAAGGGGACTCCACTATCTTGGAGCTACACTCTAAAACAAATAGCCTCCAAAGTCAAGGACTCTGTAACAGGATGAAGCAGCATTTTTTATGGGCAGGTTTGCAAGTGGCTTTAGTTGCTTCCATCAACATTCCACTGGCCAGAGTGAGTCCCTGGCCCCTATCTAATTATGAGGGAGGCTGAGATGTGAGAAGCACATGGGTGTTGGGAGAGCACTAAAGGTCTCTACCCCAGAAGCATGACCTCCAGCCAAGTGAGACAGGGAAGCCTTGAAAAATGTGTCAATCACAGAACTTCTGGCATCAGAATCTGATTCCCAGGCATGCTTTCCACCATATGCATAGACATTTGCACCCTGGGGATAGCACCATTACTCCCAAAAATTGCTGGTTTGAAAGGGTACCTAAAAACAAGCCACCAGCTTGTCCCATTCCACCATCATTCTGCCATCAACACCGAGGTGTCGGAGTAGCAGTAGAGTCACATATTTCTTAGTGAGGGGGCCCCGATGATCCCTTTTGTGCTAGAGGATCAGAGTTCATTTCATGAAACTGAAGCATCTTCTTGGAGCTATACACTCACCTTGGGATGGGCCCTCGCAGGTGACGATAAAGATATTTTGGCACATACAAAAAACTGCTCGCATACCTTGTATTTGTATTTCCTTTGACGTGAACCATGGCCATCCAGTAGGCCATGCAACATTCCCACTGCCATGTTGGCTTGTTTTTCTTTTGTTTTCTTGTCGAGCCTCATGAGACAACAGGGAGATGCAAGACTGTACAATGGCACCATGACTCTGCCTCCTGGGTGTCCTCTGTTTGCTCTCAGCAGTGTCCCTGATGTGAGGATCTTCTTATTCTGTGTGTGTGCCTCTGCTGTTGAAAGCTGCCTGTCACCCATGATGCTGTGCTGATTGAGCAAACTAATCCATAACCCACTGCCACGTTCCTCGGCTACTTGCTTGTAGGCGCATTAAACGGTCGGTGCACAGGTCCTCATTTTTCTCATGCTTCTATTTCCATATTAATTCTCAATCAATCACTGATGCCCAGCTGTCAACAGGCACCATTTCTGGTGGGACCTGAAGATGTATATCCCTTGTTTTCAGATTCCTCACCTCTCATGATGTAACACGATGCTCTGAGCTGGGTCTTAATGCTTCTGGGTGCAGCCCCCTTGAGTCTTCATTATGGCAAATCTAGTACAGGTGCTGAGAGGAGGTAACTCTTTAAAGGGACAGGATATAGAAACGTGGCTTCATGGACAGTATTTTAGTATATTTCTGTATATAGCACATGTGCTAAATAGTACATTTGTGTATGGATATGCACCCAGCTAGGGACCTCTTTAATGGTCATTCTTTTCGGAGATGACCTTTGGTTCCTAAACTTTGGTGGACATACCAAGGACTAAAGGAGTGACTTGCTGTCAGTTCTTTGTCATTCAGCTGCTTTAATATGAATATGACATCAGTTTTGGCCTTGAAAAGTTTCCCTTTTGCTGAGAAATGATGATGGTGACAATGATAATGACGATGACCCTTGGTTGGAGCAATGCGGTCTAAATGTGGCTGCATCATCTTCTTTCTTCCTTTGCCTTCCTCCCTTGCTCTTTTTCTGCCCCACGTGCCTGCCCCTTCCTCCCACATCACCCCACCTTTTTTTTTTCTCCCCACCGCCAAGAAATGCTCCAGAACGCCATTATTGTTCCTCACCACAGTCAGGTATATCATCCTAAGGGCAGAGGGTGAAAGTGCGTAATTAGTGCGTTTCACCAGACTGAGCATTATCCTGGGGCAGGTGCAGGCGAGGATGGCTGGGATTTCTGAGTGAATGGCAGTGTTTTGACTGGATGATGAATAAATATGCTGGGCTCAGAGGACTCCGGGTGATAAGCATTTCTTTGTGGTCTGGTAAGTGATAGCACCCACTGCTTAATTTCTCTAAAATCTGCATTTGTCAATTTTGTATTTTTTCATTTGAAAGGTATTTGCTTAAATAAATAGGCCATATAAATCTCGCTCCCAACGTCCATTTTCAAATGATTTCCAGCAAGGAAGATGGAATTACCATGAGGAACCTGTTCTCTTGTGTTTCTGCTTAGATGGCTGGGTCTACACCAGGCTTTATTTAAATGAACACAGGAAATGCCATTCACCTTTACCATGAATGGGAATCTTTGCCTGTGACTCTATCATGTGAATTAGCAGAGCTTGGCTATTATTCCCCTGCTTTGGTAGATACTGGCTGTACAGAAGGGAACCCTATTTTCAATGAGTACCTATGTGCTGGGCACTTAGCTGGTTTTTACACACGTACTTCATTTGAAGGTAAGGAATTGACTTAAAAGAATTACCCATTCCACCTTCCCAACTCAATTGCCGTTTGGCCCTGGTAAAGCTGTACTTTCTCAGTTGTTCCTTATTTAAAATAGAGAAAAGTGCATCAAGCTGTTGCTAATCTGTCAGGCCTTCTTAAGGTGTCTGAAGAAGTTAATTTGGTGAACATGGGCTTCAGGGTCAGACTCCTTGTGTTCCAGTCTCGATCCTATCAGTTCCTTGGTGTGGGAACTCTGGAAAGTCCCTTAACCTCTCTGAGCAAGCTTCCATTTTCCCAGGTGAAAACGGGAGTTAATACTAGTCCCCACTTGATAAGATGGTTGTGGAAAGTACAGTGTGTCATGGACCTAAAGTACCTGGAAGATTGTGCTGGATGTCATTTACTCATAAAGTTGGCTGTGGTTATTGGTACTCCTAGTATTACTGTCAAATCAGTCAAGTGACTGAGGAGCAGTACGTGGGGTATACAGAGTGCAGGCCTCAGAGCTGCAGAACTTCTGCACAATTTCCAGCAAGCTAACCTCCCTGGACATCATATTCCTCATCTGTAAAAGGGAGACTTCAATCTTATTTAATGGCAAAAATCACAATTACTTTTGCAGCAACATAATAGAATTAAGTAAAATAAGGCTAGACATGCTGGCTCATACCTTTAATCCCAGCATTTTGCGAGGCCAAGTTGGGCAGATTACTTGAGCCCAGGTGTTGGAGACCAGCCTGAGCACCATGGCAAAACCCCATCTCTACAAAAAAAAAAAAGAAAAATGTAGTCGGGTGTAATGGAACACCTGTAGTCCCAGCTACTCAGGAGGCTGAGGTGGGAGGACTGACAAAGCTTGGGAAGTCAAGACGGCAGTGAGCTGTGATCCTGTCTCTGCACCTGTCTGGGTGGCAGAGCAAGACCCTGTCTCCAAAAAAAAAAAAAAAAAAGTAATGCATGGGAAGTCACTTACACAGTTTGTGATATGGGTAGACACTCAGTGAAATGGCCATTAATATTGCTGTTCTTAATTCTGAAAACAGAGTGGGCCATTTGAATGCTCACTTTGATATTTTTTAAAGGAAAAATTTGAGGCGTTTGACACTTGCCTTTTGCTTACTTGCTTGGATTGGTTTGATCAACTTTGTTGCGGTCTAATTTATGTATAATAAATTGCATCCATTTAAATATACAATTCAATGAGTTTTGACATGCACATGCCCATGAAACCACCATGAAAATAAAAAAAAATAGAACATTTCCGTCACCTCAAAAAGATGTCAAATGCCACATCCGTGGTGTATGACTCTGAGTCCAGACAGCCCCAGCTCTACGTAAACCCTGGTCTGTTTTCTGTCACTATTGATGAATTTGCATTTTCTAGAATTTTAGATAAGTGAAGTTTTATAGTACTTGTTTTGCATCTGGTTTCTTTAACTCCGCATAATGACCTTGGTATGTACCCTTGCTGCTGCCTGTATCAGTGGCTTACTCACTGTCATTGGTGAGTAGTAGTCCGTTGTGTGGAGAAACCACATTTTTTTAAAAAATACCTAATTACCTGCTGATAGACATTTGGGTTGTTTCCAGTTTTTAGCTGTTGTAAATGGATACTAATGTGAACAAAGCCACCATGAATATTTATGCACTAGTCTTTGTGTGGACATATATCTGTTTTATTTTGGGATAATACTCTGGAGTGGAATGGGCAGGGTGGTCCGTATAGGGTTATGTTTAACTTTTTAAGGGGTTGGCAAATATTTCCCTAAAGTGGTCATCCTATTTTACATTCTTGCCAACAGCGTTTAAGGGTCCAATTGCTTTACATCCTTAATAATACTTGATATTGTCGGTCTTTTAAATTTTCTGTTTGGGTACATAGTGGTGTTTTGTTGTATTTTTTTTAATTGTGAAATATGTGACTACTGATGAGTAATGATGTTGAACATGAAAACTATGCTTATTGGTCATATCTATGTTATTTTTATTATTTTTTTTGAGATGGAGTCTCACTCTATTGCCCAGTCTGGAGGGCAGTGGTGTGATCTTGGCTTATTGCAACCTCTGTCTCCTGGGTTCAAGCGATTCTCCTGCCTCAGTCTCCCAAGTAGCTGGTGTTATAGAAGCCTGCCAGCATGCCTGGCTAACTTTTGTGTTGTTTTATTATTATTTTTTTTTTTTAGCAGAGACAAGGTTTCACCATGTTGACCAGGCTGGTTTCGACTCCTGACCTCGGGTGATCTGCCTGCCTTGGCGTCCCAAAGTACTGGGATTGCAGGCCTGAGCCACCGTGCCCGGCGGTCATCTCTTTTTTGCATTTTTGTGGGGGTCAGGGTAATAGGTTTATTGAGATTTAATTCATATACCACACAGTTTCATTTTTAATGTTTTCACAAGTGTGCTGTCATCGTCACAATCAAGCCATAGCTTCTTTTAAACTTTTCCTTCTCTTTTTAATCATCCCCTTCCCCCACCCCCTCCATTCTCTTTCCATCCTTTAAATGTCAGTGTCCCCCACAATTCTGTTGTGGACGCTTTCTCCCTTTGGCCAATACTCCTTCTCCTGTAGATCATACCCATTCCGAAGATTTCAGTCATCAAATCCATTCCGATCTGACTCCTGTATCCATATGTCCAGTTCCAAGTATCTGTCCATGGTGTTGGTCCCAGGTTATTCGCACCTCATACATCTTTGGCACAGCATTCTTGACAGCTCATAAAGTCAGGCTGTTACCCCCACAATGTCCCCGTACATATCATTCCTGTCCGTCCCCGACACCCCCACCTCCTGCATGTTGCTGAGGCTCTTAGAGGTGTTGCACCTTCCTGACCTTCGCAGTCCGAAGCCCAAGGAGACACGTGATATTCATCTAATAAATAAATGAACTTGTATTCTCCAGATTGCTTGAAAATATGCTTCACTTTTATCTTTCTTAGAAATTAATTGCATTACTATCTTATTAAAGGTCAAGAAAAATAATTCATACCGCGATTCATGAGACTGCTAAATAGTTGCCCTGGCAATTTCTGATTATAATTTTAGAAATATTTCTAACCTCTGGCCTTTTTTCTTATCTCTATTTAAAGCTTTTCTGGAAGGAATTCAATTTCCACCTTCCTTAATGTTCCTTAAATGTTGTACATATCTTAAAAGTGGATTCCTCATAAAACAATATGGATTATGGTCTTACTCTGTTTAACGGTATGAAAGCTTGCCTGAAAGGACAAGAATAAGACTCTCTTAAAATCATGCCCAAGTTTTAAAGGAATATAAAACTTTCTCTTTACAAATATACCTTTCTGCTTTCATCTCCTAACCCACAAAGCTCAAGTCTAGTTTAATTCAGACTTGGAAATAGTTCTTTTATTATTGCTCCCTGCAATGGGAACAGAGCTGAGGCTCCCAAGGTCTAGAGTCGACATGAAAATACCTTTGCTTCTGGGCCATAGCTGTGTTTCTTCTTAACAAGGCAGAAGCCCAGAAGAGACTTGACGTACTGTGACTGTAATAAAGAGGGTTGTAAGCAGAGAAGCTGGAATTTGAAAGGTTATGTACAACTCAAGTTGCCTCTGTAATGTCACTTATATCCAAGAAGGAGTGGCAAAGAACCATCCCAGCAGATAGGTTGAGGGTGGGGTAGGGGGTTAGGTTGTTGTTAATAGGGAATAGGAGGAAAAGGATCATAGCGGGAAAGAGCTCAATACATACACTGATGCGGTGTTTATTTTGTTTTAGTTTTTTGAGACAGGGTCTCTGTCGCTCAGGCTGGATTGAGTGCAGTGGCGCAGTCTCGTCTCACTGCAGCCTCTGCCTCCTGAGCTCAGGCAATCCTCCTGCCTCAGTCCCTCGAGTAGCTGGGGCTAGAGGCACGTGCCACTACACCCAGTTAATATATTTTTTTTAGAGACGGGCTTTCCCCATGTTGCCCAGGCTGGTCTCTAACTCCTGAGCTCAAGCGATCCACCCGCCTCTGCCTCCCAAAATGCTAGGATTACAGGCATGAGCCACAGTGCCGGGCCCTGATGTGATGTTTAAATTCAGAAATTGGGAAGGAGGGTCAGCTAGCTATAACCAAAATATAAGAGAAAGAAAGACTTGTATCTGTTGTTAGTGAGTTTTTCTGGTGATGATACATTAATGGAGGAGATAGAGGGATTAGCAATCAGGGAAATCAGGGTGGAAAATAGCCCAACAGAGGAGAAAAGACGAAGTCTGAACGAGGGCCACATTGCAGATAGAGGCTGGTGTATTTGTCTGCTCAGGCTGCCATAACAAAATATCACAGGCTGGATGACTTGAACAACAAAAATGCATTTTCTCATAGTTGTGGAGCCTAGAATTCCAAGGTCAAGGTGCCAGCACAGTTGCTGTCTTCTGAGGTCTCCCTCCTCGGCTTGCAGATAGCCGCCTTCCCACCGTGTTCTCATATGACCTCCCCACTGTGTGCACGCATCCCTGGTTTCTTTTCCTGTGTCCAGATGTCCTCTTCTTTGAAGGACACCAGTCCGATTGCAATAGGACCTGCCCTCATGGCCTCATTTTTTACATAATCACCTCTTTAAAGGCCTTACTTCCAAATACAGTGACATTCTGAGGTAGTAGGGGTTAGGTCTTCAGCATATGAATTTTGGGGAAACAGAATCCAGCTAACAACAGTTGGGGATGAGGCCATAACAAATACCACTGCCTAATGTTTGCAGGGGGATATCATGCTTTTCAGAGACCATCTGCATCCTTATCTCACTTAATCCTTGCCTCACTGTTTAGAAGAAGCCAGCAGGAGGTCCTAGTCAGCTGATGGGAGATTACATGGCCGTGACTGTCTTGCCTGGTGCTGCAGGCCACCTTCACAGCCTGGCCACATCTCTTCCCATTTATCCATGGACTGGCATGAGCCCTAATGGTGCACCCTTCCGACAATCCTTCATCCTTCCCAGACGTTTCATCAGCCAAGTGAAATTTGCAATTGTTTCAGTGATTGAAATTATGCTTGGAGTGCAGGTGTCATGGATGAAATAGCAATGCCTTGGGGTGACGAATTCAGTGTAGAAATAATTTTAGCAAGCCCAATGATTGGAAAACAATGACTCAACTTTGAGCTATATTGATGTTGTATTTCCGGGCTTTTGACTGAGTCTCATTCCTCAGAAATAATCCCTGTTAACATTTTGGTTTGTGTCATGGAAGTGCTTTCTCTTCTATAAATTACCTAATGCCCATACAATACATATGCCTGCATTTGTACACTCTTAAGCCAAATAACATTGTACTGTGTATTCTCTAGCAGGCTGCTTTTTATTGAACTTGATGATAAATTGCAAACATTTGACCATGTCCATAAAGTTTCTTACCATGATCTCCAGCAGCTAGGCAATATTCTATCTTACGGTTATATCATAATTTTCTCAATCCACAGTCTCATCAGAGTCCCAATAGTTGCCTGATATGTCTCCATCAGTTGGGAGGTATGTTTCAAATGATTTATTATTAGAAATTCTTAGCGAGCCGAAGTTTGTAAATTTTCTCAAACTACTTTATTGATACATAACACAGATACCATAAACTTGGCCTTTCAAAATGTACAATTCAGTGCTTTCAGTATATTCAGAGAGTTTTGCAGCTGTCACCACCATCAAGATTAGAATATTTTCATTTTCCCAAAAAGAAACCCTTGGCTGGCGTCCTTTTCCCCACTTCCTTTTCTCTACACTCCCAACCTGTGTCCCAGCCCCAGGTAACCACTCATCTGCTTTCTGTCTCTATATAGATTGGCCTGTTCTACACTTTTCCTATAAATAAATCAGATACTGTGTGGCCTTTTGTGTCTTGATCCTTTCACTTAGCATCATGTTTTCAAGGGTCATCCATGTTGTAGCATGTATCACTACTTCCTTTTTTAGGGCTGAATAATGTTCCATTGTATGGATATACCACATTTAATCTATCCATTCAGTTCATGGACATGTGGGTTGTTTCCACATTTTTATTGTCAATAATGCTTCCAGGTACACTTGTCTACACATTTTTGTGTGGATATAGGTTTTCCTTTTTGGGGGTATGCTCCTTGGAGTGCAGTTTCTGGATCACATGGAACTCCTTGTTTAACCTTTTGAGGAGCCACCAGACTGTTCTCCACAGCAGCCGCACCCATCTACATTCTAACCAGCAGTGTAGGAAGGTCCCGATTTCTCCATGTCTTCACCAACACTCGCTGTCATTTTTCTTTCTAGTCTTGTCATTTTATTGGGTATGAAGCAGTATTGCATTGTGATTTTGATTTTGATTTTCTTGATGGCTAAGGATATTGAACATCTCTTCATGTGATTATTGGATGGATGATTTTTTCAGCGGTTATCAGGTCACCCCTGTAATCATGCCCACCTCATTTTCTTACAGTGCAGTGTGTGGTTTTAGGCACATACCAAGAGCTTACAGAGATCCTCCTGGTTCAGAGGAAAGATTCACATCCCCAACAAACACTGCTCCCAGATTACAATATACAGAGGCTGAATTGTAGCCCATATCACTTTTCCTTTAAATCTCTTTACTTTTTTGTGCTATAAGAGTTTGAGAATAATAATTCTGCAGAAAAATTACCCGTTGTCCAGCAGTTGTGTAAAGTAGGAAACTTGGATGCCTGACTGCATTGGTTTAGCCAGAACCGTGGCCATAAAACCTTGCCTAGCCCCTGGGGATGGGGTGAGGGGGGATATCATATAAGCTTTAGGTGGGGCAGAGGGGTGGTCTGCCCCTGTGCAGGCAGGAATGTTCAGGAAGCAAGCTGCCTGTGCTTCTAAATATTTGACATTCACTGATGGCCTGGATCCTGATGAAGCGGAGCAGGTGCCGGCTCTATGTTGCACGTAGCTCCTGTATATCAGCCCTGCTTGGCTATGCATATGTTTTTTGTTAGTTTTTGAGACAGAGTCTCACTCTCTTGCCCAGGCTGGAATGCAGTGGCACAATGTTGGCTCACTGCAAACCCTGCCTCCCAGGTTCAAGCGACTCTCCTGTCCCAGCTTCCTGAGTCTCTGGGATTACAGACATGTGTCACCAGGCCCAGCTAATTTTTATATTTTTACTGGAGATGGGGTTTCACCATGTTGGCCATACTGGTCTCAAACTCATGACCTCAGGTGATATGCCCCCCTCAGCCTTCCAAAGTGCTGGGATTATAGGCATGAGCCACCGGCGCCCAGCAGTATGTTTGTTTTTCTGAAAACCTAGACCAGGAGTCAAACACTGAAGTGTCTGATGGTAGCAGTTGATGAACCAGAGCTTTGGAGTCAGCGAGACAGTAGAGAGCGGTGGAGATGGTGGCGCACAAGAGGGTCCATGCCCCATCTCAAGGAACAGCTGCAACTCGGCCTACCCGATTGTGAAAATGTGAGCGTATGCAGGCCATACCTTGGCTTCTCTGTCTTCATTTTTCACAGGAGCTGGAAGTTTGGATGTGCAATGTGAAATCTCACAATTTAAAAATGTTACATAACTGTATTTTGTTTCCTATCTCTGCTGTAACAAACTTTCTCAATGTTAGTGACTTTGAACCACACAAAAGTTACACTTTACAGTTTTGGAGGTCAGTGATCCAAAATAGGTCTCAGTGAGCTAAAATCAATGTGTCAGCAGGACACCATTTCTTTTTGTAGGTTCTAGGAGAGAACCCACTTCCTTGCTGTTTCCAGCTTCCAGGGACTGCCCAAATCCTTTGGCTCATGGCCCCTTCCTCTATCTTCAAAGCCAGGGATGGCTGCTCAAGTCCTTCTCAAACTGCCCTGTCCCTGGTTCTCTCTGTTTTGCTTCTGCTTTTAAAGAACCTTGTAACTTCAGGGAGTCTACCCTGATAATCCGGGATAATCTGCCTATTTGAAGGTCAGCCAATTAGCATCCTTAATGCCATCTACAACCTTAATTACCATTTGCTATGTAAATAACATATTTACAGATTTCAGGGATTAGTGCATGAACATCTTGGGGCAGAGGGCATTCCACATACAGCAGTACCTATAATGTATATGCTTCTTAAAGAATGCATGAGTCTTAAATTTGTTCTGTGTCCTTGGAGTGTATAGCAGAGTTAGATAGATCCTTCTGGATTGGTGGTTGATGGAATATTGGCTCTACAAAGGAACTGGATAGGAGTGTAGAGAAAAGATCAATCATAGCACTAGCTTATAGTTTGTTTTCTTCTTTAATGATTTTTTAAAAATATTTCTCTCACTTACTTGAAAAGCAGTCTTAGAAATTAACTGGAATGGATAATTTGTGTTTCTTCTTTTGTAAAATAAAGGCACTTTGTAACTCAGATTTTAGTATGAGGAATAAATAAAATACTGTCTGTTTTCCTTTGATCTTTCTATCTGTGGTCCAGCCAGCCAGCTAACTGTGCATTCCTTTTTCTGCCTTTTCATCATAACACCTATCTTAGCAACTCTTCATTGCTGCTTTGCAAAGAGGATTTGTCATTATTTATGTAGGGGCCCATGTATAATACTTCAAGAGAAAAGGCACAGATGAGGCTGTTAGGATTAAGGGAAAATCGAGGAAATCAAAAGGTAAAGCACTGTCCAGAAATATTGGCCAGAAGCTATAAACAGATGCAACAGCTGGGCTGAAGAGTTATCTGTGAGCCTTCCAGGGGTGTAAGCCAAGAGAAAGACAGTTCACCAAATCTGTCCAGTAATAGAAATCATCCAGCAGCAGTGCCACTATGAGATGTTCAATACGTAGCACCTTTCTGTCCCTCCTCCTCTTGCCATTTGGGACAGGATTAGAAAGCCAAAGGCTTTCTGAAATAATCCTTAGCTATATATTATTGGTATTCACCAAGGAATTTACCAATATGCAAATACTTGGGGATAATTAGTATTATGTTTGCCATTATCTGCAGTAATATTATGAAGATTAGAAATGCAACTCTCTGTCCTCAAGAACTGCAGTCTGTGGCTTACCTTGGAGAATAACTTAAGAACTTACTGAAGTGAGCAGGCTCACCTGCCTTTGCTCAGAGCCACATCATCTGCAGGCAGGATCCACAAGGTCAGCAGTTAACGTCAAGTTGCACAGCCTGGGCTTGGGTGGCGTTCGCTTTACCCTTGCCCTTGATGTGTTGCCGAGTTGTCAGTATTCTCGTAAAATTCCTGGGTAATGGCTTCTTCTATTCTCTTTATTTCCTTAAGTGAACATCTGTCTGATTGTTCACCTCCATCGCTTTAGTGCTTTCCTCATGCTTTCTCTCTTTCCAGACAATAAACTTTATTTTCTTCATAAGAATTCAGTCTACGCAAGGGTATTAGGCAGCTTGTTTGCACCTTTTAATTCCTGGATGTTTTCCAGAAAGGCTCTTTGCAGTAGTTCCAATGGGTTCATCTGTGAATCGGGGAAGACAATGCAGCTTTGTGTTTGGGTTTTTATCGGTTACCTTCTGTTTGTAAACATCTGTTTGGAAACGTTTGCTGGTGCCCACCCCAGCACCCCCCAACCCCGTCAGAAATAAAGGGATTAATCTCTTTTTGCTTGGCATAGGGAGAAGACAGTGTCTGCTGATGTGCTTAACTTTTTTTTTTTTTTGGTCAGGTGTGTAGGTATGTGACTGAAACCCATAGACTTTGCACATATTGTCAGGTGACTTTCCAGAGGCACTCAGGCACTTCATTTCATTAATGGGGATGAAGCCCGTTAATCCGCTCATTACTGCAGTTTAATTTTGATGCTGGTTTTTGATGATGTATTGAAAAACTGTATACTGGCAGTTACAACTGGAAAACATTTCTACTTTAGAAGAGACCCTTATTTTTCATATGCTTAGAAATATGCAGCAAGCCAGTTTTTAAGGCTTTTTATCACATTTTATTCTTAATCTTTCTGAATTCTTTGTTATATTTCGCTTGATAAATAGTTGGATTTTGTTTTTTGGTTCAATGTAAGAATATTCTTAAACTAGGTAAACTAATTGTCATTATGTTCTCTGATTCTGTTAAATTTTGTTTTCTATTTTTTATGTTTCTGGGTTTTTGTAGATGGCCTGTCTTTAAAACTTCTTGATATTTTTGATTAAATTTTCATATATCTTCAAAAATAGAGATGACAGCCAGGGGTGGTGCTGCATGCCTGTAATCCCAACACTTTCGGAGGCCAAGGTGAGGAGATCACCTGAAGTCGGGAATTCAACACTACTGGGCAACATGGTGAAGCTCCGTCTATACTAAAAATACAAAAATTAGCCGGGAGTGGTGGTGCATGTCTGTAGTCACAGCTACTTGGGAGGGTGAGACGGGAGAATTGCTTGAATCTGGGAGGTGGAGGTTGCAGTGAGCTGAGATGGAACCATTGCACTCCAGCCTGGGCAACAGAGCGAGACTCTGTCTCAAAAGAAAAGTAGAGAAGATAGTATAATGAGGCTCCTGTCTGCCAGTCACCCTATAGTAACTATTAGGAAACTCCTTTTTTCTCTTGAGTCATTGCTCCTGTGTGTGTGTGTCTGTATAGACAAAAATATTTATGTATACATATATGTATATGTATGTGTATAGATAAAAATGCATATATGGGGCCGGGCCCAGTGGCTCACTCCTGTAATCCCAGCAATTTGGGAGGCTGAGGCGGGCAAATCACGAGGTCAGTAGATCGAGACCATCCTGGCTAACACGGTGAAACGATGTCTCTACTAAAAATACAAAAAATTAGCCTGGCGTGGTGGCAGGTGCCTGTAGTCCCAGCTACTCAGGAGGCTGAGACTGAAGAATCGCTTGACAAAACATGGCGGACCACGTAGACCAGCAGCAAACTACCACTGTAGAGGAGCCCCTGGATCTTAGGCTCAGCCTAGAGGAGCAAATTTATGTGAAAATGAGAGACGACCGAGAGCTTCGAGGCAGATTACATACTTAGGATCTACGTTTAAATATGATCTTGGGAGACGTGGAAGAAACTGTGACTACTATAGACATGGATAAAGAAACATACGAAGAGACATATAAATCAACAAAACGGAATATTCCAGTGCTCTTTGTCCAGGGAGATGGCGTTTTCCTGGTTGCCCCTCTACTGAGAGTTGGCTGAAACAAAGAATTTGTCCTTTATGGAAAACAGTGGCCTCTCTAAATGCCCAAGACATTCAAAAGAGCATACATTTGGATGTTAAGAAACATTTGGATGTTAAGAAACCCGCATACATTTGGATGTTAAGAAATAATTCTGGGGATTCTTCCACTCCTGAAATGAGTTGATTTGCAGATAACTCACAACTTCTTAAGCTAAATGGTATTTTCATTTTTCTTAAGCTTTTCCAATAAATATGACCACCATGATGCAGGAAAAAAAAAAAAAGAAGAATTACTTGAACCCAGGAGGTAGGGGTTGCAGTGAGCCGAGATCACACCACTGCACTCCAGCTTGGGCGACAGAGCGAGACTCTGTCTCAAAAAAATAAATAAATAAATAAAAATGCATATATGTGTATTTGTGTGAATGATATACACATATATAAAATATATGTAACATAGATGTATAACACATTTCTTTTTCTAGTGTATGTGTACCTTGATTTATGTCTCACATACTCAAAATTCTCAACTTGTTTAAAATAAGAGCACAACCTATTTAAGTAGTAAAGATTCAAAGCCTTGTTCTAAAATGCTTAATTTTCCTGTGGATTTGTGGACCCGTGAGAAAATCTTAGTTCCCAGGCAGGAAGGAAGCAGATATGACACATCTCTAGTCCGTTGTAAGTCGCCTACCCTAGACCTCATATCCAGCGCTCTGAATGTGGCAGACGTAGGTGCAGGGCATTGGGACAGAGAGGTGCACTTTGAAAGGCTAGCACGTGGAAACAAAAGTTCTGGCTGGGCATGGTGGCTCACACCTGTAATCCCAGCCCTGTGGGAGGCTGAGGCGAGCGGATCACGAGGTCAGCAGTTCAAGACCAGCCTGGCCAGCATAGTGAAACAGCATCTCTACTAAAAATAGAAAAAATTAGCCGGTCACAGTGGCGTGAGCCTGTAATCCCAGCTACTCTGGAGGCTGAGGCAGGAGAATAGCTTGAACCTGGGAGGCAGAGGTTGCAGTGAGCTGAGATTGCACCATTGCACTCCAGCCTGGGCGACAGAGTGAGACTCCATCTCAAAAAAAAAAAAAAAAAAAAAAGTTCCAATGCACGACATGTTATATGAGATCTTCACCCAATCAAGGATTAAATGGCCAGTTCCTAAATGACGCCTACCTTTTTATGGCCATGTATACCTTTGCCTCAATACTACTGGCATTTGCTGAAATCCATTTATGAAGATACAGGGATGCATTTCTAGAAGGCCCAGGCAGGGGTGCTGGCCAGGAGACACCAGGCATAGATTCTCCTTTCTCAGAGCCTTCATGGCCCCTAGTTTGAACCTTTGAGTCACTGCAGTAAAGTTCCTGATGTTTGACAGTACTCCTTATGAAGGGAGTCATGTGAGTTGCTAGCTGGGTTCTCTAGATGGTGGTGTCATGCCAACATGGGAGCCACTAGCACAGAGAACATGCTAGGTTCCGTTGAGACCTGACTTTTGGAATAGCACAGGTACTTACCTTTTCAACACCACGCAAACACACTCCAGAATGCAAAGGAACCTGCACTGTGCCATCTTGCTCCTCCCTGCATAGCCACTTCTCTTTCCAGTGGTGTTGGTATTTTGGTTCATTCAATCAGTGTGGGTAGGAGGTTGGCTTGGTCCCTTCAATCTGTAACCTTCCTGCAACACTGTCTTTGTGATGTTATCATAACCTTGATTTTTGAGCGATAGAATTGGGCATAATCAGAGAAAAGGTGGTCTGGGACACAATTGTGGACTCTTCTATGCTAAACATTTCCATATCATTAATGTTCAACACAGCTTTGTGGGGTTGGAGATACAATTATCATTGTTATGATTGTTATTATCAATACTAGCTGTGATTATTGATCACTTCCACATGCCAGGCACAGTGCTGGGTGCTATATGTTTATTATCTAATTTATTGATTGCTGCACTCTTGCTGGGTATATGTAATTATTCCTATTTCACCGGATCTCTGGGAGTTTGGTGAATTAATCACCCAGCATCCAAATAGCTATCCAGTAGCAGAGCTGGGATTCAAACTCGGTTAGGCTGACTTCTGTGCCTGTTTTCTTGCCTATGAGGTGGATGCATTGAGTAGGAGAAGGCCAGTTATTCCTGTTTGTCACTGATACAACTGGGGACTTGTTCCCGGAGATGTGGAGCTGTGCGTTAGGGCTGGGTCGAACACACATACATGAACCATATGCACGAGAACTTTCTCATCTTTATGCATACACTTGGAACTAGTTCTTTGGTTTTGTAAAAAAATCATGCACCAGATAAAATGTTTAATAACACAGAGAAATATAATTGTCAGTTATCTTCTCAACACACATTAATGAACAATTCTCCTATCGAAAGATAACCTTTTGTATTTACAAAAAAAAAAAGAAAAAGTACTGTCCTCAGTAAATTCATTCATGTATGTTATACACTCACATACAAAATGTATCTATTTGATTAAATTAGAACGCTGCCAATGAATTACTTTCCTTGGTTGCACAGTACTAAAGTCCATGTTGTAAATATAATAATTATAGCCAGGTGCGGTGGCTCACACCTGTAATCCCGGCACTTTGGGAGGCTGAGGTGGGAGATCACTTGAGGTCAGGAGTTCGAGACCAGCCTGGCCAACACGGTGAAACCCTGTCTCTGCTAAAAATACAAAAATTAGCTGGGTGTGGTGGTGCATGCCTGTAATCCCAGCTACTCAGAAGGCAGAGGCCAGAGAATTGCTTGAACCTGGGAGGTGGAGTTTGCAGTGAGCCAAGATAGTGCTGCTGCACTCCAGCCTGAGCAACAGAGCAAGACTCCGTGTCAAGAAACCAATAGTGTGTGTGTGTGTGTGTGTGTGTGTGTGTGTGTATGAATTATAGTTGAATACATACAAATGAGGGAAAAATTGTTCCATGTATCAGGAACAATTACTGTGAATTTTCTGTAGCTCTTCCTGACTTTTTAAAATTCAAATATATTTCACAAAGTTGAAATCACGTTTTGGCCTTTTTTTTTTTTTTTTTTTTTTAACCAGGCATATAGTGACCATGTTTCTATATCAATACATACTCTTTGGCAGTACAGTTGTACTTGACTTCACATTATAGCTTCATAACTTACTAAATTAATCCCTTATTGCTGGGCACAGATTCTGTTTTCCATTTTTTCAGTCATGAGCAACGTTGCTGGTTGACCTGGGCTAAATAAGAAGTTTAAATGCAAATAGATAATTCTTGAGACAGCTTCTCCCCATATATACTCTTTCTCCAGCAATGTCTGAGTGTCTATACCTTCCTGTACCTTCACCATATCATGTATTTATCATTTTATAGTGAGTTGCATTACTTGCTAGATGAGATTGGATCTCCTTTGATAACGCAAAAGAAGGCCTGGGTTTGCTTGGCAATTTTGTTCCAATATTCTTTTCAGTTTTAAATAAGTTTTGAACAAAAAGCTTTAGCATTTTACGTAAAAACCTCTAAAGCTCTCAGGCTAATTAGTAATGTAGCATATGCAAATTAAGTTTTTTTCTGCTTTGCTTAATTCTTATTAACACACTAATCATGAGGGCCCCCAAATTGCTATAAGGAGAACATTTAGAAAACGTATGAAGGATCGATAGTTGGTACTTAGGAAATCGATGAAACACTTTTTTAATCTATCTTGGAGCTGAAAGAGAAAAAGACTTAAAATGAGTTAGAATATGAGTTTTTCAGCATCTTATAGCTTATGTGTTAAAGCAAGATTTTAAAAATACATTTAACATACTAAATTTTTCAAAAGCTACAGAGATACCAGTAACATTTTTAAAAAATAACTTACATTTTCATTGTGGAAATCAGCGGCAACAAAAACACAACCTTGTACGAGACAACGAGATGTGCATGAGAGGCCCTGATTTTGAGAAGCTCATAACTCCGTGTGAGAAACACACAAGGCGTGGTGCCATTCCCATGCTGGGACGAACAGGGAGGACTTCCTGGGAGAGGTGACTATGCACTTAAGTTTGCTTTGACACAGCAACAACATGAGGAATGAATTTTGTGACTGCAAGATTGTTAGTTTTCTGTAGAGGGAACAACCCGCATCTTGCAAATTTGCCTTCGTTATTCAATCATTAGAAAATAATTTCAAATGAGCTTAGTAGTTCTCAGAATTTTGGATTTCAGGAAACAAACTTTTTTAAAAGAAAACAAAAATGAGGATACCAATTTAAGCTTGCCAAAAAGATTTTCCCCCAAAAGAAAAACACGTTAAAAACTACGACAAAAATCAACAAAAACTAACACTTTGCCCCCATCAACAATCAACATTACCTTCTAAAAGCAAGGGTGTTTTGACACCAGACGTTGTGAGGACATCCACCTGCTCTAAGGGACAGGTATTTCACTGGTGTTTTGTCAATTTTTATTTTGAACTAATTTTAGAGTCATATAGAATTTGGAGAAATAGGCTGGGCACAGTGGCTCATGCCTGTAATCCCAGCACTTTGGGAGGCCAAGGGAGGCTGATCCCTTGAGGCCAGGAGTTCGAGACCAGCCTGGTCAAATCGTGAAACCGTTTCTACTAAAAATACAAAAATTAACCTGGCATGGCAGCACACACCTGTAATCCCAGATACTTGGGAGGCTGAGACATGAGAATCACTTGAAGCTGGAGGCTGCAGTGCGCCAAGGTCTTGCCATTGCACTCCAGCCTGGGTGACAGAGGGAGACTGTCTCAAAAAAAAAAAAAAAAAAAAAAAAGTTGCAGAAATAGCAATAGTTCACAGTACCTCTACTTCTATAATTTTAGCAATTTACCTAATTATGGTATAATAATCAAAACTAGAAAATAGACATTGGTACTAAATATTAACTATACTTGTTACTCAGATTTCACCACTAACACAGTGTCTTTTTATTCTAGGGACTAATCCAGGATGCCACATTATATTTAACTGTTGTATCTCCTTGGTGCCTGTAGTACTCTTTTTTTTGAGACAGGGTCTCACTCTGTCACCCAGGCTGGAGCGCAGTGGTACGATCATGGCTTACTGCAGCCTCCACCTCCTAGGCTCAAGCGATCCTACCACATCAGCCTCCTGAGTAGCTGGGACGATAGGCATGCACCACCATGCCTGGCTAATTTTTGTATTTGTTTTGATCAAGGCAGGGTTTCATCATGTTGCACAGGCTGGTCTTGAACTCCTGGGCTCAAGAAATCTGCTTGCCTCGGATTCCCAAAGTGCTGGGATTACAGGCGTGAGCCACTGCACCTGGCTTAAAGCCTTCAATCTTTGATAGTTGCTTACTTATTTCCTTCTTTCTGATCTTAAGACTTTGATTTGTCAGTATTTTCTCATCATTACGCTGAGTGTAAGCATTTTTTGGTAACAACATTATAAAAATGATGTAGTGTCTTTCTTAGTATATTATCTCAATTAGAACATAATGTTGATCTGTCTCATCCCTGGTAATGTTAACCTTGGTCACTTGGTTAACATGATGTCTGCTGAGTTTTTCCAATGTAATGTTATTAATTTTTCCTTTGAAATTCGTAATTATTTGAAGGGAGATGTTTTGAGATTATGCTAGCAGCCCCGTTTTCCTTAAACTTTCACACGCTGACTTTCCCTTGTTGGATCTTGCCTGCAGCAGTGTTTACCATGATGCTTGGCTAGTGGTGACTATGTATTTCCCTTACTCTTTTTACACTTACTAATTGGAATTCTTCTGAAGAAAGAGCTTTCCCTTCTTCCCGTTTCTTTCTTTTCTTTTCTTTTTATTGAGACAAAGTTTCACTCTTGTCCCCCGGGCTGGAGTGTAATGGTGCAATCTTGGCTCCCTGCAACCTCTGCCTCCCGTGTTCAGGCGATTGTCCTGTCTCAGCCTCCCAAGTAGCTGGGATTCCAGGTCCATGCCACCATGCCCAGCTAATTTTTATATTTTTAGTAGAGATGGGGTTTCACCATTTTGACCAGGCTGGTCTCAAACTCCTCATCTCAGGTGATCCTCGCACCTCGGACTCCTAAAGTGCTGGGATTACAGGCGTGAACTACAACGCCTGGCCCCTTCCCCATTTATTTCTGATTCAATTATTTTATATTAGCATAGATTCACTGGTATTTCTTTTTTTTGATTTATTAATACCTCCATTTATTCTGTTGCTGAAACCATTCCAGCTTTCTCTGGTTGGCTTCTATGAAGGACGCTATTTTAATGGGGTGACTTTTTTCTTCTCACTACATTCTTCCTCACTCCCCACTTTTTATGTCCGGTTGCCATAGGCTGGTGAGAACTTGGTTTTGAACAGGTGAAGGTTTGCTGTTAGGGACGTGCTAGCCTAGGGAATGGTACTGAACTCGTGGGAGCATGTTAGTATCAGATGTGTGCCTCGTCTCTCTTGCCTGTAGCAAGAATAAGAGAGGAGACACAGAAAGGTGGTGATGGGCATGTGAAGCAGTCTAAAGAAAAAAACAGGACAGGCATTACAGGCTCAAGCCTGTAATCCCAGCAGTTTGGGAGGCCAATGCAGGTGGATCACCTGATGTCAGGAGTTCAAGACCAGCCTCGCCAACATAGTGAAACCTCATCTCTGTTAAAAATACAAAAACTAACCAGGCGTGGTGGCGGGCATCCGTAGTCCCAGATACTCAGGAGGCTGAGGCAGCAGCATTGCTTGAACTCGGTAAGTGGAGGTTGCAGTGAGCCGAGATGGCACCAGTGCACTTCAGCCTGGGCAATGGAGCAAGACTCTATCCACCCCCACCCTGCAAAAAAGAAAAGAAAAACTCTTGGTGCTTGTAGAAGAGGCATTTATTTCTTTTAGGATTGGATGGCGCTTGGAGGGTTTCCAGGAAACAGCCTCAACCTATAAATAATAGACACAGTTAATGAAGAACTTACTGTGTGTCCAGTAGATAAATACACCACAAGCATTATTTTGTGTAATCATCTCACAATCTTACGAAGGAGATACTGATATTTTGGTTGCAAAGATGAGGGAAGTGAGGTTCCGAAGTTGCTAAATGCATAAAGGAGGTGGTGGTGTCAGAATGGCATCCTGCTCAGATGGTTGCCTGGGACTGTGTCCAGAGGAAGACCTCTGGTTCCTACCCCAGCATTAGGCAATCTTCAAGTCTTCAGTTCCATGGGTAGGGGAGAAGACTTTCCATCTGTTCTCTAATGACAGTGCTACCCACACCCGTATTACACCATAAAATCTTTTTTATCCAGTATTAGGAAAAAAGAAATACCTTTCCATTGGTCACTCTGTGTGTGTGTGTTCGTGTGTGTGTGTGTGTATGTGTTCACCGTGCTACGTGAACTGTGGCTTTAAATGTATTCTTGTCAGTTCTATATATTTTAAAAATGTTGCTTTTAGGCCGGGCGCGGTGGCTCACGCCTGTAATCCCAGCACTTTGGGAGGCCCAGGTGGGCGGATCACGAGGTCAGGAGCTCGAGACCATCCTGGGTAACATGGTGAAACCCCGTCTCTACTGAAAAAAGAAAAAGACAAAAAATTAGCCGGGCGTGGTGGCAGGTGCCTGTAGTCCCAGCTGCTCGGGAGGCTGAGGCAGGAGAATGGCGTGAACCCGGGAGGCAGAGCTTGCAGTGAGCCAAGATAGTGCCACTGCAATCCAGCCTGGGCGACAGAGCGAGACTCCATCTCAAAAAAAAAAAAATAATGTTGCTTTTAGAGTATAAGCGAGTTTGGGGCATTTTTGAGGGCTTTTTTTCTTTCTTTCTTTCTTTTTTTTTTTTGACAGGGTCTTAATATGTCACCCAGGCTGCAGTGCAGTGGCGTGATGAGAGCCCACTCCAGCTCCAAACTCCCAAGCTCCAGTGATCCTCTTTCCTCAGACCCCCCAAGTAGCTGGGACGACAGGTGCACACCACCACTTCCAGCTGATTATTTTAAAAAAATTTTGTAGTGACAGCATCTTGCTGTGTTTCCCAGGCTGTTCTTGAACTCCTGGGCTCAAGTGATCTTTCCACCTTGGCCTCCCAAAGTGCTGGGAATCCGGGTGTGAGCCACTGTCCCGGGCCAGTTTGAACTTGCAATGATTTCATAAGAAATCCACATCTGAGAGTCCCAGAAGGTAAAATATTCCCCTTTCTTCTAAATATACTTGACCACCACCGTTCAGGTTCTTATATTAACCCTCCTATATTTGCCAACCCTTAACCTATTAGAAACAGGAAATGGGACTCTGGAGTAGATCTTAGCAACATCATGAGATCCAGCCCCTCTGGCTTACAGCCGAGACAGTGAGGTCCTGTGGGAGGAGGTTGGAGAGCAGGAACTTGCCCAAGGTCATGTGCAGAGTTCGAGGCAGGGCCTGGATGGGAAGCCCAGGCCGTCTCTCCGCCGTCTTGTTGTGATGCTTCCGGAAGAATGCCTGTCGCTCCTGCTGACATCCGACTGACTAAGTGGGCAAGAGGAATTCTTCAGAACAATTTAATAAATGCTTACATTTTCTCTTGGCCCCGTGCCACATCCCCCACTCAGTCTTGTTTTCAAGGTAGAAGGTTCTTTTGGAGCTAGTGACCTTGCCCTTCCTGGCCGTGGATGTCGCTCTTCATCCGTAACGCTCCTTTCCAGCAACCGTGTTTGCAGCAAAGACTATAATTTTATTTTGGGTTTGGGTATACTGATTACATTTTAGCTTCTGCTATATTTTCTTACCTGTCACAGCCATTAAATTTATTTTAATAATTACTTTACTCTCCTGATAGCCACTAAAGGGGGAATTGGATATTGTCTATCAATTGGTTGGTCTGTGAACTAAGGCTGTATCTAATTACAAGGCATTGTATCGGTTCTGATTTATTAACCATTTACTTGGCTTTGGAGAAGGCAGCATTTTTAGTAGTACTGTTGAGCCTGCATGTAGCTTTTCCAGGAGGGCAGGGTGCCCGGAATATCTGATCTTACAGTTATTACTTTGTGTCATATATAATCTTGTTTTTTCCCTGCAACAAATAAATCTTTGGGACTCCTGAAGAAAAAAAAAAATGGGATAGGAAAAAAAAAAATCTTTGGTTACAGTATAATAAAAATAAACTGTTTGTCGTGACTGCAGCTGACATTTATCAGCCTGTTTGTGGGTGCTCTTTCTCTCTCTCTGTAATGCAGAACATAATTTGTCACTTTGTAAATACATTCCAGTCTAAATCCCTGCCAGCATCTGTTAGTGTTTGAAGGATTAATGTGCTACCCTGTGTATGTCTGCACTTCCAGGGAACAGTGTAGCATCTGATTATGGATCTTGGGAGAGCAGGAGGGAACAAGGTATTTTCTGTGCTTTTTCCTACATGCAGTCGTTTTGGCCTTTTTCTGATTTTTCTTGTCTTTATCCCATTCTGCCTAGGTACCTGGAATTTCATCCTTTGCAAGGATGTTCCTGGTTCCCAACCTTTCTTCTGTCTGTGATAGTCACAGTTGAAGTCATAGTATTTTATGTGTACTATGGGTTGAGCGGTGGATGATTCTTTGGGGCCAGTTAGACTTGGGTTTAAATTCTTTCTCCAGCTAGTTTATGAACTTAAGTTATGTGATTTCCATTTCTTCACTTGCAAAATGAAGATGCTAATACCTACTTCTTGAAGGTGCTGAGGATGAAGGAAGAAATAAATGTTAATGCAAAGTGCCCAGTTGAGTGCCTGCCAAGAGTAACTGGTGGGTCTGTGTCACCTTCTGACATCATCAGTGTGATTGTCTTCAACGCATCCATGGAAGTGAAAGCATTGGAGGAATCTAACGCCATGAGCCAGCTGGTAGTTATGTTTTTGTTTTGTTTTTCTTTTTTTCTTGCTGGATAGTGGGTTCTGTTTCTTGAGAAATATTTACATCCGTCTAAATCAGGTGCTTGCTAGAGTTCTTGGCACACACAGCATCCCGCCAATAAACTGTGGTTCCCAATAAGGCTTGCAACTGAATCTGGGCAACAATGAACATGACTTCAATAATGACAAAAAGATTCAGATTCCTGCTGGAAGGTCCATATGTGCTGTCCCCAGTAGGATTCTGGAATTCCCTGAATCATAGTGTTGCTTGTAATTCTTCAGACATTACGAAGTGGCTCTATAGATTGCCTACCACCTTTTATCTACTGCTGTCGTTTCGATTAGGAAAAGATTGCCAGATGTGGAAAAAATAGCCTCATCAGTAACTTTTCTGTAAGGAATCTCCTTATTTCTTGTTTTTGTTCTTTTGTTTTTTGTGTGTGCTTCCGCGTGCCCCTCGTCTATCGCTCCCCCCACCAAATTTGTGTGTCTTCATTTGCAACTCTCTTTTCTCCGGTAAAGAGGAAAGTCTATAGTGCTCCTTTCATTAGAGAAACATGATTTTCTTATTGTTGTTTCGGTTTGGGTTTCTGAAGTATAAATGCATCTGAATTGGACAGAAATATTATGTCCATATGCCAGGTGGCCAAGATGGGGCTTGTGATTTGAAGCTTCTTTTCCTAGATTCAGGAAAGTATCACTAGTTGATCAGGGAATACATCTTTGGGCCCATTGGAAAATGTCTATTCTTAGCACCCTAAATGCCCAGGTATTAGCATACTTGGGAAATGTCTAGAAACCCCTATTTCAATTTACTGACCATTTTTGGTAAATTCCCAGAGATGCCAAAATGCATTTCAAAAAGCTTTCATGTTCAAGAAGATGTGGAATGATAGAAAACATTTAATGCTGTTATGTATGAAGTGAAATACTGTTAAACTTCTAGATTATTTAATAGAAGACACGTTTTATGAGGTGAAGTGTTTACAGATGCTCCCTCTTACGCGTATCCACACATCCTTAATTGTTCCCGTTGTTTGAGACTGTTAGGCTGTTTTTTATTGTATAGTTCATCAAATAGTGGGTGGTAAACAACAGATACTCCAAGGAATGGCGTGACATTCTCCTTTTTTCTCATGCATTCATTGGAACGTGAACGTAGTATTAATTGTAAGACTGTTAGACTTCAGGGGACTACACTCTTATTCTAAAATAGTGGTCAACTAACTGTGCCCTTCAGGCAGAATTCCTGCCTAGGACCTGGCTTTGTAATTAAAGTGTTAGTGGAACGCAGGAACACCAATGATTTATACATCGTCTATGGTCGGTTTTGCTTTCATGCTATGAAAGCTGAGTATTTGGTAGATACTTGAAACATCTAAAATGCTTACTATCTGGCCCTTTAGAGAAAAGGTTTGCCAATCTCTGTTCTAGAGGATTCGTGGTCATTTGGAAAGAAAAGTATGTTAAGTCAAAATGAGCAGGTGATTGGATTAGTATTTTCTTTCTACACATACAGAAACTTCCTATCATACCTGACTCAGTTGTCAAACTTGCTGAATCCAAAGCCTGGGGGGTGGATGTAGGAGAGAAGTTGAAATTAGCTGGGTTTTTTTGTGTGTGTGTATCACCAAAGTTCCTTTTTTTTTTTTTTTTTTTTTTTTTAAGATGGAGTCTTGCTCTGTTGCCCTGCCTAGAGTGCAGTGGTGTGATCTCGGCTTACAGCAAGCTCTGCCTCCCAGGTTCACGGCATTCTCCTGCCTCAGCCTCTTAAGTAGCTGGTATTACAGGCGCCTGCCACCACGCCCGGCTAATTTTTTTTTTTTTTTTTTTTTTTTGAGACAGAGTCTTGCTCTGTCGCCCAGGCTGGAGTGCAGTGGCGCCATCTCGGCTCACTGCAAGCTCCGCCTCCCGGGTTCACGCCATTCTCCTGTCTCAGCCTCTCCGAGTAGCTGGGACTACAGGCGCCCGCCACCACGCCCCGCTAATTTTTTGTATTTTTAGTAGAGACGGGGTTTTTATATGTTTAATAGAGACAGGGTTTCACCATGTTAGCCAGGTTGGTCTTGATCTCCTGACCTCGTGATTCACCTGCCTCGACCTCCCAAAGTGCTGGAATTACAGGCGTGAGTCACCGCACCCAGCCGAAAAGTTATAATTTTAATGGTCTAAATCAAACTTTTTCAACCTGCAGCCTGTGGGTACATGTGGCCCAGGACAGCTTTGCAGCCCAACACAAATGTATAAACTTGCTTAAAGCATGATGAGATTTTTTTTGCCCTTTTTTTTTTTCAGCTCATCAGCTATTGTTAGGGTTAGTGTATTAATATTTTATGCATAGCCTAAGATAATTCTTTTTCCAGTGTCACCCAGGGAAGCCAAAAGATGGGACACCGCTGGAAATAAAACAGAAAAAAGTTGTAAAAGGGTTTGAGTTGATGAACAGAACAACATTTTTGTAAGTAAAGTACTTATGGATGTGGCCCTTCCGTAATCTCCTGGGCTCAGGGATAATTTCCAGGCTAGGGAGACAGTTGTGGCATGGAGATGGCAGTACTGTTTTGGAATGAGAATTGACTTGTCACAATGGAGGGAGAACTACCATCCCAGTTGGGCCAACCTCTTCTCTTTTTTTCTTTTTTTGAGACGGAGTCTCGCTCTGTCACCAGGCTGGAGTGCAGTGGTGCAATCTCAGCTCACTGCAACCTCTGCCTCCCGGGTTCAAGCTATTCTTCTGTCTCAGCCTCCGGAGTAGCTGGGATTACAGGTGTGTGACACCACACCCCGCTAGTTTTTGTATTTTTAGTGGAGACAGGATTTCATCATGTTGGTCAGGCTGGTCTCAAACTCCTGACCTTAGGTGATCCACCCACCTCACCCTCCCAAAGTGCTGGTATTACAGGTGTGAGCCACTGTGCCTGGCTTCTGCCAGCTTCTAATTATGATTTTTGAGCAGATTTTGCATGCTTTTCAGCCTTTGTTTTGTTTATAAACTAGAAGTAATTATGTCAACTTTGTAAGGGCTCAGTAGGGTAGAATAAGTCCATGTCTGTAATCTACCCTTCTGTGAACAGAGGGTATGTTCTCAAAAGCTTTCAATTAACATGAGTGGAATGGATTTTCTAAATTTATACAGAGGAGAAAGTTGTAGGTCCTATATGAGCGATGACAGGTGATACTTACGTTAACTGGAACATATGGCCCTCAGCCACAATTTCCCCAGTCCCCTTCTGGGGGATGCTTTGTAGACCTGATATCCCAGAAAGAAATGTGGCCTCATAAACTCACTGCTGTCCTTTGGTTTTCCTGATGTACCAAATGTAGTAAGGCCTCTTTTCAATGTGGTGAAAGCTGTGGGCCACCCCATCAGGCTGCAAGTGCTAGAAGCTCTTCCCATAGAGAACATCTATATCCTCAAGCCAAGGAGAAAAAGGAAGCTGCTGTTTATAAATATTGAAGAAGCAGGGAGAGCCCGCCCTGAGGCCAGGCTGTATTAACATGCATGCCATCATGAAGTGGCCTCTAATGGACATTTGTAAGGTAGTGTCCCCTCCCTTCCCCTCCCCACTCTAATGCTGCCTGGGTTGCTCTTTGCAACACATGCAGTCTGCAACTTAGCTGGCTTTTAGCAAAATTACCCATCACGATTCATTTGTCCCATTGGGCCATGGGAGAGGTGACTGCAGAGCCAGATTTGAATGTGGCCCTGTGCCGGTGCCCAAACCAGCAGGCTGCAGGTGTGCACTGACAGGATGGGACATCCCACCACTGCTGTGTGTCTGGATGCGACTGTCAGCTGCTCTCTACTGCTCCTCATAGACTTCCTGTCTGCCTTTCTCTGCATTTCTCAGTCTCCCCATCTCCCCTTCTTCTCATCTCATCCCCTTCCTTCCTCTCTCAACTCTTTCTTCCTCTATCCTTTTTCTTTCCCCCCCTTTTTTTTTAGTATTCTTCTTTAGAGTTTGTTTTCTCGTTGAACTTGTGACATTGTGTACATTAAAGGAAAACCCATTAATGTGGAAAATTAGGAACGTCATAGCTAATGTATGCTGAGGGCTTACTGTGTGCTAGACATTATTCTGAGTTTAAACAGTGATGTCAGATTTCTCCTCTGTCACAGTAAGTTCCAAAAGATAGTGAAGAATATTGCAGTGAAAACACTGAAACTCACATATTTCATACTCAGGGGAATCTTTTAAGTGTGAAGCAAGAGAAAAAAATGTGGAAAAAAAAGACTCAGGAAATGCTTTCCATTTAGCTTTCTTGACTAAGTTACTGGAAGACTTATTCCAGATTATAAAGAAAAGAACCAAAGTAAAGAGTTTAAGAATGAAGGGGTATGCAGCAACTGGTAGGGTCAGGTCTCCTCAGGCACAACATGAAACCAAGGAGGGGCAGCTCACCCGGCCTGCGCAGGCCACACAAATGCACCTGCCACAATATTGAGGGGTTGGACTGATTTCTCATTAATGTCTGGGCAAAACTTTGTCAAAGAGGCAAACATTTTCATTACATACTGTTGACCATCCTAATGGGGGACCAATTTCTCCAGAAAGGCCTCTCTCAGAGGGAGGATTAATAAACACCATCAGAAATCCAATTAAACCCAATTGTTAAAATCCAACACATACATTGCTTGTGGATACAGATGTGTATAGTAATATGTGTGGTGATGGCCTAACATATAGGAATGATAGAGGCAGCACAGTGCCATAATGGAAACCATAAGGTTGGGCACAGTGGCTCATGCCTGTAATCCCAGCACTGTGGGAGGCCAAGGTGGGAGCATCACATGAGGCCAAGAGTTTGAGACCAGCCTGGCTAACGTGATGAAACCCCGTCTCTACTAAAAATAGAAAAATAGCCAGGTGTCCTGGTGCATGTCTGTAACCCCAGCTACTTGAGAGGCTGAAGCATGAGAATCACTTCAACTTGGGAGCTGGAGGTTGCAGCCAGCCAAGATCACACCACTGCTCTCTATCCTGGGAGACAGAGCAAGACTCTGTCTCCAAAGAAAACAACAACAACAACAACAAAAAGCCTGGATCTAGGTGCCACACAATCTGGGTGCGTATCTTTGCTCCAAAAGCAAAGATTGTAAACTGTATTTACAATCTTGGGCAAGTTACCTAATCTGTGCTTCAGTTCCCTCCTTAGCAAGGTGGGATGATATTACCACCTACCTGAGAGAGTTGTTAAATGGGTGAATTCATAAATTCATATATAAATGTTCTTAGAACAGAGCTCAGTACATAGTACTATATAAGAATTGGCCATCATTAATATTATTCATTGGTTAAATATCAAATTCAAAATACCATTTACACTGGGAAAGAGAAAAAGGAGAGAAATACATGAGAGAGGTATGCTGGGGGTATCTACGTTTTCTTTTTGATTTTTTTTGTCACTTTAAGTGTTTCTATTCTATCCTGTTCTTAAAGTATACCTGTAATTGTTAGGATATAATTATGGATTCTGTCTTATTTGTTTTTTAATCTTCTTATTGTGTCTATCTTTTGTCTTTCTCCATATTCTGGGAGAAACATCTAAGTTTCCATTCCTTACAACTGATTATTTTTCTTGGGATTAATTCTGGTCTTCACCATCTGCCAATGTGAGTTTTAGTTCCTCTGTAAACTTTTAAACTTTAAATTTTTTTCTTTTTTTTGGGGGGGGGGGCAGTCCATTCTTAACCCCCTTCCAGTTTTTCTCAGCCTATTCTTTTTTGTTTGTTTTTGTTATCTATTTCTGTTTCATTGAGATGCATACAAAGTGGAAGATGGCCAACATTTCTAAAAATTTTGTTTCCTGACATAGAGAATGTTCAGAGGTCAGGTTGCTCTGAGACTTTGTTGTGATTTTTTTTTTTACTTGTTTGTCCTTTCTTTTATTATTTGTTACTGTTACCCTCACTTTTTTCTTTGCTGTTCTTCATCCTTTAATTAGCATTCAAATTAATCATTATTAGAGTATGTAACATGATCTTTGATATACCTAGGTAATGTTACTTAAGTATATGAGTTAAGTTGATATGCACAGTTCCTCAGCATCAATGTCATTGTTTTGCAAATTTTAATTGAAGGTGACATCACTGTACTAAAATTTTCTTGTGCATCCACTTCCTAGCTGTGACTCTGTATGGATGGATACAAATTTTTCGTTTTAAGATGAAAACCGTTTATTTTCAATGTCTAGTTTAACTGCATCACAGTAAAAAAGTGTAATTTTTGTGATGGCAGGAATTTGAAGTATGTTGAAACTGCCTTTGTGATCTGGCTCATGGTTAACTTCAAGAATGTGTGAAAAGAATCCATATTTTTATGTGTAGTGTTCTATAGCACTTTTACTTGATCTATACTCTTAATGGTCTGTTGACCATTTTATCTAAATATTCCATTTTGTCTACTTTTACTTATTTCTATTATAAATGGTTTATGTCTTCCACTAAGATCGTTAAATTCATCTTTTTGTTTATGGCTGTGTTATTTGGCACATGCAAGTCCATGATTGTTATACTTGCTTAATTATTTCTCTCTTTATGCATTATCCATTTTTATCTTTAGTGTTTTTTATTTTTATTTTGCCTAAAATTTTATTTTTAATATTTGCTATACTAGCTATTCTGCTTTCAAAATGTTCCTGATATTTTTCTTTCTTTATCTTTATCATTTATCTTTACCTTTAACCTTTTTATATTTATCTGTTTTAATCATGTGTGTTAGGTAGGCAAGGATAGCTGCTAGGACAAATATTTTCCAATGTTTTAATAGCTTAACACAATGGTAATTTATTTCCAGCTTATGTAACAGTGCTTATTGGGCTCTCAATTGAGGCTGGAAGTAGACATGTGAGTGTTTTATGGACTAGGCCTTGAAGAGGTGTACCTCCCTTAGATTTATATTCCACTGGTCAACTCTAAGTCTCAAGGCTATGCCTAATTGTGAAGGAGACTGGGCAATGAATCTAGTTGAGTGCCCTGGAAAGTAAAGGACACGGATTTTGTGAAAAGCTGGTGGTCTCCATTACAGTTCTCACATCTGGACAACAAATAACCTTTTGCTCTCTTATTCCCACACAGAGAACATACTCACTTTTCTTCCAAAGGCAGAGTCTCAAAACCCCGTTTAATTCTTGAATTCTCTGCAAATTCTAGGGTCTCCTTCATGCTTAGATATGGTTCCTTATGGTCCTGTGGCTTTCAAAAAGGCAGCCTTCTACACCCCTGCCGCCCTATACAATAGAAGGTGGAGTAGAGACAGAATATCAGCAGCAAAATCTCCATTTTCAAAAGAAAAGAATGAGAAACATGTTGTTCCACGACAATCAGTGATAGAATCACGCTGGGGAGGTAAAGAACCTTGTAGTAAGAGAGCATTCTTAATCCAGGTCTTAAATCTGCTCTCTGGAGGGAAGTGCCCTGTCCATTAATCCTCCATGGTCCCATCTGAACTGGATCTAGAGAAGGGTTACTCTCCTTAGGGGAATTAGCAGCTATCAGGGTACTTCCTACTGGTGCATGGTTGAGGCTCAGTTTTTTTGTTTTTAGCAATTACAGGCTTTTAAGTTCACATTACTCTTTATTTAATTTCTTAATAATCTTATAGGATTCAGATGTATTTGTTTCCAGTTAATTCATGAGTAGTAGCCACAACAGTCTTTCCTGGACTTGAATCTCAAGTTGCTTTATTTTCCTAATTTGTTATCATCATGCCTATCTTCAACTCAGTAGCAGCTACTATGAGGCTATCTGGAATAATGAGCTTGGTTTGAAAAGTAGCATCATTAATCTGATGTATGCTACTGGGCAGAATTATTTGAATTCATAATGGGCTATTGTCTCTCAAAGACTTTTGCAGGCTTATTTTAAGGTTTTTGGACTCCAGAATCAATTGACTTTTTCAACTCTGTAATGTCCTAACTTTCATTTCTGCTTGCAAACTGGACAATGCTTTTTTCAGGAGCACATATCTTTCTTGTGATATCTTGGTAAAAGCAGTGTGGAGCAGCCAGCACAGACTGACATTTTAGCTCTTCCCTAGAGCTTCAGACTCCATAGGTACTAGATCTACATTTTGAGTTAAGGCAGAGCACAATTTTACCAAAAGTCTTTCAGTGTAAAGACACAGATCCACATGGGTGTCTCTGATCGACAGTTGGCCTTTGTCCGTTTGATGAGTAGAATATCCAAGCTCATTTCATTTGGTGGCTCTATTGTCCTCTAGGAACTTATTATAACTTAACATTTATCCTGTGGAAGGTTGAAGTATGGGGAACCCAATTCATGTGAGAAATAGTCCAGGAGTTACATTCTCTTCTGCTCAGTGACCATTAGTGGAAATGTAAATACCTTATCTCAGTGCAGTGTAGGTCAGGAAATGTGGCTTTCTGTCTAGTCAATCTCTTTTTCCTATACTGTGGAAAGAGAAGAACTATTCTGAGGGACAGCTAGTTCTCTCTGTCTGCAGTGTATCTTTTTTATACAGCATAGAACTATTTTTTTTTAAATTGTAGTCTGCTGGTTTCTGCCTTTTAATGTGTGAATTTAAGTTCATGTTTCTTATGATTACTGACAAATTTGAAATAATTTTTGTATTTCATTGGTTTTTCTTCACTACCAAGTTCTTCTTATTTTTAAATTTTTCTGAGAATATATATGTATATTTTTTTGAGACAGAGTCTCACTCTCACCCAGGCTGGAATGCAGTGGCTTGATCTCGGCTCACTGCAAACTCTGTCTCCTGAGTTCAAGTGATCCTCCCACCTCAGCCTCCCAAGTAGCTGGCATTAAAGGCGTGTGCCACCAGACCCGGCCAATTTTTGTACTTTTAGTAGAGATGGAGTTTCACCATGTTGGCCAGGCTGGTCTCGAACTCCTGACCTCAAGTGATCTGCCCGCCTTGTCCTCCCACAGTGTGGGGCTTATAGGCATGAGCCATTGTGCCTGGCCACCAGGCATATTTTTGAATTGATCAAATTTCTTTTTATCTGAGTTACTCCATACATCATTTTTTCTCCCTGTTGCTCATTTGGAAGCTAATGATTCTTTCCTCCCTTTCTTCCTTTCTGTCTTTCTTTGTTTTCCTGTTTCCCTGTTAGTCTTGAAAGTCTTACATACATGTTTAAATTTTTTCTTAGAGTGTCAAGTTATTTAACGTCTATCATTCTCATCAACAAAGCCAGACCGTGCATGATTTAATGGCTCAGTGAAATCCTTCCATAAAACAAACTTCACTTGTTAGTGTTGTTTTAGTTGCTTCTTCAATTCATTTTCAGTATAATTTATTTGGTCCTGTAGCTACTCCAAATGACGCACAAAATTTGACTATACTGATGACTCTTTTTGTGTTTATGGTGTTTTGAGTCCTCAACTTTTTCTGTCTTGATTTTTTTTTTTTTGTAAGACAGAATCTCTCTCTGTGGCCAGGCTGGAGTGCAGTGGCGCGATCTTGGCTCACTGCAAGCTCCACCTCCTGGGTTCACGCCATTCTCCTGCCTCAGCCTCCCGAGTAGCTGGGACTACAGGCGCCCGCCACCACGCCCAGCTAATTTTTTTTGTATTTTTAGTAGAGATGGGGTTTCACCGTGTTAGCCAGGATGGTCTTGCTCTCCTGACCTCATCCGTCTGCCTCGGCCTCCCAAAGTGCTGAGATTACAGGCATGAGTCACCGCGCTGGCCTTTTTTCGCATTTTTAGTAGAGACAGGTTTTCACCAGGTTGGCCAGCCTGGTCTCAAACTGTTGACCTCAGGTGATCTGCCTACCTCGGCCTCCCAAAGTGCTGGGATAACAGGCGTGAGCCACAGCGCCTGGCTACATTTTCTGTCTTTACTGGTATTACGATGGGAACCCATAAACCACTGCGAGGCAGATACCATTTTAAGCAGGAAACCTTATTTTTTTCTGAAGCACATTTAAAAATATTTTCCAGTTTATCTATTCAACATCCTGCTTTGCTCCTGGAGATCCTCTGAAAGATTTATCTCTTTAGATTTATCTGTAAAGTAAAAATAACTGTCGTGGTCATTTCTCAAGCATGATGATACTGTTACATGTTTACTGCATGTTCTGCATACCAAGCACATACCCGTCACATGCAGTGTGGCCAACTTCCGAGAGGCCAGCGTTCAGCCAAACAGCCTGAAGCACCAGGAGAAATGCCTGGGTTTCCAAATGCCTTATGGAAAATTGTTGCTGACACTATGAGTAGCCTACTTGCTTTTCTCCTTACGGCTTTTCCCCATATTTGATGGGATGTTAAATAGTCATTAACTCATTTTCTAAATTAAAGCCTGTCCTGAAAACGTGCTCAGTGCTATTGACTGTGCATCAGGTATTAGACACAGATATGGAACTGTACATTTTAATTTATGATAAATGTCAGCGTGAATTATTGGTTATTTTGGTTTTCTTTCTAGTCTCCCGTAGGGTTCTTGGGAATGGAAATTGCGATAACCTTTTCGGAGGACCCTCAGTAAAAAGCTATCAAAATTTAAAATGTGGTTGTCTCTTGACCTAGTGAGTCTTCTTCGAAGAATTCATCTTAAAGACAAAAATTATATTTTCCTGAGTATTTGTATTGCAGCATTGCTTTCACTGGTAAAACACACAAAAAACAAACTGGAAACAACGTCAAATAATACAACAGAAACCATGAGTAACATTTATAGGATTTTTTTTTTTTAAGCAGAGTCTTGCTTTGTTGCCCAGACTCAAGTGCAGTGGCGCAATGTTGGCTCACTGCAACCTCCACCTCCCGGGTTCAAGCGATCCTTCTGCCTCAGCCTTCCAATTAGCTGGGACTACCAGCGTGTGTCACCACGCCTGGCTAATTTTTTTATTTTTGTAGGGATGGGATTTCACCATCATGGCCAGGCTGGTGTCGAACTCCTGACCTCAAGTGATCCACCTGCCTCAGCCTCCCAAAGTGCTGGGATTACAGGCATGAGCTACCACACCTGGCCGCTTTTCGTAGGTATTACCCAGCAATTCTCATAGTAACTTCAAGGAAGAGATTGTTCTGTAATTTCTGTTTTTACTCATAAGGAAGCTCAGGCGTAAGGAATATAAGTAAAAAGTTCACAAAGCTAATGAAGTATGTGGCCGTGGTTTTTAATGAATGATTGAACATTCTTTAGTGGGCCACACATACAGGTGACAAAGAATGGGCGTAGAGCTCTGTTTAGATAGATTCAATTATGTATTACTGAGGAAAACTAGATTGTGAAGCAGCCACGTGAACTACTACAATACTATGTTTTTAGGAAAAGTTGCACGATGTTTTTACATGGGTAGAAAATATACTGTGGAAGGATTTGAACCAGGTTGTTCCTGTACTTATCTTGGGGCAGTAGGACTTGGGGCACGTTTTCACTTTATACGTTATCCACTTCTGTATTATTTCTAATATAATAAACCAGTTTTATTTTTTGCAACGAACAGTAAGTATAAATAGCTGATGACCACTTGGGGTCAACCAAAGTGCCTATGACCAACCACACGCAGGCAACCTCGGGACTACTGAGGCCAGAGAATCCTTTGTTATGGGGGTTGTCCTGTGCACTGCAAGATATTGAGTAGTATCCCTGGCCTCTGCCCCATCAATGCCAGTTGACTTTCCAAGAAGTTGGAACCAGCAGAAATGTCTCCAGACATTAGCAGATGTCTGCTAGCAGTTAGAATGGCCCCTGGTTGAGAACCAGAGCAGGCTGTGTTCACACTGGGCTATCAGGGTATAGTTCTCTCCCTCCCAACAGCTAGAACCGAGACCATCTCCCTCCATTTGAGGATCATTCAGACTTCACAAGTCCGCCGTGTGGAATGTAAAATCCTTTCAACCAGAACAGACAAATCTTGTTTTTGTCTTTTTATTCAATTTAACCACTCTTGACTTGCAACTTGCGGCAATCACAGGTCCCAGATCTCTGTGTTTGGAGCTACACATCTTTCTGAATCGAGGAGGTGGGGCACTGATTTTTCTTTTATCACTGACGTCCCCAAAGTGAGAAGTTCCAGTGCTTAACAAGTTTCATTAAGAACACAGTTATTAAATATTCAGAATATACAGACTGTTGCTGTTACGTAATTATACAGTAAATTAGCTGATGTCCAGTACGTTGCCTTTTAAGCACATCTTTGATGTTTGAAGTACTTACATAAGATATAGGGCATGTTTATTAAGAGTCTTCAACTGTGTATAAAACTGGAGCAGTCAAAAGTAATGGTGTCTCCTGAAGGATTCTTTATCATATGAATTTACTTTTAGTCATCTATTATTTATTTCAGCTATTTTATATGCCATTATAATAAATATTATGACAGAGAAAGCTTTTACGCTTCAACTTACTGTACTCCTCTTTACTTGCCTGCAATCCTTCAGGAAAATGTAACTACGCTTTACCTATAGTTAACGTAAATCATCCCTTACATTAGAATGAAAAATTCACTATGAAAAAAAGCTCTTTCTTCAATAGCAAGGCATAAATGCACAATCATGTTGACTGCCAACCTCCTGTGTCATTCACTGTCCTTCCTTAAACTGTTTTTAAGCTGCAAAGTGAATATATTGCATAGAGGGAAATGGGAAGGTTTTGGATTATTTTCACTCTCTTGTTAGTTTCTGGCAAGATAAGCGTTTTTTATCCAGATTGCAAAATATTGCCAATTACTGTCTAAGCATTTTTAATAGTTTTGCTTTCCATGGCACGTAACTCATATACCAAATTAAATAAGCCGTTATCTGGTGCATTTTCTCCTTGAATAGACTCAGAATTACCTAAAGATATTGACAAGGTTATTTTATAAATTGAGTTCCAGCAACACAAGGCAAAAATTTTGGCGTGTATATGATGAAGGAAGAGTTGTCATCATTTTCTTATTAGGGATGTTTGTGTATTTTGGCATGGGGAGGTAGGAAGGGGACCTGGTGGAGTGCCCGGGGGTGAAGGTTGATGCTGGATGGTTGATTTGAAGGTTAGGAATGGCAAACTCAGCCTGTGTTCTTCAAGAATCCCCCCAGGGTCCCCTCTGGCCCCGCCCAAAACAAAAAGAGAAGGAAATCCAGGGCTTTGCCAGGGATCATTTTTGGTGTGGTTCTGTATTTTAAAATGTGGAATCATCTCCAAGAGTGTTTGTTTATTAAAAGCAAAGTGATAAAATGTGTCAAGCCAGTGAAGAGACTCTCAAACTCCTCTTTCCTGCGAATCCTATCAGAAAGAACATTTATGCGGGCATACTTTTCATCTTTAGGCTTGGCAAAGATGGGTCAAACTCCCCATCAGACTGGCACATGATGATGATTTGGATTTGACTAAGAGATACAAGAATCAGTAGTCAATGAAAGCAACTGTGTCCCCATGCATTTTGCAGTGAAGATGTGGTCACCCATCGCCACTGTTAGCATCGCTTAAATAATACTAGAGGAATTAGTGTTATGAAGTCCCACATACAATATTGATGAATTATTAAACCAGTTGACTTAGATCTCTATTGTAGTTCAGTGAATAATGTCATGTCAATACTATGCTCAATGCTAGTGTCTCTTGCTGTTGTAAATGTGACAGCTCCTATTTACGGTTTTAGAACATGAAATCAGGACTGAGAGTATGTAAAGCGGAAGGGTGAGAGACATCAGCATAATGCAATTAAGGCCCATTGGATTAGAATTTGCAGGATGCCGTTAGCAATAAGCTCTGAGTGTAGATTATTGCCGTGCTTACGTTTTCTCCTTCAGCAGTAACACTGCTCTTGTGAATTCTAAGTGGGTAAAATAAATATGATATAAAACAGACACAAATAAGAATATATAGATGATGTTAATTTCTTCAGAGCTTCCCGGTGTTACATCTTGAAGAATATGATGACAGGGGAACAGCCCAGTGTGGCAGTCTTGTGACGACATGAGCATTGGAACCAGCCACATCTCAGAGTGAAATGCGTATCTGTGTCCTACTAGCTTTGCCACTTTAACGTCACTCAGCCTCTGTTTTCTCATTTGTAAAATGGGGAAAATTATAGATGCTTCAAAAGATACTTGCTATCACTATTAAATGAAAACAAGCATGTCATCGGTGCTTATTTATTTTTGTTGCTTTTATGATCAATAAATACATGCAAATCAGAGCTTTTTAAATGAGATTCTGGAAATAAGTTTTTCCGTTTGTGTAAGGGAGGGGTAGATACATTGCCATCCAATCAGCATCGATGGGTACCTTGAAGTGAGATCACAAAATATATAATTCCCTGTAAACAGCAACCCTTGTCTCTACAGTTGCATATGACAAGTCCTCCAGCTAAAAGAGAATTTCTTCCAGATATAATGGAGGCCACGCTCAGCACAGCCATCTAGTGTACCTGGGCTTCTTCCACCTCCAGCCACTGTACCGATGTATTCCTTTATTTGACCCACATAGTGATGCTTTCAGCACCGCATAACAACTGCTGCTTTGTGCTGCTAGATGTGCCAAAAGTGTGTGCCAGGGATTCTTTTGTTGGAGGTAAGTGGAGAATGCAAGGACCACACGCACAAGATGGGAGTATTTCGAAGCATGCTCCCTAAAACCCAACAGCTTGTGCCACAGACCAACTACTTCGGTTCACTATAGCGAGAAATGGGATAGGAGAGTGAACTCATTGATTCCCTCCCAGCTAATTCCTAGGCAATTTACAATTAACTTTGATTGTAAAGTAATCTTTTGTGGTTTTGAAAACCAGGTTTGATCATTGGTATCATTCCCATCTGGTGTTCTAAAGGCCTATTGCCTTGAGATGTTTTTTCTCCTCCCATTGTTGGTAAGCTGAATGTAGGTACAAGACATTGCCTTCGAAGTGTTGGAACGATGGAGAGGAAAAAAAAGAAAATGGAGATTGAATCTGTGGAAAACGCATTTACCTTTAGAGGCAGTGTTAATGAATACATGAATTTAGTCCTGTAAATGTTGTCTACCTTATTTGGGACTTGGTGTATTGAAGATGTCCATTAACTGTGCTACCAATGAGTGCCCCCATATCCGAGGGAAACGGGAGAAGTGTACTTGGGCTACCAGGTTACCAAGATCAGGACAGCATGAGGCAGTTACAGATACGATGGTTTCTCCTGGTCTTTTGTCTCAGCTGCCATGAGGGCTTCTGAGGGGCAGGGAGGGTTGGGGGATGAGAGGACAGGTACATTGTGTGGACTTAATGGAATATGGAATAGTGATTGAAATCTTGCAGCTCTGCATGAACTTTTGAACCTCAGCTTCTCCATCTGTGAAATAGGTGGATGATAATGACCGCACCCTGCAAAGTTGCTGTAGGGATAAATAACTGCTGTGGGGCAAGGACTGAAATGGTCATTATTTTGAGATGGCTTTTATCATTGGCCAGTGATGACCCATTCAGCCCTATCCATGAAGAGTGAAGCATTGCACTCCGAATGGGTGATAACACATTCAGCGGTGACCACCACATCTTATGCATTGTGATGATCACGATGATAAAACAGTACACAGTCACAACATAAGGATCTAGAGTTATGAACTACTGATCAGGTATCCTGTTCTGCTCCGACTGCTTTAGATACATTGCCTCACTTCCCAATAGGGCAGGTGCTGTTATTACTCCCACTTCACAGAGGAGCAAACTAAATACACAAGAAGCAGTAATTTGCTCAGCCCCAAACCACCCCCTGTAAAAAGAAAACCAGGGAGACCCACGGTTATTAAAATGCATCATTATTGGAAAACAATGGGCATCACATTTTAGCAGTGGCCTTCAAAATAATGATAATAGCATATTTCGAGAGCCTATTGTGTGGCTCATACTTTATATTCACTCTATCTAATCTTCACTCTAGCCATAGAAGGCAATACTATTATGCTTACTCATAACTAAGGCAATTGAAGCCCAGAACCTTCCAGTAGCTTCCCTGAAGTCAAGTTGCCAGTGCATTGGACATGCTGGGCTGTAGCTCCAGGGCAGCCTGGCTCTAGTGTCTTTGCTGCAATGACAATATCTCCCCATTTCTCTGTTTAAATACCACACACTCCCCATGTGGTTTCTTTGGTTTCAGGCAGTATCGCATCAGAGTCACACATGGCGAATTTATAGTCATAAAATGATACTGGAGATCACTGTCGCATAACAAGAAGAAACCCCTTAGATTCCACACTTACAGACTCTTGAGTCACACAGGTTTTAAAATATATAAAGAATAGATGAAAAAGACTTAGTGTGTTAAGGGGTCAGTGAACTGTGCTAACGATGAGTACCCCTGTATCCGAGGGAAATGGGAGACATGCACCTGGGTTGTTTGATTATGTCTTTCTGGCTGAGCCCTGGGTGTTGGGAGCAGGTGGGCTTCTGAGCTACCTAGAAGTTGCCTGATGCTTCACATGTGGGATGCCACCTGTGTGGCTCTGTTTTAAAATGATGGGTAGTAAAGTCTGTATACATAATTTAAAATACATTAACATTTCTGTTTTGCCTGAGATAAGCTTGTACTGGTGTGATCAGAAGGAAGAAAGAGGATTTGGGGTAGGAAAATTTTGAGAGCCATTTTACAGCACTTCAAGATGCAGTGATCTCAGAATGAACCTCTTTTGGTTAAACAAGCATGGGAGGATGGATGATTGGATGGATGGATGAATAGATAGGTAGGTGAGAAGATAAATGGATAGACATATAAGTAGGAAGGAAGGAGGGATATATGGAAGGCTAGCAGTTTATTTTACGGTAGTGGGATCTTTTTCTTTTCCGTTTTTACTCGCAGTAAGTGATCGCAGTGGCGCGATCACGTCTCATGGCAGCCTCGACCTCCCAGGTTCAAGTGATCTTCCTGCCACAGCCTTCTGAGTAGCAGGTGCACACCGCTATGCCCAGCCAGTTATAGTTTAGATGTTTTTTTATATGGCCCATATTCATATGTCTTTGTGACATTTTTTATAATGGATGTGAGTGTGAAGTAGGAGTGGGCCTGAAACAAGCCCAGAGAGGTAGACAGGGACCAGGTCATGGACTGAGTTAGTTGTTGTTGTTCCTCACAGTCTATTTTTATTTCTCCTCTTTCTGGACACATAGCATTTTGCACCTTCTAGAAGCTAGGCACAGCCAGGTGACTTTGTCAAGCAAATGTGAGCAGAAGCAACACCAGTCACTGTTAAGTGGAAGCCTTTCAGATGCCACGTGCAACTCACCACGTTGCCTTCCACATGCCTTGGAGGCTGGCGATGTTACAGACAACAGAGGCTCCATCCACCTGGGCCCTGACTGGCCACGGTGAGCTGGGCCCACTGACCTACAATGAGTGTGAAGTGTGAGCAAGTCATAATTCCGGGTTGTTCTAAGTAATGGAGATTTGCGGGTTGTTCCCTACTGAAGCACATCCTGATTGATGCAGAGGTTCTTGTGAGCCATGCTAAGGAATTCAGACCACGTCTTACTGGCCACTCTGATGTACTAAAGGATTGCTTTTGCCAATGCAGAGAGTAGGCTCTGACTGAACGAGGCGTGAACTTTTCATGTTCTAGATGGCATATGCTAATTCTAACGCTTCTTAATGAAAGTCATGGTTTGCTTGGTGGTGATGGAACAGTTCTATGTCTTGAATGTGGTGATGGTTATATGAATACATACACGTGATAAAATACCTTAGAATTATGCACAGAGGTACAGCAAAGAAAACAAACGCATCTCAAGTTGCGTTAGTTCGTTCTCACACTGCTATATAAACATACCTGAGGCTGTGTAATGTATAAAGAAAGCAGGTTTAATTGGCTCATTGTTCTGTGTTCATGTTCTGCTTCTAGATAGGCCTCAGGAAACTTCCAATCATGGCAGAAGGTGAAGAGGACGCAGGCACATCTTAGCGGGAGCAGGAGGACGAGTAGGGGAGGTGATACACTCTTTTAAACAAGCAGATCTTAGGGAAACTGGATCACAAGACAGCACTAGGGGTATGGCCCTAAACCGTTTTTAACCAGCCCCATGATCCAATCACCTCCTACCAGGCCCCACCTCCAGTATTGGGGATTACAATTTAATATGAGATTTGGGTAGGGACACAGAGCCAAACCACATTAGGTGACATCCGAGTAATGACTATGGTCTAGTAAATTGTGTTGTGCTGATGTTGATTTTCAGGTTTTGCCAGTGTATTGTATGTATGTAAGATGTATATATGGGGGAAGCTGGATGATGGGTATAGGGTGTTCTCTGTACTAGTTTGGCCATGTTTTGTGAATCTATAATTAGTTTCAAACAAAAGTTAACAACAAAAACATCATGAGTTAAACCAAGAAAGTGAATTATGGTCAGTTGCAGATTCACTGCCAGACCTCGGAGGAAATCTCACCTTGGCAGATCTTGTCCTTGTCTAACAATCAGCAGTTCACCTCTCAAAAAGTGGTTCCGTTTGCAATCTGTCAGCCACTACCTTCTTATTTAGAGCGTGTCCCACTACAAAGATTTCTATGAAGCCACTAAGTTTGTTAGACAATCGGAAGTGCAAGCCCCCAACACACACATAAACACATATGCACACCCTAATTTAAACGCTGCATTTTCCATCCCTTGGACTTAGTGTATTGCCTCCAGTTTGTCTCCATTTCTCAGGATTGGTAGCAGAAATGGGAAACCTGATACGTAGGGCAAGAGAATTACCTAAATAACAGTGTGTGGACTTGAATCACTATGCCCAGGAGCCTAGTAACCCACAGCTTGTGGATTAGTGTGTTGAACTACTTGATGGCTTGTGACCCCTTTTTCCCTTAGAGATATATGTTCTGATTTTCTTCTTATTGGTAGTGGCAGCTCTGTGCTTTATTTTGAAGGGAAGCAGGAGAACAAAAAGAAAACTTAGCAGTTGTGAGTTACTTATAGAGAAGACTGTATGGGCTAGTTGGCTGTGCTGTCATTTTTGTTGAAATACTGCTTTGGGGTCACATATGGGAATGTTCTTCCTGTTTTAGGGGGGAAATACAGACATGCGTTTTTATAATATGTAGCCTGCATATCCCTTGGGGTTTCCACTGGGGGTTTGGCTGAGCAGAACAATTTCTTTACCACCCCCTCCAGAACATAATGAATGGCTGCCTTTCCTCCAGTGATACATTCACATTTCTGTAAGATTCTGCACGTGGCAGTGAGTGTCATGCTCCAAGTAAAAGGAGGCAGGGACCAGAGGACTTAGGATGAGGATGAAAGGTCACTTTTTTTGCTGACTCTGAATGTCGAGTAGTTGTGTTTATGAGGCATGAGCATCTCTGTGGGATATTGACACATTTTACACGTTGAAAAGATTGTTAGTCATCAGGTAAATATCAGTTACTCAGACAGCTTGTTGGGATTCTCTGCTCCTCATCTGGAGGTCCACGTCTTTCATAGGATGTGACTTCACTCAAGTGCCTTCAATCTTCTTGGTGGCAGTTTCCCTCTTTATAGGAGGGATGTGGCCTCACCTTACAGGAGACCCTCCAGCTCCATTACTCCCTGAATGTAGGAAACTAACAACCCACATGTTGGCATTTTCCCCTTTTCCTAGATCAGGTTCATGTTTCTCCTCCTCGTTCCAAAATCTGCACATTTGGGCATCTGCCACTGTTACCTAAGACCAGGAATTTAAATCTGTGTTGGCCAGTTTTGCCTCCACCACTGATGTGCTGTTGGGGTTTGGGGATATAATTTCATCACTTTCTACCACCTTTCCTTAAAACTAGGCTTTGTGCCAGGTACGGTGGCTCAAGCCTGTAATCCTAGCACTTTTGGAGGCCGGGGTGGGTGGATCACGAGGTGAAGAGATTGAGACCATCCTGGCCAACATGGTGAAACCCCATCTGTACCAAAAATAAGCTGGGTGTGGTGGCACGCACCTGTAGTCGCAGCTATTCGGGAGGCTGAGGCAGGAGAATCGCTTGAACCCAGGAGGTGGAGGTTGCAGTCAGCCAAGATCATGCTACTGCACTCCAGCTTGGGCGACAGAGTGAGACTCCATCTAAAAACACATACACGCAAACAAAAAAAACACAGGGCTTTTTTGGCAGGCATGACTTGGTTTCTTTAAGATCCTTCCCTCAGTAATGTGGTCTGATATGGCCTTCAGTAAGGATCTTTGGACATCATTGCCATCCGTCTATCCACTGTGCTGGACTGTAACTCACACAGACTACCGTTAATTGCTGAGTGGCATCAGGACAAGACTTTGGCACAAGAGACATCTTCTCTGCTTGTTAAATTAATTAGATACCTTCTCTTCCAGACAGGATGTTAGGAAATTATGAACATGTATCCTTACAAACCTATGAGTAGATGACTAATATTCATCTTTTACAGATGAGGAAACTGAGGCTCAACACTGTTAAATGGCCCAAAATGACTGTGTTTTCTAGCTGTCACTGCCTGATGTTTACTGCTCAAAGCTTAGGACTTGGGTTAGAGCCCAGGAGTTGGAGGCCAAGATAAACTGGCCGCAAATACACTGAACGTCCCAGCCCAGCTCCTGTCCATCCCTGAACAGGACACTTAGGGTAGAGGATGTTCTTAGCAGTGCTATTTGCATCCCCCTTCATAGCCTTACAGGTATCATGTTATCCTCCTTAATCTTACTTAAGCATCATAGTCTAGACTAGAATTCCCAAGTCAACAGTTTGTTTTACGGGACTCTTCTTACTTCAATAGGCAGGTGGCCCTGTGTTCTTGGCTTTTTGTCCTTTCAAGGAACTAGGTCTAAGAAGTGATAGTATTTAATCTCGCACTCCGAAGCACACCCAGATTTAAAAGTTTGGAGTGGCCCATACACACAAGGCCAGTGGGAGAGGCAACCCGGAGATCTGTCCTTGCAGAATGATGGCATGAAGAACATGGCCAATGGAACATCATTGTTTCAAATCTTGACCTCTCCAGTTCTCCTGGTTTCTTGCCAGGAGGGAACTTGGGCTTCTTTATCAGACTGACTGGGGGTCAGTTCTTGTGCTAAACTTGTTATCTCTGTGATCTCTTGTAAGATGCTGCATCGTCAAATGGAGAAAATGCTGTGTTTGAGTTGTTAGGAGCCTTAAGTGAGATGGTATGCAAATGTCCAGCCCGTGGCAGGCCCTGAATACATAGTAGCCATTATTACCGTTATTATTCCTATCACCAGTGTGTACTCCAGCTGTTTATCGATAGAGTTTTCTGGGTTTACTAAGCCAGGGTGTTGTCTTTGGGATCTAGGTCCGTCAGAATCCATTGGTATAAATGAGTCTTTCTGCTTCTGTACTTTCTATAGAGGAGTTGTCTTTGATTTTTGATGCATGTTTAGTGGAGATATTTCAGAACCTGGATGGCAGCTTTTGAAATTAAGATATTGTCCACTGCATCTTTCCATGATCCAGGCCTTGTCGTGTATTCCCCTCCTTAAAGCGTTTTATGATGCAGATTGAGAGGAGATAACATTAGCCCGAACCCCCTTTGCAGCTTCTTCCGTGCGGCTGAAACGCAGCACAACCCACCCCCCAGCCCTGCCCCCCAGCTTGTAGGTTTAGCAGAATCCCAGCCTCACATCCTCCCCGAACTTGGCAGTAAAAGCCCTGTTCTTCCATTCATTGCGATGATTTATATTCTCTCTGGACGTCTTATATTAAACAGGGGAATTCCGACATGTTCCATGACACATTTACTGTAACTTGATACCATGAACTAAACTTGCTGTTATTTATCATTTCTTTTTATTTTCTCTCATTCCAGCATAAAGCCAAGGTAGAAGCAATGACCCTGGACCTCGCTCTGCTCCGTAGCGTGCAGCATTTTGCTGAAGCATTCAAGGCCAAGAATGTGTGAGTGTTCCAGTGGAGGGTTATAGATCATAATTTCCTGCTATTGTAATATCTTTATCAGATGAACACAACTGGGAGAATGCAAGGCTGTTGTGTTGTCTTGGCGTCCAAACAGGAGGCTCATTTATATTGGCCCTGTTAAGGTGAACCATATTTTCTTGCCTCACAGTCGCCCTCATTATGAGATGTGTCATCAATCTAATAACAGCTTCCCAGATACCAAAAGAGAAGACACTATTAAAGCACTAGTAAGAGTGGGTAATAAAAGCTTGCCAATAGTAAGATGCATGCTGATTATAAGATTTTTGCAGTGCATTTCAGAATCGAGTAAGAGTATATTTAAATTGCATTCAGGAACATGTAAACTCAGTTATCCAGTATGGCCGGGAGGTTGATAATCCAAGCACCCAAAAGACCTCCAGTTTCTAAAGCCTTCGATGATTTGATTTGGTACGTGGATGTGGTTCCAAAAAACATGGACTCACATTCCTTTTATTTATTTCTTTTTCATCCTTTTCAGTCTTTCAAAATTCCAGTTGGAGAAAGCCTTAGTTAGTGCCTAGCATATTTTGATGGTGTCATATGCTAGCATCCCTTCCTAACAGAGAAGGTTGTAGGAGAAAGGGAGAGAAGCGGAAGGGAGTGGGGAGACAGAGAGACAGGAGGCCTCAAACCCTGAGACTCTGAGCTAAGGAAAGCGATCATGGCAAGCGACACTAATTACAATACTTTGTTTCCAAGTGTTTATTTTTACTCATATTTAGGGCAAGCAATCCTGGTTTCTCATTTAACATAGAGGTTTGAATTTCATTAACAAATAACTTCATTTATTTTTTTTCAGTGACTTGATTCAAACATGAGGATTAAGTTTGTAATAGCACAGGTGGTGCCAAGGATAAGATAATTACACAAGAGGCACCAGAACCACTGAATGTGGAGAGCTCTCATAAATGACAAGTTGCCTTTGGGTTGGGCTCTGTTGGGAACATTAGTTCTGCAGTGTTCCAAGCAGATGACGGATGTGAGGGAAGGGATCTTAAACCACATATTCAAATGGCCCTGTGGGGAGCTGACACCACACTGCTGTCTAGTATCCAATTCTCCTTGCATGGCTCTGTCACCCATGTTGGAGCGCAGTGCACGATCTCGCCTCACTGCAACATCCCACTTTGGGCTCAAGCGATTTTCCTGTCCCAGCCTCATAAGTAGCTGGGACGACAGGTGCCTGCCACCATGGCCTGCTAAGTTTTGTATTTTTAGTAGACATAGGGTTTTACCATATTAGTCAGACTGGTCTCGAACTCCTGACTTCAGGTGATCCACCTGCCTCGGCCTCCCAAAGTGCTGGGATTACAGACATGAGCCACTGTGCCCAGCCACTCTACTTTATTAGATTTAAAAAGTTTGCTCTCAGCTGGGTACACTGGCTCATGCCTGTAATCCCAGCAGTTTGGGAGGCCAAGGCGGGAGGATCACAAGGTCAAGAAATCAAGACCATCCTGGTCAAAATGGTGAAACCCCATCTCTCCTAAAGATACAAAAAATTAGCTGGGTGTAGTGGTGCACACCTGTAGTCCTAGCTACTTGGGAAGCTGAGGCAGGCAGAACTGCCTGAACCTGGGAGGCAGAGGTTGCAGGGAGTCAAGATGGCGCCACTGCACTCCAGCCCGGCGACAGAGTGAGACTCCGTCTCAAAAAAAAAAAAAAAAAAAAAAAAAAGTTTTACTCAGCCTGGCGTGGTGGCTCATGCCTGTAATCTCAGCACTTTGGGAGGCTGAGGTGGGTGGATCACCTGAAGTCAGGAGTTCGAGACCAGCCTGGGCAACATGATGAAACCCCGTCTCTACTGAAAATACAAAATTAGCTGAGTCGCGAGTCACATGCCTATAATCCCAGCTACTCGGGAGGTTGAGGCAGGAGAATTGCTTGAACCCGGGAGGTGGAGGTTGCAGTGAGCCGAGACTGAACCATAGCACTCCAGCCTGGGTGACAAGAGCAAAACTCTGTCTCAAAAAAAAAAAAAAAAAAAAAAAAAAGGTTGACTGTCTCAGGCTCTTGCTGGAGTAAGCCAGTGTCCCAAGTCCTTGTAGTTCTCTACATTAGAGTCAGAGTCTTAGTGAGAGTTGCAACATCCCCTAAGTGCAGACCCCAAGCTGGCTTGTAGGAACAGTGAGATAACATCCCCCAGCCAGCCAGATCTGAGAGAGCCCTGCTGTGTGTGTCCTTTGCAGTGCTTGGCTCTTAGTAGCTGCCACCCTTTGCCAGAACTATCAAGAGGCACCTCAACAGGCTGCAACACTAGCATTCAAGACATTTGTTCACTGATTGTTTCATCATTCATTTATTCACCTGTTCTTCACTTGACACACATTTCAGGAACACCTCTAAAGCCCCAGGCATTCATCTGGGCTCTGGGAAGAGAGTGGTGGCCCTGGAAGCCACAGTAACCCCACACAAGCTATCACCTCAGTTGTCAGCTATTATGGATAGCTGACTCCTCAAAGTCATCTGTCTGTGGTTTTTTGGGAGGGAATGATAATGACAAGAGCAGCAGTAGAGGTAGCAGCTCATTTACTGAGGGCTTATGGGCCATACGTGGAAAATATTTTGCATGTATGTTGTGATTCAATTCTCAAAGCAATCCTTGGGAGTAGATGCTATTAATATCTCTACTATACAGATAAGGAAAGTGAGGCTAAAGAGGATATATAATTTATCCAAGGCATGTGGGATGTAGGTAGAGGGGCTGGTGTAGCCTCTCCAGGGCTCCAACTTGACCACCATACTACAGTGTCTTTCATTTTATTTTATTTTTTATTTATTTTTTGAGACAGGGTCTTGCTCTTTTGCCCAGGCTGAAGTGCAGTGGTGCAATCTCTGTTCACTGCAGCCTCTGGCCTTGGGTTCAAGCGATTCTCATGCCTCATCCTCCAGAGTAGCTGGGCTTACAGGTGTGCGTTACCACACACAGCTAATTTTTGTATTTTCTGGAGAGATGAGGTTTCACCATGTTGGCCAGGCTAGTCAACTCCTGACCTCAAGTGATCTATGGGCCTCAGCCTCCCAAACTGCTGGAATTGCAGGCATGAGCCACCGTGCCCGACCCTTTCATTTTAAATGTGATAGACTCGGAGAATGTGAGTGACTTTCACAGGGTCACTTTGCAGGTTGGTGACGGGCATGGGATTTCACTCCAGTCTGCCTCTTGTTCTTGCCCTCATAGCATGCAAGATCTCACATTCACTGCTGCTGAATGACTCTCTCCACTTCCTCTGTCAGAATGTGTTGGAAGTGAGCAGCTTTGCTGAAGAGAGCCAACTGTTATATAATAGAATCATCTTCCACGTCTTAACTGGACCATTAGGTTTTAACCATTAAGTAGTTGGGAAATCATCAAGTTCAAGTGCGTTTTGTAATCAGCAAGCTCAAAACCTTGGAGGAAACTCTCACCCATTTTGCCCTAATCCCAGATTTTAGCACAGGACTTTGAGTTTTTAGAAATACTTCTAGGTTGAGAAACAAGGGTGATTTTCCATTTAGAGCCCTCTGTAGCACACACCTCTTTGTATCTGTCCCACGAGAATACAGGATTTTACATGGCTTAGAGAAATACTGTGGTGGTGAAAATATGCATAAAAAAGTGAGACATTCTACTTTTGAAATGTTACCAAAGTGAAATCTCTCATGGATAGGCAGATGACAGTTTAGTACTTGCAGGTCTTTCGATTCTGAGAACTGTCAGAAGTGAATCTAAGTGCTGGTGACTAGGCTCCAGAGAAACACATGTAACTCTATTCTTATCACCCCCCATCTTCAGACATTAAAATTTCCTTGTGTGTAAAACATAATGACAAATGAAAGGAAGGCTGCCAGTTCAAAACCAATCTCTTCGCGCTTTTGCATTGAGAGGAAAAAATCCCTTAAATTTGAATTCCACGTGGATGCTCTTATTTAATATACCGTTTCAAAACCTGTATGTGATCAAGCCAGAATATTATCAGGCTCTGTGTTCCTGTGTGTATTCCCTTGGTCCGTGCTCCAGCTCAAGTGTTTCTCCACACTGGGATAGGCAGCATATTGTGTATTCTTAGAGCAGAAAAGGTAGAAACAGATGCTTAGTACAAACACTGGTGAGAAAAGCAGCTTATTGTACTGTGGAACCACCCTCCGTCTGTCTTCTGTGGGAGATGGAGATCAGCCTCTTCCTGGATCTCTTCTTTTTATTCTGGGTGCTGGGAGGAGAGAGTGTAAAGGAGGCTATTGTAGAGGGAGCCCTCCTAACCATGATTATGTAAACAATAGCTGCTTAGTCCATTTGTTGTTTGTTTTGTGCAAGGCAATGTGCTAAGCACTTATATACATGGATTCTGTCTTTAATTTGTTATAAGACTCCTGGACAGTTAACCATGATTATCCCTACTTTACAAATTATGAGGTTTCAGTGCAGAGAGCCTAAGACACTTTTTCAACTTGAGCAAGTAGGAGATCCAGAATTTGAATCCAAAACGACTTTTTGTTACTTTTCACACTTCAGTCATAGGAATTTCAGTGTGGATTTCTGTATTGGTTATGTATTGCAAAGTAAGAAATTACTCTGGACAGGCACGGTGGCTCGCACATGTAATCCCAGCAGTTGGGGAGGCTGCGGTGGGTGGATTGCTTGAGGCCAGGAGTTCAAGACCAGCCTGGCCAACATGGCGAAACCCCATCTGTACTAAAAATACAAAAATTAGCCAGGCCTGGTGATGCATACCTGAAGTCCCAGCTACTCAGGAGGCTGAGGCACGAGAATTGCTTGAACTCGGGTGGGCAGAGGTTGCAGTGAACCGAGATAGTGCCTGGGGGACAGTGAGACTCTGTCTCAAACAAGTTACTCCAAAATTTAGTGGCTAAAAACAATGTAAAACAAGAAACATTTCTGTTGTCCCTTCTCTTTTCCTCCCTCCCTCTTTCTCTTAATTTGTTTGAATCAGGATTCAAATAAAGTCGATGCATTTTTAATCTATGGATTTTCTCTCCTTTTGTTTTTTCCTTAAAAAATTTTTTTTAATGCAACATATTTAAGGGACCAGGGTGTTCTCTAGAGCAGGGGTCCCTGAACTCTAGGCCACAAACCAATAGCGGAACCGTGGCCTGTTATGAACTGGGTGGCATGGCAGGGAATGAGTGGTGGGCAAGCAAATGAAGCTGCATCTGTGCTTAGAGCCGCTCTCCGTCACTCTCATTACTGCCTCAGCTCCGCCTCCTGTCAGATCAGCAACAGCGTTAGTCTCATAGGAGTGCAAACCCTACTGTGAGGTGTGCATGCAAGGGATCTAGGCTGCGTGCTCCTTATGAGAATCTCATGCCTGATGATCTGTCACTGCCTCCCATCACCTACAGGATGGGATTGTCTAGTTCTAGGAAAACAAGCTCAGTGCTCCCACTGATTGTACATTATGGCGAGTTGTATAACTATTTCATTAGATATTACAACATAATAATAATAGAAATAAAGTGCACAATAAATGTCATGTGCTTGAATCGTCCCCAAACCACCCCCACTCCTGTGAGTCTGTGGAAAAATTGTCTTCCAGAAAACCAGTCCCTGGTGCCAAAAAAATTTGGAAACCTCTGCTCTAGGCATTTCTGTAATCTATACTTTGATGATTGCATCTCTGTGGTGTCTTTTAAGGTACTCTTCTGTCTCCTGAGTTTGCTGTGAAAGGGTAGATAACTCAGGAGACTCAGTCAACTTTGTGTTTAATGTTTTCGTAAGAATACTTCCGAAGCAGTGGTGCAATCATCCAAGAGGACACGCAGGCCTGATCGCCAAAGCCAGTTCTCTTCAGGCCCAGCACGTCCTGACCTCCTCACTCCTCTGCCCACTATCTGTTCACCCACTCCCATTTTCATTGATTGATTCTGTTATTCTCCACTCAGTTTTCTGGGTGATCAGCCCAGGAAGCCTTAGCCTGCTTCCAGATAGTTATCTTCAGAGTTAGCGGTAGCGGCGGTCGTTGGCCAGTGTGTCTCGGGTCAAATTATTTTGGGCATTACCGGAAAGTACTGGAAAGTTCTAAACCAAAGCCTGTGGTAAGTTCCACCCAGACTGGCTTGTGAGGGTTATTTTTGTTTAAACTGCATCCCTGGAGAGGAGCCAGACTTCCCACTGCCTGACAGCAGTGGTGTCCATAGGAGTATGAAGAGCTGGGACCCTTTCTAATCACTCACACCAAATATTGGGGTTTTCTGAAATGGACTGAGAAATAACAGTATATTTTTATGATGGCTTTGCACATTTTCCTTTCTAGCGGTAGCTGCTTAGTTTGCTGAAAAGTGCATATTTTGAACAGGGCCTAGAAGAGTTAACAGCTCCTAGAGAGAGGTGCTCTGTAATACTTTTTCTTCTTCAAAAAATGGTTTATGTCCAGGTGCAATGGTTCATGCCTATAATCCCAGCACTTTGGGAGGCCAAGGTGGGAGGATTGCTTAAGCCCAGAAATGTGAGACCAGCCTGGGCAACGTAGTGAGACACTGTCTGTATATTATAAAATTTTTAAAAAAATGGTTTATAGGTCCATATGTCCCTGATAAAATAGACAACTGAATTGTAATCCTGGAACTTAAACAGTTGGTGACGACACCTCAGATATTTATTACTTAGATTTCACTTGCCAGTCAGCTTGTATAATAATACCAAGGGTTTTGATTCTTCCTGGAATTGAAGGAAATTCATATTAAAATAACTACCCAAGTCCAAACGTTTTTAGAACTGCATTTTTGATGGTGGATTTTTATGTCCTTTCTGAACTTTCTGTCTCCAGTATAATTTAAAGAAATTATACTTAAACTTTGTCTCACTTAGAAGATAATATAGAGCAGTGGTGTTTTTTTAATTAAAAAAAAGGTTAAAATAACAGTTTTCTATCCTTGCTTTACTTCTTAAACATTTAAGAGGAAAAAAAACTTTAACAAGGATATTTATTTTCATTTTCTGCTAAATTACTTTCAGAACTTGAATCTACTAATCCCAGATATAATATTCTTGGATTCATATTCCAAATTTTGCTGTCTCAAATCCATCTCTGGAAGTGGGTGGGCTATAAATTATAAATAAATTCCAAATTTTGTGGGATAAATTACCCTGAAGACCAACGTGTAAATTACATATTAATCTTTCTTTTTCTCCCTAGCTCAGTTTTAAGAATAATGTTTTAGCCAACATATCTGCATTACTCTTGGCTCAACATGAGAAATCCGTTTTTGGTTTGCCTAACAGAAGATCATGTTGCTTTGCTTCTCTACACAGTATGAAAACCCAAAGAAAAGAAAAACAGAGGTAGTTTTTTGCTGTAATGAATGCTCTAAATCTAGCTCTTAATTATGATTTTTTTAGGAAAATTTTGAAAAGTCTACAAGTTAAATTTTTTTCTATCCCGTACATTTTCCATCCTAAGGCATTGAAAAATCATACTGTGAAATACTTAGTGTATCTAGAAACATCAGGAAAGAATGCTTCCCTCCTATGGAAATTTTTGCCTTCTGAAACTTTTTAAGCATTCAGTCTTTTTGTATAATACTTTGAAAAATATTTCTGAAATAGATCATACACTCTTTTCCTAAAAACATCAAAGTATGACCATAAAGGGAAGAGGCAGGTAAATTTCTTGTAAGAGGCCAGAGAGTAAATATTTGAGAATTTTCAGGCTATTAAGATCTCTGTCGCAACTGCTTGCTTCTGCCATGGTAGCCTGAAAGCAGCCATAGATAGTATGCAAATAGATGATCAGAGCAGCGTTCCAATAAAACTTTACAAAACAGACAGTGGGCCAGATGGGCCAGGGGCCACAGTATGCTACCCCTGGGCAATGACCTATATGCCCTGGAGTACTGTAAAGAACATGGGTGTTGGGGGTCAACTGATGGTTCCAGCTCTCTTTTTCATCACTTACTGGCTGTGTGGCTTTGGGCAAACTACTGAAAATGTCTCAGCCTCACTTTCCAAGTCTGTGTAATGTGTGTTTTCACAGTGCTTTGCAGGTTGTTGATTATTGAAAATAGCCATAATGCATGAAATTACCAGACACATCTCACTTTATGGAGCCTGAGACTATTGGCAATATGCATTTGTTTCTCATTTTGATCCTAAAATGGTCTAAGAAAGGTTTCTGAGAATATATAGAGTTTAAGATAGAAACAAGAAAACTAATTAAACAGGAAAAGGGGATAGATGTGCTCAGAGAGGAAGTGTGGATCTCATAAGGGCTTTCACAGTCATTTAAAATGAGAGGACACGTGTGGTGGCTCATGCCTGTTACCCCAGCACTTTGGGAGGCCGAGGCAGGTGGGTTGCTTGAGCTCAGGAGTTTGAGACCAGCCTCGGTAAATTGGCAAAAGCTTGTCTCTACAAAAATTGCAGAAATTAGCCAGGTGTGGTGGTGCACACTTGTAGTCCCAGCTGCTTGGGAGACTGACGAGTAAGGATCACTTGAGCCAGCATGGTGGAGGCTGCCGTGATCATGCTACTGCACTCCAGCCTGGGCAACAGAGCCAGAACCTGTCTTGTAAAGACAAGGAAAAACAGAGAGAAGGGAAGAAAGAAAGAAGGGAAGGAGGAAAGGAAAATTGGGCCCAGGAATGATCTTTGCGATGCCTGGCAATCAAGAGAAGAAGGGAAATGAGCTTCACATTTCCTGCAAGCTCTAGGGTGACAAGAGCCAAGAGAAATTGTTACTGTAGTGATGTTCCACTGAGGATTGTAAAGTACTACATTACTGAGTATGGTTTTTTTTTTCCTTTTTCTTTTTCTTTTTTGCTACTTTTTTGCTATTCTTGATTTACGCTGATGGAAAGCCATGGACCCAAGGATGCTTCCCAGTTTTCTTTCGGAGTAAATGCTTAGATTCTATTTCCTTTGACATTACTGTGTCTGTTCCTCTTGATTTTAGGCGTCTTTTTCAGATGAGTTGCCGTAAATGCAGTCTGCTGTGGATAAGTGAGGTACAGCAGGACACACTGCAAGTACTAGGAATCCTTAAGTACAGTGGGACCCCAGAACACCCCATCTTTCTTTCTCCCCTCCTTAAAAAGTTTTTTTTTTCCCTCGCCTCATCATTTATTCAGCACTCACAACAGTGCCAGAAACTTGGCTAGACATTGGAAATAAAGGTTATGCCTTCTCATATCTCCTGTACCTTATTTCTTTCTTATAGTACTTGTGATGCTTAGCAGTTTTTTGATAACTTTTTATGATGCCAACCTTCAAAAACCCACCCCTGGTGGAGAGAATAATTATTACATCAGTTAGATGTCACTTAGCATGACATTTGTTGGGGACAAAAAAATCTTGGTCCGCCGGGCGCGGTGGCTCACGCTTGTAATCCCAGCACTTTGGGAGGCCGAGGCGGGCGGATCACGAGGTCAGGAGATCGAGACCATGGTGAAACCCCGTCTCTACTAAAACTACAAAAAAATTAGCCGGGCATGGTGGTGGGCGCCTGTAGTCCCAGCTACTCGGAGAGGCTGAGGCAGGAGAATGGCGTGAACCCGGGAGGTGGAGCTTGCAGTGAGCCGAGATCGGGCCACCGCGCTCCAGCCTGGGTGACAGAGCAAGACTCTGTCTCAAAAAAAAAAAAAAAAATCTTAGCCGTTTTGCCATATTAAAAGTCATCACTGCCAAGACGTAAACGAAAATGTGTTCGAATTAACCACACCAATGTTCACAAAATAAACATTTTTGATTTCCCAACAGAATCCTAGGTTTAACTATCACTATCATGTTTCATGAAATCAAAGTGATGTGTGTAAAATGACACAAAAAACCTTCCCTTCCAAGGAGAGTAAAAACCACGCTTTGGAGGGTAGATACAATTACCCCGGGGTTGTCTTTTCCCACTCCTCACAATCCCACCAGTGCACGTGCAAGCTAATGTCCTGCCTTTAGCTATAGCAAATAATGTTAATTATTCTTGGTGTTAAATAATGATTATGTAAAGCACTGGACTAGACGTTCGTTGGCAAAGTTTTTCTGCAAAGAATCAGATAGTAAATATTTTTGCTCTTAACAGCCAGATGGTCTCTGCGGCAACCATTCAAGCATTGTTGAATACATTGTTGAGTGTTACATGAGACTATTGTAATATAAAAGTAGCCTGAGACAACACATAAATAATTGGGTGTGGCTGTGTCCTAATAAAACTTTATTTACAAAGAACAGGAAGTGGCTTGGATTTGGTATCTGGCCTGGCAGCTGTGGTTTACTACTCCTTGGACGGTAGCCCAGAGACCCTTGAAATGAAGTTCATTTTAATAGCACCCTTTTTCATCATGAGAAATATATTCTGTTTTTCTCAGAAAATGGGTTATGTTAGGTCTGGTCAAGTTAAATAAGTGTTGAGAGTCCCTGTTGTGTGCATGGTTAATTTCAATTCTTTGAAGAAACTTCCCCCATGATACTTCATGGCTGAAAGAAGAGGAAAGAGTTTGAGTGGAACAGTGTGCTTTGCTGAGCTTTGGAAGTATCACCATATGGGGAAGCAGGTCAATAAGACAACTAAGTGCTGTTTAAATAATGAAGATACTGAAGCACTAATTGGAGTATGGAACCATATAATGATAATAATTGCTATTATTTATCAGTTATTTATCATGTGTCATGTACAGCTAAGCACTTACATACCATCCCATTTTATCCTTATAAGGACTCTAAGGGTGGGTTGAAAAATGGCAGAAGAATGGCAGTGTTTAATGGTTCAGCCTGGTGCAGTGATTAACCACATTTTACAGATTAAGAAATTAAGAACCTCAACCACGTTCATGCTAGCTGGTACGTAGTAAGGCTAGAACTTAGTCCAAAATCTCTTTTTCTGTTGAGCTCAGCTTAGATAGTAGCTTGGAGAATCAAAAAGATCTGTCTCATTTGGGAAATGCACCATGTAGAACATATTGTTTCTAAAGGAGATTTGTCCCATGAGTAAAATAGATGACGGACAGCCACTGCCTAGTGGGACAATTAAAAAGGTCAGTTCAAGGTTGGAGGAGATGCTTCTTTCAGGTGATTTTCCTTTTTCTTTTTTTTTTTTTCTGAGGTGGAGTCTCACTCTGTCATCCAGGCTGGAGTGCAGTGGTACATTGTCGGCTCACTGCGACCTCTACCTCCCGAGTTCAAGCAATTCTCGTGCCTCAGCCTCCCAAGTAGCTGGGATTACAGGCATGCGCCACTGTGCCCGGCTAATTTGTATTTTTAGTAGATACTGGGTTTTACCATGTCAGGCTGGTCTCCAACTCCTGACCTAAGGTGATCTGCCCACCTCGACCTCCCAAACTGCTGGGATTATAGGCGTGAGCCACCACTCCTGGCCTTTCAGCCAATTTTCTATCACCGAAGGGAAATCATTTTGCTGAAATATGTGTAAAGGAGGTTGAACTCAGAAGAGATTCTCATCCCCTCAGTTAAGGTACTCAGACTATTTTCCAGCCAATCAAGAGGGTGCTGCTTCACAGAGTTCATTTAAGCTGAAGTGGCTGCTGTTGACTGTCATTTGCATCATCTTTATACATTTACTGTTAATGTCACTGTCCATTTCCCCTTCCTTTCTACTTGTCTTCAAATTGATGCTTATGAAGTACACAGAAGAAGACCAAAGGGTCGTTTTGCTATTTACACCTCCAAATGGATGGCGTGATCACTGAAATGCAAACCCAGCCCTGACACTGTCCTGTTTGGCAATGTGCTGGTGTCTCACCTGCAAATAGCTACACTTCCTGCTGTGGCCCACCCAGGCCTCTGGGATCTGATACCTTCTCCCTTGTCACCTGTGGCCATGTCTTCCCCAACCCGGGCTTCTCTACTCTGCTGCTCGTGTTCTGGATCCTGACTCTGAGCCTTTGCTTGTGTGGCTCCTCTCCCCCTTGTCCATCATCATGTCAGTTATGTAAGCGTAGGTTCCAAAGTGACAATGAGGGTGGTTAAGATGGCAGGAGGAGAAAAAGCAAGCTGGATTCATGGATTGCCTGTGTCATGTCCTCTACAGAGCCTCCTTTCTACCTGCTCTTACCCAGGCACCACAGTTGAGTTATTTTTCGGACCATCAGCAACACACCCAATCATTGTACATGGAATACTTCGGGGATGCTTTTTTCTATATTGATTTTACTTTGTTAAACCGAGCCCCAGAGGAGCGGAAACTTTGGCTAATACATCTTGGTCTTAGCTTGTAATATCTGTGCTACAACTTACTAAGATGGTGACGCTGGCAAATTCCTTAATCTTTCTAATTCTTACTTTCATCAGCAAAGATGGGAAAGGATAGTAACACCACTCTGGGTTGTTGAGAGGATTCAATAACATAATGTTTATAAAGCGTAGTAGCTGATAACAAAAAAGTAAATTTTAACCTGTGTCATCATTGTCATCATCTTTATAAGCCTTTGCAATTATTATATTTACTGCCTTCTAGTACAAGGAAGGGGATGAGTGGCTGGCTGGCTAGATGGATAGAAAGATGGAACAGGTAAGTATAAAGAAGGGGATGGGTGGCTGGCTGGCTAGATGGATGGAAGGGGTGGAAGAGGATGGAAGAGGTAAGTGCAAGGAAGGGGATGGGTAGCTGGCTGGCTAGATGGATAGAAGGATGGAAGAGAGGAAGGATGGAACGGAAGAAGAGGGAAGAACAACAATGGAAACACATAGTACTGTTGGGTGAAGTGAACTTTTAAGGTGCCGATTCTCAGCGATGGAATCTTGAATTGATACCTCCTTGGGTGGCATGGAGCCTGTACATTTGTAGGTCTTGGGAAACAACTTTTAAAGTAATCATAGTTGTATGTAATCATAGTTACAAGAATAGTTATTTTAGGCACATAACCCAAAGGTTTTCTTGCAAGGAATCTATGAACCTTAAGAGTGAGGGCTTCTGTTAACAGTAAGGGCTTCCCTGCAGTGGACATGGATCATGGGACCGAGCCAGCCTGCGATTGCTTGGGTTGAACAGGGAGCGACACCTCTGAGCCCAGTCTATCAAGCCTGCTCTTTGACCTGCAGTGAGACCACCCACACAGACATCAGTGCAGTAGATCCCTGGCGTCAGGGTTTTAACATTTGGTTACTCTCAGAGAACTCTCGATTTATGTAAGACTTGGAAAAAGCATTTGAGTTTCTGTGGTTTACAATTATATTTCCCAACTTGGCCCATGAATCCAGCTTGGTTTTTCTCCTCTTAGCATCCTAACCACCCTCATTGTCACTTTGGAATCTACACTTACATAATTGACATGTTGAGAAGCTGTGCTAAAACCACACCGAAATCACATTTTAATAACATGGGAACCATCTTTTCCCAGTAAATTGTTGAGAAGCTAATTCTTGTCAGCCTAAAAACTTGAATATACATTTGAATAAATCAGCGGTGCTGCACTGCGGCAGCCGACTGAAAATCCCCAAGGAAGATTATATTTTTAGTTGAGCTACTTGTCACTGCACTGTGTTTTTAATATTGCAAGTCCTTTCTTGTCTTCATTTTTGAAGAATCTATTCCATACCTTGTCATTCAGAAAAACATAAACGGGACTTCTCAATTAGCAGTAAAGTTCCTCAGTTTAACTTTTAAGCTTAAACTGCTGTTATAGTTCGGTCACTGACTCGTCATCAAAAAGATACTTGAGCTGATATTATGCAATAATTCATAACCAAAAACAGGAGAAAAAGGTCTCTGGTTGTCTCAGAAGTACAAGTTATGCATAAGGTGACAAATTACACAGCTTTGGGGAATGGGTCTTAGTGGAATGCCCCAGGCTAATAGAAAAGCAGTACCTCGATTTCCCACCTCAGATCTGAAAACTCCTGAGAGACTGACAGGGCGGATCCCCAGCTTGGCTGAGGAATCAGATGGGAATCCTTGAACACTGCAGTCTGGCTGTCACCCCCAGGATTCTAATTTAATTGTTATGCGTTGTGGATGGATGGATGGATGGATGGATGAATGGCTGGAGAGAAGGAAGACTTGGAAAAAATGTTTGAGTTTCTGTGGTTTACAATTTTATTTCCCAACTTGGCCCATGAATCCAGCTTGGTTTTTCTCCTCTTACCATGCTAAGGAGGGAGGGAGGGAGGGAGGGAGGAAAAGCGGGAAGGAAGCAGGTAGAAAGGGAACAAGGAAGGGAGGACTGGAGGAAGGAAAGAAGGGATCATTCTGGAGTGTACACTGGGCATTTGCTTTTAAAGCAAATCCAAGAGATTATTAAGTTTGCATCAATGAATACACTGTTACCCCTCAATTAACACTACAATTCATATATCAGAATAGCACTTTGTTACGTTTCTGAGATAGGGCTGGCTCTGTCACCCAGACTGGATTGCAGTGGCATGATCACAGCTCACCATGGCCTCAGCCTCCTGGGTTCAAGTGATACTTCCACTCAGCCTCCTGAGTAGTTGGGACTACAGGCATGCACCATCATGCCTGGCTAATTTTTATTTTTGTAGAGATGAGGTCTCCTTATGTTGTCCAGGCTGGTCTCAAACTTCTGGAATCAAGTGATCCTCCTGCCTCTGCCTCCCAAAATACTGGGATTACGGGCATGAGCCATGTCCAGCTGCCTTGTTTTTTTCTTTGAAGAGAATTGTAGACTTTCTGTAGGAAAAATGTTAAATATGCGTGTGCAGAAATAAAGATTTCAAATATTTTTGCAAGATATTTTTTCTAATACCACTTTTTTCTACATTTTCCATAATTTAGTGAAGATAGTAAATTAACAAAATAAAGTGGAAAAGACTGAATATTTTAAGAAAAACCAAGTTTAAAAATTTTGAACCTAATATTTGTTAAAATAGCTAAAAATCAGGTGCTGAGAATAAATTCAACTTGACATGGTAAAATTCTAATAGGCTGAAATAATGTTCTGATCTAGAACTATGTGGCTTTGTGTAGCTCATCAACTGTCTAAAAAAAGAGCAACCTATTTTTATGGAACTCACTGTATCGTATAAGCTGTATCCTGTCTTGGTATGGTGGGAGTATATATGATTTAGGGGAAAGGGTCTGGAGAGACCTTAAGTCTGCTTTAGGGAGAGGGTGAGGAACCCCACTGAAGGCTACTTAACGCATTTTGAGAATGTCAGTAAAGATTTCTCAGAGCCCAGTGATTTTTTTTTTCGATTGAGACATAATTTACATACAATAAAATTCCTTTTTTCTTTTTTTTGAGTCAGTCTTGCTCTGTCGCCCACACTGAAGTGTGATGGTGTGATCTTGGCTCACGGCAACCTCTGCCTCCTGGGTTCTGATTATCCTGCCTCAGCCTACTGAGTAGCTGGGATTAGAGGTGCGCCCCACCACACCAGGCTAATTTTTGTATTTTTAGTAGACACAGGGTTTCACCATGTTGGTTAAGCTGGTCTCAAACTCCTGACCTCTAGATCCGCCTGCGTCTGTAATCCCAAAGTGCTGGGATTACAGGCGTGAGCCCCTGTGCCCAGCCAAAATTCATTATTTTAAGCTGTACAATTGAGTGATTTTTACTACGTTCACAAAGTTACATTACCATTACCACTTTTGAATTGCAGAACAATTTCATCACCCCAAAAAGAAATCCCGTAACAATTAGCAGTTATTTTCCATCGCTACTTCCTCCAGCCCCAAGGCAATCACCAGTCTGCTTTCTATCTCTTTCTCTTTCCCTATTCTGGACATTTCATATGAGTGGAATGAGACAATACTTGGTCTTTTGTGACTGGCTTTCACTTAGCATAATGTTCTAGAGGTTCACTTATGTTACTGCAAAAATCAGTGCTTCATTTCTTTTTATGGATGAAAAAAATTCTGTTATGTGGATGTGCCATATTTGTTTATCTGGTTGTCAGTTGGTGGATATTTCTGTTGCTCTTACTTTTTGGCTACTGTAAATGATGCTGCTATGAACATTATTGTGATTATTATACCTTATTTGTAAACATCATGGGTGGGGGGTTGCAGTAAACATGTTGGAAAGTAGGGTTGGAGCTCCGTTGAAATTGGGGGCTTCAGCACTTCCCCCAAGCTCAACAGCAAGCCCCTTTCTGAGCCCTTCTTGAAGGAGAGTTCCCTGGGACATGCCTGTTATTGGTACAGTTGCTCAGGAAGCGTTTTTCCTGGGGAGAAACTTACAAGTCCATGATCAGAGCCAACAAGAGACAAGGTGTTACACGACTCATTTTTGGTTTAAGAAGTGACAGGCTGCATCTAAGTTGGGTTCAATTATTTTGTTAAAGCGTTTTGCTTATTTGACCTCTCCTGACCTCGGAAATAATTCTAACCAATCAATGCTGGCTTCCATTGGCCCTGGTGCCTGGTTGCTTTACAGCTGGTGACAGGGGGACCACACCACTACCACATGTGAATTAATCCTCAACTCCAGAGCCAAGTGCCATTCTCCAGCAAGGTTGTATTTCTTCATTAGCTATTCCCAGGGCCCAGAAAGTCCCAGAGGATGTCAGAGTACATTAATTTTTATCATAACATGGAATCTTTCAGGTCTGAATGGTAGCACACAGCTGTCAGGGGCTTCTGAACTCTATTACAGCCGCATATATCTCTAGGCAAAACAGAGGAAAGAGTCGTCATTGGCAAGGGAAATGTACAAAATGCATGAGATATTTTATTCTTTGAGTGACTTGACCATGTGCTTAAGCACATTCCCCAAACAATTTTTTTCTTATTGTTCATGTAAGTTCACCTCTGCCACCACCTATTAAAGCCCCCTCCCTGCATTAAAACTGTATAAAGTGTATTTAAATAAACTCTCTTTGCATGATGTGAATGAAATCATCATCTGGTACTTAAAACTACTCTATAAATTTTCTAAAAAATTAATGTTCCCTTCTCATGATTTTTGTGCAGAATTTATGCACCCATGATACTGCAGAAGTTGATAAATAACGGCTTGTAATGCTGCTTCAATATTGCTTTATGCCTACAAAATATAATGTTAATTTGTAGCAATGCTAATGTGTTTTCAGTAAGGCTTGTTATTTGTTTATTGCCTTTATTTTCCACGCTTATCAAGTGAGTAAAATGCTTTGAGGGATGCATTTTATGTATTCAGGAGGCCCAGGTATTATTTTAATAGAAGCACTGTTGACAAATACCAGTATCCCCCCTGTGCCATGCCCTGGATGAGGCACTGCTTGGCGTGGGGGCTCCCCAGATTCTCCCACAAGGAAAGCATAGTGAAAGGCAAAGTTTTCAGTTGTAAGAGTAAATGTGTTCTGCCTAGGTGTTGTCAAGTAGTTTACTGCCAGCTCTAGCCCTTCACTCAAGTTTCCTGGATACTTTTGACTTCTCAGCCATGGATGTGTTTGAAGGCTGCATGGACCTTCACTTAATTACTCACACTGCAGGTCAGCCTAATTCATGAGCTCTGTGGACCACAGAGCAGAGTTTCCCAAAGTTCACCAAGACAAATATTGTATTATCTTAACATATATTCATTTTTTAAAACTGAGAATCAGAAGAGAAACTCTACTTAGCAGAAGTCTTTTGCAAAGGGCGAGGCGAGGCTAGGCTAAGAAGTATAGATGAGTTAGTTTCTAGTGCAATTTTATAAACACAGATGGTCCTTAAATTAAGCAAATGGTACCTAAATGGCTGTGTTGTGGATAATGTTAACAGAGGGAGGGACTCGAGGGGTTTTTTAAAAAGTACTGATTGTATGCAGTGTTTTAAACAGATAACTGTGATCTTAGTGTGATCAAAGATGCAGGGAGATTTCACCAGTGGTATCTTACTATTTTTCAGGGATTTTGTAATTCAACAAAATTCTGTTGTATGCCAAGCATAATCCTAGGTGTGAGAGCACAGGGTGACTTCAGATACCACCTCTGTCCTTCAGGGGTTTTGGGCCCATTATTATGACTTAATCCATTTTGGGCTTGAGAAGCTGAGGGTCACAGAAAGAACCAATTCCCTCTTTAAATAATGCCACCCCGACCCTCCTCATCTGCCAGCTCTTTCCCTTCTTGTATTTGTATGAATAATAGTCACTTTCTCTTGTGGAGTTTGCTAAATTCTACTTTGGCCTGTCAAATTCCTTTCATATCACAACTGAATTTCTTTAGGACGAGACTGTGATTCATTTGTCAGATGAACAAATGGAAATTTGCCAAGAGAGACTTGGGTTAATTTACATCTTTTCCATCCAAGGGCGCTATGTTTAAGTGAGGCTAGTAGGTCATGAGTGTAGTTGAAGTTACTTTTTCTTACTTTCCCCACCAGCCCCCACCCTTATTGCACTTACAGTTGATTGTCCATTTTATTAAATGTCCCCAGGAAGCCAGAACATAGGGCAATAAAGTGCTGAATGCAAAGGGCAGGAGAAAAATTGAAACAACCAGAACTGCAACACCAAGGAAACAGACCTGCATGTTAGATATCATGCCCATTGCACTAAGTGCCATTGGGGCCCAATTATCAAATGGATGCATTTTCCTTAGAAAACCATCTTGGAGAGCATGTGGATGTACTTCTATTTTACATTTTCCCCCCATTTAGAATCAATGAGATGGAGATTTTGCTGCTGGGACTGCTGATGATGGGATGGGAAAATATAATCAAGGTAATGGACATGAGGCAAAAATTTAAGGAAATGACAAAAACAAGAGTATTTCTATTTTCTGTTAAGTGTATCTACTGATGTTCTGGAATTCACTATAAGAAGTTGCAAATGGTGCATGAAATGAAAAATTCCTGGTGGTCTCCAGGGGATGCAGCCAGTGCTGTGCTCCACTCTGGGTAATTCTTTTGGATTATTTTCTCTATTCCAACTGAAATAAAAAAAAATTAATTAAATGTGGCTAGATTATCTTGACAGCAGAATCCACTCCTAGTTAATTATTATTTTAATACTTGATGGTGTCTGTCAAATTCTCGACATGTGAAGGTCCTTTCAAATTTAGAGGCAAAGCTGATGGTCATTGGCCACCCAAGCTGATACTGATTTTGTGTGTTGGTAATTCTTGTTTTATTTGCTCTCTTTCCTTCAATATTTATTCAGGACATTCTCTACCAGAGATATTGAGTAAGGGCAACAGAAACAATACATAAGTATCTTATAAATGTGGAAGACAATGTATATGTGTTTTTTATCTCTCAATTATTGGTGGGTACCATATCCCCAAGGTAGAATGAGCATTTGAGGAAAAAGGAAATATCCCCTTTTAGGCACCATCTCTGTCAAGGCTGATGCTGGGCTTTTTATATATTTTCTCTAATTCTTGTGGCTGTCAGACAAGGTGGGCTTTATCATTCCCTTGTACAGGGGACACAGCTGTGGCTCAGAGGGGTTTATTTGCTTTCCTGAGGGCCACACACATAATGAGAGGCAGACACAGGCGACAAAGTGTGAGGTTTCCCTGTCATGCCATCTTATCTGTCGTATACCTCTCTGACATGCTAGAATTGCACTAAACAAAACAATTCTGTTATGAACATATGCAAAAGATATTCTTTGACTGCAGATCATGTTTCTTATTCTGTCAATAGAATGGCTAATATTTTCTGAGGGTGTTTCACGTGAAAGTAAATTGCTCATGTTTGCCCATTCTTTCTAAAAGATGCCCTTCATATTGTGTATCTTGCAGTGTCACTTTCTCAAACTTAAGCCACTTACATCATCATTTTTGCAAAATCACTGCATCACTTTACTATTATTTAATGTTTATTGCTGCCATTTTAAGAAATCCTTTACAGGAGTGGTTTTGAAATTGATTTTGAGAGGACGATGATATTTCCGTTACGTTACAGCATATAAATATATATACATGTATATATTTTTGAGACGGAGTTTTGCTCTGTCGCCAGGCTGGAGTGCAGTGGCGCGATCTCAGCTCACTGTAACCTCCGCCTCCGGGGTTCAAGCGATTCCCCTGCCTTAGCCTGCTAAGTAGCTGGGACTACAGGCATGTGCCATGACACTCAGCTAATTTTTTGTATTTTAGTAGAGACAGTTTCACCATGTTGGCGAGGATGATCTCGACCTCCTGCCCTCGTGATCCACCTGCCTTGGCCTCCCAAAGTGCTGGGATATAAATTTTTTTTTTTTTTTTTTTTTTTTTTTTTGAGACGGAGTTCACTCTTGTTACCCAGGCTGGAGTGCACTGGCACGATCTCACCTCACCGCAACCTCCGCCTCCTGGGTTCAAGTGATTCTCCTGCCTCAGCCTCCCGAGTAGCTGGGATTACAGTCGTGTGCCACCACGCCTGGTAAGTTTTTGTATTTTTAGTAGAAACGAGGTTTCACTATGTCGGCTAAGCTGGTCTCAAACTCGTGACCTCAAGTGATCCACCCGCCTCAGCCTCCCAAAGTGCTGGGATTACAGGCGTCAGCCATTGCACCCGGCCGGATATAAATAATTTCTGTAAACTCCTTGAATGCTACCTAAGATCATCTTGTTTTGCTAGTGGCACACACTGCATTTTGGGCAGCTGTGGCCTTTGTGGATTGCTGAAGTAGGTTTGACCTTACCTGGACTGAGGCAGCTGTTGAAGGGAATTGCTGTGCTCACTGTATGCTGCCATCCATGATTTCATGAAACCAGCTCTAGCTATTTAAGCAGGGGTCAAACTAAGAATTCTATAGTATTTTTTTTTCCTTTTCTGGGCGAAAAGACAGCTGAACACCAGCAAAGACTAAGTAGTTTCTTAGAAGACTGTGGGTCCTTAGGCCCTTTCTATTGAATTTCAGAGTATTTCCAAATAGTATGAATTCTTGCAGCTTAGTTGAGAAATGCCCCAGATGGTGTGACATTCTGCTTCCAGGAGGGATTGGAAAGTATTTCCTTTTACATAACATTCCACTCAGCTCATTCGTTTGCTGTGGCTGAAATTGAATCCCCCCAAGCCACAATTATCTTAACATTCAGACGAGTGTTTATTTAACCTGCAAAATCTTGCTTCACTTTTGGGGAGCATGTTAACAATTTCACTTACAAATCTTCTGTGTAACTCAACCCCATGGTGGTGGCTACTGCTGCTCCTAGATTTTTAAAGTACCTTTCTCCTCTCAGGTTTGAAATGATAAGTCTCATTCTTGGGTTCCTTGAGTCCTAATGGGCTGGTCTTGTCTCCACAGCATAAATGACTCTTTCTTGATCAACTAGAACCACATCAACTTTTTCCCTCCGGCTTCAGTAATATATTGTGAAACATGGCTATTCAATGTCCAACTGCCATAAGGAAATAGACCAACTGCCATAAGGAAAATAGCATTGATTCAGATGTATCCATCGAGATATGTACAAAGTTTTACTTCTTAGCACATTTGACTCTGGGCAAACACGCACTTCCTATGGACATTGATTACTGTCTACTATAGAGATCACATTTGCACATACAGATTATGGCACATGGTAGAAAGTGTTAAGTGATGTAGGAATGGACATATCCCAAGCAGAACTGGAAGCTGAGTCCCCTGGCCCTGCTCAAGTTGGTATGACTGGTATATGGTGCCTTAATGGGTACTTAAAGTCCAGGTGAGAGTGGCAGGAGGTAGCCAAATGCCTAGGTAGATAGAAGCGGGTCCTTGGTGAAACCCCACTTCCAAGTTGAAGACAGTTTGAAGACTGAAAGCTAAGCCACAAGTTAAATCCTTGGACCAGATTGAGAACTTGTCTTCTTGTTTGATGCACTCTTCTGATTGATCCCCACCTTTCACCTATTTTACATATGCCTGCCCTTCCCTAACTAGTTTCCTACACTGTCGTGCCCACCTTTGAGTGTTGCCTTTAAATTTTTGTGCATGCTCACGAAGTAATTTGCATATACTCTCCATTCTGAGCTAATATAAGGCCCCAGACCTGGCCACGCAGGGCAACTTTACTACCTTGAGGTAGGGGAACCACCCCCACCATGTTCCCTCTCCACTGAGAGTTTTCCTTTTAGTTAATAAATTCTACTCCACTCACTCTCCATTGTCTGTATGCCTAATTCTTCCTGGTCCTGAGACAAGTACTTGGACCTAGCTGAGCTAAGGAGCAGAAAGAGTGTATCACAGGCGACTTGGGTAACAGCTCGATCTCCTGTCCTTTGTAGCTATCCACTGTTAAGAAGTTGAAGGAACTTGTGTCATTTAGCTGTGCCTGTCGTCTTGACCTTGTAAAAGGTCTTGGGCAAGCATGCAAGAACTTTTGAAGAGGGAGATATGGCTGATTGGCAGATGAAGAGCAAGGGAATAATTCCTGGAGAAAGGAAGAGTCTCCTGAGTCACCTTTGGGAGGTAGGAAGGGTTTGACATATAGGCTGGTCATCTGGGACTGAGTGAGGGATTCTGTGAGCCTCATCTCAGTGGACCACTCAAGGAAGGCGGGTAAGCACTGGGTATAAGTGTGTAAGCAGGGAACAGAAAGTACTGTGATTTAAAATATGTTAATTTTTCTACTGTACAGATGAGAGCCAGTTTGGAGATAGGCTGAACCTCAAGCATCTTACCTCCCCCTGATTTCTTAATGCCACATTATAAGGCTGCTGCTTGTAGCTCTTGAAGTCACTCCAAAAACAGATGAGTGAGACCCTGTTGCTAGAGTCCCACTGGGTGTAGATTATTCACAGATATATACACAGTGGCTCATTCCAGGTAGGATGTGATCAGTGCTTTTAGAAATACAGAAAGTCCTATTGGTTTAAAAAAAAATTTTAATGAATTGAGTTTTAAAGCTAGCACTGTACAATAAAAGGGCGAATTTCACTATGAATTATGACAAACAGTCATATAGCCACCATCATCACCATCAAGATATAGAACAGTGCCATCACCCCCCCAAATGTCCTCTGTGCCTTACTGTAGTCATACCTGCTCCTGACACCTAGCCCCTGGGAACAGTTGATCTTTTTCCTGTCCCTAGTTGTTTGTCTTTTCTGGAATGTTACGTAAACAGAAGTATTCTGCATGTCGCTTTTGGAGTTTGGATTTGTTCACGTAGCAAAATGCATGCACTATTTGTCTGTTGCTGCTAAATTACCCCCAAGACTTAGCGACTTAAAAGAGCAAACATGTACTGTCTCACTCTATTAGTTTTCCATTGCTGTTGTAATAAATTGCCACAAACTTATGTGCTTAAAACCCAAAGCTATTATCTGACAGTTCTGTAGGTTAAAGGTTTGTCATGGGTCTCATTGGGCTAAAATTAAGGTGTCGGTGTGGCTCTGCTGCTTTCTACAGACTCCAAGGAGAATATTTTTCCTTGCCTTTTCCAGCTTCTAAAGGTCACTCACATCATCTTCAAAACCAGCACTGTTGCATCTCTGACCTTAGCCCTGCAGTCCCATCTCCCTCTAGCCACAATCGGGAAAGGATCTCAAGACTGTTGTGATGACACTGTGCTTACCTAGATTATCCAGCGTGACCTCCCTATCTCAAGGTGAAAGAGTTTACATGTTTTTCTCCTGCACATGCCATGTTGAAACATAATCCCTAGTGTTGGTGGTGGGTGTGCTGGGAGGTATTTGGATCATGGGGGTGGAACCCTCATGCATGATTTATGGCCATCCCCTTGGTGATAAGTGAGTTCACATGATATCTGGCACCTTCCTCCCTCTCTTGCTCTTGCCCTCACCATGTTAGCTGCCTACTCCCCTTTTGCCTTCCGCCATGAATGTAAGCCTCCTGAGGCCTCACCAGAAGCCAAGCACATGCTTCTTGTACATCCTGCAGAATCTGAGCCAATTAAATCTCTTTTCATTATTAATTATCCAGCCTCAGTTACTTCTTCATTGCAATGCAAGAACAGCTTAACACACAAGGTGTTTCCCTTGACCATGGTCTGCAGCATGTCTTTTACTATTTAAGGTAGTATGTTCAGTGGCTGTGGGGGTTAGGATGTGGACTTCTTTGGGGGACTATTGTTTTTCTCACTTACTATTTTTGTGACTCAGGAATTTAGGGACAGTTTGGCTGGTTCTTTCTGGCTCAGGGTCTTTCTTAGGCTGCAGTCAAGATGTCAGCTGGGAGCTGGGCATGGTGGCTCACTCCTATTATCACAGCACTTTGGGAGGTCGAGGTGAGTGGACCATTTGAGGTCAGGAGTTTGAGAGCAACCTGGCCAACATGGTGAAACGCCATACTAAAAGTACAAAAATTAGTTGGGCATGGTGGCACATGCATGCAATCCCAGTTACTTGGGAGGCTGAGGTAGAAGAATAGCTTCAAAACAAGAGGCGGAGGTTGTGGTGAGCTGAGATCACACCACTGCACTCCAGCCTGGGTGAAAGAGCAAGGCCCCATCTCGGGAAAAAAAAAAAAAAAAAAAAGTTAGCTGGGGCCAAGGTCATCTCAAGGCTTGACTATGAAAGCACCTAACATCATGCGTGGCTGTTGGCAGAGGTCAGTTCCTCATGAGCATTAAACTGAAAGCTATAATTCCTGACTGTTGACCAGAGGCCAACCTCAGTTCCCTGCCGTGTGGGCCTCTCCATGGGGCAGTTGATAACACAGCAGTTAGCTTCCATTGGATTGAGTAAGCAAGAGAGCAAGAACAGGAGTGATACAGAAGCCAGCGTCTTTTTGTAAACTAATCTCAGAAGAATTGCCCATCATTTTTTCTATATTCTGTTGGTTAGAAGCAAATTGCTAGGTCTAACCCACCCTCGAGGTGAGGGGATTACACAAAAGTATGAATACCAGGAAGCAGGGAGCATTGGGAGTCATTGTGACCCTGCCTAGGACAGTGCGTTTGAGATCCATATTATTCTATCCATTAGTAGTAGTTTGCTTCTTTTTAATGTTGAGTAATATGCCATCGTGTGTTTACATATTGCTAATGGATTTTAAAGAGGGCTAATGAAGGTGTTGATTAGAAGGAAAATTTCTTCAGTGAAATAATATTTGAGCAAAACCTTGAAGAACAATTAGGAGTTTGACAGAGGGAATGGCACGAATAAAGACCCAGACCTAATCAAGTGAGGGGTATATTCATCCATGGGGCAGTGGATGACTCAGCCTGCCTGGAGCTTAAGGAGAGAGGGGTGTAGTTGTGGCTGTTGCTCAGAAGGACCTGAATGTCAGGATGCGTTTGTGTTTAATTTAGCAGACATTTAGGAACCATTAAAAGTTTTTGAGAATGGGTAGCTAAGATTAGAATAGTATTTTAGTAAGTTTAACTAGGCTTTTACCAGTATTCATAAAAAGTCAAGTAGGAGAATGTAGAGGCGAGAAGACCAGGTGTGGGCTATTGCAGTGATTACACCTAAAAGGAACAGAGCTAGAAACATGGAGTGACATGGAGTTGTTGTCTTACGTTGGTGATCCTAGCAGCTGAGCCTGGGATGGGGATTCTTGTTCATGTGATCTATTAGGGGACTGTTCCCAGAAGAGAGCGGAGAGGGAAGCAGGCTTTGGTTTCTACTGGAAATCTGTTTCAGCCTGAGTCTGTGGGGAGCTCTGGAGAAGGAATTGTATCACCGAGTTGTCCTCCTTGTCAACAGAGCATGTGTGTGGGGGTGATGACTTCCCAGATATGAGGGTGCCCTCCAGCAATGGACAGTTACCTGGAGGAGTTCATGCTCCAGAGGTAGTGCCTACCTCTGTGGAGATGTAAGGGATGGGACGGTATATTAGGGGTTCCTAATGAGCCTACTGATACTGACTGGCCAGTCACGGAGACTAAAGGAGAAGATGGGATAGCACATTGTTTTCCTAAGTATTTGTAATCAGGTGACTCGTTTGCAAATATCAGCCATTACAGAAATAAAGGGTATCAGGAAGGGGAGGAGATGTGAGGAGAGAAGATGAAGAGTTTAGATTTAGGCATGTTGACCCTGAATTTGTGGGAAGTTATCCAGGAAAATAAGACTGACAGGTGGGAATGAGATTCTGGAACTTGGAAAGAATACAGTGGCTAGAGGTAAGGGTTTGAAGTCTTCATGGAGGTTTTGTTTGGAGTCATGGGTTGGGAAGAAAGTGCTGCAGGGAAGATTTTAGAGATGGAATCAAAAGAGATTGATGCCGGGTGCGGTGGCTCAGTCTTGTAATCCCAGCGCTTTGGGAGGCCGAGGCGGGCGGATCACGAGGTCAGGAGATCGAGACCACGGTGAAACCCCGTCTCTACTAAAATACAAAAAAAAATTAGCCGAGCGTGGTGGCTGGTGCCTGTAGTCCCAGCTACTCGGAGAGGCTGAGGCAGGAGAATGGCGTGAACCCAGGAGGCAAAGCTTGCAGTGAGCCGAGATCGCGCCACTGCACTCCAGCCTGGGCGACAGAGCAAGAGATTGATGATGGAACAATGGGCAAAAGAGGAAGGGTTGGAGGAGACAAAAAATGGAACGGTAGTGGCATTGGGAGGTCCAAGAGTGGATGGTATCACAGAAGCGAAGACAGGAAAGTGAGCCAGAAGTGAGGGAGGAGCAGGATCCTCTGCAACAGGGCAGTCTAGTCTTAGCAGAGAGGAGGTTGCTAGATTTATTGATTGAGAAGCCACTGCTCTCCAGGCAGCTTTGAGAGGTTCTGGATGGTGATAGAATGGAATTCATTCAGCTGATGACGAGAAGTTCATTTGGGGCAGGGAAGGAGACTGAATGGAGATGAATATTTCAAAACTATAGACCATAAATGGGAAGAGAGAGGCTAGTGCAACCTGCCTAGGTCAAGTGAATATCCTTTTTTTCTCTTTCCAGCCCTTGTCTTTTTTACCCTGTTCTCTGCATTTCTTTCCTTCTGTTCTGATTTTTCCTTACCTGATGGTCGGAAAGATCGGATTGAGCTGACGCGCAGCAAGAATGAGGCAGTGGAGAGGAAAATGTCACCGCCTAATGGGTTCTCCTTTCCTGCTGGCTGGACAGAGCTGATTTATCAAGACAGGGGTACTGCAAATAGAGAAAGTTTAATCCACACAGAGCCAGCCGTATGGGAAACCGGAGTTTTGTTACTCAAATCAATCTCCCTGAAAATTCAGGGATCGGAGTCTTTAAGGAGAAATGTGGTGGATAGGGAGCCAGTGAGTGATTCGGCAGTGCTGATTGTCTCAGGGGTCCATGTGAAGAGATCACCAAACAGGGTTTGTGTGAACAGCAAGGCTGTTTATTTCACCTGGGTGCAGGTGGGCGGAGTCCCAAAAAGGAGTCAGCAAAGGGTGATGGGATTAGCATTAGTTCTTACAGGTTTTGGGATAGGCGGTAGAGTTAGGAACAGTGTTTTGTGGGCAGGGGGTGGATCTCACAAAGTACATTCTGAGGGGTGGAGAGAATTATAAAGAACCTTCTTAAGGGTGGGGGAGATTACAAAGTACATTGATCAGTTAGGGTGGGACAGAAACAAATCACAATGGTGGGATGTCATCAGTTAAGGCTACTTTCACTTCTCTTGTGGATCTTCAGTTGCTTCAGGCCATCTGGATGTATACATGCAGGTCACTGGGGATATGATGGCTTAGCTTGGGCTCAGAGGCCTGACACTGATTGGATGGCTTGAAGATGAAATCACAGGGAATTGAAGGTGCCCTCCCATGCTGACTCAGTTCCTGGGTGGGGGCTACAGGACTAGTTGGCAGGTCCAGGTGGGGCCACCCTGTTGTCAGAAATGCAAAAATCTGGCTCGTGCAATGGCGTACCCCTGTAATCCCAGTACTTTGGGAGGCTGAGGTTGTCAGGCCTCTGAGCCCAAGCTGAGCCATCATAACCCCTGTGACCTGCACATATACATCCAGATGGCCTGAAAGAACTGAAGAACCACAAAAGTGAAATAGCCAGTTCTTGCCTTAACTGATGACATTCCATCAGTGTGATTTGTTCCTGCCCCACCCTAACTGATCAGTTGACCTTGTGACATTCCTTCTCCTGGACATTGATTCTCGGGAGCTCCCCCACTGAGCACCTTGTGACCCCCGCCCCTGCCTGAAGAGAAAATCCCCTTTAACTGTAATTTTCCACTACCCACCCAAATCCTATAAAACTGCCCCACCCCAATTTCCCTTTGCTGACTCCTTTTTCAGATTCACTCTGACTGCACCCAGTTGATTAAAAAGCTTTATTGCTCACACAAAGCCTGCTTGGTGGTCTCTTGACATGGACACGTGTAACAGAGGTGGGCAGATCACTTGAGGTCAGGAGTTCAAGACCAGTCTGGCCATTGTGGTGAAACCCTGCATCTACTAAAAATACAAAAATTAGCTGGGCATGGTGGCATGCACCTGTAATCCCAGCTACTTGGGAGGTTGAGGCATGAGAATCACTTCAGCCTGGGAGGTGGAGATTGCAGTGAGCCAGTTGTGCCACTGCACTCCAGCCTGCAATGCAGAGTGAAACTGTCTGAAAAAAATAAATAAATAAAAGAAATGCAGAAGTCTGAAAAGACATCTCAAAAGCCAATCTTAGGTTCTACAACAGTGATGTTATCTGCAGGAATAATTGAGAAAGTTGCAAATCTTGTGACCTCTGGAATAATGGCTGGTAATTATTTAAAACTGAAGTCTCTCTTATCGTAACGTGGTGGCCTTTCATTCATTTTACAGGAACAGCTTAGTTTTGGGGGAAAAGCTGTTATTTAAACTATAAACGAAATTTCTCCCAAAGTTAGCTTGGCCTATGCCCAGGAGTGACCAAAGACAACTAACCATTTACCAGAAACGGGTCCCAATCCAGACCCCAAGAGAGAGTTCTTGGATCTTGGGCAAGAAAGAATTGGGGGGGAGTCCATAAAATTAAAGTAACTTTATTAAGAAAGTAAAGGAATAAAAGAATGGCTCCTCCATAGGCAGAGCAGCAACTTTGGCTGTTGGACTGAGGATATCTATAGTTAATTATTGATTAGCTATAATATATTATATTTTAATAAAATATATAAATTATAATACAATATAATATATGTAATATATATTATATATAACTATAAACAAGGGGTAGATTACTCATGGATTTTCAAGGAAAGGGGTAGGCACTTCCTGGAAGTGAGGGTTCCTCCCCTTTTTAGACCATATAGGGTAACTTCTTGATGTTGCCATGGCATGTGTCCGCTGTCATGGTGCTGGTGGGGATGTCTCTTAGCATGCTAATGGATTCATATTAGGGTATAATGAGTAGTAAGGGTGACCAAAGGTCGTTGCCATCTTTGTTTTGGTGGGTTTTGGCTGGCTTCTTTACTGCAAACTGTTTTATCAGCAAGGTTTTTATGACCTGTATCTTGTGCTGACCTCCTATCTTATCTTGTAACTTAGAATGCCTAACCTCCGGGGAATGCAGCCCAGTAGGTCTCAATCTTATTTTACCGAGCCGTTATTCAAAATGGAGTCGCTCTGGTTTAAATGCTTCTGAGAAACCTGTGAGACTAAGGACATGATGGAGTCTGTTAGGTTAGATTTAATTTCCTCAGTTGTTATTTCACAAAGGGGGTTTCAGAAAGATAGAAAATGCTAGAAAGAGACGGGGTAGTCAGTGGTAGGGATCCTGAGGAGTTAAAAAAGGGAAGGAGCTGGTCCCTTTGCAGTAGGAAGTCCCACCTGAGTCCACTCTTGCCAGAAAGCCTGGCTCTGTCATGAGGAATGTTGGCTCATTATCACTCTCATTTATGACAACCCCCGCCCCCACCACTACCACCTTAACTACTGAGGGGATGTCCTCTGGCCCAGAAGGAATACATTGGCTCCAGTTGAAGGGGTTGCTGGTTCGTAAATACCATCCCCACAGTCGGCAGACACAGAGAATGCCATGGGGCCACTCATCAGAAAGGTGGAGGGGCTTTATCTGTGGGTAAATGAGAGTCATGGACACCTGCACGCTGCCCTCCGTTGGAATCTCAGGCTCTAAACAAGGAGGACAACCTTTTCTGCCCTTCATCACCTCTCACAGATGAGAATCCACCCAAGAAGAAGAAAAAAAATCAGCCCCTTAAAATGCTGACTAGTAACATCAGTTTTTGGAAGGATATTATTTTTGTTTCCATTCTGTCTTTATAGTTTGAACTTTTCCTTTTGATAGTCTGTAAATATTCATCATCTCAGAGCCTTTTGAATTGCAATGGCTTTTAGTCAAAACTGAGCAAAATGTGCCATTTGAATAATAAAAACCTCATTAAAGTGAGGCAAAAGCAATTCTTTTCCTTTTGTACAAGCCAATTAAGTGTCTTTACAATTAAAACAAAGTCAAGCACTTTATAGTTTCATATTCCATAAGCCTGTTTTTAATTAATAGAGGTGACAAGTTTTAGGTACAGGATACATATTTTGCCTCTGGTGTTGTGCAATTAACATTAATGAAGAGTATTAAAATTTGGTGAGACAGGAAAGGGTTTGCCCAGGTCCTCTGTGGTTTCTTGCCTCCAGGCCTAAGTCTTTGGTAGCAAGCTCCTTGGTTTGCTGAGGTTTGCGTTTTCTTGAGAAAATGTACAGGGAAGGATAAAGGTAACTAGAATAGATATTGTTGTTACTGAGAAGTATGAAGTTAAAATTCCCAATGACCAGGCCTGTCTTAAAGATAGGTAAACACTGCAGAAACTGTCTTTGAGGAATTTAATTTTGTCTTGTGGATGAAAGTGAAGGATAAATAGACAAAGGAGATAACAATTACCTAACCTGGCAGGCCAGCAAGATACTGGGGCTTTACTCCTCACAACCATGGGAGCAGTATATTGAGTTTACAGGGGAGAACACAGGTTCACAGGGGTGAACTAACTGGCCATGAGTCAGGTAAGGAAAGTAACATGGCTGAGCTCCAGTTTCTCTAAGAACTTGGCTCTGTCTATTCCAGGGAGCTTATGTAAGACAGAAGGTATTGTGCAGTAGCCTTGAAGTCAGGTGACCCTTTTTATGTGTGTGTGTGTGTGTATTTGCTTCTTTATATTAGCTATTTTTTCTTTTTGAGACAGGATGTTGCTCTTCCTCAGTTACCCAGGCTGGAGAACAGTGGGATGATTACAGCTCACTGCAGCCACAACCTTCCAGGTTCAAGAGATCCTCCCACCTCAGCTTCCCAAGTAGCCAAGACTGCAGGTGCTTGCCACTGGCAATTTTTTTTTTTCTTTTTAGTTGTGAGTTTTTAATTTTTTGTAGACATGAGGTCTTGCTATGTTGTCCAGGTTGGTCTTGAACCCCTGAGCCCAAAAGATGCTCCTGTCTTGGCCTCCCAACGTGCTGAGATTACAGGCATGAGCCACCATACCTGGACTATGTTAGGTATTTCTGATAGTTCATTTCTGTCTGTAAACGGCAATCATAATATATGTCACCTGCGGTTCCTAAAAAGCTCTTAAAAAGTGCCTAACCCATAGTTTGTACTCAAAAAAGGAAAGAATTAACAGCCCTGGAAAAGTGAGCGAAATATTTCAGATGCAACCTGAAAGGAGCTCAAATGTTAGTCTCTCTTCACTTTGCCCATCTTTCCCTCTTCCCCGCAAGGTTTTTAGCAATGGTCCTGTGTTACTACAATGTATGAATTATCCCTGCTACAAATTAGTAGATTCTGCTTTGATTTGAAGCAGAGTCTAATGAGTGTTACACGTAGGCTTGGTGCTACAAAGCATTTGTGCCTATCTCTTCAGAGAGTAGCTGGGCTATTGAGGGACTGTGTATTGACAACTGTAGTGGGCACCGTATGTGGAAAACGGGTGTTCTCAAATAAATACAGCTGACCCCAACCACAGCATGACTTTTCAGGTTTTAGGTAGGGGATGGGTGGGAAAACAGATGAGGCAACAGAATGAATTATTCCTTAATGAGATCCAGATTACCCAGTGATAATAAGATTTGGATGAATACTTTAAACAACAACAGTGATTAAATACGTTTTTCTAGTTAAAAGATTAATCATTGCTTTCCAGCAAGCGCTTAAAGAATTAATACCAGCCAGGGGCCGGGCGCGGTGGCTCACGCTTGTAATCCCAGCACTTTGGGAGGCCGAGGCAGGCGGATCACAAGGTCAGGAGATCGAGACCACGGTGAAACCCCGTCTCTACTAAAAATACAAAAAATTAGCTGGGCGTGGTGGCGGGGGCCTGTAGTCCCAGCTACTCGGAGAGGCTGAGGCAGGAGAATGGCATGAACCCGGGAGGCGGAGCTTGCAGTGAGCCGAGATTGCACCACTGCACTCCAGCCTGGGCGACAGAGCGAGACTCCGTCTCAAAAAAAAAAAAAAAAAAAAGAATTAATACCAGCCAGGAACGGTGGCTCACGCCTGTAATCCCAACACTTTGGGAGGCCGAGGTGGGTGGATCACGAGGTCAGGAGATCAAGACCATCCTGGCTAACGTGGTGAAACCCCGTCTCTACTTAAAATACAAAAACAAGATTAGTGGGGCGTGGTGGCGGGCACCTGTAGGCCCAGCCACTTGGGAGGCTGAGGCAGGAAAATGAGGTGAACCCGGGAGGCGGAGCTTGCAGTGAGCCAAGATTGCGCCACTGCACTCCAGCCTGGGCAGGCAACAGAGTGAGACTCTGTCTCAAAAAAAAAAAAAAAAAAAAATTAATACCAATTTTCCACAAACTCATTTTAAAAAAACAGGAGGAAACACTTTCCAACCAACTCTATGAAGCCACTATTACTCTGACAACAGAACCAGACAAAGATATCACAAGAAAAGGAAACTTGAGATCACTTTCACTTAGGAATAGAGATGCAACAAATTTGTACAAAATGCTAGCAAGCCAAATGCAGCCACATATACAAAGAATTGTACATTATGACTAAGTGAAATTTATCCAAAGAATTCACGGTTGGTTTTATACTAAAAAATCAGTCAATATAATATACCATAATAGTAGAATAAAAGATCCTCTCAATACGTACGTAAAAACACGTTGTAAAAAGGTCTAGCACTATTTCGTGATGAAAACTTTTAGTAAACTTGGAGCAAAGTGGCATTTTCTCAACTCAATAAAGGGCATCTGCAAAAAACCCACAAATGACATCATACTTAATGCTCAAAGATGGAGTACCATTCCCTTAAGATCAAGAAATGAGACAAGGATATTCACTCTCATCACTTTAATATTGTACTAGAAATCCTAGCTAGATCAATTGAGCAAAAAAGAAGAAAAGATGAAAAAAAAGATCCAGAGTGAAAAGAAGTAAACCTATCTTTATTTGCAAATGAAATCACCTTATCTGTAGAAAATCCTAGAAGTGTACTAAAAAAATATTTAACAAGTTCAGCCAGGATAAAAGTAGGATAAAAGTTTAATATGCATAAGTCAATTGTATTTCTATATACTAGCAATGAAGGCATCCCATGTTCATGGAGCAGAAGATTTAATATTGTATAGCTGACCAAACTCTCCAAATTATCTACAAATTTAGTGCAATCTCTATTAAAATTTCAGTTGACTTTTTTGCAGAAATTGAAAAGCTGATCCTACGTTTTGTATATGAATGCAAAGGAACCTGAATAACCAAAACAAGCTTGAAAAAGAAGAGGATTGGAGGGCTTCCATTTCTCAATTTCAAAACTTTCTATAAATCCTCAGTAATAAAGACAGTGTCGTATCGGCATAAGAATAGATCTATAGATAATAAAATCGCCTTGAGAGTCCAGAAATGAATCCATGTATATTCTGAATTGATTTTCAGCAAGGATGCCAAGACAATTCAAAATAGTCTTTTCAACAATGATGCTAGAACCAACTGGTATCCCCATGCAAAAGCATGAGGTTAGATCACACTTGCATAAACTACACAGAAAAAAATAGCAAAAAAAAAAGGGGGGGGATCAGAGACTTAAATGTAAGAGCTAAAACTATACAACTCTTAGAAGCAAACATAGGAGTATATTTTTGTGATGTTGGCTTAGACAATGATTTCTTAGATACAACCCCGACAGCACAAGTGACAAAAGAAAAATATCCAGAATGATCCAGAATGAAAAGTGTTTGTGCTGCAAATGATACCATCAAGAAAGTGTACAGATGACCTACAGAATGGGGGAAATACTTAGAAATTAAATATCAAATAAGGGATTTGTATCTAGAATAAAGAACTTTTACAATTCAATAATAAAAACTCAGTGAAAAAATGAGCATAAAATCTAAATAGATATTCCTCCAAATATGATACACGAATTGCCAGTGAATACATAAAAGATGTTCAACGTCATTAGTCATTAGGGAAATGCAGATGAAAGCCACAATGAGATTCCACTTCTTATTAGGATGGCTAAAATAAGAAAGTCAGATAACAAATACTTACAAAGACATGGAGAGATGAAAGTTCAAATACAGTCCTGGTGGAAATGTAAAATTGTATGGCCACACTGGGAACAGTTTGGCCATTCTTCAAAAAGTTAAACATTGAGTTACCATATGACCCACCAATCCCAGTCCTAGATGTATCCTCAAGAGAAATGAAAACATGCATTTCCATAGCATCTTACAAATGAATGTACATAGTAGTGATATTCCTAATAGCCAATAAATAGAAACAATCCAAATATCCATCATGGGTGAATAGATAAAGAAAGGATGGTATATTCATATAATGGAATATTATTTGCCCATTAAAAAGAAATGAATTACTGATATATGCTACAATATGGATGAACCCTGCAAACATCATGCCAAGGGACAGAAGCCAGTCACAAAAGACTATGTATTGTATGGTTCCATTTAGTATATAAAATGTCCGAACTAGGCGAATCTATAGGACAGAAAGTACACTGATGGTGTTTTGGGGATAAAAGTGTAGGTGGGTAGTGGGTGGCTAGTGATTGCTAATGGTTTTTTTTTTTTTTTTTTTTGAGTTAAAAAAGTGCTATAAAATTAGAATGTAGTTATGGTTGTACAATTATTTGAGTATACTAAAACAGTTGTACAGTGTACATAGGTAGATTTTATGGTATGTGCCTTATATTTCAGTAAAGTTCTTTAATAAATTAGTTTATGCTTATGGTAGAAAAGTTGGAAAATACCAAAAACCATAAACAGGAAATAGGAAAAAAAGTAATCCTGACTGTATATCTGGAAATCTTTTGGTGGGGTATGGGGTATGAATCACACATATTAAATTTAATTTCCTGCCTTTTCAATTAAATTGAGAAAGTTGGGGAACCTCTGGCTTAATCATTATTTATCCACTGCTCTGTTATTGGATGTTAGATTGCTTCTAGTTCATATATAATTTTATAATTTTAGTTGATGTGTCATTATGGATTCTTGGGCATAAACTTGTATACGAATTTTGAATATTACGAAATAATCTTGGAAGCTATATTAGTTTTCTAAAGGTATTACAACAAATTACCACAGATTGAGTGCCTCGAAACAACAGAATTTTAGTCTCTTACAGTTTCAGAGACCAAACATGTGAAATCAAGTGGTCTGCAGCGCGGGCTCCTTCTGGAGGCTCGAAGGAGCATCTCTGTTCCATGCCTTTCTCCTAGCTTCTCATGACTGCCAGCCGTCTTTGGAATTTCTTGGCTTTTATCTAAGTCACTCTAATCTCTGTCTTTCCATCTCCTTCTCTGTGGGTGTTCCTTCTCCCCTTTTCTTTTGTAAGGATAGTCCTGTCATTGGATTTAAGGCCCACCTTAATCCGAGAGGATCTTATTTCAAGATGTGGGAGTTGCCGGGCTCGGTGGCTCACGCTCGTAATCCCAGCACTTTGGGAGGCCGAGGTGGACGGATCACGAGATCAGGAGATCGAGACCACGGTGAAACCCCGTCTCTACTAAAAATGCAAAAAAATTAGCCGGGTGTGGTGGCGGGCGCCTGTAGTCCCAGCTACTCGGAGAGGCTGAGGCAGGAGAATGTCGTGAACCCGGGAGGCAGAGCTTGCAGTGAGCCGAGATTGCACCACTGCACTCCAGACTGGGCGACAGAGCGAGACTCCGTCTCACGGGAAAAAAAAAAAAAAAAAGATGTGGGAGTTAATCACACTTACAAAGACCCTTTTTCCAAATAAGGTCACATTCACAGATCCCTACCATTCAACCCACTGTGGAAGCAATGGGGCGGGCAGGTACCATTCAACTGACAGATTCCTACCATTCAATCCACTATAAGGCAGTGGCATATCAAAAGGATGGGAGGTAGCTACAGGAATGGTCTGCCCCAGGTGCAGGTAAAGTGGGGAAGCATTTTGTATAGAATGGAAAAACAGTAAAGCTGGCTAAAACTTGATCTGCTTTTTACGATCATGTGCTGATAATTCTAAATATTATCAATGATAAAACACTTCTCACTAGTGGTATTAACTGCGCCATTTCTGCTGCCCCTGCTACGTACATGGTTTACTGCTTGGAAACAGGATTACTTGGTGAAATAATGTGAATCTTTCAATTCTTTTTTTTTTTTTTGAGATGGAGTCTTGCTCTGTCACCCAGGCTGGAGTGCAGTGGCACAATCTTGGCTCACTGCAAGCTCTGCCTCCCGGGTTCACGCCATTCTCCTGCCTCAGCCTCTCCAAGTAGCTGGGACTACAGGCGCCTGCCACCACGCCCGGCTAATTTTTTGTATTTTTTTTTTAGTAGAGACGGGGTTTCATCGTGGTCTCGATCTCCTGACCTCGTGATCCACCCGCCTCGGCCTCCCAAAGTGCTGGGATTACAAGCGTGAGCCGCCGCGCCGTGTCGAACCTTTCCATTCTCATGATACATGTTTTCAAGTTAATATCCAGGGTGCAGGAGTATATATTCCCACCAAACTTTATACAAGATGATACAAACATAATAGTATGAATAAATATGCTAATTTGATAGAAAATATTTTAATATTTACTACTAGTGTAGTTGGACGTGTTGAGTATTGCACTGGTTATTTGTAATCTAGCTTTATAAAATTTCTCATGTCTGTCATTGTTTCTGTTAGACTGTTACGAAGATACGTGTTTGTCTCATAGATTTGTAAGAGCTCTTTGTATGGTAAAAATATGGGGCCTCTGTATGATTGCATATATTAGTCACTTTTGTTTCACTTTTTTAGAAAGCAGAATATTTTAATTTCTGTAAAGATTTTTATGTTTCCCTTTACTGCGTGCCAATGTTTGTTTTTTAAAACCTTGTAACTCTTAGGCTGCGATGTGAAAAGTGTCTTTCTTTTTTTTGATTTGGAAACAGAGTCTTGCTCTGATGCATGCAGGGATATGATTATAGCTCAATGCAGCCTCGAACTCCTGGGCTCAAGTAATCCTCCTATCTTAACCTTCCAAGTAGCTGCGACTACAGGCACACACCACCACACCTAGCTCACTTTCTGGTGGTGGTTGTTGAGATGGGGTCTTGCTGTGTTGCTCAGGCTGGTTTTGAATACTGAGCTCAAGCAGTTATCCTGCCTCAGCCTCCCAAAGTGCTGGAATTTCAGAGGTGAGTCACTGTGCCCAGCCATATATATAATTATTATTATTTTAAGATGGAGTCTGTCTCTGTTGCCCAGGCTGGAGTGCAGTGGCATGATGTCGGCTCACTACAACCTCCGCCTCCTGGGTTGAAGTGATTCTCCTGCCTTAGCCTCCCAAGTAGCTGAGATTACAGGTATGTGCCACCACGCTGGGCTAATTTTTGTATTTTGTATTTTTAGTAGAGACAAGGTTTCACCATGTTGGTCAGGCTGGCCTCGTACTCTGACCTGGTGATTTGCCCACCTTAGCCTCCCAAAGCGCTGAGATTACAGGCGTGAGCCACCGCGCCCACCATTATTTTTATATATCTTTTATAACCTTTCTAACTGTCTGTCTCTTTCTCTGTTTCTGTGTGTGTCTCTGTCTGATCATATAATACATTAAATTTTATTTTATAACAGAGTGTTTTATAAGGTCAGTAGATTTGTTTATCATTTTTAATGGCTGCATAGTGTTCTGTCATATGGATATATTCTAAATGTAATAATTCCTCAATGATATATTTAGTTTACTTCTAATTTGCTGCTTTAGCTTTTCAGAAACACTGTGGATAGCCTTGTATATATTTTGTTGTACAAGTGTTATTGGTACACTATCATTTTTCACAAGTATACAATTGCTTTCTGAGAATTTAGCTTTTTAATTCACATGAAAGGCTTACTTTTATTGTTAACAATTTTACTATGTTTGTGAGGCCTAGGCAGGAGAATTGTTGAGACCAGGAACTCAAGACCACCCTGGGTAACATAGGGGGAGCGCGTCTCTACAAAATTAAAAAAAAAAGAAATAAAATAACCATGCATGGTGGTGTGTCCCTGTATCCCAGTTACTCGGGAGGCTAAGGTGGAAGCATCGGAGCGTCTCAGCCTGGGAATTTGAGACTGCAGTGTTATGACCACACCACTGCACTCCAGCCTGAACGACAGAGCAAGATCTTGCAAAAAAAAAAAAAAAAAAAAAAAAGTAAACATATACAAAATAAGAGAGAATATTATGACAAGTTTCTACTTACCTATTTCTAGGCTTCTTTATAAAATGTTCATTTACTCTGATCTCTGCAAGAAATTCTGTATCCTTAAACAACATGTGCCATTCTCTTCAGACCGAGCATTTACCCCCTTGCTATGTTTAGCACCTACCAAGTGCTGGGTCCTGTGTCAGTTGTTTTGTTTTCTTTTTCTTTTTTCCTTTTTCTTTTTTTGAGATAGAGTCTTGCACTGTTGGTCAGGCTGGAGTGCACTGGCGTGATCTCAGCTCACTGCAACCTCTGCCTCCCGGGTTCAAGCAATTCTTTGGCCTCAGCCTCCTGAGTAGCTGGGATTACAGACATACACCACCACACCCGGCTAATTTTTTTTGTATTTTGATAGAGATGGGGTTTTACCATGTTGGTCAGGCTGGTCTCAAACTGCTGACCTCAAATGATCCACCTGACTTGGCCTCCCAAAGTGCTGGGATTACAGGCGTGAGCCCCTGCGCCCGGCCCTGTGTCAGCCTTTTTAACAGCGTAATTTCTCCTTTATTACTCATAACTATTTTAAGGGCTATTTGGATTTACAGACAAAGCGATACTTGGATGAATTAAGAAAGACAGAATTAATCAGGTGGTTGAACCTGAGTTCCAACTAGGGTGACAACTCTTTCCGGATTGCCTGCCGCTGTCCTGGTTTTCACCCTGAACGTTCTGTATCCTAATAAGCCACCCATCCTCAGCAATGGAGGACAGTTGCCCACTCAAAGCCTTGTGACATTCTAGGGTATCCTATTTCCAAATGGCGGGAATCTAGAAGACGGAGAAAGAATTTTTCATTCCTGAAGGAGCATGGATTGTCCTTGGTTGTAGTGTTCATGTCCACATCACGTGGAATATTTTATTTTTCAGGCCTCTTCATGTGCTTGTGTGCAACGCAGCAACTTTTGCTCTACCGTGGAGTCTCACCAAAGATGGCCTCGAGACCACCTTTCAAGTGAACCATCTGGGGCACTTCTACCTTGTCCAGCTCCTCCAGGATGTTTTGTGCCGCTCAGCTCCTGCCCGTGTCATTGTGGTCTCGTCAGAGTCCCATCGGTGGGTTTGAATTGCATATTTGTTCACTTATCCCCTTTCTCATACCAGCTAATATTCCCCCAAGGCTCTCATTCTGAAAATAATTTTCATTAGTCCTACTTGAGACATGTGGGTGGACTCAGCTTGGCTCACTTAATTTTTCCAGGTCTTTTTTGTTTGCCTGTGATTGTGGGGGACTGTTTAGAAGGACTGTCTAGAGCAACGAAGATTGTTTTTACGACTATACTTCAAGCTCCTCATTGATTTTGGTTAGAGATAGAATAATAATTGATAAAATCTGAATGGCATGACCTTTATTGATTGGTAATTGAACAACTTCAACATCTTAGTAAGAAGAATGTGCAGTTATTCTAGCAGGAGAAACAATGCAATTAAAGCCTGCGAGATGAAATCCAATTGTTTTATAATGAGAAATTAGGGAATTCGATGCAGACATTAGCTGTGTAATTGTGGAAAGGGAAGTACTGTAGTTAGAGCATATTAGAAATCTGGCCATGCCTCTTTTGGTTAAAATTTCAATTAAAATATCAGATGGCACTTTTTTCCTATTGCCATTAGGAGAATATTGAATTGACTGAAAAAGACATTTGAAAATTTCATCGTATTTTCAGCATATTTGTTTCTAGAGTTGGATAAACAACTATTTGTCTAGAGAGAAATACTCCTAAAAGACAAAGGCCTTGCTGGGTGAGGCTGGATTTAATACGTGTTAGGGAGATTTCTCTTTCACATTTGCTTGGTGTGTGTTTGGTGGGGGGAGCTTACACTCTTAGCAGAGTAGCTAGAAAAAAAAAAATAACGTGCAAGGGGCCTATTTTTTCCTCCTCGTTCTCCGTCTTAAGTCCTGAAATGTTTTAGTGACCCAGAATGAAGCTTATTTTTTTAATCATACTTCCATAAAATGTAACCCTTGGGACTTGGAAGAGAGAGACCAGCCAAGGGTTAGCTTGAACCCTTTATCACTCCCAAACACAGGGGCTTATGGTGTAAGTGACACACTGCAGATAGATTTACTTTTGCCATTTTAAATTTATGATGGCTGAAATGAAAGGTAAATGCCAATAATAATCCTCCCCCGTGTTAAAAGACGTGAAACATCTAGTAATTAGGTGGTAACAAAATCTGGACAGCCTTATCTTTGCAAATCACACCAGGTTTGTGAAGGAAAGTGGAGTGGCCCTGTTAGGGGGCGAAGGAGGCTACTGTGGGGGCAGGCAGCAGAGAGAGCTCCAGAAATAAATCTGCCAGCCCCAGTCATCTACCAGATGTGGAGGGCACCACGGGATATGTTTAAATGAGCTGGTATTTAATGGGAGATTATGTTGAATTGTCAGCTGCTCACTCTCCTTTGTAAATCTGTATCTCAAATGGTATTTCGTGTGACGTCTTTGTTCTTTCCTTAACTACAGTGTAATTCATGCCTACTTCAGAGATGTGAATCTTAGCATCATTTAGAAGATTAGTTTGAAAGGAAGGGACTTGGGCTCTTGGATTAGACGTATGTTAGTTTATAGGGAGGCCTTCCTGAAATATGTTGTCAGGCTCGCCCCTGTCTGATGGTTGGCACTGGTTTTATGCTTTCCAATTATTCTTTGCACATTATTATTATTATTTGAGATGGAGTCTTGCTCTGTCGCCAGGCTGCAGTGCAGTGGCGTGATCTCAGCTCGCCTCAACCTCAGACTTCCAGGTTTAAGCGATTCTACTGCCTCAGCCTGCCAAGTAGCTGGGACCACACGCACCCGCCACGATGCCCGGCTAATTTTTGTGTTTTTAGTAGAGATGGGGGTTTCACCACATTGGCCAGGATGGTCTCGATCTCTTGACCTTGTGATGTGCCCGCCTTGGCTTCCCAAAGTGCTGTGATTACAGGTGTGAGCCACCATGCCCGGCCTCTTTGCACGTTATTTAAGGGTGTTTTAACAAAATGGCAATTTCCCCAGGCTGGCTTGTGTATGACCTTCGCATTGCATCCTTTGGCTCCCATGAGCCAGCGTGGTGACTTGGTGCAGAGGCGGAATGTGAAGACACTTGCTCACTACCCAAGAACTCAGGGCACTAAACCATGCTGTAAAATGCAAGTGCTGATATCTAATTACCTCCATCAACCTTGGCAGAATCTCTTCTTTGGAGTCGAGACCCCCTGTTAGGGGAAAAAATAAAGTCCTATGTTTACAGAAAATATTATACTAGACTGCCCCAAGGCAAAATACTTACTAGCCTTCCTGTGTCTTCACTGTGTTTTAGTTACTCATCTGGAATCTGAGCAATGGAATTGAACTTCTGCATACCTAAAATACATCCTGGTGAAATGAGAAGTTGACTTCCTTGCTGTGAAAAAATTTCAGATAACAATTAAAGTAGAATGAGGCCGGGCGCGGTGGCTCACGCTTGTAATCCCAGCACTTTGGGAGGCCGAGGTGGGCGGATCACGAGGTCAGGAGATCGAGACCACGGTGAAACCCCGTCTCTACTAAAAATACAAAAAATTAGCCGGGCGTGGTGGCGGGCGCCTGTAGTCCCAGCTACTCGGAGAGGCTGAGGCAGGAGAATGGCGTGAACCCGGGAGGTGGAGCTTGCAGTGAGCCGAGATTGCGCCACTGCACTCCAGCCTGGGCGACAGAGCGAAACTCCGTCTCAAAAAAAAAAATAAATAAATAAAAATAAAGTAGAATGAAAAGAGCAGAGTGCTGGTTGAACAACCCTCCATGGCTGCAGCTGCATGGAGTGCCAAATCGCCCTTCCCCACACCACACACGAAATCACACCATCACACCATCACACACACACACACACACACACACGTAGTTTCTCAGCTTCTGTGTAGATAGAATCCAGCCTAATTCTTTTAGGCGGGAATTTTAAAAATCCTCAATGAAATTGGGCTTGGTATCACATGCCTGTAATCCCATCTAGTAAGAGGCTGAGGTGGTAGGATGGCTTGAGCCCAGGAGTTTGAAGTTGCAGTAAGCTTTGATCCTGCCACTGCATTCCACCCTGGGTGACTGAGTGAGACTCCATCTCTAAAATAAAAATTAAAAATTATTAGTTTAAAAAATGCAGTATAGGCCAGGCACAGTGGCTCACGCCTGTAATCCCAGCACTCAAGAGTTCGAGATCAGCCTGGCCAGCATGACAAAACCCCGTCTCTACTAAAAATACAAAAATTAGCCAGGTGTGGTGGTGCACGCCTATAATCTCAGCTTTTTGGGAGGCTGAGGCAGGAGAATTGCTTGAACCTGGAGATTGCAGTGAGTGGAGATTGCACCAGTGCACTCCAGCCTGGGTGACAGAGCAAGACCCTGTCTCAGAAACAACAAAAACCCAAAAAGCAAAACCCCCACAGTATATATAGAAATACAAGATTCGGGGGTGGTGGGTGCCCTACAAAGCAAGTGTTACTGTCCACGGAGCAAATGTCAATCTTTTAATGTACTAGTAAGGGAAAATTCTATTAAGACATAATTGTTTGGCTTCGTCATTTTGTCAACTTGAAAATAGAGTCAGCAGCATCTGAAGAGTTGTTTTACTACCTCTGGAGCTGAGAGGTGAACATCGTCGTTTTTCAGGAAGCCTTTTTTTTGGCTCAGAGAGATCAGAAGCTGGCCCACCCTTGCCACTTCCTGGAGGACTGTCAGTGCTAGCTAATGAGACTGTAAAAGTGGACTATCTACCCAGGAGGCAGTGGGGAAGGAAATCAGGGGTCAACCTTATAGCAAAGACCTGTTTGCAGAGAGAGTGCCTGATATGTAGCAGCTGGTACTTCTCCATCTTGAAACTGTCCTTCCTGGTTGTCTAATTTCTTTTTTTTTTTGAGACGGAGTCTTGTTCTGTCACCCAGGCTAGAGTGCAGTGGCGCGATCTCGCCTCACTGCAAGCTCTGCCTCCCAGGTTCATGCCATTCTCCTGCCTCAGCCTCCCGAGCAGCTGGGACTACAGGCGCCCGCCACTACGCCTGGCTGATTTTTTGTACTTTTAGTAGAGATGGTGTTTCACCGTGTTAGCCAGGATGGTCTTGATCTCCTGACTTTGTGATCCGCCCGCCTCGGCCTCCCAAAGTGCTGGGATTATAGGCTTGAGCCACTGCACCTGGCCGGTTCTAATTTCTCATCATGGGATTTTTTTTGACTCGCTTCTAGATTCGGGATCAAGAAGAAATGACTTTCTCCTCTTAGACATTTAATTTACTTAGTGTTCCCTAGTCATGAGGTACTTCTGTGTTATCCTTAAATACCTAAGCAGGGACCTTATTCTTAACAGTAGAAAATCACTGTGTATGATGATAGCATATACCTGTAATACCAGTTACTCAGGAAGCTGAGGCAGGAGGATCCCTTGAGCTCAGAAGTTGAGATTAGCATGGGCAACAAAGCAAGACCTTGTCTCTAAAAAAATAAGCAAAAACCAAAAGCCGTGAACGTGAGGAAGTTCCACATGTAAACATTAATGGAAAACATAGAAGAGTTGAACCTAGTGGTAAATTTTACCTTTAGAGCAAGACTTGAAACAAGGGAAACTGAAATTCTCATCATGGGATTTGTGTTCCTTTGTTTTTTTTTATTAAGGACTTGGTCGTTGGATTGGAATTCCAAACCCATGACCAAACTTTAATCGTGTAATTCTGTATTGAGTCCTTACTATGTGTCAGGCACTGTAGTAAGCAACACTCAAGAGTCTTACAGTCCACTTCCCAAGAATTCACAGTCTAGTTTTGGAATCAGGTGATCAACTGACTTACAGTCTGGTGTGGTGATGACGGAGGAACAATGTACAGATAGAACAGAAAGATGACACAGTGAGCCTTTTCACCGATCTTGGAAGGCCACTAATGTCACTGAACACTAGGAATGGTGTCATGGCCTGGGTCCTGAAGAGTGGATACTTAATGTCCATGGAGACATGTAGTTTATCTGCCTTGCATAGCTTCTTTCATTCTCTCCGTGACTTCCATCCAAAAAATCACTGCGATATCCAGCTGTGGAAGAGTTCATTATGGAGAGCTTCCTGGAAGAAGTAGTCCCTGAACAGGGTCGGGCTAAACAAATATGCCCGGAAGCAGTTGACGAAAGATGAGAGAGGGAATGGGTGGTGCTATATTTATTCCATACCTTTTAGATACTCTCTAAATCCTTGTCCCTGTTTTCTGTGCCATGTAGGTAGAGTTTTCAAGTCATGTCCCATACCTTGGATCATTGGATTCTCAACTCAGTAGCACCTTTGTGTGATATCTGTTCTGTAATACCTTATTATGTTGAAACAAAGTTAGCAAGTAACATAACTTAAATGCACAAATATATTTTCAATTCGATATGATAGCTTTACTGTAAGAAAAAATAACTGAAACAAAATGGTGTGTGTTTCAACATGTAAATGCTTGGGCCGGGCTACAGGAAAGATGGGACTTACGTATCCATAGATTAATCACCTTTAACGGACTCTTCAAAAAAAAGCACACCATTACCTGGTGTGTGGTATTGCAGACTCCAGCACCACCAACCTTGAGTGAAGCCTTACTGTATTAGTCTGTTCTCGTGCTGCTAAGAAAGACATACCCGAGACTGGGTAATTTATAAAGGAAACAGGTTTAATGGGCTCACAGTTCCACATGGCTGGAGAGACCTCACAATCATGGCAGAAGATGAAGGAAGAGCAAGGGGGTGTCTTACATGACATCAGGCAAGAGAGCATGTGCAGAGGAATTCCCATTTATAAAACCATCAGATCACGTGAGACTTACTCACTACTACGAGAACAGTATGGGAGGAACCGCCCCTGTGATTCACTTATCTCCACATGGCTCTGCCCTTGACACATGGGGGTTATTACAATTCAAGGTGAGATTTGGTTGGGGACACAGCCAAACCATATCAGTCACCCCCCAAAAATCGCACAAAATCTGAAAGTGCCTTCATTCATTCTACATGTGAATAGTTGTTGCACTACCCACCTGGAAATTCAGTGGATCCACAGGCTTTTCATCTGCACGAGTATGCATTGGGGCAGTCTTCACTGAGCAAGACATCATCTGCATTGCAAGACATCTACCATCCCTGCTACCATCACCAGCAATCATCATGACAACCAGAAGAAGGCCTTCATATATTTTCAAATTTTCCGCTGAGTTCCACTGCCTTAGACAATTAAGCTTGGAAGTCAGACTCTTCCTGTGGTTTGGGTACTTGAAAACAGGCAGCCAACAATTCGTTTCAAGGTCTCGTTTCTGTATCCTTGATGACATTTATGGCCATCAGCTTTGTTGATGACTTTAGAGCAGCTATGTCATTTAACACTAGAAATTGCGTGTCACTGAATCCTGTGGAAGGTATATTTCATTTCCATTAAAACATGAATTTCATCTGCCCTTGCCATGCTTTTCTTGGTCTTAGCCCAACGTGAGCTGCTGATATTAAGGAACAATAGGATGATTCCATAATTTTCATTTTACCTTTTGCTTTTTGTTTTCCATAGCAGTTTTCTAGAGCATTCCCATTATGCTTCCTCATTACCTGGTGCCCAGAATGAGCTTATAGAAGCAGAATATGAGGGGTCCTTTGACAAAGATGAGACCATTTAGAAAATTCCTTTTGTTTGTTGTGATCCATTTTGTAAGGGAAGTCACTACATGGTTGTTATTTAAGAGAAAGAGACAAAGGGAAAGAAACAAACAGCTGGTGTTTAACGACTCCGTCAGACCCAATTATAAAACATCAACTAGTTACGTTGATTTGTGTACATCCATGCCATGGGTATACTTAAAAACATTAGACTGTGCCAGAACTCATCTTGGCTTTGTTTACATTTATCTTTTAAACGTATAAGACTATTGATAGTACCTCACCAAGGTTATAACCCCTTTATAATCATTAATTTTTAATCTAGAAAATAGTCTTAGAGGCAACAAGACTCATCTATAATTTCTTGGATGCTCAAATGAAAATACACAGGACTCAAGCATTAGCTAAAATAATCCAGGAAAGCCCTGTCAAAGGTTAGGAATGTGATATCTTTCTGTTTCCAAAAGCAGCAGCCCTTTATTCAAGATGCTTTTCTGTTTAATTTAATTATCTTTGAACTTCCTGTTGAAGGTTTTGAAAAATATATGTTAGAGCATGGGGAAAGAGTTCAGTATGTCAGGACTGATACATTTATGAGTGTGGGTGTTTATTGAAGTCTCTCTTTGGAGCCACTCCTTTTTTTTTTTTTTTAATTTTTAAATTTTAAATTCTTACTTTTAGAGATGGGGGTCTCACTCTGTTGCCCACGCTAGAGGTGAGTGGCACAATCATAGCTCACTGCAACCTCAACCTCCCAGGCTGAAGCGATCCTCCTGCCTCAGCCTCCCAAGTAGCTGGGACCACAGGCATGTGCTACCATACTCAACTAATTGTTTATTTTTTTGTAGACATGGTGTCTCCCTATGTTGCCTAGGCTGGTCTTGAACTCCTATGCTCAAGCAATCCTCCCACCTCAGCTTCCTAAAGTGCTGGGATTATAGGCATGAGCCACAAGACATGACCTGTGTTTATATTGTTAAATCACCATTGTCAATCTTTAAGGGAGACTTTGTTTTGATGTATGCAAGATTGAGTTTTTAGTCATCTCTACATAGTTTCTTCAGTTTCCTTTTTTTTTTTTTTTTTTTTTTTGAGACCGAGTCTAGCTCTGTTGCCGAGGGTGGAGTGCAGTGGCATGATCTTGGCTCCCTGCAACCTCCGCCTCCCATGTTCCAGCGATTCTCTTGCCTCAGCTTCCCGTGTACAGGCATGCCACCACACCTGGCTAATTTTTGTATTTTTAGTAGAGATGGGGTTTTGCCATGTTGGCCACGCTGGTCTTGAACTCCCGACCTCATGTGATCCACTTGGCCTCCTAAAGTGCTGGTATTACAGATGTGAGCCACTGGGCCCAGCCTTCCTTAGATTTCTAATAAAAATAAAAAGCTGTGTGGGAAGTTAGAACTTGGTTGCTTCACGTCATATTTCCTATTTTTAAGATTTACAGATATTAACGACTCCTTGGGAAAACTGGACTTCAGTCGCCTCTCTCCATCAAGAAACGACTATTGGGCAATGCTGGCTTATAACAGGTCCAAGCTCTGCAATGTTCTCTTCTCCAGTGAGCTGCACCGTCGCCTCTCCCCGCGTGGCGTCACGTCAAACGCAGTGCATCCTGGAAATATGATGTACTCCAACATTCATCGCAGCTGGTGGGTGTACACACTGCTGTTTACCTTGGCGAGGCCTTTCACCAAGTCCATGGTAAGAGAACAGCTTCTGGCGCCGCTAACACCTTGGGTCCTAGAGAAACCTGCACACCTGTGTCTCCACCTTTTTACCTCTTGCGGGCATTAGTCTGGTCTCAGTAGTAACATTGTCCAGCCCGTCATAAAGGGCTCTTGAACACATTTTCATCAGCTTTCGGTTGAATTTGTTTGGGTAAATGCGTCTTGGAGGGCTGGGTAGAAGTTGTGGGTTTCAGTATCATGTTAAATATGGCTGAAAGTCCTTATGGAAATGGTGATTTTTTTGTTTGTTTTTGGTTTTTTGGGGTTTTTTTATTCAGAAACTTTGAAAATCTATTTTGTTGAGTGGAGCACTTGAAAACTGCTGTTTTGTGTCAGTGGTTGAACAACAAAGATTGATGACTACTGAATTTTCAGCAGATGTGATTCCTTTGTTTCACAGAAAATCTGTATCTGATGTTCTAAATTTTTCTTCTAATGGGTATAATCCTCTGTTGGAGAATCCTTTGATAGCTAGGAGTGTGTTTTCTTCATTACTTTCCCAAAGATGATTTTGGATGAATCACGGTACTGTGGTTACGTTTGGAAGTGTTCACAAAGGTTATATGACGTTTTTATAATTTGATGTTCATTTATCAACCATATTAAGAACCTTCTATGAAACTATTTTAATAGGAAGTAATTTGAATGAAGAAAGCATATTTTCCACAATATATTTGGTAGATTATTTTTCAAAACCAAAGGACTTCAAAAATGTCTTCCCATTAGTGGACACCAGTATTCCAGTTACCCAAACTTAGAATCTACTCTACAGAAATCACCCTTTTCCCAAACACATTTGCCTTTTAGCAATATGACAGGCCTTCAAAGTTGGACCTAGGATGTTAATAAGACAAAGCAAAACAACAACAAAAAAAGAACTATTGCAAGCCTGTTATCCTCCGACTGATCTCACAGCCTTGGAAACTGTCTGTTGCCTTCTCTTACACTTATTCCCACCTGCCATCCTCAACCTTCATATTTGGGGATGACTTTTAAAACCACATCAAAAGTGTTTGGAACTGCTTAGGAGGAGGTAAGTAAGTATATCTTTTATTCAAATCATCCAAGTTGTTTTTATGCAAAGTAAACAGACATATTCCAAGAGCTGAATACTTAGGATCAGTTGCAGTGAAAGGACCTGTGGAGAATGGTGCTCCATGCCACAGGGTGGGATTGATCTCTAGAAAGTAAATGAATGAAACTTTTCTGTTGGTGGATCACAGGGTTTTGAAATTTCCCCATCAATTTGCTGTTGATGACTGCATAAGTGCAGCCTCTTCCTGAAAGTTTCTTTGACCATGGTTATGGCTCATACTTTGTTCTGTCCTTCAGTTTACATGAAAAGAAGGAATATGGATCTGAACTGGGTGCCAGTGCCATTTAAATTAGGCGTTTAGGAATGGGGAGAGGAGACAGATGGATTCTTCCTTATTTTCTGCTTGCCCACTGCCTTCCGCATTAACAAGTCCAGTCAGTCATCATTTGTAATCTTTGGGTCTTGAGTCATCTCACTTGTGTTTGATCATCGATGAGTTCTAAGGAGCTCGGTTCGGTGGCATCAGAGAGTTCGTTTTCTCCTTCTTCGGTAAGGTCCCTAATCAGAAGAACGTGATGGGAAAGATTGAGAGATGAGTCTGTGACTCTGGAATTTGGTGAAGGGTAATATAACCATCTGCCATTTGTTGTAGACTCTAATGGATGAGGAGTCGTTGACAGAAAATAGTGGAAACTGTTACTCTGTGGCCTGGTCCCATTGCTTAGGGACTCTGTGCCAGGGCAGGTGGGAGAAGAAGGGAGAGAAAATATAAAGTCAGGGTAAATATTTTTATTTATTGGAGAAGAGTTGATTAATATCTAATATTTAATATAATATGCTTAATAAAGTGAGACTTGAATGTTGACTGGTTGGACCTAACAGGAGTATTTCTAAAAAATACCAGCAAATTAAGTTGGGTCAGTGGCTGTATCATGATATCAGAGTGTTAGCTGTTTTGGGGGTACATGTGCTCAGGACTTGGGCTGAGTGGAAAACCAGAGTATGGGGTTAGAAATGGAGGCAGAAGGATTACCATGTGGGGGAGGATGCACAACGAATTGGATGAAGGTTGCCACTTAGTGAGCACCATACCTGTAGTGTGTCTTAGTAATGGCAGATGCCCAACCTCCGTGCCTAACTCCTTTGCCTACCCCACCACTGTGCATCAGCCTCTCCTGCACCCTCCTGCAGTTTCTCCTATTTCCCTGGCAGGAGAGGTCAGAGACTACTTGTGAACAGGCCTCAATGCTTACAGCAAGGCAAGGCTTGGGAGAAACAAATGTCCTCTGGGAGCAGTCTTCGGTAAAAGATTAACCGTGCACTAAGGTTTAGATCCCTGGGTGAGAAAGCTGTGGGAAAACGAATGGGTAGCTCAGAGGGTTTGGAGAAAAGTGGCGACATCGCAAAAATCCCAGGTTTTGTTGAAGTTGTCTGGGGAAGGGCACTCATAGAAAGGGCAGGGGACGTGAGCATTTCCCTTGTACTTGAGATGGGATTTGACATGGCTTCCTGGTGGTGGCAAGAGAAGAAAGTGGCAGCCTGGGACAGTGGACCTCACAACTCTCCTGCTAATGGTGCTGATGGCTAAGCTCAGCTCTTACCCTTGACCACTGGAACAACTTCGACATGTCACCAGCTTTCTGAGCCTGTCTCATTACGTTGAAAATGATGATACAGGTTAGTGTAAGGACCGACAGTAATGCATCTAACATCAATAATGATGGATATAGAATTTCTGCAATGATTATATAATCTGGCTGTCCAGTATGGTAGCCATGGGCCACATGTGGCTGTTGAGTTCTAAAAATGTGGCTAATAGAACTGAGGAAGTGAATTTTTAATTTGATTTCATGTTAGTTAATTCGAACTGAAAACCACCACATGTGCCAAGTGACTGCCGTATTGGAGAGTGCGGTGAAACGACGTGCCAGCATAGTGCCTCTGGCATAGGAGGTATGCAGTACTTCTTGCCACGATGGCTGTTACTCTTGTTGTTGTGAGCAGTACCTTAGTCCCGATGATGATTCTCCAAAATGCAATGTCTGCTGACAGAACAAGAGTCTGCAAATGGGGAGTCTGGAAAGGGAAGGGAAGGGAAGGGCTTTGTCCCTGGCCCCAAAGACTCAGGGAGAGGTTTACTGGCCAGGTAGGAAGGGCGTCCAGGTGGGCCAGTGATCTCCAACCTGCACGTCTCATTTGTGAGGAAGCCGTGTGGACTTTTCTTGTTTCTGACCTTAAGTGATTAGAAAATAGCAACTTTTATATGTCACAAATGGACTTTAGATAAGGGTGAAGATGACGAAGACTATGGAATATGTAGCTAAGATTCTTAAAAAAATCCTGTCTAATGTATTTATGTATTTAAGTGTTTGGTACTACTTTTTTAGCCATCAGGGTTCTATATATTAGGTGGATACAAAAGTTATTGTGGTTTTTGCCATTGAAAGTAATACATCACTTCATGCAGAGGTGGAATGGGCGTTCTGAGCTGACTTGTCAAATTCACAGGCATTCACTTTTCTTTCATAAACATTTAGGACTCTGTATTTAGGAGAGGAGTCCCTGTGAATGTAGACCTCGGGTTGGTCATTTTCCTAGTAAGATGGACTAGACTGACTGGAAAAGTCACCATCTTGGGTTATACTGCGTATGTGGCTCAGCATTGCTTCCGTCAGGATAAGGCATCTTTCTTGGACAAAGGGTGCACTTCTGCTATTTTAATGCAGGCATATTTTTGGATATAAACCACGCAGTCGCATCCCATTTCTTCCCTAGGTAAAGGCTGGATTTCTAATTGTGATTGAGAAGCTTATCATAGACGCAATCTCCCTATCACCAGATGGCTAGTGTGCTCTGCCTTGTCTGCCTTTTACCTTAGAGAGGGTGTTTCCTTCTGACACCAGTATTGCTGGAGTACACATTCCATTGCATGAGGTCAGGGGAGCAAGAAATGTGTACTTCCAGCCTTGCGCTCGGAAGCACTGCCTTCATTTCTTCCCTGTAGCTGGCTCCCTTAAGTATTAAACAGCAGTATTCTAATATCAGCGTCCCTTTTTTATTTGCTGTGACTTGCTGTGACTGCGGTGATTTTAGTTACAGTAATTAGGTCACCCTTCATGGAGTCAGGCTATTTTAAGTGCCTGTTTAAGGAATATTGTTGCAGATCAGTAATTTTACAATTGGATGTTCTTGTGCAACTTTATTAAATGTAATCTGTCTTTTAAATGTTGCCCTTTTACAGTTATACATTTCTAATTGTTGCTGTAAATGCATTATCACTTTGAAATTAATTAATTTTTCCATTTTGGCTGCCTGCAGTATAATAATCACTAATGAGAAACTCACAGGAATCAATTCTCAGCACAGCGGCTCCTAGTGGTAAAGCCATGTCTCTGCCTCCCTCTTCCCCTTGGGATCCAGAGAACTGGACAAGTGTATTGGGGAGTCCTGGGGGAGAAGTGTTTGTTTCTTCCTCCCTCCAATTTATGGTAAAATAAAAATCACAGATAAACTTGGAAATTGAGTTATTTTTAAGCGTCGTTCTAAAAAAGATGCAAGATACTTCAAATAGTTGCTTCTAAAATATGTTAAAGGAAACTTACATTTGCTGAGCACTTTCTAATAATGAAGTCACATCATGCATGCATTACATGTTTATTTTCTTGACTCTAGAGCATTCTTTTATGCAGTTAAATTACTCTGAAATGTTTTTTACAGGCATGCATTAATGTGTATTGTTTGGTAAGAACTTCCGAGTTGGTGAAAAAGTGTATTGTATTTTAGTATCTATATTTATATATACATATTATTCTATGGGTTTAATTCACAAAACCAGGCATTGTGTCTGGTGCACATAAGGGATTTTCAAGGCTAATCTTGGCTTTTTGCAGTTGTACCCATGTGTGATGACTTTAGAATCCTACCACACTTCCAAATAGAGATGCAGACTGGCAATTTTCCCAGATACCACAATGCTTTATGTATCAGCATATATTTTCATTAATTTCTCATAATTTTTGTTAGAATTAATAATTCCAAGTTCTACAATCTTAGAATTATTATCCTTATTTTGTAGTTGAAAAGCACACAGAGCTCACTCAGCGTGTTCAAGAAAATGATATACCAGCCTTGTAAACTTTCACTTGCTAATTGCAGCTGCGTTTGCTTTGTCCAGTGCACAGTAATGCCCCTGGCATCTATGTCTAGTTATGCACTTATGCTTCCTTTCTAAAATGTTTGACGGCACCTTCACTGAAATGAATGCCGCCCCCACCACCAGCCCCACCTTTTTTTTTTTTTCCACATAAGCTTTCATTTCTGGTAAACACATCCTTGCCAGAGTTCCCAGGTCCAAGCCAGTCCTTTGTGGACCAGTATGCAGATTTGAAGCCGAGTGGTGTCACGTGCCTCTTAGGAGTGTTTTGTGCAACCACATATTTGTGTTGGCAGGTAACAGTAGAAAGAATATCATGTGTTAGGGTAGCGAGAGCTTAGCAGATGTTTTAGGGAACTGCATTTTCAAATCATTTTACATTAAAAAATGGCTTACGTTTATGGAACTTCTGCGATGATCGGATTACTTTTCCTGTGCCCGTGTAAAGCCAGTCATCGTGCTGAGTTTTAACGGATGTGTGGCTACCCTGCTAATGGATGGGCCGGCAATGCTGGTTCTGTTGCAGAGTTATAAATTATAACTAGAAAAAGCACAAGATGTCATTCTTCTAACCTTCGTGAAAGCCAAACGGGGTAATTCTGCCCTTGAATAACCTGCTGCAGGGTGATTTATAGTTGTACAATTTAAAACATAATGAAGGAGATAATAGATGTTGATTTGTTCCTGGAATTAGTATTTTAGAAAAATATTTCTCCCCCTTTCCACCTTTAAATACCTGCAGCTGACTACACTGTAGATACTATCAAGGGCAAAGCCCCCTGTTTGAATGTGTGTTGGTACATTGGTGTATCACATACAAGGCAGAGGGTGTATAAAACAGGCTTCTTTCTGTTGCGAGGGGGAAATATGGTTTTCAAAGTGGAAATTTCATTGTATTCTTCATGAATCTAACATTTTGAGACTCCTGAGTGGGGGCTGAATTCTCTGGTTGTCTTTCTCTTGCCAGTCCAGATATGTTAGAAGACTGGACTCTCAGGACCCCTCTGTGGTTGGACCACACTGGCGCTTTCCTGCAGTTGCCTGTCAACAGAAGCACCTGGTAGCTGGCTTGGCTCCTCTTACGCCACTGAGGCCACCTTCTTGCAGCCTGAAACATTCTTCTTCCTGCCCTGGATTAGCATTAACATCGGTTTCAGTAGTCTTTCGTCATTATGTCCAAAGCTTTTAAGTGTACGGTGCTTGCTTAGTCCAGAGACCAATGCATATAAGTAAGCGGGAAAAGAGCAAAGGATTTAGAATCTTGAGGGTTGTATTCCAAATGCAGCCTCTGCTCCCTTTTAGTTACATAATTTTGAAATGATTTGACCTTTCTGAGGTTAATTTTCTACATCAGTTTAGCTGCTTAAGGCCACAAGTTATTAACACCCACTTAAAGGTGATTGGAATAATAGAGGTTTTGCTTTCCCATATATCCAGAGGAGCTGAGGCAGCAAGGGTTGTGTTTGGTAGTATATGAGTAGCTCCTGTGTGATGATCTTCACTTTTCCCTCATGCTTACAAGATGGCTTCTGTGGTGCCAGCCATTGCATCCTATTTCATAAGGTCTGAAGGCACAGATGGGAGGGGTGAGGCTCCTCATTGTATGCTTTTTTCCTTTATCAAGAGAGAGAGCATTCTGCTTCAGAACTGTCCTCCTGAGTTGACTTCCCGTCCGATCCCACTGGTTGGGACTGCTTCACCTATTTGTGTCCTAGTTATAAAGGAGACTAGAAAAGTGCATAACTGGCTTTTTGAGCCTCTAGAGTGGGAGGCGAACTCTGATTTTGAGGAAAAAGGATAGGGTAATAGTGTTGACACAGGCACTGTTGAATAGGTATGTACGCATTTTAATAGTTTTCTCATTAATCAAATGGAAATGCTGTCAATTTGATAGGGTGGTTGTGAGAGGAAGTGAGACTTGAAATGAAAGGCATCTAGTCTTACCCCGTCCCCATCCACTTGACCTACCATACCTCAAGCCACTTCTGGCTCCATGCTCTTTCTTTCCTTAGGGTTTTTTCTGTTTTTTTGTTTTTTGTTTTTTGGTTTTTTTGGAGACGCAGTTTCGTCCTTGTTGCCCAGGCTGGAGTGCAATGGTGCGATCTCAGCTCACCGCAACCTCCGCCTCCCAGGTTCAAGCAATTCTCCTACCTCAGCCTCCTGAGTAGCTGGGATTACAGGCATACACCACCATGCCCGGCTAATTTTGTATTTTTAGTAGAGATGGGGTTTCTGCATGTTAAGGCTGGTCTCGAACTCCTGACCTTGTGATCCACCCCCCCCCCCCCTCGGCCTCCCAAAGTGCTGGGATTACAAGCATGAGCCACCGCGCCCGGCTGTAGTTTCTTATTTAATGTCTGCCTCCCCTTCTCTTGACAGTGGTGTTTTTGCCTTCACACTACTGTATCTCTGGTCCATACAGTAAATTTTCTGTAAATGTTTGTAAATGAATACGTGAAAGATGACCAGGTGCTCAATCAATGAGAGTCCTTAATGTACTTCTTATCATTATCCCTCTGAGGTAGGCAAGGGATTATAGTTTAGAATGTGTAAATACATAAAAGATAAGGCAAGGAGACCTGCTCAGAGTCACATAGCAAGCCCCCAAGGTCCCCCAGGCTCATGGTCAAATGACATGTAAGGGACGTATCCAGTGGTGTGGGTATGTATGGAGGGAATGAACGTAAGGAGAGAGAGGTGAGGCATGGGAGAGACAGGATGAGCTTTAGAGGTAGGCAGCTCTTGGGTCCAACCCCAGCTCTCTCCCATTCTAACTCTTGGGCAAGGTTCAAAACCTGATCAAGATTCATGCGTACAACTGCGATGTTAGAACTACCTCATGGGCTTGTCTTGGGAATTAAAGACGTTATGAACTTAAGGCCTCTACAATGTGCTAGATGCTGAAGAAATGTTAACTACTATTGTAATTGGCTTGCAGTAGAAATTAAAGATTACGAATGTTCAGCATACAGAACATACTAAATACTCAATAAGCATTGTTGCTGTCATTATTACCATTATTTTCCCCAGCTTTACTGAGGTATGAGTGACAAATAAAAATTTCATATATGTGCACGTATGTGTGTGTGTGTGTGTGTGTGTGTTTGTGTTTGTGGCTGGGCATGGTGGCTCATGCCAATAATCCTAACAGTTCAGGAGGCCAAGGTGGGAGGATTACTTGAGCTTGGCTGTTCAAGGCTGCAGTGAGCTATGATGGTGCCCCTGCACTCCAGCCTGGGTGACATAGCGAGACCCTATCTCTAAAGAGAAAAAAAAACTATATGTATTCCTGGTGTGAAATGTGATGTTTTGGTATACATATGCATGGTGAAATGACTACCACAATCAAGCTAATTACACATCCATCGCCTTACATAGCTCTCATTTTTTGTGTGTGGCAAGAACATTGAAAGTCTAGTCTCAGCAATTTTCAAGTATGTAATACATTATTATTATTACTATCGTTAACTGTATTCACCATGCTATACAATAGATCTTCAGAATGTATTCATTCTGTCTAACTGAAACTTAGGATCCTTTGACCACTATCTCCCCATTTACCACCCCATCCCACTTCCCCACTACGAGCACCTCCTGGGAACTGCCCTCTACTCTCTGCTTCTGTGAGTTTGACTGCTTTAAATTCCACACAAAAAGTGAGATCATAGAGTATTTGTCTTTCTGCGCCTGGCTTATTTCACGAGAAATTGATTGCTTCTCTTCCCGTTGTTTATAGATACCCATTCTCCTAATGATGGCACTGTGTCTGTCATAGAAGGCCTAATGCTGCCTGTTAACATTGAACGTAAAAATTTCATATGAGCTGGGCACAGTGGCTCACGTCTGTAATCCCAGCACTTTCGGAGGCCGAGGCAGATGAATCACCTGAGGTCGGGAGTTCGAGACCAGCGTGGTCAACATTTCGAAACTCTGTCTCTACTAAAAAGATACAAAAAAATTCGCTGGCCAGGTGTGGTGGCTCACGCCTGTAATCCCAGCCCTATGGGAGGCTGAGACGGGTGGATCACGAGGTCGGGAGATCGAGACCATCCTAGCTAACACAGTGAAACCCTGTCTCTACTAAAAATACAAAAAAATTAGCTGGGCGTGGTAGTGGTTGCGGTGGTGGGCGCCTGTAGTCCCAGCTACTCAGGAGGCTGAGGCAGGAGAACGTCAACCCGGGAGGCAGAGGTTGCACTGAGCCAAGATCTCGCCGCTGCACTCCAGCCTGCGTGACAGAGCGAGACTCTGTCTCAAAAAAAAAAAAAAAAAAAAAAAAAAAAAGGCTGTGTGTGGTGGCTCCTGTCTGTTGTCCCAGCTACTTGGGAGGCTGAGAAATGAAAATCACTTGAACCTGGGAGGTGGAGGTTGCAGTGAGCTGACATCACATCACTGCACTCCAGCCTGGGTGACAGAGTGAGACTGAAAAAAATAAATAAATAAAAATCTGTATGTCCAAGCCTCAGGAACCAGTAAGACAGATTACACTTTGGTCATCAGAACTCAGGAGGCTTCCACAGTGCAGATTTTAAGCCCCCTGGTTGCCTGTTTTACCGGCACCAAGAGCACACCTTAGCTTGGAGGAAACAGTGGCCACTTTCTTGTTAAAAACAAAGAGAAGGAAACTAGATCTGCCTTTGTGAGGCTGTAGCACCTCATCACTATATTTTTTCTGCCTTGCTTTTTAGTGTTTTAAGTCGACCTCGGCCTTTGTTCCTGAATGAGCACTCAGAGAGGGGGAGAAAGTGACTATCTGGCCCTAATATGTGTGACAAATTATTTAATGAACATTTAACCAAGATTTGCAATTCCCCCAGTTTTATCTTCCCGGTTTCCTTTTCTTCTGTGTGCCCCTTGGCATTTTGGTAATGCGCTGCCTCTTTATAACTCTTTGTAGCTCTTTTATTACTTTTCTTTTTTCTTTTAAGTTTGTGGTGCCTTCTTTGATCCTCCCCTCTTTCAGTTTCCTTTTCTCCAATTTCATACTTATTTCCAGTGATTTTTGGCTGCAACGCAGTTTAGATATTGGAGGCCAGCGTGATTAAACCGAGGCCAGGAGTTTGTATTGCCCCATGACGATGTTTCTGGAATGTTTCTTCTGTGAGCAGTGATTTTTGTATAACTCACTGGACATGTTGATTTTTCCCTGTGAGGTGTAAGGTAATGTTTTCCTAGCAAAAACAAACAGGGCTGAAACCTGGTGCTCGGAATCGTTTGGAAATGGAACCCCTCTCCCTCTTCTTCTTACACCAAGATAAAGGAGTACTTTGCAAATCAGCTGAGAACATGTTCCCAGCTCCGTGCCGGGCTCTGTGGTCATGGGTTTCCTTCTTTATGTCTTACTCATCTAATGTAATTTTAGAGTGTGCTCTCGTTAGACAATTGTGTGTCTCTGAGCAAATCACTTAGGCTCTCTCGCCCTCAGTTTTCTTATCTGTAAAATGAATCAGTTAACCAAGAATAGTCATCCTGTGGGTTAATAGAACAGTTTAATTTGAAAGGAAATGAAAAAAGGAGACTAACATGGGCCCACAGACACAGCTGTGGGACGAGGAGCAGTTCTTTTTTTTTTTTTTTTTTGATGGGGTCTTGCTCTGTTACCAGGCTGGAGTGCAGTGGGGCGGTCTCGGCTCACTGCAACCTCTGCCTCCCGGGTTCAAGTAATTTTCCTGCCTCAGACTTCCGAGTAGCTGGGACTACAGGCGCGTGCCACTACACCCGCCTAATTTTTTGTATTCTTAGTAGAGATAACGTTTCAAGGTGTTAGCCAGGATGGTCTTGATCTCCTGACCTCATGATCCACCAGCCTCCGCCTCCCAAAGTCCTGGGATTACAGGTGTGAGCCACCGCGCCTAGCCTCCGAGGAACAGTTCTTTCAATGGAAATATATTTGACTTCAGGGAGAACTCGCTCAAATTCTGCTGTTACTGTTTTTCCCTTTGTTGGAAGTGAGGGGGTTGTGCTTGGAATGACTGGGCTAGAAAACCCTACAGGTACCATTTAAGCTCCATAGTTCTTCTGCGTGTGTTTCGGATCCTACGTTCCAAACCTGCAGTAAAACTTTTCGCTGCGTCTCAGCTAATCGTGTAGTGAGCCAGGTGAGCTCATCTGTGAAATGCAGACCTTTCTGGACGTACCACCTCATGGGGTGAAGGGAAAGAAATGATAAAGGTTTACATCTGGGTATAAGCTGTCCTAGAGTCTAAATTCTTTTTATCCAAAAGCCATTCTTTCAGTCTGTGCCTTTTTGTAAATACCATACCCCATCTATTTCCAGAAAGGATTTGGGGCGTTAGTGAGTAAAGGGGGAAAATGTTCTAGAAGAAGGGCTCTCACCAGAGTAAATTGATGAGAAAAAGCTTGGCACAAGATCTTTTTGATGTGCATGCATTCATTCATTCAGTAAATATTATTGAGCATGTAACATAATCCAGGTGCTTTGCTAGGGACAGAATGCTAAACAAGGTCCCTGTCCTCATGGGGACCCTATGTTGGGAAGACAGATGATAGGCATGGAAATGAAGAGAGAAACCACTCCGGCTTCAGGCCAGGAGGGAGCTTTAATTTGAGTAATTGTTTTCACTAATTCATCTTCACAGAAAGAAATAATATCACCTTCGGTTAGTAAACAAAACAGATAAGCAAACAGGTTTACAGGCTGGGGTGGGCTGGATCACTTGAGGCCGGGAGTTTGAAACCAGCCTAGCTAACACGGTGAAACCCTGTCTCTACTAAAAATACAAAAAAATTGGCTGGGCGCGGTGGCTCACGCTTGTAATCCCAGCACTTTGGGAGGCCGAGGCGGGTGGATCACAAGGTCAGGAGATCGAGACCACGGTGAAACCCCGTCTCTACTAAAAATACAAAAAATTAGCCGGGCGTGGTGGCGGGCGCCTGTAGTCCCAGCTACTCGGAGAGGCTGAGGCAGGAGAATGGCGTGAACCCGGGAGGCGGAGCTTGCAGTGAGCCGAGATCGCGCCGCTGCACTCCAGCCTGGGCGACAGAGCCAGACTCCGTCTCAAAAAAAAAAAAAAAAAAAAAAAAAAAAATACAAAAAAATTTATCTGGGCGTGGTGGAGCTTTCCTGTAGTCCCAGTTACTCTAGTGGCTGAAGCATGAGAATCACTTGAACCCGGGAGGTGGAGGCTGCCATGAGCAGAGATCGTGCCACTGTGCTCCAGCCTGGGTGATGGAGCAAGACTCTGTCTTGGGGCGGGGGGGGGGGGGGGGCGGAGGCGGGAGGGAAAGATGAGAAACAGATTTACTTATGTTTTTGATGAGCCTAGTCTTTGCTGTGCTTTGGAAAATGGGCTGCGTAATTTGGCTGAAATAGTCAAATGCGTAGCTGGCTGTATGTGGATTGATAACTGGGCTTATTTTGCTTCTTTTAGATCTGGAAAGACTAAGTGCAAAATAGAAATGCTAATGGTATCGATGTCTTTTTCTTCCTTTGGTGTGATGAAAAGTTATCAGTAGGGATCATCCATAAAACTAGTTAGTAAACTATCAGTTTAATGTACAAAGGTCAGGAAATATATACATCAAACTTGAGACCATGTTCCAGAGAGTATTTTGTAACCTATGAAGCTCTTTTCAAGTCTTAGATAGGAAGTATGGAAAGAGTATGGGCTTTTGACTGAGGTGATCTTGGGTTTAAAGGTCAAATTTTGCCCCTTGCCTTCGCCATGGCCTTGGTCAACATCCTGAAGTCTCTGGTCCTTGTCCGCTTTTGCTGTGACACCAGATGTTGCCTGCCTCAGACGGTTGTTGCAAGGACTGAAGTTAGGAAGGCCTGGAAAGACTTGGAAGCATTTCTGTCACATCCCAGGAACTCAGTAAATGCCAGCAAGTGTTAGATTATTGTGATGATTTTACTATTACTGATACTATAATTAATATTATAATTGTTCATTATTACATTATAAAAATTACTTATGATATGTTTTTCTTACTATTTGGTGAACTTCAACTATAGTACCAAGTGTATACTTTTGTTTTTTGTTTTTTTTTTTTTGAGATGGAGTCTCCCTCTGTCTCCCAGGCTGGAATGCAGTGGCATTATCTCTGCTCACTGCAGCCTCCACCTCCCGAGTTCAAGCCATTCTCCAGTCTCAGCCTCCTGAGTAGCTGGGATTACAGGCATGTGCCACTACACCCAGCAAATTTTTATATTTTTAGTAGAGACAGAGTTTTGCCATGTTCACCAGGCTGGACATGAACTTCTGACCTCAAGAGATCCACCTACCTTGGCCTCCCAAAGTGCTGGGATGACAGATGTGAGCCACTGCCAATTATATACTATTTTAGGTGTATTATGCTGTGCCCTGTGCTTTTCTTTGCTATACTGGAAGGTCATGATGACAGGATGTCGTATTTATGCTTCTCTGTACTCTGTCCAGTCCAGTGCCTTGCAGAAGTAAGGTTTTTAGAAATGTTTGAGTTATTTCCTGTTTTCTGAACCAAACAGGCAGAGTATTGGATCTTACAAAAATCTGACTCAATTCAAGTTTGGTGTGTAGCCTTGGAAGGGACCCTGGGCAGATGGGTTTTCTAAAATTACAGAGGAAACTAGATCTGTAACTCTGTACATTTACTCATATGCCAGTAACAATGGCAGTATTTTAATACTGTAATAAATTTTTTCTTAAGCATTTGCTGTAAATTAGTAAATCTTGTGTAAAGCAGCTTATTGCATCATCATGTAGAATTTCTACATCCTGTAGAAGATCAAGAAAATTGCCTTCCTTTTACAGACAAGGAAACTGAAGTTTAGAAGTGGTAAGTAAACTGTCTTAGATCACTTAGCTATTAAATGACAGGGATGGAATTGAATCTGTATTTATCAGAGGTGAAAGTGTATGTGTCATTATTCAGCCACACTTACGTATATATCCGTGTCAGGCCTCTGAGCCCAAGGCAAGCCATCGCATCCCCTGTGACTTGCACGTATATGCCCAGATGGCCTGAAGTAACTGAAGAATCAGAAAAGAAGTGATTATGCCCTGCCCCACCTTAACTGGTGACATTCCACCACAAAAGAAGTGTAAATGGCCGGTCCTTGCCTTAACTGATGGTATTCCACCACAAAAGAAGTGAAAATGGCTGGTCGTTGCCTTAAGTGATGACATTACCTTGTGAAAGTCCTTTTCCTGGCTCATCCTGGCTCAAAAATCTCCCCCACTGAGCACCTGGCGACCCCCACTCCTGTCCGCCAGAGAACAAACCCCCTTTGACTGTAATTTTCCTTTATCTACCCAAATCCTGTAAAACGGCCCCACCCCTATCTCCCTTTGCTGACTCTCTTTTCAGACTCAGCCTGCACCCAGGTGATTAAAAGCTTTTATTGCTCACACAAAGCCTGTTTGGTGGTCTCTTCACAGGGACGCGCATGAAAATCCGCATACCTGCTCACCCCCTCTTAGACTCCATTGTTCCAAAAGGTAATGGTAACAAATTAAAAATTAGTGGCAGGCGGGAAGAATTGCAGAAGTGGACATTTACTTGAGAAAGAAAAAAGAAACCATGCAGGATTCCGTTTCACAAACCTGTGCAGCTGTTGCTGGAAAGTCGGTGGAGGGCTGCTGGAGGAAGGCAGACTTTGTTCTAAGCTACTAGCAGCCAAGGAAAGCAGAAGAAACTATTATTATTATTTGAGTTGGAGTGTCCTTCTGTTATCCAGGCTGAAGTGCAGTGGCATAGTCTCTGCTTTCTACAATGTCCACTTCTTGGGTTTAATCGATCCTCCTGCCTCAGCCTCCCAAGCAGCTGGGATTACAGGCACACACCAGTACATCCTGCTGACTTTTGTATTTTTAGTGGAGACAGGGTTTCACCATACTGGCCCAGCTGGTCTTGAACTCCTGACCTCAAGTGATCTGCGTGCCTCAGCCTCCCGATGTATTGGGATTACAGGTGTGAGCCACTGCTTCTGGCCTAGAAACTGTTATTAATAGAAGTTCTGGGACGATGGCCCTGCTGTCATTACTTGTCCCCAATCCATGCAATGAAATACTGGCCTGTAAGTATGTGGTCCCTTCAGCTCATTTTCTGAAGCTGACCAAAGGACAACAGTAATTCATAACGGGGGAGTAAAATTCGTCAAGACGAGCAAAACAGAAAGGCAGAAATTAATAAAACTCTATGTATTAGTTATCTATCACTGCATAACAAGTTACCTCAATATTTAGCAGGTTAATAGAATGGACCTTCATTATTTTACAGTCTTTGTAGATTAGGAACCAGCCATGGCTTAGCTGGGCCATCTCCTTTAGAGTCTCACATGCTGCAATCAAGGTGTCCACTGGGCTGGTGTCATCTTCTTACTGACAAAGCTGGTGCCCCAAAAGAATGGGGTCTTATCCTGTTGGGTGTCATGAAGCCAACACACAAAACCGAAAGTAGTGTCAAGCACCACAGGCTTTATTCAGTGGCCATAGAATTGAGAAGCAGGAGCATGGCTCACAAATTCACCAATCAGCTTCTCCACTAATGAGGGGTGAGGAAATTAAAATATAGACTTTGTTGTTGTCGCTGTTTTAATGAAGAGGCTGGATGTTAAAATCAAGGGGAGGAATAATCATGTCTTCTCTTGGAATGGGCAGTGAACTTCCTGGAATCAGAGTGGTGCCTTCCTTTTTATCCTTTTATGGCTTCTTCTGATCATTGTCATGGTGATTGTCAACTGTCCTGGCACTGGTGAGAGGGCTGTTTAGCCTGGAAGTGGGATTATGATGAAACCTGAGGCCTTTTTGAAGTCCTTGGTTCAGCTATCTTGGTTCTAACCAATCTCAGCTGGTCTGGTTGCAGAGGGAACTTTTTATCACAGGTGTCCTGTTTCTTAAAGATAAGCAGCGTTATTACAGGGTAGAAATTCAGCTATGTCAAGTAGATATTATACCAGGTAACAATCTCAAGGCTCAGTGGGGAAGGATCCGCTTCCACGCCCACATGGTTGCTGGTAGGACTCAGTTCCTTATGGCCCAGTGGATCGAGGTCTTCCTTTCCTTCCTCGTGTTTCGTTCCTTGCCACGTAGGGATCTCCATCATGGCTGCTGGCTTTATCACAGCATGTAAGCCAAGAAGGAAATAGAAACCATTTGTTAAATGAAAGTCACAGTTCTTTGTAACGTAACCACGGAAGTGACATCTTACTGCTTTTGCCATATTCTTTTTGTTAGAAGGAAATCTCTGAGTCTGATACTTGTTATACGGGAAAGGATTTCACGGTGGTATGAATCCTGAGAGGCAGGGGTCATCAGGGCCAGCTACCACACTCTACAACTTGAATTTTATTTTGGATTTTCATGCCTTTTGGAGGCCCTGCTACATGGCAGTAGATTTACTCACAGGACTTGATGATTTTTCTTGGCCTGCTTGAAGCCATAGCATTTATTATGGATAATTTTGTGTTTTCTTTCCTCTTTTCCTGTTTGCATCCTTTTGTTATCCTTATTTTCCCTCTTTCTGGGCTGAGAGGCACCAAATACACCCATTTAAAAAATATATGTATTTATGCATTTCTGCTTTATGGTGGGAGATAAGATTTAGTCCTTTAATAAGAAAGCTTATGAAAAGAATAAACAAACTGGTAGATAATATATCCTAAAGTCAAGTATTTGTTTTCCTGTTGCCATAGTAGAAGAGGCCCATGTTAATTGATGGCCCAAATCATCTTTCTGAAGAAATGTGCATTGCAGAATTTGGATTTGAGTTACAAAAACTAGGCAGAAAGTGTGAACTTATTTTTTAAGCCGTAAAGCTAGGTAGGGCTGGCCAATCATTTCAAAGCCTGGGTAGAATATCTAGACTATATGTAATCCTAGCATTTGTTGTTGTTTTGTTATGACTTTTTTTAAGCAGGAAGCTAAAAAAGAAAAATAACCACCCTTTGCTGCTTTTAGAAAATAGATTTGAGATTGATTTTGAATACTAAAGTTTGGTTTTCATGATATAAAGCCAACCATGTTAAAAATGTATAATAAAGTATCTAATTTAGCAAAATTCAAATTTCCGCTATGAAATATCAAGCTCTTTTCCTGAGCTGGACTTTCTGCTTCTTCACATGCCACCTTGAGTAGAATTTGAACCACTTTAAACATTGCATCCTTGAGTTTCATATGATGGGGTCTCTTGAATCATTTACATTTTGAAAAAAGAAAGTGAAATATTCTTTAAGAAGCCAAAGTAATCCACGAGAATGTATGGTGTTTGTTCAGCTGGATATCTTATTTATTTGAAGTACTGAGAGAGAAATCTCTTCTGACTGCTCAAAAAAGGGAAGAATAAACAGTCAGAGTGTCCAAGTAATCTGAGCTAGAAAGTTCCTTCTTTCAGAGAAAAGTTATAAAAAGTATATTTGCCGGATCCAATAAAAATACTGTGTATCAACTACTGAGACCTGCATAATGTTTTCTTAGTATTCTTACTCTTTAAAAGAAAAAAGAAAACCTGTAAAATTTGGGAACTTAAACTTTTTTTGATATTTTAATATTTCTCGGCAGGTGAGTGCAATAAGTCTGTTTTTTGATCTTAGAACATAACATTTCTTGTTGGCTGTTGTGTGTGCTATGTGTATGATTTGTCTCTTTGTTAATTCTCTATAACTATAAAAGAGCAAGTAATGAAATTACCATGGCTGAATTCTGAATATTAACCCAGAGCAGATTTCCTCTAAGAAAGATTATAAGAAGATGCTTTTAAAAGAAAACATTATGATATATTTCAAAAGAATTAGATTCTGAAATATACCCAATGAAAACAATACAGTATTCTTCTGCTTTTTGTACTTCCTGTTCCAAGCACTGAGAAGGAGCTGGCATATTTCTTACGTATGAAAAGTAGAATAATATATTGCATTCCTTTATCCCTAACCTGGAAGAGTCTTTCTTGGACTGCAGTTTGCTTTCCCGTTATCCTTAAGCTTGTTTATTGCATCTTCCAATGTCACTTTATCTGATTGCCAAGCTAAAGGCTCTGCTGGGTTCTTATTTGAACCCAGAGTGGAGGCCGATTTCATCCAAAACCATTTTTTTTTTTTTTTAAATTAGAAATTAAACTCACCTTTGCCAAGTCCTCCTGACCATGGATAGGTCCTCATGTTAGTGTGTAATGTGAAGATATGAAATGTATTTGATAAAATAGGAGATTCACTGTGATTTTTCACTGAATGAGTATACATTCTGCAGAACTAGAAGATAAAGATAATAAAACAATTCACATTTCTTAGGACTCAGTTTGGTCAGGCTCTGTTCCAAATACCTTTCTTGTGTCAAGCTAATTTATTTTCCACAGTCCACTACCAACATGGTGGGATGGGGAGGAGCTGAGAACAGCATATTTCGCTGAGTTTAGTTGCAGAAGGATGCAATGTGAGTTAGCAGAAGGGCCATAAGAACACAGGATTTTGAAGTTGAAGAAACCAGCCTGGAGTGAATCCCAGGCCTTCCTTTTAGTGACCTGCTGGCCAGCCACATTACCTCCTTGGGCTTCGGATTTTCTTTTTCACTGTAAAATGGGGAAAGTAGCTCCTACATCTTTGGGCTGTTGAGGGGAGATGTGTAGGACACAGCTCAAACCTTTGGTGTATGGTAGATGCTAAAGCAATGCTAGTCTTCTTCGTGTGCTACCAGTTAGTATGAATTTTACTGACATCTTGTTGATTTTTGAGGGCATACAGACACTAATTGTCCAGGATATTATTGATTATCTGATGCCCAACCATATGGAGTTACATCACTGCAGGTGAGAAATACCCTTCAACTCTTGATTGTAAGGAAAATCCTTGGGGAACCACCATCATTCCTTCCATCTGATAATGAAATTATAACGTAATGTATCATTGGAGCCCCTAGTTCAACACTGTCTTTTTTCAGGCCATATTAATGCAATGGTTAGCATATCAACTTCCTTCTGTTTTTAGTGTCTCTAATACATTATATTCACCTTCTTCTCTGCATGTTCTTTAAGTCATGTTAGATCCCTTTTTTGGAAGTAGGTCAAATTTGAATTAATAAAATGATTTATGTTGAAGTACATGCATATCCCACAGAATCTCTTAATACCAGGCCAAAAGTAACTTTATCTTGATCTGTACTTTGGACATATTTCTTGGATTGTCCATGCTCAAAAAAAGAGATTGCGTAACACCCTTTGAGCAAATGGATATTTGAGAACCATCCTGTCTTCAGATTTAGATTTTTTCAATTTTTTTTTACTGTCATATGATTCACATGCTAGTTATTGATTGCTATCATGCAGTCTGCCAGCAGCCCAGATGGCAGATCTTTTAATTAGATATGTACGTGTTTGTGTGTGTATGCATGTGTGTGTACATGTAATCACAGTTCATCAAGTACCTAATAAATACTTCTTTCTCTCTCTCTCTCTTTTTTTTTTTTTTTTTTTTTTTGAGATGGAGTCTCATTCTGTTGCCCAGGCTGTAGTGCAATGGCGTGATCTTAGCTCATTGGAGCCTCTGACTCTCAGGTTCAAGGGATTCTCTTCCCTCAGCCTCCCGAGTAGCTGGGACTATAGGCATGCACTACCACACCTGGCTAATTTTTATGTTTTTAATAGAGACTAGGTTTTACCATGTTGGCCATGCTGGTATTGAACTCCTGACCTCCATGTGATCTGCCTGCCTTGGCCTCCCAAAGTGCTGGGGTTACAGGCATGAACCACTGTGCCTAGCCTTAATAAATACATATTTATGTCTTTTGGTCTTTTTCTATTTTTCTACTATTGCCTTTCCCCTATGGCTGCTACTGTTTTCTAGTAAGCTATTTATATCTTTTTTTGTTTGTTTTTCTTTTTGTTTTTTGAGAGGTAATCTTACTCTGTTGCCCGGGCTAAAGTACAGTGGCCAGATTATGGCTCACTGCAGCCTCATGAGCCTCAACCTTCTTTGCCTAAGTGATCCTCCTCTCTCAGCTTCCTGAGTAGTTGGGATTACAGGCACCCGCCTTCATGCCTTGCTAATTTTTGTATTTGTGTGAAGACAGGTTTCATCATGTTGGCCAGGCTGCAGCTATTTATATCTTAAATGTGTATTTGTGAAAAATTTATTTCTCAGCCGTGTGTGGTAGCTCACTGCTGTAATCCTAGTGCTTTGGGAGGCCGAGGCGGGAGGATCACCTAAGGTCAGCAGTTTGAGAATAGCCTGGCCAATATGGTGAGACCCTGTCTGTACTAAAAATACAGAAATTAGTTGGGCATGGTAGCGATGCCTGTAATCCCAGCTGCTTGGGAGGCTGAGGCAGGAAAATCGTTTGAACCCGAGTAGTGGAGGTGGCAGTGAGTGGAGATCACGCCACAGCACTTCAGCCTGGGCGCATGAGCGAGACTATGTCTCAAAAAAAAAAAAAAAAAAAAAATTCTTAGTTCATTTAAGATTTTTTATAAAGACAATGGGAGCTAGTGATAGCAACGCAAATGGACACTTGTGGACAGTAAGTACTCAATACGTGGGTTTGTTCAAGTTATATCGTGCAGGCAGGCATGTGCAGTTAGAAATCTGTCTAGGGTAGGGAGAGATAAAACCAGCCACTTCAGCCCTGCTATTTTTATCCTGAAGATTTTTTTTAACTCTGTTTATGAATAAAACATTTTAATCAGTGCTGTGTCAACACTGATCAATTTTTTTCGTGGAAGTGTAATACAGGGTGAATTCCATTAAGTCAATTAAATACTTTGATCCAGTTTTTAAACAGTGCGAAGATAGTTAGGCTCTTCTTTTATTGAAAGGCTTTTTACCAAACCATTTTTTATATTTATTTTCTAGTGAAGATTTCATGTATCTGTTTTCTGTACATGCCAAGTTTTACAGCTTTTTCTATTATGAGTTTTCTTTTGCATCAATTATTTTCACCAAGTCTGACTTTTAGATTGGGCACATCTGGATTTCACCACATCTGGTTTTTGTTGTCATTGAGTTTTTGTGATGGGGTGATTTCAGTGAGAAATATATGCCATTAATTTGATGAAAAATCAGTATTTATTTCTTAACTAATACCCAAGAAATTCCCCAGCAAGCTTCCTCCAGTATTCTAGAGTTTCTCATTTCTTGAGGATTGGTCTCCGGGCATGCTCCTAATCTAATTGTTTCCCAGACTTTCAGTGTTTTGGATGACTTTGGAAGCCTTGATTTCTGTAGGCTGTGGCAGGACAAATTCTGATGGACAGATCAAGATGTTCTATGTTGCTCTAAAACAGCATCTCTCAAACTTTTTTGGACCACTACCTAAGTGTTTTCTGTTACAACCCAGTACATTTATACTTACTTATATTCGTGTGTGTGTGTGTTTGTGTGTGTGTGTATTATATGCATGTGTATTTGTCTGAAATAAAAGTTTTATGAAATGATTCTTTTATTTATGAGCAGTGTCCTGCTGTTTTTTTTTCTTGGTTGTGTTTTTGTGTTTTTGTTGTTGTTGTTTTTTGTTTGTTTGTTTTTGCGAGGGAATTTCACTTTTGTTGCCCAGGTTGGAGTGCAATGGCACGACCTCTGCTGACCCCAAGCCCCGCCTCCCAGGATCAAGCGATTCTCCTGCCTCAGCCTCCTGAGTAGCTGGGATTACAGGCATGAGCCACCATGCCTGGGAAATTTTTTTTTTGTATTTTTAGCAGAGATTGTTGATGAGGCTGGTCTTGAACTCTCAACCTCAGGTCATCCATCCTCCTCAGCCTCCCAAAGTGCTGGGATTGCAGGCTTGAGCCATTGTGCCCAGCTGTGTTTTTTGTTTTGTTTTGTTTTTGTGTGTGTGCCAATGATGACCCAGTTTCAATACAAACTGTTGGTTTCACCATCCACTATTGGTTTCACCACCCCACTAGATCACAGTCTGGCCTTTGACAGTCACTGCCCCAATACTGTTTGATCTGCTCCTCTCTGATAAACGTTCATTGAGTGCCGCACATGTCAGGTACTGACTTAAGGCATAGCAAATGCAAAAATGAGCAAGGTGTTCTCTTGGCTGTATGGGTGCCTACCTTAGAAGGATGGAGATGGGAAGAATGTGAAAGGTAGGTAAGATGAGCAGCGCTGGGATGCATGGCTTTTCTGTCTTGAGGGTAGATACAAGAGGAGTCCGATAAAGTTGCAGAGCAGAGATGACGTCTTTACTGAGACTTGAATGATGTGTCGCAGGCAAACGTGTTGACACAAACCAGACAATTTTAGGTTCCCTTTGTAGCTGTGGCTGGGCTGGGACAAGTACTATGGACAAAGTTATGGGGGTGCTAAAAACCTCAGTAATGAAGATAAATGATATTTTAATCTAACATTTAAAGAAATCGGGGCTGGGCATGGTGGCTCACCCCTGTAATCCTAGCACTTTGGGAGGCCAAGGTTGACGGATCACCAGAGTTCAGGAGTTCAAGACCAGCCTGGCCAAAATGGTGAAACGCCATCTCTACTAAAAACACAAAAATTAGCTGGGTGTGGTAGTGTGTGCCTGTAGTCCCAGCTACTCGGGATGCTGAGGCATGAGAATTGTTCGAACCTGGGAGTAGGAGGCTGCAGTAAGCTGAGATCCAGTGACTGCACTCCCTCAAAAAAAAAAAAAAAAAAAAAAAAAAATCAAAATTAATGCAAAAATATGATAAAATTTCAAAATTTAAATCAAGACAAATTCAGTATTATAGCAAAGGCTCAAGTAATGATGCCTCGGGGAGGTGAAGGTAAAGAAAAAATAAATAAATAAAAGGCCACCAAGGATCTCATGTTAAAGTTGATGATGACGGAAGTGAGCAGTGATGATGAGATTTAAAAAACTAACTTTTATTTTTACATTATTTTAGCTAGGATTTGTGTTAACATTATTTTAATCAGCTGTGCACTTAAGGGAGGTGGCGTAGGCTGGCAGTGGCTATAGGCCAGGACCTGTGCTATGTGGCTTATCTATTTCTCATGATGATTCTACTTCTGTTACTACCAAAGGAGCTTAGAGGGAATCAGTGACCTGCACAAGGCTATGTAACTAAAGGGGGTGGAGCAGGATTCAAGCCCCTTGCCACGGACTGAAGTGCCCATGCTGTAAATCCCTGCCACCCACAGCCTCTGTTGGCCCCAGGTTGTGTCTGAGTTTCAGAGGTTGTTTTTATAGCAGCAACACAGTAAATTGGGAAGAGGGAGACGTTTTTAACATAGACTCCAAAAGAGGCTGGAAGAGTTGACCACTTAGAAATGTCACGGGTGTCTGTGAATAGTGTTGGGGGCTGGGAGGCAAGAGAAAAAGTAGTCCTAATGTTGCGCAAGTAGCAGTAGAAACACACTTTTTAAAAAAATTTAATTTTGTTTATGCATGTGTGCATAAAGAAAAAAAAATCTTCTGTGCAGTTAAGGGAATTGGCAATGTTCAGACTGAATGGTAACATTCTCTCTTATCATGTCTGTGTCTGCACGCTTTTTTGTTTTGTTTCTGTTGTCTTCATCAATAGACCTTTTGGGAACCTTCCTCGGATCTCAGATAACAGTTCTTCTGGAACAGGATTATCCAGAGGTAGCAAAAGCTGTCCTGCAAGTATTCCATTGCACTACTTTAAATAAAGCAGCAAACAGTCTTTTCATTCAGTTCAGATTTGCTACTTGTTCTCTTGGTTCCTTCAAAGTAATGACTAAGTACAGGTCTTTAGATACAGACCTGCACCAAGCAGGTATTGCTTCGTGTCTCCACGTACATCCTGAGAAAGCGAAGGCGAATTTCACCAGTTGGTACGTGGAAATAGAAAAACTCTTGATTATTTTTTTCATTCACCAATCTTTTTTTTCCCTAAAATGCTAAGCTTTATTTGGGGAAATCTTAACAGCCATTTTTGTAAGACTCTGCATTTACAACCTCTGTGGGGGCCGCAGAGGACCTACATGAAAATAACATGAACTAGCCAGGTGCGGTGGCTCATGCCTGTAATCCCAGCACTTTGGGAGGTCGAGGCACGTGGATCACCTGAGGTAAGGAGTTCGAGACCAGCTTGGCCAACATGGTGAAACCTAATCTCTAGTAAAAATACAAAAATTAGCTGGGCGTAGTGGCAGGTGCCTGTAATCACAGCTATCGGGAGGCTGAGGCACGAGAATCGCTTGAACCTGGGAGGCCGAGGTCGCAGTGAGCCAAGATGGCACCACTGCACTCCAGCCTGGGTGACAAAAAAAAGCTTTCCCTGGGCTTAGTAACTTGACTGACTAACATGCTGGAGTTCGTATCCTCTTGTTTCTAGAAGAGAAATCCTGTTTTATTATATATTCTACCCTCTTCTATTCCCTGCCAATTAATTAATTGTTTCACTGGTATAGCTTTTTTTTTTTTTTTTTTTTTTTTTTTTTTTTTTTTTGAGACAGGGTCTTGTTGTATTATCCAGGCTAGAGTACAGTGGCGTGATCACAGCTCACTGCAGTCTTGACCTCCTGTGCTCAAGCAATCCTCCGGCCTCAGCCTCCCAAGTAGCTGGGAGTATAGGCAGTGCCACCATGCTCGGCTAATGTTTTTGATTTCTTATAGAGACAAGGTCTCTCTGTGTTGCCCAGGCTGGTCTGGAACTCCTGTGCTCAAGCCATCCTCCCACCTCAGTCTCACAAAGTGCTGGGATTACAGGTACAAGCCACCATGCCAGGTCATTGGTATACCATTGTTTTCCTTAAACATTTATTTATTTTCTTATATTTACAGCATATGTGGTCATTTTAAATTATTTTATAGCATATAAAAGTAAAAAGATATAAATTTTTTAGCATTAATATTAGGGAATACAATCTGACATTTAAAAATACATGTCTATATGTGTATACATACACAGAAGTATATATATAAATACATACAAGTACTAGTGGCTGGTAATAGGTGGCGCCATGTTTTATCTCTGTGTTTTGGGGGTGGAATTAGCATGTAGGGGTTGGGACAGGGGACAGGAGGCTGTGGGATGATTAGTATATTCTTATTTGGCCCTGGGAGGAAAAAAAATCTTTAATTTCCAACAATATTCATTCTCTGTGTCACCTCAGCATTTAATTTACTTCCCTTACACAACTACTTGAAGTTGTCCCAGGCTAGTTGGTCCTATTAATTACAACCTAGAGGGATTCTATTAGTAAACTAATGGATTACAGTATCTAAATGGAAGCCAGCATATGACTTTGGAAAGACTGATCCGCAAAGGCCTTCTGTGGGAAGATTAAATGAAGCTTCTTTTAGCCTTCTCAGGTGGCCACAGTTTTCTATAACCTTGGAGATTATCTAGGCCAAGGCTATTAATTTAGAGATTAAGAAGCCGAACCCAGAAAGGTTAAGAGACTGTCGTAAGTGCACACCGAAAGAGACTGGTGTAATGCCCTTTTCACCAGGCTCCAAGAAATTTGCCTATTTTATGTTTTAATGGACATGGTATCTCCAGCATTTTTAATAAATGCCCTTTTCTTGCATAAGTAACTGGATATTTCCGAGTGGCCTTCAAGTGGATCGTGATTTCATCTTTCATCAAGAGAAGCAGCTTCTCCTCCTCTTCTATCCATTTTCTTCCTTTTCTAACTATCAAGGTCATGTGGTATCTGCCATTTTGCATATTCTTGCTTCGCTTCATGTTTTCCTTAAACTCTGTGCACATGAATATTTGTGGTATGTGGCTTAATTGTAAGCGATCAGGCATCAATGGCTTTTTCTGAGGCAAAATTTACTTTCTGCACTTGCGTGTGCCATTATTACAGATTGCTGATGTTTGCCAATGGATATTCTTGGAAATCATCTTCTGGTTTAAATGCAGTTAAGTATTTAAAAATAATACCAGTGACATGTTTGCATTTACATTCAGCCTGAAGGCCTACTTGATGCTGCAAATGAAAAATTGTTGGACTAGATTTTATTTTAATTCTTTTTGAGACAGGGTCTTACTCTGTCACGGAGGCTGGAGTACAGTGGTGCAATCATGGCTCACTGCAGTCTTGACCTCCCTGGCTCAGGCGATCCTCCCACCTCAGTCTCCCGGGTAGTTAGGACTACAGGCACACGCCAGCCTACCCAGTTAATTTTTTGTATTATTTATAGAGATGGGTTTTTCACCATAATGTTCAGGCTGGTGTTGAACTCCTGGGCTCAAGCAATCCTCCCACCTCGGCCTCCCAAAGTGCTGGGATTACAGGCATGAGCCACTGCACCTGGACTCCACTATGCCTTCCCCTTTCCTTCCCTCCCTTCCCCACCCTATAGAGTCTCGCTGTTTCGCCCAGGCTGGAGTGCAGTGGCACGATCTGGTCTTACTGCAACCTGTGCCTCCCAGATTCAAGAGATTCTTGAGCCTTCCAGGTAGATTCTCAGCCTTCCAAGTAGCTGGTTTTACAGGCATGTACCACCACACCCAGCTAGTTTTTGTATTTTTAGTAGAGACGGGGTTTCACCATGTTGGCCAGGTTGGTCTTGAACCCCTGGCCTCTCCTCGACCTTGCAAAGTGCTGGGATTATAGGTACCCTGCCTGGCTGATACTTTCCTTAGTTGCTTTCAGTTTAATAACCTGTCTTCATTCTACTCTATATTTACTTTTCTCTCCTTTCCTCCCTGAATACTCATGCTTCCAGTGCACGGATTTCTCCAACCCTGAATATGACAGATACCAAAACCATACTAGCTCTTCCACAGATGCCTGTTTGTTTTGCAGAAAATTCGCCTGAATGACTCAGACTTGGAGCTTGGAAGAGGGAGAACTGATGTGGCCTGTAGGAGACGTATCCAATGATCTACTGTGTCCTTGCTTTTGAAGAACTAAAGAGTAGACTTGACCACTTTTTAAACATGACATTCGATCCATGTGGCATAGCAAGGATGGGATCCACAAGACGGAGTGATCTTTACACAGTCCTCGTGACCATAAATACTAAACGAATGCTGTATTTCAGTTGAGTTTTTAGTTTGCTCTGTTATGTGAGGACATATCACTTGCACCTCACTGTGAGTTTGAAACTGTTTTCTATGGAGAATAATCCTGAAGAAATAGGCCCTCCAGATATCAGTAGGGACAGGGGTGTCACTAATCTTGATTACCAAGTTCTTGCCACAGATAGAAGCCATGCTGCTGCACAAGTTTCATATTTGAAGAGTGGACATCTGACACAGTGTTGGTGGTTGTTAAAGTGTATGGCTATTACTGTGTTGCTTTGGAAGCTTGATGCCACAACAAAACTGCAGAATTCCATGTTTGGTACTTTTCTGACTTGATTAAAATGACTTGTGCATACTGATTTCACTATCCATGACTGCTGGCCTTAACTTTCTCGTGTACTTACTTTAAATCAGAGAGCCCACCTGCCCAGTTCTAGCTTGTCCTGGGTGTCCTATATTTGACACAGGCCCTCCCAGCATTCTGAGTCACTGTCCGCTGCTCTTGCACTGTCCGTTACCCAAAAGAGGAAGTCATCAGTAAGGCCAGAAAGGAAAGGGAGAAAAAAAAAAAGAGTGTATTTACAGATGATAAAGAATTCTGGGCATGAGAAGCCCAGCCAAACAAATAGAATGTGTGCATAGGTGGGACTGCTGATCTTGTTTTATGAAAGAAATAAACGCAAGTCAAACAGATCCTTTTGCAAGGATCCCCATGTGTGTATGTCTAACCCAGTGACAGGTAAGGCAGCCAGGAGCTGCTGTTATTTCAGTGCAAAGCTGTTTTCACAATCACAGCCATGCACAGCTCAAAAACCTTCACAGGTCATGCCTGAATACCTTCAATGTGCCCCATGTAAAAATACACTGCAAGTCGATTGGACATGCCCTATGAATTATACCTTATTTATGATCATCGAGCCCTCCCTTTTCCCGTCATGCTTTAGAATTATGGGCTGGAGCAGTTTTTAATACTCTATTTATTTTCGGGGAGGAAAATGTTTTTCTTTAACCGCAACATTCATGCAATACCAACTGCTGGCAGTTTCCCCAGCATTTAAGGAATTATTGTTGTAAGACTTTTATGTTCCGTACTTCAATCAGCCAGAGCCAGCAGTATCCCAATAGAAGCACCCTCAACAGACCATTTTCAGCATTTTGCTACAATTAAACTCCTCTGGTTTTAGCCCTCAGGCAATTTAGTACCTTTTTACATATGCACATTATGAACTTTTGACCAGGGTCTAGCAGTCATATATTAGAGTGCTGCTCTTGAAGGCAGGCTTAACAAGTTCCTCTGAGTATTACAGTTGGAGTCAGTTGTGGAAAAGGTAATTTAAGCAACTTGCAGCGAGGCCATTCAGAATCTCAGCGATGATCCTAAATATCTTTCTCTCTTGTTCACACTTTTTTTTTTTTTTTCCTTGTTTCCTCTGGAAGTTGGTAGCAGGAGCTTTCAAAGTCTGTGATTGATCTTTTATTCAGTAGCTAACGAGGGCTGTGATTCTATTAGTGCAGTACACGGCAAGAGAACAGTGATTTAATGAAGTGTCTAGTGAGCCGGCCATAGACTTATCCTGTTGTAGCTAATTTGCAGCGCCGTTGCCAGCATAAAGGAAACTGCGCTCACACTGCTATTAAGCAGGTATTTCCTTAGTAAATTGTTGTAAGGTCAGGTACAGTTATCTGAGCAAAAGCAATGCCTTACCTCTTCAGTGTCTGCAAATGACAGCCGCCGTGCTGAGCGCTCACTGAAGTGGAACCGGGAGATCAGAGGTCCGTCTCCAAGTCGCCCTTAGCGGAGGCAGGAGCAGATGAACTGCCAAGTAGGAGTAATAGAGTCATAATTGGTGATTAGAACTGGAAAGGTGCAATAACATCTTAATACAAACTGGCGTATGTTATAGTTACTGTCAGTTGTTGTAAACTCGTCCTGCCGCCTGGACTAGTTACGTTTCCCTTGATTAGCTCTGAGAAACGAGGCAGCGGGCACTGGGGCAGCCACACAGACAACATCCAAATTTTTGTTGCTTTCCTGGGTCTTGCCCTGTCCTTACTGTTTTCCTTGGGCACCCTGTTCACCCCTTAGAACATACTACAGTAACCTTTTCCCACCACCGTGGGAGGACTGTGATTTCGTAAATGTCCTCCGATCTCTCCATTTTGCAGGCGCAGTGACATTTATGCACACTGGCTTTGAGGCTCGTTGAAGTTTTGTTTTATTTGCCTTTGCTGAGGCGGGGGGAGGTCTTTGCTTCATGTCAGATCCATATCCCACTGCAATTCTTTGTTACGGTAGCAGATTTGGGGTTGGCGTGCCAGAGTGAAAACACGAAAGAAAATAAATAGGCAGCATTGAGGAATTATACACTTGAGCTTGGCATTTTTCTCAATGCAGGGCTATTTTAGGTGCAGTGCGCATGTTGGAGGTGCCCTTGCAGATATAGGTAGGCAATGTCCATCCGTGGTAAAAAGCAATCGAAGAAGTTCTTACCCGATGCTTAATGAATTGCCAGGCTGGTTAAAAAGCATAACCCTTGAAACCTGGGGTGTCCAACTGCTAATTTATATAGACTGGAGATATTTCCATGCCTTGCAGCAAAATTTTTCTTTAAATTCACAGAAGCAGCAGCTATCCAGCATTGTCCAGATGTGCTGAGTAGCTGTCGTTATTTATAAACATGTAACTGGTCATTTCTATTGTTTTGAGTAGGATATGGCTTATCAGGATATGTAGTAGAGGAAAATGAGAAAAGATAATGAGATCATATACACTGAAGCATCTTATGAATCTGGCACATAGTAGGTTCTTAATAAATATTTTTTGATTCTGTGACTGTTAGAATCTGTTGGCTGAAACTGTCGTCTGGCTCTCACTCTGCTCCATAAAACTTGGGTAATTCTAATGCTTACTTCACCCCAGGGCTGATGTGTGTTAGGTTAGGGTTTATGATCAAGTAAAGAGTTTAAAGCAGTGTTTTATGAGGGAGTTCTTTTTGCACATGATCACCTGGTAATTTAAGAGGGTGAGCTCAACTTCCTAATTTCCTAGTATGGACCTTTGGATCTCAGGACGAGGGTGTTCAATTTGTACTGCTGGTGGAGCTGCCATTCCATTAAGGGAGTCTTTCTCCAAGGGAACAGAAATTTTAGGTTGTTGATCTGGAGATCAGAACCTAGGACAGGCAAGGCAGTGGGCTGCTGTAGAGGAGATGATGCTGATCAGAGCACACCCACACCAGTGACAACTGGTCAGGACCTGGGAAGGGCTCTGACCGATTCATCTCAGAGAGATGTGGCATGAGGAACACTGAGACATGATGCTTATTGCTTAATATTGTGGACAAGGGACTCTCTGGGTTGCCTAGTACTAAGCAGAATGGAAGGGAAGGATGGAAGGAAGAGAAGGAGAGACGGAGGGAGATGGAGGATGACAGGGAGATGGAGGGAGGCAAAAAGAAAAAGGGAGAAGGAAAGAGGAGAGAGGGGAAGGGAGGAAAGAAAGAAGAGAGAGAAGGAGGAAGAGAGGGAAGGAGGCACAGAGGTAGACAGGCAGGGAGATAATGGAGATCCTGGCCAAAAGTTAATGCTCAGTTTCTCGCAGTCCACAGAAAGCATCTTGACCAAGTGACTGAAAACAAATAGTATCACAGGGTACTAGGATTTCTTGGGTGCTTACCATGTGCCATATTTCCTTGAATCTTCATGGCAATCTTTCAAGGGATCCTTGTTTTCTAGAGGGTAAAGGTGCAGGTGAGAGGCTTTGTCAGAAGCAAGTCAGGACTTGAAGGCAGATCTGTCTGCATTTCTCCCTCTGTAAATCCAGAGCTGCTGCCTCATTTCTTATGTTGCCCCCACCCATGCAGCAATTCTTCCTGGGAGGCTTCGTTGTTCATACTCATAAAGGGCCCCATTCAGTCTCCTTCTTGGAGAAATGGCCGCTGCAACTCTCTGTTCTGACCTGGGGAAATGTTAGACCCTCAATAAGGAAACTCAGAGAAAGAAGAAATAAAACATATTACTCCATTCTCATACTGCTGTGAAGAAATACCCGAGACTGGGTAATTTATAAAGAGAAAGAGATTTACTGAACTCAATCATTCTACCTGGCTGAGGAGGCCTCAAAATCATGGCAGAAGGCAAAGGAGGAGCAAAGGCACATCTTACATGGCAGCAGACAAGAAAGCGTGTGCAGGGAACTGCCCTTTATAAAATCATCAGATCTCGTGAGATTTATTCACTCTCAAGGGAACAACACAGGCAGATCCTGTGGCCATGACTCAGTTACTTCCCACTGGGTCCCCACCATGACACATGAGAATTATGGGAACTACAGTTCAAGATGAGATTTGGGTGGGGACACAGACAAATCATATCATAGAATCATAAAAATTCCTATTTCTAAGGCAGATGAATAATCCCGGTTGGAAATCAAACTGATTTAGACTTAAAACTATTCAGCCTTGTTTACCATTTCTGAATGTGGCCCTGAGGGAGGATTTGTCTTTTGCTATTTTGCTATTTTCTTTTTTTTTTTTTTTTTTGGGATGGAGTCTTGCTCTGTCGCCCAGGCTGGAGTGCAGTGGCGCAGTCTTGGCTCACTGCAAGCTCCGCCTCCCGGGTCCACGCCATTCTCCTGCCTCAGCCTCTCTGAGTAGCTGGGACTACAGGCGCCCGCCACCAGGCCCGGCTAATTTTTTGTATTTTTAGTAGAGACGGGGTTTCACTGTGGTCTCGATCTCCTGAGCTCGTGATCCGCCCGCCTCGGCCTCCCAAAGTGCTGGGATTACAAGCGTGAGCCACTGCGCCCGGCCGCTACCTTCTTTTTTTAAGAGATAGAGTCTTGCTGTGTTGCCCAGGCCGTTCTCCAACTCCTGAGCTCAAGCAGTCCAGCTTCCTCGGCCTCCCAAAGTGTTGGGATTACACGTGTGAGCCACCACACCCAGCCTGGGGGAGGGTTTGTTAAAGAACTGTTTGTTTTATCACATGACCACAAGTTGAAATGTTGGGCAATGTCCCTGAATGATATCTTTTCACTATTAACTCACATGGATCCATAATCTCTGAATTTAACATGCTTTTTAGGAATGTGTTCATATTTTCCAGCTATAAAACCTATTTTAGTAATTTACTCCCTTGTAAATGTTCCTTGGTATATAAATTTAGCATATTTCCTTTTAATTGCCCAGGTAAATAATACCTATCATTAGAGGGCACCAGTAGTGTAATCAACTTATTTTTTAAAATGTATTCTGTATTTCATGATTTTTTCTAAATAACTGATCTTTACAGTCTGAATTGCATTCTGTTGGGCTTGACTTATTTTTAAATTAAAAGAGGCTAGTAGATTAAACACAAGAGGTCACATATGATATTCCATTTACATAAAATATGCAGAGTAGGCAAATTCATAAAGACAGAATATGAATTGGTGGTTTCTGGGGCAGCAGGGGGTAAGAGGAGTAGGGAATGACTGTTAATGGGTACAAGTTTCTTTTTTTTGTTTGTTTTGTTTTGTTTTGTTGAGACGGAGTCTTGCTCTGTTGCCCAGGCTGGAGTGCAGTGGCATGATCTCCACTCACTGCAAGCTCCGCCTCCTAGGTTCACACGATTCTCCTGCCTCAGCCTTCTGAGTAGATGGGACTACAGGCGCCCGCCACCATGCTCGGCTAATTTTTTGTATTTTTAGTAGAGACGGGGTTTCACCGTGCTAGCCAGGTTGGTCTCAATCTCCTGAACTTGTGATCCATCCGCCGTGGCCTCCCGAAGTGCTGGGATTACAGGCATGAGCCACCGCACCCGGCCATTGGGTACAAGTTTCCTTTGGGGTGGCGCAACTGTTTTTGAACTAGATAGAGGTGATAGCTGTACGGCACTGTGAATGTACTAAATGACACTAAATTGTGCACTTTGAAATGATTTATATTAGGTGAATTTCATCTCAGCAAAAAGAGGCTAACACGTAAGGAGATATATTTTGACCCATGCGGCATATTAAGCTGCTGCTGTTGTTTTTTAATATTCCAGCTGCGTGCAGTGGCTCACGCCTGTAATCCCAGCACTTTGGGTGGCCGAGATGGGTGGATCACTTGAGGTCAGGAGTTCGAGGCCAGCCTGGCCAACATGGTGAAACCCTGTCTCTAATGTAAACTCCATCTCTACTGTAAATACAAAAATTAGCCGGGCTTGGCGGTGGGAGCCTGTAATCCCAGCTACTCAGGAGGCTGAGACAGGAGAATCACTTGAACCTGAGAGGCAGAGGTTGCAGTGAGCCAACATCTCACCTCTGCACTCCAGCCTGGGCAACAGAGCGAGACTCCATCTCAAAAAAAAAAAAAGAAAAAAATTTTTTTTTCTTCCATCTGTATCACACAGTTTCACCGTCGTAGCATGGGCAGGAAATAATTGGGTTGTATGTAATGCCCAGGTAAAGTAAACAGATCTTGGAGAGGGACACCGATCCCTACCCTGCATGGGGGTATTCACAGAGCGGTGGGGACACTAAACGTACCTTATCTCTTGACCATGCTATTGATTAGTTATGTGTTTGCCTGTGTTATTAATAATGTATACCTTGAAAAATCTATGTGCATTGTCGTCTTTGATCTTGCCATGAATTTCAAAGCCAGAGATTCCATTTTCTTTCTTTTTAAAAAAAAGTTTTCAAAGAGGTTGGAAGTAAATTTAAAATTTTTCCCCTTTCTAGCTGAGGACTTTCTACTGATCATCATCCATGTTAATTAGATATGCGTGTATGTGTATATATGATGTATATACCCATATACACACATAGTCTATATATACATGTATATGCACATACGCATATATACACTTATTTTAAGGAGAGAAATATAAAATGATCAATTCAAGCTTACTATATTCTAGAGGTGAGGAATATTTGAATACAAGACTTATCTAGTAGATTAAAACAGAAATTAAAGACTGTAGACTAAGGCAGGATCAAAGGACCTCTTTTCATTGTTCTTTTATTGTTTATTGACTTCAAAAAGACTTTTTAGTTTAAACTGACTTTAATGTCTCTTGAATGCTCTTTTGTAAAACGACTTTGAAAACTCGGGGATAATGTCTTCATTAAGTGGAGAAAAATCTTGGGGAAAATATAACTGTAACTTGGCTTTCATTAGAGTAGAAAGAGATAAAGCTTTGCTTAATTAATGTCTGTTTTCCCTCTGTTCAGAAGTATAAGGAAAAAGGGGACTGAAATTAGTGCTGATAAAAGCTTGGAATAGACATTATAGCACTGAAACTTTTTTTTCTTCCTTACTTAGAATTTGGAAGAACATACTTCATACAGTGCTATGAAGCATATTGGAAGATTTTAGGTGCCCTGTCTTCCTGGATATAAAATGACTCCAAACCCGGTGATACTGATCACTCTGGCCTCTTTTCCACCTTTCTCACTTCATTGTCTTTTTGTGTGTTTCTGACATCTGTTTACCAATGGACAATCTTGGCGATGGGGGGGTTCTGTTGGTATATTTTCTTTACTGCTTAACAAAACTCAAAATGCTCTCTGCTCTTTCCCAAGCCACCAATCGAAACTGACGCTTTTGAGTGTCCTCATTGCCCTCTGGGAATGTTCATGGCCTCTGGGAGTCCAAGAATTACTTTTACACTGGATCTTCATTACTTCTACTATTTTGTGGCTTTCTACCAGTTCTCTGCTCAGCTCCTCTTTTCTGGAGACCTGATCTGCTTTGTTAGCTTAGAATGCTGTTCTAGGCTGCCTTTTTTTTTTTTTTTTTAAACTTCATGGTGAGCAGAACGCTGAACTCCAGACTGTGAGGCCCCACCTGTGCAGCCTGCTGGCTCCTCATACCAGCTGCCTTGTCACCTTAACCCCACCTATTGTTGCAACGGCAGAAAAAGAGAATTGCACAGAGGAACACCACCTATCAGAGTTCACACTGAGTTTGCAGTTTCATCCTTTTGCTTCCACCCATCCCAAGGAATGCTGTGCTTGGAAGGGTCATCTCATGGTCCATTGTTGTCCCTATTAGAAGAGATTTCAGGCCTTCCCTTGTTGTAGCTTGATAGTTATAGGGATTGCTAGGGTAAATGGAAGAAGCACATGACTTGGAATAAAGACCTACTACAAATCTCATGTCTAATTTATACTAACTAGTTCATGGACCTAGCCTAGGTTACTGCACCTATTTGAGCCTCAGTTTTCCTATCTGCAAAGGAGGGATGATACTACTTACTCCAAAGAATTGTTGTTGAGATCAATTGAGTTGGAGTGGGATGCAGCAACAACCTGTATTCTGATTTCAGCAACACTGTGCAGTGTAATTCCATATTATATTATAACCCATCTTCTGTGGGTCTTTCTTTGGGGGAAGCTAACATTTTAAAAGGTTTCCCTTTTTAACCTGTGACCCCCTCTACCCCAAAAGTATATTCAAGAGCGAAGCTTTTGGTATGACAATGTCTTACACCACTAGTTCTGAATGACTTGACTTAGCTATCTTTTTTGAGTCTCTCAATAGATAGATGGATGGATAGGTTGATTTTGTTGTAGCACCTGTGCAGCCTTGCTGGCCTTACTCGTTTTCAAATACTCAAATGCCATCGAGTCAGATTTCAGAGGCAGATGGTGACACCTCAGGTTTTAAGTTGCAAGAAGTCACCACAGCTTTGTTACGGTAAACCATCAGGGCTATTTATTCCCTCTCCTGAGAGGCATAATTGAGCCTCCAAACCACCCACCAACATATCTGCCTGTAAAATATTTAAGAACTGGTACTGTGAAGACATTTCCCTCATGCAATTTGTTTTCCATCTAAGAGCAGAACAAGGAAAATATAGCTGACTGTAGGTTACAAAGCCACACTCTTTTTTTTTTTTTTTTTGTGACGGAGTCTCGCTCTGTCGCCCAGGCTGAAGTGCAGTGGCGCGATCTCGGCTCACTGCAAGCTCCGCCTCCTGGGTTCATGCCATTCTCCTGCCTCAGCGTCTCCGAGTAGCTGGGACTACAGGCGCCCGCCACCACGCCCGGCTGATTTTTTGTCGTTTTAGTAGAGACAGGGTTTCACCATGGTCTCGATCTCCTGACCTCGTGATCGGCCCGCCTCAGCCTCCCAAAGTGCTGGGATTACAAGCGTGAGCCACTGCGCCTGGCCCTTATCTTGCTGTTCTCTAAAGTATACCTGACTTGGAATATGTGCCCTCAAGTTTTGCTACGTTGAAAAAAATGATGGGCCGGGCTCAGTGGCTCACGCCTGTAATCCCAGCACTTTGGAAGGCCAAGGCGGGTGGATCACCTGAGGTCAGGAGTTTGAGACCAGCCTGACTAACATGGTGAAACCATTTCTCTACTGAAAATACAAAAATTCGCCATGCATGATGGTACACACCTGTAGTCCCAGCTACTTGGGAGGCTGAGGCAGGAGAATTGCTTGAACCCGGGAGGCAGAGGTTGCAGTGAGGCGAGATCGTGCCACTGTTCTCCAGCCAGGGCGACAAGAGTGAAACTCCGTCTCAAAGAAAAAAGAAAAAATTACGTCCTTTCGTTGTCAGAGCATCAGCACAATATATCTTAGATCAAGATGGGATTATTGCGCTACTCCTTTCTTGCCCAGTCTGTGGTTTAGCACAGGAAAAAGCAAACTAGGGCCCTTGGGCCAAATCTGACCTGCAGCCTGTGTTTGTGCCGCCTGCAAGAGAACATTTTTAAATTGTTGAAAAAATATGAAATGGAAAAATATTTCAAGGTGTGTGAAAACTACATGAAGTTTAAACTTGGGTGTCCTTAAGTAAAGTTTTATTGGAACACATTGTTGCTTATCTTTTATGTATTGCTTGTTTGCTTTGAGAGTGAGTCTCACTTTGTCACCCAGGCTATAGTGCAATGGTGCCATCTCTGCTCACTGCAACCTGCATCTCCCACATTCAAGTGATTGTCGTGCCTCAGCCTCCCAAGTGGCTTGGAGTATAGGCACATGGCACCACGCCTGGGTAATTTTTGTAGTTTTAGTGGAGACAGGATTTCACCATGTTGACCAGGCTTGTCTTGAACTCCTGACCTCAAGTGATAGACTGGCCTCAGCCTCCGAAATTGCTGGGCTTACAGGTGTGAGCCACCATTCCCGACCTTTTTATGTATTGTTGATACAGTATGACAAGGGAAGAGTTAACTGATTGCAATGGATTAGAGCATAGCACAAAGAGTTGACAATATTGACTGACTGGCCCTCTCATACAAAGTTTGCCAACACCCGGGTGAGCAGATATACTTATCTGTGAGCAGAGGTGATTCAGGGGAGATTGTTACCCAAAGAAATGTGGAAAGATGAGAATGTTGCCGCCATTGTTGATATGGAGCATTTTTTTTTGGAATTCTCTTAAGCAAGTCCCAACCTTGACTTTCCCTATGTACCCTACTCTTTACTCCCAGGTCTTTGCAAGGTAAGCCATCAGGTGTTAGCTGAAGACACGGCAACACGCTGGTGGTCCTCTGAACGCCAACAAGAGTCACCTCTAAGATGATCCAGCCGTTGCGTGGTGTAGCATGCCAAGTCCTCGCAGCACGCACGCTGCCATTTTTCTTCTCCGTTGTTACCATATTAATTTAGGGATGATGAGGAGAAAGTGGTCTCCTTTTACCTGTTAATTCCTTGGAGGAAGTTCTGTTCGAAATGAATAGTCTTGAAATATGTAATAAAGTTACCTATCAGGACCACTTTTACGGAGATTTAAATGTGATAATAAGAATAAAAGAAAATGAAGTGACATTGAGGGCGTCTTCTTTTATAACAGCCCTTGGTCTTGCCTGTTAAGCACCCTATAAAATGACTTTTACACATTTATGGATTGAAATGGTTCTGCTGAAATTTTAAGTGTTAACATTGTTCAAAGTTCCATTACTAACACCTCTCACATTGTTAGAAAACAGTTTTATGTTTGACATTTTGATCATACTAACCTGGGACATTTTATGCTAAAGTTCTCATTTCATGCCTTAGGAATCCGCTGCTTATTTTGGTTTTAGCACCTTTGGATAGGAAGCCAATACATTATGTTTGCACATCTTACCCCGATGCACTCTGTAAACCGATCATCACAGAAGATATTTTGTAGTGATGGAGAAAGCTTAAATGTCTCATTTGTCAGGTTGGCTTGGGTAGAAAATAAGGATTTCCACCCCCTCATCCTGGTTCCTTCCCTTTTAGATTTTCTTGTTTGCTTTTCTTTAAAGCTGCTGTTATTCAGACGACAGTCTGTAAAATGCACTTTATTTTTTATAACAGCTTTATTGAGAGATAATTTACATGCTATACAATTCATGCATTTAAAGTGTACAGTTCAATGGCTCTGTCTATTCACAGGGTGGTGCAACCATCACCACAGTCAGTTTTCTTACCTGAAGGAGAGAGCCTGCACCCCAGATTTTTCACCTCCCTTTCTCCACTTCAACTCTTCTTCCCCAGCCCCTGCGAACCACTAGTCTGCTCTTCATCTCCATGTGTTTGTATATTCTGGACGTTTCTCGTTAATAGGCTCACACAATATGTGGTTTTTTGTGAGTGATCCTTTCGCTTTGCATCCATCATGTTTTCAAGATACTGCACCTTATTTTTCAGTTCCTTGCTTGTTTTTTCTTACAAACACATTTTTAAAAATGAGTAAACATATGTACAAAAAAATTTATTTAGGCATGCCAGGTTTATGAGATTCATCTTTGTAGCCACTAACAGCCACTAACAGTGCTAACACAGCCTAGGCATTCTAAATGTGTTTGTCAGGTGCATAAATCTGTGGTTGACTTGGTCCTTAAACTCTCCCTTAGTATAGCTGTAGGGACATGCAAAAGAAAGGCTGGCTCATTAATTGATATGTCCAGACTTCTGCTTTAGAAATCATAATGTGAACATCATTGATTTCTCTGATGCTGGAAGCTGCTGCTCCTTCTTGGTCTTTATCTTCTCCTCCCTGTGTATTGAGAGCAGAGACCTCCTTGTGCTGTTTTGGGCTCTCCTTGTTTACCCAGATTGCCTGCATCAGCACCTTCTTAAAATATTAGTGTTGCTGAGATAGGAGCTTTTGGTAGATGGATAAATTGGGATTTGTAAATATTTTGCTTAGTTTTTCCCAGAGTTTTGCAGAAGAGAATAAAGAGTTGGTTTGTTGTAAGGTAGTCCTTTATAAAGTTTAGGTCTGTTTTAACAAGGCTGACTTGGGTTGAAGATAACTAGAGCCATGACTTTCATCTTGATGGACAGAGTGCTCACCCTACTTTTTTATTGTATGTTTTTATTTCATTTCATTTAAGACAGCGTCTCTCTCTGTTACCCAGGCAGGAGTGCAGTGACGTTATCTTGGTTCACTGCAACCTACACCTCCTGGATTCAAGTGATTCTGATGTCTCAGCCTCCGCAGTAGCTGGGATTACAGGCATGTGCCACCACACTGGCTAATTTTATGTATTTTTTAGTAGAGATGCAGTTTCACCATGTTGGCCAGGCTGGTCTCGAACTCCTGAATTCAAATGATCTGCCTGCCTCAACCTCTCAAAATGCTGCGATTACATTTTAAAACTCTACGTTTTAAAAATAAGAACCTGGACAAAGACGTATTAAAGAATGTGTCTCTTATTAATTTATTATGGTAATGAGAAGAGTTTGGATTTGGACCTACCTAGGTTTTTCTTTCCTCTACCCCCCTGCCCCAACTCCTTATTCATGCTTCCTTTGTAAAATGATCACACCCCAGTTTGACAGGAATTGGCCCTGGAATCCTATCTGGTGTTCTAATTGTTACCAAATCCAGGCAAATCTTGGCTGTGAGACAGGTGGTGAAGCTACTGGGTAGAACTGGAGCATCTAACTGGTGTGAGATGGTATCTCATTGTGGTTTTGATTTGCATTTCTCTGATGGCCAGTGATGATGAGCATTTTTTCATGTGTCTGTTTGATGCATAAATGCCTTTTGAGAAGTGTCTGTTCATACCCTTCGCCCACTTGCATGGGTGAAACTGGAAACCGTCATTCTCAGCAAAGTATCGCAAGGACAAAAAACCAAACACCGCATGTTCTCACTCTTAGGTGGGAATTGAACAATGAGAACACCTGGACACAGGAAGGGGAACATCACAGACTGGGGCCTGTTGGGGGAGGGGGGAAGGATAGCATTCGGAGATATACCTGATGTAAGTGACAAGTTAATGGGTGCAGCATACCAGCATGGCACATGTATATATATGTAACAAACCTGCACATTGTACACATGTACCCTAGAACTTAAAGTATAATAAAAAATATATATTAAAAAAAAGAACTGGAGCATTGACTTTCGTTTTCATTTCAAGACCTGTCCCCCATGATCACGGAGGATGAAAAGTCTGCTTAAGTTATAAGCTAGCTAATTGCTTCTTCAGTTGAAGGCCTAAATGGGTTTTAAAGTGAAATGCATACCTCTAAGGGCTAAGTAGCCAACACAATAGGCATTTGAGATAGTAAAGACTAATTTAGAAAAGGTTGTTTTGTTCGTTTTTCTTTTTCCTTCTTTTTTCCTTCCCTCCTTTCCTTATTTCCCACCTTTCCCCTCCTTCGTCTCTCACCTCTCCCTCTTCTCCTTTCCTTCCTTCCTCCTTCAGTTCCCTCTTTCCTCTTTCTCCCCCTTTTATTTAACCATTATAAATACGACTGGATTGTATCTGCAGCTTTTGCTGGTAATTAAATAAATTATTTATACATTTAACACAATCTTGAATTACTAGGTGATCATCTTAGGCACTCAAAAGCGTAAGAGCCCTTGAAAGCAATATCTAAGCATAGATATTCCATAGCACGTCTTACAATCTAAATATTGCTTTTAGTGTAATCGAAGCAGCAAGCGTAGTCACAGCAGTTGATGGACTATTTTTCAAATTGATTTCAAAAATGTATTTAAGGGGATGATCTTCTAGTCTAGATTACCTATTGATTTTTAATATGAAAAGCTCATTATGTAAGCAGTAACCGCATATAAAAACCTAGCAAACCTTTGCATAAATCCTTTAATTGAATTTCCAGAGCCTGTGGTTCTACTTTTTTTTTAATTAAATCTATTTCTTTTTTTAAGTGTTACTGTGTAATTTGCATGCTGTGAAGAGGCCCTGTCCCAGATAAAGTGCCATTGATCCTTATTAAACCTCACCTCTGGGCTTGCTTAAAACTAACTGGAAAAATTAAAGTGTTCATGCCGCAATGCACTTATAGCTTGTGTGATAGGATTATGGAAAAAATAATAAAACTAATTTCCAGGGGAGAATTTATAATGTGAGATTTTATTTTTTTTCAATTTGATAATTAATAGTGAAATCATATCATATATATAAATCATATTTTAGCCTATAAACTGAAATGGCAATTAACAAAGATAATATATACTTGATGTAAAACCATGTTATGTGCGGATAATCTTTTGGCACTTTAATTTTTTAATTGTAGAAGGAGAGAATTATGAATTCAAGTCAAACACATTAAATGGTGGGTTTCATCTGAAAAATCTGATTCTTTTAGTATGCGCTATATTAATGGATTTATAATATTAGTGTGAGGAACTATAAAAGATATGGAAAAAGTTATTCTGGTTATATTCGTGCTAAAATATGTGTATTAGAATTACCAGGGGAAAGAAAAATATAAAAGCTGCAGTAGGTTTTTCTATTTTTTAATACCTAACATTTGTTATTTTAAAAGCAATAAAATCCCCTAAAGAAATATTCATAATCAATAAGAACACAAAATATGGAATATATTAACTGAGTTATAAAAATGTTTGTAGTATAGCACAAAATGAAAAAACACAGCAAGTTATGTACGGTTTAAAGTGTAATCAATTTTGAGATTGTATACAAGGATATAAATGATAAATACAAGTAGTAGCATTTTTAGTAAAGGCTGTTACAAAATCTTGTATTTATGGCCTATTCCATTCTTTTTATAGCTCATTAATGTAGAAAACAAACACAGTGTATCCATCTTCTGAGACAGTTTCAAATTCCCTTAAATGATATTTTTAAATGTAAATAACTGAGCTCATTTGATCTGCTTCTTCCTTAAGCCAGTGTTAGCATGAATGGCCATATTCACCACCCCAGGGTTCCTTTTCAGACTCCGGAAAGAAAAAGTGATGATAATGACGTATTTCCCTCCCTTACACAAAACAGGGCCAGGTGTAACACTGTAAGAACAAATGGCTTGGCAGCCTACTCTCCTGTCTCAAAACCCTATGCCCACCTTGCTGTTACACCCCCCACCCCAAGGAAAGCCTTCCCACCTTTGGAAGCTGCATTAATTCTTCCAGGCCACAAGGGGGCCGTTGAGTTACTGGTTCACTGCACTGGCTGGCAGGAAGGAGTTTTAATGCAGGCTCCAAAGGTGCTTAATTTCCTGTGGTCCATATGAATATGCATACAGTATGTGCTCAGCAATCTAGCCGTTCAAGCTAGACAGCTGGTTCTGGTGATGAGGGTTTTTTAAATTTATTTTTTATTTATTTATTTTTTCTGTCCCCTTTCCTTGGACAAGCCCTTTCTGAGTAAGCTGAATCTGTAGTATAATTTCATTAACTCTTTTCCAGTATTTAATTTGGTTTTGATATTTCCATCATGGCCCCTTTTCTCCTTTGATTTTGTCATTCTGTAGAAGTCGATAATCTGTATTATGATCAACAAGACATATTGCCATGGCTCTAGGAATCACCAATTTAGATATCCAGGCTTCCTAAAATATAAGTAAATCAGATTTAGCAATACTGTTTTCCTGAATGTAGGAGTATTTGGAAAGGAAAAAAATAAACATACATCTTGGAAAGTAGAGAAAGGTGTTTTGTTTTCTTTCTATTTGAATTAATATATTCTCCGTCACTGTTTAACTTCATCCATCCAATATGTATTGAATACCTACTATATGTCTGGCAGCACTTCAGACAGTAAGGATATGGATATGGATTTGTATCAGTCAAGCCTTCCAGGATCTTATTATCTAGAGAGAAAGATTAAAACATATGCAAATAATTTTGATACAAGCAAAGACCTAACTCAGCCTGAGAGGAGGTTGGGTTTAGAGAACGCTTTCATTGTAATGTTTTAAAGCTTTTGTATTTATAACTATAGTTTATTTGGACTTTATGATTTACCAAGTAACTTTAGATGCAAATATGATCGTACTATGAAGATTATGGTTTTTGAATGAAGTCACTTGGTGGCATGATGGTATAGAATAAGATACTTTCATATTGAAAATGGAGATAAGACATGTCCCATTCCCTAGAATAGACTGTCACTGCTCTGGTTGCCTCCAAGGAGGAAACCGTTATAGGAATGATTGACATGGAGGTTCATCTGTAAAATATTGGCAGCCATCTACAAATTGGGAGCAAGGGCCAGGACACGAAATAAAGTGACAGCCTCTGGCCTGGTAGTCGAGGTAGTGGTGAAAGGCAGGATTCACAGTGTTTCCCAAGATAACATTCAAGACCCAAACTAGGAATGAAAGCCAGGCTGAGGTTGGCACCAAGTAGAGGCCTCCAATAATGTTGACCCAGAGGGGCTGCATTGTTCACTGCCCCTTCCTGGGAAGGAGGAGCCAATGACAATGGAGCATCTAAGAGATAAGAGAAAGGAAGTGTAAAGGTGAGGATTCCATGGCTTTACACTCCAGAAACTCAGGCTAGCTTGTTCTCATTGAAGTAGTCATACCTTCTCGAAGGCAACTAGATGGATTACACAGTTGTGCTGGGTCATGTGGAGTGTCAGAAATAGTGAAGCTTCTGGAGCTTCACTGTCCAATATGGTAGCCATATGTGATTATTAAAATGTACATTAATTAAAATTAAAAGTTCAGTTGCTCCGAAATACCAGCCACATTTCAAATCTTCAATAGCCAGATGTGGTTATTAGCTACCATATTGGGTAGCACCGATATAGAACATTTCTACCATAGCAGAATGCTCTATTGGATAGATCTGCTTTAAAGCATTAGTCCCCAAAGTGTGAAGGTGAAGGATGAACCACTTGGGTTCCAAGAGGAAACATTATAACTTCTTTTTTTTTTTTTTTTTTTTTTGAGACGGAGTCTTGCTCTGTCGCCAAGGCTGGAGTGCAGTGGCGCAATCTCGGCTTACTGCAAGCTCTGCCTCCCGGGTTCACGCCATTCTCCTGCCTCAGCCTCTCCGAGTAGCTGGGACTACAGGCGCCCGCCACCATGCCTGGCTAATTTTTTGTATTTTTAGTAGAGACGGGGTTTCACCGTGGTCTCGATCTCCTGACCTCGTGATCCGCCCGCCTCGGCCTCCCAAAGTGCTAGGATTACAAGCGTGAGCCACCGCGCCCGGCTGAAACATTATAACTTCTGTTTATCCATTAAACTCTTTCATTTATTATTAAACATCTCAACACACTTATTGGGTGGCACGTACTATTTTAAGTGTTTTGCATATATTTACATGTACTATCCTTTCAAATATTCTTTGAAATAGGACTACTGTTCTCCATATTTCACAGATGAGGAAAGAGATGTGCTAAGAAAAGAGGTTGCAGAGTAGGGATTCCAGCTCAGTAGCCCACGTTCACGGTCCCATACTTTTCAATGTAAGCATATTGGCTGTCAATTTAAAAATGTTATTTTTTACAAATAGTACACAGATGCATTGACACAGGTACCCTCTCCAGTCCTCTGATGGTCAGGAATTGTGTGCAATGTGCAGTACATTCTAAAGTGAGGCTGGCCATTTCCCCAGGGAGAGGGTCCATGTTGGAACCTTTGCTCCTTGTGGATTTTAGCTTTGAAATGTATTGTAGTTTTGCATGTGTGCTTAGTTGGATGGATTGAGACATCAGATTATGTGGTCTGAACTAAAGCAACCATCACAAAATGAACAAGAGACTTACAAACATTTGTGCAAAAAGATCAGTGTTTGGATATAGTTCTTAGAATAACAAATAGTAAGAAAAGAGCAGGGTTGGTACTTCACCTATTCCTAATAAAAGCCCTTCATCTTGTGCAAAGTAAACACAATCACAGTTTGATGAGAGGTGGTCAGTTGAAAAACAAAAATCTAAATTAGCAAAGAGAAATGTGAAACTGCATGCATTATTTTTAAAGATGAGCATTACTTTAACCTACACCATTCCTGGAGGTGGTAGCTAATAGAATGATCCAAGTTTACAATTTGTAAATAAGTAGACATCTATTGAGGCATATGCCCTTAATTTTTCTAACTGATGAAAGTGTACTTCCGTCAACTCAAGAGAGTTCAAAGCAGCCTGGAGCCTCTTGGATTTTAAAAAGACACTGTGGCCTCTGCCTCTCTTGGTTTTCAGTGCTCAGCTGAAGTCTACTCTGTTTATCCTCTGCCTACTAGAAGGATATCCTTTCAATAGAGTTGAAAATCCTGAAATAAAAGGTTTCATAAAGGGGGAAAAACTCACTGATTGAAAGAGTCATGGCATAGATACTGAACTTTTGATGGGAACTTTGCAGGATGTTCGTTTGTTTATCATTAGCCCTGGGAGAGCCATCCCTCACCTCTCTCCACCCCTTAATTTAAAGGTATTTATAATATTTTTCAAGTACATCCTGATATCAGCACATGGTACACTGAGCCTAGTTGATGGAATTGTGAAAAAAAAAAAAAAAAAAAAAAGATAGAATGTTTTCCCAACATTTTAGCCATATTTGCCTGAACTTTTTCAAGAATGCTATGACTTTTGCTCAGGGCAAGGGAAGTATCTCTCTGTGTGTGTGTGTGTGTGTGTGCACCTGCATGTGTACTGTGGACGTGATAAGAGCTGTGTTTGTGAAAACTGTGAAGACATAACACATATATATGAACCTTTTCTATTAATCTTCTTGGGGCTGGAGCTTTAAAATAAAATATGTAACTTTTGTGCAGGAAGAGAACCTTTCCTTACCCAAAGATTTCATAACTTTCTCATATCCTTGGTTAAGGCTGAGCTGCCTAGCTATCTGCATTTCTGATAGGTTTTGCTTTCATACACATTTCAAGGACTTAAAAAATCTGTTTCTAAAGAATAATTTAGAATGTGCTTGTTATGGTCCCACCTATTCTGGGGAATAGGTAGATATTATCCATTTATTTCGGTGGAATGCTGGATCAGATGACTTCATGTCTTTTTACATCACAGTTGCACAACCCTCATTAGTGAAGGATAGGTTGAAGGAGGTCACTTGCTTTTTGCCCCAATGTCAAGTAACTGCATAATTTTTTTTATTATTTTTTGAGACAGAGCCTTGCTCTGTTGGCCAGGCTACAGTGCAGTCGTGCGATCTCGGCTCACTGCAACCTCTGTCGGTTCTCCTGCCTCGGCCTCCCTAGTAGTCGGGACTACAGGCGTGCACCATCATACCTGGCTAATTTTTGTATTTTTAGTTAGACACCGGGTTTCACCGTGTTAGCCATGCTGGCCTCGAACTCCTCACTTGAGGTGATCTGACCGCCTTGGCCTCCCAAAGTGCTGGGATGACAGGCGTGAGCTGCCTTGCCCAGCCAAATAACTCCATAATTCAAGAAAAATTAACCAATATTTATTGAATACTTACCGGGACCTGTGCTAAGTGCTTTCCATATGATTTCTAATTTCCTGACCATTCTGTGAAGTGGCTACTATTAATATCCTGAATTTCCAGGCAGAGAAACTGAGCCTAAGAGAAATGAAGTAATCAACTGGGTGTTAAAAAGCTGGTAAGTGGAAGAGCACTTACTGGCACTAAGACTGTTTCTCAGGACCTTGTTGTAGAGAGTCAATGATAAGACGCAGAATGTGTGTTTCATTTTTCTTGGGAAAGGATCCATCTCACTCAACTGCCTTCCTGTGTCTAGCAAGAGTGCCAGGCACATAAAAGACACATGGTACAATCTGTTAAAAGGCATGAAAAAGAAACATTCATATCTGTTCGTAGAAGTGGGCATCAAGATTTTGGGGCACTGAGATTTATGCATGTTGTGGGCCCACTTTAAGAAAAGGAGTCAGACATTTAGTGTGGAATACTGGAAGGGGTCCGTAGACATGAAGGGCCTCTTCAGCCTACCTTTTGTTGGCTTCAAAGTTTGCCAAATTTTTCAAAGTCAAGTTGGAGATGGCTCTCGATATTCATGAGTGTGTGAGACTGCTTTTCTTCTATTTTTTAAAAATGCGCCCAAATGTAAAAGATACTTTTACCTTTTTGATTTGATGTTGAAGGTCATTTGAAAAATACTCTGTCTTTATTCTTTGAAATGGATTTACTCTCAAGAAAGTTGCGTGTCACCTTCCTTGGAAGAGATGGGTCTCAGGGAGGTGTGCCTCCGCTTTCATGAAAAGTCTCCCGTCTGCATAAGGATTGGCTGACATGGAAGAATTTTTTTTTTTTTCTTTTAAATGCTTTCTTTTTGCCAGCATCTGGGTAGAATTTTTTTTTTTTTTTTTTTTTTGATAGTTTCTTAATGGTCTTTAGCGAAGGAAGTAAGTGACACTGATCAGTGAAGGCAGACAGTAAGATTTATAATGTATTTGTGCTAGCTGATTGCCAACAGAACCGGCCTTTCCCAGTGGTGCTGTACGCAGACTCGGAAAATCAATAGGGATTAACCTTTGACCCCCTTCACATACTTATACTGTGGGCTGCATCGCTTACCAATATTTCATCTGTTTCACTTAGCTGCTGTTACTTGCTCAATAATGTGTGGCCAATCTCGCAAGATACTAATTAATTTTTTAAAATGCAGCATCACTTGAAGCTGTGATAAAATATCACACCTTTGGAAATCAAGGCTCTTCTGGTTTATTTATTAAACTCACATTAATTAGCCTTAATTTAAAAAAAATGAGAAGAGCCAGCATCATGATGAAAGCATTTACTTTACTCACAAAGAAATCTTGTGGTCGACAATGGGGCTTAGGGGGCAGGTTTTCTGGCTGTGACAGAACACGTGGCCCCCAGTGTGTCTGTTGGAAGATGGGCCCCTTTCAGAAAAATTGCTTACCTTACTTTTTAGACATAATTTTTGTTTTCCGTTAAAGGGTCATTTATAGATAAATATGCTGCCTTGCAATGAAATGAACCCACTTGATCAATTTTGAAGGAATCAAAATTAACTTGAATACATTGTCTTTTTGCATATGTATGTAGTGGTTTGTACAAACATGAATTTGTAGGAGCTGCTGTTAATGATTTTTACTGCATAGGCTGGAATAGAAGGAAAATTTGCAGTAATACACTTTTGTACCTTTCTCTTTAAGCCTTGGCATATATTAAAGTACTATACATTTGTCTTAAAAATTGAAATTGTTGTAGATTATTTTCATCTAAGACCCTTTTGTTCACTGATTTTTTTTTTTTTTTTCCAAGTATACCTATTCCCCAGAGTTTACTTACAGTTTGCTATTGATCCAGCAGCTGGTATTTGAATTGGTCGATATACCCTGTAACTTGTTTAAGATACCCTACCTGAGCTATTAGTTTAAATAATGTATTCATAAATTGATTAATCATTACAGTAAGACTTATTAGCTGCATTTATATCTGCGTGTTATCCACAATTGACTTATAGTCTAATAATCACGCATACTTAAGCAGAAGTTGGGTTTTAGCTTACAATTTAATAATTATCAACATGGTAAACAATAGTATTTGTGTGTAGAAGTTGAGTGGATGTGGGGCTTTAAACGTAGGAGTCTCTAAGCAGGTTGCTAATTTTACTTTTCCTAGATAAAATAATTCCCTCTCCCAAAATGAAATACAGGAAGTGGACCAAATTGTGTCAGCCTGAAAGAAGTGATGGAGTTTGCGGAAGCTGTCCTGAAGTCGGGATTCTGGAAGATGGGTGGGGCGGGGGGAAGAGAATGTGAAGTGCCATCGCATTTGTCTCCATTTCTGTCCCAGTTACATCAAGACTGGGAGGAGGCTTTTCCACTGGTTTTCTGGGCTGTTTCTGTACTACACAGCCTGTGTACCTGGCAAGACACGCTCTGCTCTGCCCTGCCCTGCCCTCCAGTGAGCTGACGAACACGTTATAGATGAGGTTCCCTTAGAACCAAAGATGCCCCACGAAACTCCCTAGGATGAATGTTGGAAGTCCTTCCAACTGGGGTTCCCAGCCAGAAAGGAAACAGTTCATCTCACTACAGGGTTTAGGTTTACATGTACTTAAAAAAAAATTTAATAAAGTTTATTTTTACAGTAAATTTAAGTTCACAGTAAAGCTGAGTGGAAAGTTTAGAGTTTCATATACTCCTTGTCCTCACACATGCACAGCCTCCTCCAGCTATGCACATTTTCACTGAAACTACATGTTCATTAAAAACGATCTTTTGGGTGGTTGATGTTAAATTTTGGCTCTGCGTTGGGACTGCCCATTGAGGTCCTTTCTGACTCCGTAAGCGGCCCTGTTTTGGGTTTCTTTTGAGGTTGAAGATATTTCACACTCTTTCCCCCTCATCTTCGATAGGAACCAAACTCCCTTTCTTCCTCTCGTTTGGGTGGAAAGTTATTTTGCCTCACCGCGTGATTTTTCTACTGCATCAACTCCCCTTTCAAACGTTATTCTGCAACATGCGAAATTAACGTATACTGTGTTCTTTGGGTAGCGGGGAGGGGAGCCTGTCTAACAGCACGCATTTGTTCAGCTCTGTGTTGAAAGAGCGCTGCCCGCTGCGTGAAGGACATCTGCTCACAAGTGAGCAATTGTGCTTCTGATTTGGGGCAGCACCTTTGCTTGAACGCCGGCTCCAGATGAAAGAACAGATTGCTGCGGAGCCGCTTTTCCAAGGATCCCTCTCCCCAGCATGGGGCTTCATACATTATTGAGAGCAAACCTGCTTTCCACCGCCACTCCTTGCTGCAGTTATTTTGCCAGCCTTATTCAGAATGGATCACTTGGCAACAAAGGCCTAAAGGGCCAGCCAGGAAGCTTCCACAGATACGTTATTTATGGGGTTTAATTATTATTGTACAGATTTATTAAACGACTCTGTTACCTAGGAGTCCATGTAGTTGCTGAAAAGAGTTTGTTAAACTTTGCATCGTGGATGTTTTATCTGAAAACTAAATTTCTTTGTGAATGCTGTTACCATATTCCTGGTGTCTGTGTGAGGGGGTGTGTGGTGGTGTGCTGGTAAGTGTGGAACACCTGCTCTGTTGGCCGGAGCTAGGGGAAACAAACCCTGTTTTGTAGTATTTGCTGATTACTGTGGTGTAAATGGTCACACCTTGGCTGATTGCAAGTTGCAGCTTGGAACTTGGAGTTGGAAAGAGATGCCTAGTCCCATACCATTTTATGTATGTCAAGTATTTGCACTATGCTGAGTAATAGATGTAAATAACCTCATGAACATAGATAATAGTCACATCTACTAAGATTATTCATAAGTATTGAGCTTTGCATTATTTTTCACCTTTTTTAATATAGTTTATTGAATCATACATTTATATAATTTAATACTTAATAATGAGTGTGCCCAACAACTAGCTCTTACAGTTCCTGATAATTTAGCAGCATGCTCTCTTAAGCCAGTCAGACCTGGCTGTTGTACGCTATTGGGTGTGTTTAATTGACTGTCAGTTTTTTGAGACAGACTCGCTCTGTCGCCCAGGCTGCAGTGGTATGATCTCGGCTCACTGCAGCCTCTGCTTCCTGGGTTTAAGGAATTCTGTGCCTTAGCCTTCCGTGTAGCTGGAATTACAGGTGCGTGCCACCATGCCCAGCTGATTTTTGTATTTTTAGTAGAGATAGGGTTTCGCCATCTTGGCCAGGCTGGTCTTGAACTCCTGACCTCGTGATCCACTCGCCTCGGCCTCCCAAGATGCTGGGATTACAGGCATGAGCCACCACGCCCGACCATTGTCTGCCAGGTTTAAATTGCACCTTGGGTTCGGGTGAAGTTAATGACCTATTCCTAACGCAGGGTCATTCCTAACAGGGCATCGCTGCACAATTTTCCGATGGGGTGTGATGAGCTGCTTCGCATCCTGCTAAGTGTCCTCGACGGCGAGCAGACACATGCACCCTGCTTGGTACATGCCACATGATTCTGTTGTAGTGATATTAAGGACAACAGTATTTTGCCAGAAGCTATAACGAGATGATTCTGTAACAACAGCATGTTGACACCAGACTATGTTTTGCAATTTTCTTTAATATTTATGCTGGATAAATAATTTATCTTTTTTCTCAGTTTTTTTTTTTTTTCCTTTTTTTCCCCCCCATCTTGAACATGTTGCTATAGACAGGTGCTAGGTTTCCCTGAATGACTAAAGCAGAGATTTGGTTATTTTCCTCCCAGAAAAAGTAGATGCATAAGCAGATTTGAGCCCCTGGGCATTATTTCCCCAATTCTTTATCCCATCTACTAATACGAACTAATGAGATCTGTTAAGGATGAGTCCGCAAGTTTGAAGGGAGTCTCTTATTAATGTTCCATCTTTGTGTGGTGTTGTAACAGCGGGCCCATTTTACACTGAGGGTTTGGGAGAGGCATGGCTCCCCTGTTACCTATTTGGTACTTATTGCAGATGCTTCCTCTGGTTCAGGATGTTGACGCTTTGTGCTCTTAATATTGGAAGGTGGGTCGTTTGTACTGGGCGTCTGTCCTGTATCTTGGAGATGTTTAGTAACATCCCTGGCCTCTAGCCATTAGATACCGTCTCTCCCGGTAGGGATGATAAAAACGTGTCTCCAGACGTTGGCAAATGTGTGGCCTTCTGGGGAGCAAAATGGCCCCTGGTTGGAAACTAGTGTTCCAGAGCTCCATTCTTAGCTGCTTAATGCATCAGTGTTTTTAGACCTCCTTTTCTCTGCTTTCTAGGAACCACCAATCCCCCAATACTAGAATTGGGCATAAGGCAACCTTATGTCACCAAAGTAACATCTGCCTAGGCAACCTGGACCACAGAAAGAGAAGCAGTATTTCTACCCAGGATCACTATCCCACCTTCCCCTAGCTTCAGAAGAGGTACAGGAGTGCTCAGAAATGGGGCCTCTAAAGTAAGTGGAACTGGGAGCTCTTCTCTCTCAGGCTGTTACTTGTTGTGGTTCCAGCCTAGTTTCTGAGCTGTGGAGCAGGGAGAGATTTCACAGGAAACTGGGGAATCTACATTTTGGAGGACTTGAAAGATCCTGCTACTTTTGGCTTGGGATGGAGGGAACATGGAACATGGGTCTTTATTTAGAGGAAGCTCTTTATCCTGGTACCCTGGAAGTTTGCATAGCCTTAGCAGTTAGTCCAGATGTGAATTTCAGGATTATTCTGTGAATCTTCCAAGTCCTGTCTCAGCAGTGAAACAGGCTCAGTGTAGCTTATGTCTAGGTGGCTGAGTTCATTTTCTAGTCTAGGTAAAGGGCACCTCCTGTAATTGAATTGTGTAAAACCTGCACAGTGGTACACCTGAGCCCTTTTTTAGGACCCAAGAGTGCTGAGATTGGCTTTTCCTGAGATTCCCTCTGTAAGGATGAGACTTGCTGATTTTTCAACTGGATATACAATTGTGGCATCTGCACATGAGCTGACTGATGGCTTTTTGGCCCTACCTTGAGCCTGAGTCTTCAGGTAGCTGACCCGAGAGACTGTGGAGCTGCTTGTAATATACAATGTCAGTGCTCTGAGCTCATTAGGCATCATCTGAGACAGTGGCTGTAGGGGAGGGGAGGTAGGCTCTGAGTCAAGCAGACCTGGACTTTTCTTCATAGGCCATTAGGAACTATATGACGCTGGGGCAGCTGACTTCACCTCTCTGAGTCTTAGTTTCCTTACCTGTTGAATGGGTCTAATGATATCTTTATGGCAGATCAGTGGGATGATTGAGTCAAATAACATGCCCAATGCCTCTTTCTCAAAGTAGCTTTCAGTGGGCCACATCTGTTGTCACTTTTATTTTGTTCTTTCTGCCGTTTGGGACATGCTTTCTGATAATGGCACTAGGCTGCCTTGTCCCCTCCTGCCTGTAGAACACAGAATTTCCCAGTCTCTGCAGAGTGTCTAAATCCTGCACTGGGCAGGCCCTTTCAGAAACACTTCAGGAGATCAATACTTATCTGCTTACCTTTCTAGCTGAGATGGGATTTTATGCTTGTTACTAGCAGATGAATAGTGAAAGCAGGTTCTGTTAAGTTTTTCATAGGAGTCATTAATCTCCCTCAGCCTCAGTTTCCCTATCTGTGAAGTGAGTCTAACCAGGATGATAATGAAGAGTTAGGTCAAGTGAGGTTGGCAGCCAGACACCCAACACCAGCCGTAACATAAGAACAGATGTTCTCTCCAGACCCCCAGGTCAGCTGAGGTCGCTCTGCTTGGAATAATGAAATGCCACTTTGCGGATTTTTTTCCTCTCTTTACTTGGCCAAATATCCAAGTGGAAGCTTTCACTCTGAACCGGGTAACATACATTTCAGTATCACAAAATGTCTTTTGAGAGAAAACAGCAGGGACATTTGTGAGCTCTTTTTTTTTTCTAACCACTTTCCCAGTGAGACTTCAGTTTTCATTCTCCCCTTAGCAGCTTTCAAATATGTATGTAACACAAATGTTACATGTTTGAGCATTTAAACTGAATTTGGACAGGGCTTCTATTTCCAGAACCTTCTAGCTCTGTTTCTTTGTGACCTAATAGTCTTGCTCTCCAGGGTAAAAGAATAGGATGCAAATGGCCGTGGGACACCTGAGCTGGGACCTGGCATGATGGCAAGATGCCATTCTGGTGCACTGGAATGGCTCAAGGGGAGTTTGGAAACCCTCCTAACATGTCATCTGAAATCTGGGACCACAGTTCTGGCTGGAACACTTGTCACTAAAGCTGCTGATAACCAAAGGGTGTAACACTGGTATGGGTAACAGTTGTGGGAGGAGGAGGGGTCTGACAGATAGCCGGATGATTTTAATGTTTATATTCCACTGGGGTAAGCTCTAACAAAGACCCATCATTTCCCAGATAACCAATTCTTTTAAAAGAACATCTGTTGAAACTGGCAATTTACATTCTTCTTAAAATACGGAGCGACATAATTAACCCTCTGGGGAGACTAATATTAGTTTGTTAGAGACAATTTCTAGTTCTGTTTATTTTTAACACTAAACGATTTGTTCAGATTGGGGAAAAAAATTTTTTTTTTTTTGGTTATGGTGGCATTGGCTTTTAGTTGGGGTTGACCTTTGCTTATCAAGGACATACAAGGTGAATAGCTGGGTGATAATATATGGTCCCATGATCGTCAACCAAGCACCAACGGAAGCCTGTTGGAAGTGTACAGTGTTGTTTAACACACGAATAACTCAGCATATAGTAACTTTCAGGTACAGTCAGTCTATCTTAAAGGGACCTCATCTGTTATTCATGTATGTGCACGTGTGTTTATGCGGTTACCTTTGTCTTCATTGCTTTCGACTCCTTTGGTGCTCATAATTGGTGAAATTGTCTTGTGATCCTTGCTTTAGTTCCTGCAAATCTGTTTATGCTCTTCACAAGGAGGTCATGAACACGCGTTATTTTCAATACTGGGCTAGTTTCAGACTTCTGGCTTGTTGTGGGACAGAGGAGAAAGAAGACAGGGCATTTTGACATGGTGCAGAGACCAAATGAAACAAACGATCCTCTGATAGCTCAGATGTCCTCTTTAACTTGGAAAGAACCCACGTCATTGTTGAACCATTTGGCCCTCAGTTCTCTTTCCTGCAGCAAACTGCCTTGACTCCTGTTTTCTACATGATGGTCTTCAGCTACACCTTACCAAGCACCGCTTACCAAGCAAACCCGGCTTCTCTTCCCCAGGCGGAGCAGTCAGTTACTCAGCCTAGGAAATGGCTCTGAGAAGCTCACCCACCACCATTTGCTGTACTGCAAAACAGGACCCATTAGCAGGAGCTGATAAAATCAAACTGGCCATGAGCTCATATGGAAGAGGCATCATGGGCAACTCGGCTTGGCTCACCAGCCTGCGAGCTGGCCCTGAGTGACCGTTCCAGCCTTCTTTCCTTCCACCTCTCCCCCTTGGCCAACTTCATGCTTCAGCCAAACTGAACTGAGCTTACCAGGCTGAGTCATCTGTGCCAGCTGTGCCCTCTCCCCGAGGCTGCCTGCCTTGCTCGTGCTTTCTTGTCTGTTGGCAAAAGGCTCTCCATCCTTCAAAATCCAGCTCTTGGCCTCATATCTTCCACAAAGCCTTCCCAGACCTTTACTCACCTGGGCCATTCATCACCTTCCCTCTCAGCTCCAACACCATGAGTGCTTCTGTATCGTGACTGTCCGGTTACAAGGTCATCTTTTCACCTGGATGACACGCCCCTTGGGGAAAGGACCAAGTTTTATTCCCTGTTTAACCTTGCGCTGACAACCTAATAGGTGCTCAGTGAACAGTTCTTGAATCTAATTCTCTCCCTTCCCCCACACTGATGTGTATTTAAGCTCCAGTGGTACACAATGTGTTGTTTTCTTTGTTCTTTTTTTTGAGACAAGAGTTTTGCTGTCACCCTGGCTGTAGTGCAGTGGCACAATCTCTGCTTACTGCAGCCTCCGCCTCCCAGGTTCAAGTGATCCTCCCAACTCGGCCTGCAGAGTAGCTGGGACTACAGGTGTGCACTACCACACTTGGCTACCATGTCTTGTTTTCATTGCGGTATATAAAAAAGTGCATTGCGTACCTGTGGGAGTGATTACAGAATGCCATCACAATGGGAATCACTGACTCAGAACTAGAGTTTACTTGCAAGCTGGGAGATGGGAGCTGAATTTGAAACCCCAGGAGAAAATAGGAGCATATAAAGCCATTTTAAATAACTATCATTTGCAGGGGAGTGGGGGCACAGATGCCTCCAGTGGCCCAAGACTCCCCTCCACACACGGCTGTTCACTTGCCTTCCACTCTTCTTTTCATTACCCTCATCAAGATTCTGCAGCCCAGGGTGCTGCTTGTTGATGGACATCTTCACCTGACTTTCTCCCTGGTCCGGGTGCATTTTAAGCACGGAAGGTAACACTTGCCATTCTCAATGGACAAAGGGAGTGGGGATTGTGGGGGTGTGCTTTGGGGTTAGTCTCTAGGTTTTTGAAACTTAGCATTCTCAGATTTCCGGCCAACTGTTTTCACATGACAAGTAAATCAGCAACCTGGAAGATGAGTGCCGTTTCCACACACAGGGAAGCAGATAGTTCCATTAGGTGACAATGTGTGCACAGTTTACGGAGGATGAAGCGGAAAACCTGAGCCACAAGGCGGTAGAGGTTGGATGAGACACTCATTCCAGAGGGGAGTGTGTATGTGCAAACTGTGTAATTTTTTTCTTCTTTTCTATCTGCTAGCAAAGTGGGTAAGTTGACCCATGACATGGTCCACGGGAGGGACCACATTTGTGACTCTAGCAGTTAAGCCTCCCTTCTCATCTGTGGATAAAACTGACCTCGCAGTGTGCTGGAGCCAAACATATTCAGCATCCAATCCACAATGGACTGTTTGCATGTAAAGTACAGAACACTCATTCATGTACATCAAGGACCATAACAATGAGCAGGAGACAGTCCCTGACCCTGGGGACTGAGCGCAGGACCTGCCAGTGGGAGATATTCACGGAATCACTGTTTCCCTCCTTCTCAAAGAAGACTGAATTTATGTTGCAACTTTCTTCATGTGTTGGCTTAGAGAAATTCCGTTGTGGTGCTTATGTGCTCTGGATAATTTTCAATGACTTACAAAGTTATAATTCAGGGAGTAATTGGTTCTGAGAGAATATGCGTAATCACATCAAGGTGTGTTTTTTTCCACCACTTGTAGCCTTTTGACAAATTTCTGGGGGCCTCATGCCTTTTAGGCCATATGCTTGCGTCCGTTGAGCCTGGAGATGGCAAGTACCCAGTGTGCATGCATGCACTTCCCAAAGTCCTTTATTCATGACAGACATCACTAATCAATCATAATCATTCTTAGCACCCTACTCCAAGTAGTCATTACTAATTGTCTCTAGTCAGCTTGGGAGATACTCTTTACTATTCTGGTAAAGTGATGTTTTGATGAAAACAGCATGGTTCTTCCTGCAGAGAATAGACTAGTCCCCTCTACAGCACACACCTTTGGGAATTTTAGGTCTGGTGATTTGCTGCTGTTGAAGCTTGGCCTTCTTCCTGGGAGAAGGCTGGAAAAACTTCAAGTCAGTTACCTAATGGAATAATATATGTTTCCTGCTTCCATTTTCTGCTTGGACCTGACACTCACTCTTTAACCATAAGCGGAAGCCACATACAAAAATGTCCTATGTTGAGAATCTTGATTTAAGCCAGGTGGTTACCATTATTCGGGTCCAGAAACTTCTGTGGAAAGAAAGGATTCACTGCAAGATCGACAGGCTTACTTAGTTCATTTAGGCATGGCTTGATTTATGCATACAAAGCTTTGGGAACATATCTGTCACATTAAGCTACGTCCACTTGTGTGAGTAACTAACATGTTTGTTGATGATTTTCTTTTAACAGCACAGAAGAGCAGTTCCATTTGGTCATTCAGGATCCCGAAAATATCAATTGAGTTCTTTATAAGATATCTTTGGGGTGTTTAAGGAGAATTATTCTTTTTACAAGTTCTGATTAATGACACCGCAAAAATGAAAATAATGAGTTAGTATGTATATAGTACTTGCCATGCACTTATATGTGTATAAGTGTATAGTCCACAGCACTCCTTCCGAATACGTTACGTAAATGGAACCCTCACAACAGTCTTATCCCCATTGTAGAGTTGGGAAAACTGAGGCATATAGAAGAGATGGAACTAGGCCAAGAGCATAGAGCTGGAATTGTTGTGTGAGCCTGTAGAGTCCGTGTTCTTACCCACTGAATGATGTGTGATCATCCTCAATTTCCTTTCTATTTGGATAGGTTAATAGTAACACTTCCCTACTAGGTAGAGCAATGATTCCAGAATTTCATAATAATTGGAAAGTGTATTAGTCCATTCTCACACTGCTATAAAGACATTCCTGAGACTGGGCAATTTATAAAGAATGGAGGTTTAGTCGGCTCATGGTTCTGCAGGCTGTATAGGCTTCTGCGTCTAGGGAGTCATCAGGAAACTTACAGTCATGGCAGAAGGTGAAGGGGAAGCAGGTAAGGTCTTCACATGGCTGGCGCTGGAGGAAGAGAGAAAGTAGGGAGATGCTAGACACTTCTAAACAAACAGATGTCAGGAGAACTCTTTCACAAGATAGCACTAGGGGGATGGTGATTAGAAAGCACCTCACGATCCAATCCGCTTCCTGCAGAGAACAGACTAGCCCCCTATGCAGCACACACCTTTGTCAGGTCCCTCCTCCAACACAGGGATTACAATTCAACATCAGACGTGGGTGGGGACCCAGAGCCAAACCACATTGGAAGGTAAAAAAGTTGGGAACCAGAGGTTTAGGGGAGGTTCAAATCTCAAAGTGATGTCTTTCCTTTTGCATTTTGGATGGTTTAATAAATAAGATTGATACAAACACAAAGCATAAAGCAAACAAAAAGAAATAAAAACAGCAACAAATAAAACTTCTGTGCTTTTTGAAATTTTGTTTTTGTCAGGCAACACTCCGAAGGTCTTTTTCATTTAAAGTCCAGGAGTCTTCTGTGTGAACCCCACGCAGGTACCTTGGAAAGACTGCATCTCCTGGATTTTGCATGGTTCTGGCTTAATGGGCAACATATCAGTCATTTTTTGAGGAAAATAAATTTAAGCCTTGGTCATCGGTCCTTGAGTCAGCACATTGAGCGTTTTGTCAATTAACTCCTCCCCCCGTCTTTATGGTATGGCTTTTCCTGTAATTACAGTCAAGATCCTATAGCCGGAGGAAGACCTGTCAGTTGAGTAAGAGGCTGATGTTCATCGCACGGTGACAGCCCATTTGGAGGGTTTTAGGCCTGTCCTTAGAGAGGCTTATTATTTCCTCCTTAGGTACTTTGTTGCAACCCAGTTCACCGCCATCAGATGAATAGAGGTCTCTTATGCTGTGGCTAAACTCAGGGGGTCAGGCCCATCAGACATGACGTACTGCAAAGTGAGGATGTTTCATTGATTTATATTTTTTAAATTAAAAATAATTTTTTAACCTGCGTCTGTGTGCTTATAGGAAAAGATTTAGAAAGATTAGTAGTAGACTGTTGTGTTCTTTTTTTTTTTTTTTTTTTTTTTTTTTTTTTTTTTGAGATAGGCTCTCGCTCTGTCGCCCAGGCTACAGTACGGTGGCATGATCTCAGCTCACTGCAACGTTTGCCTCCCGGATTCAAGCGATTGTCCTGCCTCAGCCTCCTGAGTAGCTGGGATTACTGGCGCCCGCTACCACACCCAGCTAATTTTTGTATTTTTAGTACAGACGGGGTTTCACCATGTTGGCCAGGCTGGTCTCGAACTCTTGACCTCACGTGATCTGCCCGCCTTGGCCTCCCAGAGTGCTGGGATTACATGCGTGAGCCACTGTGCCTAGCCAGTAGTAGACTTTTGATAGGGTTTTTTCTTCAGGGTGTAGGTTTGGCTAGGAAGTCATAGAAAAATGGTCTTTTTTTTTTTTTTTTTTGGAGATGAAGTCTCACTTTGTCACCTGGAGTGCAGTGGTGTGATCTCAGCTCACTGCAGTCTCCACCTCCTGGGTTCAAGTGACTCTCCTGCCTCAGCCTCCCGAGTAGCTGGGACTACAGGCCAGCACGACAGCACCCGGCTAATTTTTGTATTTTTAGCAGAGTTGGGGTTTCACCGTGTTGGCCAGGGTGGTCTCGAACTCCTGACCTCAAATGATTCCCTGCCTCCACCTCCCAAAGTGCTGGGATTACAGGCGTGAGCCGCTGTTCCCGGCCAGAAAAATGGTCATGTTTTACTTTGAACCAGTCTTTACTTGGTTTATTTTACTTTTTTTCAGTGAGTTTGGATTACGTTTATAAGTTTCAATTACTAGTTATATAAAGTATCAAAATTAATAAACACATTTATAATCCTCAGAGATTCCTTGAGAGAGGAACATCTTTAAATGGATAACCACAGTCTTCTAGACACCTGGAAGGGTATCTTTTGGTGAATTATGGATTTTTATTTTGGCTTTAGAATTTTTGGATGATTAGACTTCTACTTCTTTTAGGCTATTTTTCACCTGGTGCTTTTTGGCTTCACTGACTGCCCTCATTCCCCACACACCAGCTTGTTTTCTTCAGATTCCCCTAAGTCCTCATTCTCGTCCCACCTCCCCATCACTCCTGACTACTTGAAACATGACTTCTGTCCTCAGAAGGCAGCAGTGTTCCCTCCTTCCGTTCATTTTTCATTTTCCTGTTGCTTAAAAAAATCAAGCATATGTTTGCAGTCATCACTGGTGTTCTGCCTCATCATCTAAAGTTATAGATGAGTGCCAAGTTGGCAAAGCATGTAGAAAGATCACTGCAGATGTCCTTGTTGTGTTGACCTTATTGGAGAATTTCCTATCTGTGATGAGCTGTAAATGGAATTTAGGGGAGGAATCACGCGTGGTAGCAAGGGGTTGGCATTGTGTGGCTGTTTTCAATTAACTTGACCACTATCATAACATCAAAGGTGTGTGTACCATTGTATGACCATTGAATCTCCATGGACATGTTTTGGGAAATGGATTTGTCCCATTACAATGCTTTCTTTAGTGCATAAGATCTTGAAGGGAAGGATGCATTCTATGCACCCCAAGTTTCTGGTTTACTCGTGGTTTCAGGGGTCCCTTTAGACAACATCACTGACAACTCACTATGTAAAACCAAACAAATTATTAGCTTTCTTACTGTGTGTTTGCATTTGCTATGCCCAGGGAAATGGGAAGCCCATTGAGGAACAGGCCCCAAGACATGGAGAGGTCACACCGACTTCCCGGGAACACCTTTTGCTGTGCCATGTGTATGAAAGGAGAGGAATGACTGACTGTTGAAGCCAGATGGCCTCGCTCATTGATTCTCTCCTTTCCTGCCTTCTCAAGCCACCCGGAAGGAGAATGACATGCTCAAATCAAGGGAGTTAACTTTGGCCAAGATGTTAGTAATGGGAAACTTTGGAGGAAGGCAAGGTCAGAAATTATTCTGCAGGGAGCTTTGGGGATGTTGGATGCTAAGGCCCAAGCCCTCTATTGTATGCCTTTTGCTTTAACATGAAACAACAGTTGACCTTCTGTTAGGAGTATCTCTGCTCCTGCTTGAGAGTGGTGGTGTTTGGAAAGACTGAAAGGCATACGCGCATGAGGAAGCTGACCAAATGGTTCCACAGGACATACTCATTTTTTGCTCCGATTCTAGCTTTTCCTCCAATTTTATTCAGAATTTGTTCTTTTCTTACCTCACACCATATACAAAAATCAACTCAAAGTGGATTGGAGACTTAAACATAAGATCTGACAGTGTAAAATTACTAGAAGAAAACAAGGGGGAAAAGCTCCATGACATTGGTCTGCTCAATGAGTTTTTTTGTATATGAACACAAAAACAGGTAGCAAAAGCAAAAATAAACAACTGGGATTACAATAATCTATAAAATTTCTGTACAGAAAGGAAGCAATCAACAGAGTGAAGCAGCATCCTGCAGAATGAGAGAAAATATTTGCAAACCACACGTCTGAGAAGGGGTTAATATTCAAAATGTACACACAGCTTAAATGCAAGAAAAGAATCTGATGTAAAAATGGCCCTTCCAACACCTAGCATTATTGTGTGTAGAATAAATACTTGTTTGATTAGGTCTAATCACTCTTCAGGATTGGAGTTCCGAAATGTGGACCGTCAGCAGTGCATCACAGGGACGGCGGTTGGGTCTGGAGATGTCACCCTTAGCTGTTTTTCACAATGAGAGGTTGTTTTGTCATAAATAAATCAATAGATGGCAGGTTATACACCGGAGTTACTGAGACTTACAAAAAAAAAATCCCCACATTTTAAAGGGAATTTGGTATTTTTAAGGAAGCATCGGGGGCCAGGCACGGTGGCTCACTCCTGTAATCCCAGCACTTTGGGAGGCCGAGGTGGGCGGATCACAAGATCGGGAGATTGAGACCATCCTGGCTAACACGGTGAAACACTCTCTCTACTAAAAATACAAAAAGAAATTAGCTGTGCGTGGTGGCGGGCACCTGTAGTCCCAGCTACTCAGGAGGCTGAGGCAGGAGAATGGCTTGAACACGGGAGGCGGAGCTTGCAGTAAGCCGAGATTGTGCCACTGCACTCCAGCCCGGGCGACAGAGCGAGACTCCATCTCAAAAAAAAAAAAAAAAAAAAAAGCATCAGGTTTGTCACCATGAAGCAGGAGAAGAAAAATAATGCTGTTAGACTTCTTATAGCATATTTTGTGGTTTATTTTTATTGCTGTGTAAATTGCAGGCTGTAATTCATGGGGCTCAGGCTAGTGCTTTCACAGTTTATAGAGCAGGCACGTCTCTCCCACCCCTTCCCCACCTAGGGGCAGGGTTTTCAGGAGGAGCCCCTTTTCTAAACCACACATGGCCTGCTCACAAAGCTTACAATAAAACTCCACGCACTGAGAAGCACAAGGTGTGAGGCTATTGATGGGGAGTTAAAGGTGGTAGAGACCGAGAAAGGGCTGCATACCTTTGGCCTAAAGGATAATGAACAACACACAAGCATTGGGAGGTTTTCATGGCAAGAAAAATTCAGAAGGGACATTGTTGTTTCACTAATTCAGTAAAGGAGAGCAGCAGCATTTATTTAGGCCAATTCCCCATTCTCTCTCTCTCTGTCTATGTTTCTCTCTCTCTCTCTTTTTAAACAGATCTTGCTCTGTTGCCCAGGCTGGAGTGCAGTGGCGTGACAGCATGATCGTAGTTCACTGTAATTTCGAACTCCTGGTTTCAAGCAGTCTTCCTGTCTTGGCCTCCCAAAATGCTAGGAATACAGGCAGGAGCCACTGTTACTGACCTGTTTTTTTCCTTAAATACATAGGCAACTTCCTCGATTGTCTCTCCTTTATTGGCATTGAGAGATAAGCACAATAATGATTGTGAAGATGGAATATTATGAAGGCTCAAGGAATACTTCTGAAGGCTTTTTGTCTGTTAAGTACATGAGGTTTCTTAATAGTTTGTCTTCTGGGAAAAATGGTTTTATTGTAGTTTTATCCTTGTTGAGTCAATAATTAACTGAGTTTGATTAAAAGTGAATTTTCCTAAGTATGAAAACCACGTGGGCCCTTCTCTTTCCTTGTGACACACGGTGATAGTGCGTATTTAACACTTGAAGGTGTCTAGGCTGGCCCTAGCTCAGTGAGATGGCTTTGCTTGGGTGGGAGCGGAGGTGGTGGAAAGGCATCAAGCTATGATGTTGTTGTGCGTGTGGCCTTACTCCTAGTGGCGGGGTGGCACACATGCTCTGCAGTCTTTCTGGATGGGTTTGGCCCACGGGAGACCCCCTGGCTGTCCACCAGCCCCTTTGTAATAGTCTTATTTTTCTTTTGGCTTCTGTCCCACCTGTTCAGTTTTTACCATAGCTAACCTTTCTAAGTGGTCAGGTGGGACTCATGGAGATTTTCCGTACTTTGGAGACTGGCAGCGAATGCAGATCACTCATCAGCTGTCTCCTTGGGTCCACGATGCCAGGCGGTAGACAGGCTTCCTGCCTCCTGGCCCAGGGCCCCTTTGCTGGCTCTTAGTAGAGCACTAGTTGTACCATCTGGTAGCTGTTTGTGCGTGTGACTCTCTTCCCTATTAGCCTTTGACTCCTTAAGGATGAGATCCATGTCTTATTTTTTTAATCTGTAGCTCCAGTATCCAGCCCAGGACTTGACATCAGCCTCTGTCAAATACATCCGTGGAATGCATTTGTGAGAAATTGAGGCCAAGGCAGTGGAAGTGCAATTGTCTCTGGATGCTGAGACCTTGAATTTCATGCCATGGACCCCTCCCTTACATTCCATCTTTAATGTGCTATAAATAGACATTCCTGGCTTTGCCTAAACAGGATTAAGTAGTACCAAATGGTCCTTACCATTCTGAGGCCTCACTGAGACTCATTTTGAATCTTTAAAGAAAGCAGTAGAGGGATGGAGAAGAAGTGGGTCAAAACCTGGTCTCTGCGTGTGGGAAAATACAAAACAACACAACACAATAGCAAAGCAGACCAGCATGGTTGAAAGCACACGTTGAGGTTTTTGGTATGCCGTGCTAATGCATGAGCTTATATTGAGCCAAGGATGGCTTTTTGGTGTGGAATTTTGCCAGCCCTGGTATGTTACTACTTAGGGTCAGTGCAGGACTAATTGTGTGTATGACTTTGTGCAATGAGGAAAGGTGGGGCTTTAAAATAAAACAGAAGGTATAAACTGTTTGGCATTTGCTGTGGGTCCTAAGTCTCCATTTCGCTTGCCAAGATTAAATTGAATTATTCCTGCTGCCATTCAGTTTTACTCTGCACAAAATACAGCCAACATTTTTGCATTTCTTTCTTCCTTCCTCCTTTTCTTCTTTCCTTCCTCCCTTCCTTTCTCCCTTCATCTATCTTTGTTCCACTTTTGTTTGTTTTTTTTTTTTAGATCGCTGTATGCTGCCACGTTGGGTTAACCATGGTAGCATTTTACCATGACAAGCCATAGCAAGATGTGCCAGGTGCATGCTGCTGGAACACCTGGCTGAGGCTCTGACAGCATTTTCCCATGACTGAGGGTTGGGTAGGTTGATGACTCATTACAGTTTATAAAATGGGGGGCTCAGCTTGGGTATCATCTTGGTTATTCCAAGCAGTCTTCCAGCTGGACTAGCTTTTCGGGAACACGTGTGTGTTTGTGCTGGAAGCCCCAGTGATATCATTTAATTCGAAAGCTTTTTTCTATGATGAATTATTCAGGCAGTGTTTACCAAAATTGTCATTGATCAGTACAGACCCAGAGAGCATGTACAACAGCGCCCGTGCTGGGCCTGCTGGGAGTCGATATTTTCTGGCTCAAGGAAGTTCCAAAAGAAAGAATTCAAAGCCAGTGTGTCTCTTTCGGTGGACGGCAAAGTAATGCAAATACCACGCTTAGGTTTGCTGGTATTTAGTTTGGCTTAAAACCCAGCCAGGGAAATATGTTTCACTTTGCTGGGGTGCAGGTGGAGGAGGCTGTTTTTCTTAGGCATTCAACAGTGAAGAATGTTGGGCAGGACAGAGGGTCAGGTGAATGGTAGGGATTCCAGGTCTCAGTTAATGCCCACAAACTTCTGAACTTTGAACATAAATACCCTCACTGGAATACATGTTTGTTTCCTTCCTTCCTTCTTTCCTTCCTTCCTTCCTTTTTCTTTCTTTCTTTCTTTCTTTCTTTCTTTCTTTCTTTCTTTCTTTCTTTCTTTTCTTTTCTTTTCTTCTTTTCTTTTCTTTCTTTTCTTTCTTTTCTTTCTTTCTCTTTTCTCTCTCTCTCTCTCTCTTTCTCTTTCTTTCTTTCTTTCTTTCTTTCTTTTCCTTCCTTCCTTCCTTCTCTTTTTTTTTTTTTTTGGAAAAACTTGTTTGGAGCAGTGCCTGTGTATTGTAAAAAAAAATAAAATAAAATAAAAGCAGACACCTTGGTTCATATATCTTTGTTTGTGTAAACATTTTGGCATTCTTTGTGAAAATCTTCAGATTTTCAAGAGCTCAACGTGACCTCCTCTAGCCGGCTGCAGCAGCGTCTAGGTGTCTGTGAAGGTGTAAGAAATTGAGACAGCCTGCAAAATAGCTCACCCAGCTTTTCTTTAAAGTTCCGACCTTTTTGCTGGCTCTTTCAAACTGTACTGTTCACCTTGGGCTGTATGTTAGAACCACCTGAGAAATTCTTTTTCTTTTTCTTTTTTTTTTTTTTTTTTTTTTTTTTTTTAGTTGATGTCTTGCTCTGTCTCCCAGGCTGGAGTGCAGTGGTGGGATCTTGGCTCACTACAACCTCTGTCTCCTGGGTTCACACCATTCTCCTGCCTCAGCCTCCTAAGTAACTAAGATTACAGGCATCCACCACCATGCTCGGGTAATTTTTTTACTTTTAGTAGAGACAGTTTCACCATGTTGGCCAGGCTGGTCTCGAACTCCTGACCTGAAGTGATCCGCCCACCTCGGCGTCCCAAACTGGTGGAATCTGAGAAGTTATGTGAAACTAGCAATGCCCTGGACTAATGAAATCTGGATCCATGGTGGGGAAGGATGTTGCGGTGGGGTTGGGGTGGCAATGAAAGATGAAAACCACTGTGATCCCACCTGCCCATCATCAGATTTCAGTTCTGGGGGAAAAAATACTTCCTCTCAGAGTTAATGTAGAAGGTTTCCGGGGGCATGGACCTGAGTCCCATCCCCTTTGCAAAAGTAAGAATGGTATCCTAGCCTGACTCAGGGTTTTAGCCAACTTCTCTGGATGCTAATGCTATTCTCTTCTTCTTACGCTTGTCTCCCCTCCCAGGCACACATCCATTGGAGCTTTGCAGGGCCTATCTGCCCTTAGCCCTCAAATGTCCTTTTTATTTTAACCCTTTTATTGATATATAATGTGCCCACCATATAATTCATCTGCTTAAAGTGTACAATTCAATGGCTTTTAGTGTATTCAGAGCTTGCATCCACCATCACAATCAGTTTTACAACATTTTCATTAACCCAAGGAAATACCCCTTAGTCATCATCCCAAATACCTCCTCTCTCCGGTTCCTGGCAACCACTAACCAATCTACTTGCTGTTTCTATGGATTTACCTCTTCTGGATACCTTATATAAATAGAGTGATATGTTAGTGGTCTTTTGTGTCTGGTTTCTTCCTCTTAGCATCATGTTTTGAAAGTTTATCCCTGTGACAGCATCTACCACTTCTTCATTCTTTTTGTGGCTAGGTAATACTCCATTGTATGGGTATACCACATTTTGTGTATCCATTCATTAGTTCATAGATTTTGTGTCTATTATGAATAATGCTGCCGTGAGCATCTGTGTTGTCCACAAGTTTCAGCGTGGACTTCTGTTTTCATTCCAATATCCTTTGATGACATGTCTTGGCAATGATGTCTATGACACTGGGCAAGTGTCTTGAAACGTTTTGCATCAGAAAAAAGTCATCATTGCCAAGGCCAGCAGATCTCGAAAAGGGGACCGGGATACGTCGGTGATTTTTTTCATGCTCTACTTACAGTATGACTCGTAACTGTTAATGGCTGAGCTCCTCAGTAGGTGAAGAAGGAAGGCGATGGCGTTTTCTATTGTGGGCCTCCCTGCTTCCAGCCATAGCAAGGAGCGAAACGAGATGCTTTCTGAGAAAGGAAGGTGCTGCGATCTTTGATTACTACACAGCTTCGGCAGTGTTTGTGTGATTAACGAGTCCACATTTCCAACGTTCCCATTTAATGTATTTGAGGCTTCTAACAACATTGCCTTTCATGTGTTGCTGACTGTTTTTGAGATTTATGAGGCCTAACTCGTAAGCGATGTGTGTCTGGATTAAGAGAACCTGAGAATCTCTATTTATGTCTGACCCCAGGAAATTCCCTTTAAGCTGCTTATCAGAGGTGCATGCTGAGAGCATGATGGGAAGATGCAGTCCTCCATCCGCTGGTAAAATCTGAATTCTGCTCTCATTTCATTTTCACTGAACAGAAAATAAGCTAACAGACCCTAAGGTCTATCTGTAAGTACCTTCCAACTGTTCCACTTTTGTAAATTTAGTTTAAATAATACATATGTTGAAATTCCTGTATCCCCCCCTCCCCCATATTCCAGGTCTTCAGTGTGACATTTAAATATAATTCCTTATTTAAAAAAATAATCAAGGTTATTTTGATAAAATAAATGCATCTTTAATTTTACTCACAGCAAAGCAACTCTTTATTTTCTCTCTAAAAGCACAATTGATGTGCCACAATCTTTGTCTTTGCATTTTTAAAACTGAAAGAATATTTCCACACCATTAAAAATAAGGTTTCTTAAAAATATTCACAAGGTGCACTTACATATGTATATGCATGATTTCACCACCAGGGGGCATTGTGGTTTGACTGTCCGTTTAAACAGCCTGCGTTCTATCAGTTTACCCAGAAAAGAGAAGGCCTGCGAGTATTTCTAATTCCTTCCAAGAAGGAATCATATCTGGAAGAGAACAGATGTCGATTCTTTTTCCTCACTAGCAAACAGTAGTGTTGTCAAATTTGCTAAACTTAGCCAGTTGAAGATTAACATGCAATATATAATATGCATGCGCCTAAGTGTACAATAAATAGTAAATCACATTTTTATGCTTTCTCTGAACTTGGAAGCTGCAAATTATGTTTTTTTTATTCCCTGGGTGTGATGAAGTAAATAACATTCAAGTACATTTTAAAGATGTGAGTCGGGGGGAAAAAAGTGCTTGGCAACTGTGTTTGATAGATTTCTTTTATGATTAATTCTCCTATTAAGTTTTAATGACTTTAAAGATATAAAGCTAGAAACTACAAAACTAGGCATGGTTAATAAATAACTGAAATACCAGGTGTATAGAAATGCATCTGTGGAAAAATGAAATCATATGTTCTCTAGGATGTATTAGGAAATGGCTCTTTGGCAAGTCTAGAGGGTAAAGTATCCCTGAAGGGGGAAAAGGTTTAAAAACAGTAAACTAAAGAAGATTGTTTTTCTGAAAGAAATTCCCAGGAGAAAGGTACTTTCTGAGATTCACATATGTAGATTACATTGTTATGAACCAACATTTATTAGCAAGGTTGATCTCTCAGGATGCATTTGTCCATCTCATATTTTTAAGAATCCTCGTACAAATTTTACAGGGTTTCCACCTCGCAGTTTTCTTCCAGGGTTGCTATGGCATGGAAATTACGTTGCTATTTTGTTTTGTAAATGCTGAACAGACTGGCTCATTCCGGAAGCGGGCGTTGTGGTGCCAGTGTCTTCGTAATACTGTCTTTTTTTCCCCTTTAGCACACAGAACTTATGAAATATGACTCTGTTTATCCTGAATACATCTCTGTGCATCAGGGAGGATGGGAGAATTAATTCCAGTTTCTTAATTGCAAAAGTGAGGCTGGTCATGGGGCTTGGAACCACGCCACGGACGCATGAAGCCTCCCCGTTTACATGCCAAATCCAGAGCTTGTGCATCCGCGCTCAGGGCTCTCTGTGGTAGGCAACAGCTGGATTATTTACTTTCTAGAACATCTCGAGTTCTTAATCTGAGCAGTTTAGAAACCAAACCCACATTAATTAATATGAATAATGACTGGGAAGCGTTGCTGGACTCCCAGGAGAAGAATGTATAAATGCGTATGTTTTTGTATATGCTTACGTATATGCCTTTGTGCACGAAAGGAGATACATGGTGTATTTCACACAGTTCCTTCTCCTCCACTAAGGGATATTACTGTTCCTGAATTTTTCTGTGCCGCCGAAGCACAATAGGTTTTAGAGCATTCACACCAGGCAGCCCCCACTCTTCAGAACTTCAAATCTAAAGATCTTTTAAATACACAGAGCTTCCTTTTGAAAGCTGTGCCCCATCCCAAATGAATTCTAATCCTCAGCCTCTAAAATGCCTGGAGTGAGAAAACAGAATATTGTTCTTTTCTGTTTATATTATTTCATACTGAGTTAACGCACTTGCCAAGAGTCTGAGGCAGCTTCTGGCTTGACAATGCCTTCTTCAACTAGCCTAGTTTCTAGAATAAAGTTTGGGTCCACCAGGCCCTCTCAGTGGGGCTCAGGACACCCTGCGATGGAAGAGACTGGAGAAAACCAATCTGTTTCTCCCTGAAAATCATCTTACCTTTTTAAGGTTTCGTACCTAGATTTGGCCTGGTCAGCCCAGGGAGAGACTGTTCAAGCACTGGATACCTAGAATCTGCTGGGCTCCAGAGAAGTGCTGGGCTACAGCGCCCAGTGTCCTACCTCTTGGGGCCAGCCAGCCTCACCAAAACATCAGGCTTTTTGGCTTGCTCCAAACTCAGGAAGTTGCTGGGATGTCTGGCTAGCAACACCCTCATTCCCAGTCCTGGCTTTGCATCTCGGCTCTCGCTAGCACAGGGAGCATGCAGGCTTAAGGCTGGAAGAAACCCCAAGCATTTGGCCAGGAAGAGGCAACTAGTTCCAGCTGGCCCACGCACTACACTTTAAAAACTACCCAGATAATCTGATTCTGTAGAGGGAGTGGGTGGAGAGGACTCCAGGGCCACGGAGGAAGTTTGGGCCTTTATCTCCCTAATCATGAACAATGTGATTTGGAGAGAGAAGGACCCGGTTGGCTCTGCAAGCTGCATTTCCTTGGCTGAACGCCAGAGGAGAGAAATGATCCGTCAAGAAGACACGCCATCCCCGGTCAGCCCCTTCCAGACCCTTGCACTCCTGGGTCTTCTGCTGAGTATCAGGTTGGTCTGTGCCCAAGAGCTGCTCACTGGGCCAGCAGGGGCTGCCTGGAGAAGGGGAGGACAGGCTTCGAGTTTTTTGGGTAGTGACTTCTGTGGACGTGAAAAGACTGCATCAGAAATCGGAGGCAGCCCTCCGAACATAACTTGGCCTCTTCGTTCTCCCTGTAGACACACAGGCCGTGTTCTCCTGGCCAAGAGTCCAAGCGTGTTTTTGGCGCGTGCTGACATTCTATATCGCTTTTGCCTCGGAAACGAATCTGCTCAGTGACTTAGCCCCTCTATAAAAATGAAGACTAGAGCTCGAGTGCTTATAACACGTCATTTTTAGCCAAGAAAGAGAAGAAAAACGAAAGAGAGCCTGAGCATTCCTTTGATTCCCTCCACACCCGGAAGGTATATTCAGAGTCTCCAAGACTGCCTCCACCTACTCACATGTTTATGGCCCGGTGAGACTGCATCCTCCTTTTCTATGTCTGTCCCTTTTCTGAACGCAGGGACACAGAAGCCCCAAGTGGGAAGAGCTTTGGAGTAGAGGCTGTTCAAAGTTCTGTGGTGATTAATTATTACCTACCCAAGGTCTGGTCATTGCTATACTTGAATTCTTTTCAGGCTAAATGTATCTTGCTTTTTGTGTTTTTGTTTTTTTTTTTTGGACAGAGTCTTGCTCTGTTGTCCAGGCTGTAGGGCAGTTCAACAATCTGTGTATGCTCCCTGCAACATCTGGCTCTGGATTCAAGTGATTCTCCTGTCTCAGCCTCCCAAGTAGCTGGAACTACAGGCGCCTGCCTCCACGCCTGGCTAATTTTTTGTATTTTTAGTAGAGACAGGATTTCACCATGTTGGCCAGATTGGTCCTGAACTCCTGACCTCAAGTGATCCTTCCGCCTCGGCTGCCCAAGGTGCTGGGATCACAGGCGTGAGCCACCGTGCCGGACCTCAGGGTCCCTTCTAATCTGTGCTGTTGTCATAAACCCTGGAGGAGAAGCAAGATCTTTCTAGCAAGAGCAACGTCATCCCAAATAAAGTGATAGACTTTGATAGTGTTCTTCTATGCGTTCAACCAACAGAGAACAAATGAAAAGAATCAGGAGTCTTTTGAGGAGACAGAATATGAGTGATTTCTGTGTGCTGACTATTTTTAAAGATGAGATTAGCAGTAATATATAAACATAAATAACATTTTTTTTTTTTCCCAGCCAAGAACCATAGATTGGATTTCACATTCAAAATGTAAATTGTACCTAGGAAACATCAATGCTTATTTTAAGCAACTGACCCTTGGGATAAAAATAAAAAGTCAAAAGGAAATAAACAATGTTACTGAGAAGTGATAGAGTATTCTAGTTTATATCTGAGTCATTTTACAGCTCTGGCATTTCTGGGGAACACTTCAGAATACTTCTAGTCCGGTTGGTCCATAAAAGGCTATCCGTGTTTTTATGTTTTGAAAATACGCGCAGAGAGGCCCACTGCGTGTCATATTAGGCATCTTATCCTTGACTAAACAGGCATGCAACATCAGTGTCACACACATATCACCCCCACACTCGACATTCTTTGAGAAATGCCTTGGTCCCGTCTCCAGCATTGCACCTCTTGGCATGCGTTCTTACCTGTTGAGGATTTGCTTGAATTATAATATGGTAGAGGAGGAAACACAGTCTTACTGTGCCGTGTGCTGAGCGCAGAGCCAGTCTCAGCATCTCGCCTTGATTAATAAGGCATGAAAGATCCTCCGAATTAGCACCTGTTCAGACAAGCTTGTCCAACCCATGGCCTGCGGGTCGCATGTGGCCCGGGACAGCTTTGAATGTGGCCCAATATGTATTCGTAAACTTTCTTAGAACATCAGGATATTTATGCATGGACTGTGGTGTTTTTTGATTTTTGGTTGCGTGTGTGTGTGTGTGTGTGACAGAGTCTTGCTCTGTCACTCAGGCTGGAGTGTAGCGGCATGATCACAGCTCACTGCATCCTCTGCCTCCCAGTTTCAAGCAATTCTCTGTGTCTCAATCTCCGTAGTAGCTGAGATTACAGGTGCCCGCCACCAAGCTTTGCTAATTTCTGTATTTTTTAGTACAGACCGGGTTTCGCCATATTGGCCAGGCTGGTCTTGAACTCTTGATCTCAGGTGATCCTCCTGCCTCAGCCGCCCAAAGTGCTGGGATTATAGGTGCAAGCCACTGCGCCCGGCCTTTTTTTTTTTTTTTTTTTTTTTTTTTAATGCTCAGCAGCTATTGTTAGTCCTAGGGTATTTTATGTGTGGCTCAAGACAATTCTTCTTCCAGTGTGGCCCAGGGAAGCTAAAGGATTGGACACCTGTAATCAAAAACAACACAGCCATCTAGCCGCAAGACGTAGCTAATTGCTCTGCAGAACAGGGTTGGCCAGCTTGGCCTTGATGTCAGAGTGTCTCTGTGTTCTGTAGACCTCACACCCAGTCCCTATTCTTAGGTTTTATTTCTCAAACCAGGTTTTCCCTGAGAAATAACAGCAAATGATTCAGAGCACAAGGATGTTGCTCATTTTTGATAAGTAATTGAAAGCTGACCGTGCCCTCCAATTCAAAGCAACAGAGGAAAAGCTGGTGGTCATGGAGAAAGAGTTGGGAAGCGGGGCATGAATGCCGGGAGCCCGCCGTGATCTGCAGATCTGAGCACTGTGCCTGCAGCCGATGTCTCTCCACAGGGCTGATCTGGTGGCTGGGGTGCCCCTGGTCTGAAGGGGTGATTACAGTTTCCTCTCTCTCCTTTGTCTATGTCAAACCTACCAGGAAAGCAGATATTTAATTATCTTCTGCTGTTATATCTGCACCATGTATTGGCTGGCTGTTCAGAAGTATCCTCTCTAGACAAATAACGAGGAGATTTTGCCAGCAGGATCTCCTGTTAAAGTGTGCATGTGTGCGTGTGTAGACACGTGTGTGTGTGTGCGTGCACACCTGCCTGCCCTTGCACAGTGGGCACTGTTTCCAGTGTGCGGTGAGGCCCTCCCCTCATGTAGAACAGGACAATGACAAAGTTATTCAATGAATAATTGAAGCTTGCCGGGCATGGTGGTTCAGGCCTGTAATCCCAGCGCTTTGGGAGGCCTAGGCAGGCAGATCACCTGAGGTCAGAAGTTCAAGACCAGCCTGGCCAACATGGCGAAACCGTGTCTCTACCAAAAAATACAAAAATTAGCCGAGCATGGTGGCCAGCACCTGTAGTCCCAGCTACTTAGGTAGCTGAGGCAGGAGGCTCTCTTGAAACCAGGAGGTGGAGGCTGCAGTGAGCTGAGTTTGCACCATTGCGTTCTAGCCTGGGTGACAGAGCGAGATTCAGTCTGAAAAAAAAAAAAATAATAATAATCGCACCTCAATACTCTGTAGCCATTTTACCACACGTGATATTAGCTGTGCTTTTGCGGTTGTCTAGGTCTGTTGTGTCTATACAGTGGAGTATTTGCAGATGCTCTGCCAGTGCACAATGCTCCCCGGCCCTGCATTCAGGGATATCAACTTGGGAGCTGAAAAGCAGCGATGGCAGGACTATTTACACCATGGAAACAGGCAAAAACTACTGATCAGGCCTTCATTGTTTTGTTTATATTGTCTTGACTTAGAAAGTGATTGTAATGTTAATAATGCAGATTAAATTGAATAGTACAGTGCCTATAAACCATTATATTATGCATAGTATAAAAAATTGAGGAGGCCATGTGGCTCACGAATTCAGCATTTTGGGAGGCAGAGGCAGGAGGATCACTTGAGCCCTGGAGTTTGAAACTAGCCCGGGCAACATAGACCCCATCTCTTTAAAAAAAAAAAAAAGAAAAATTAGCTGGCATGGTGGCACATGCCTATAGTCCCAGCTACTGGGGATGCTGCAGTGAGCCATGATTGTGCCACTGCACTCTGGCCTGGGCAACAGAGAGATCCTGTCTCCAAGTCTCTGTCTCTCTCTCTCTCTCTCTCTCTCGAGTGAATATTCCTTCAGTGTATTAGTAAAGAAGTTACTTATGAGTCACTTATGCCATTGAAGAGTGAGTGGTGTACCAAAATATGTCTGTCTTTGTTGTTTCACTTTCATCCTTCTTTTTTTGGAGATGGAGTCTTGCTCTGTTGACCAGGCTAGAGGTGGCGCGATCTCCGCTCACCGCAACCTCCACCTCCTGAGTTCAAGTGATTCTCCTGCCTCAGCTTCCCGAGTAGCTGGGATTATGGGCATCCGCCACCATGCATAGCTAATTTTTGTATTTTTAGTAGAGACAGTTTCACCTTTTTGGTTGATTAGCCAGGCTGGTCTCAAACTCCTGAAGTCAAGCGATCTGCCTGCCTCACCTCCCAAAGTGCTGGGATTACAGGTGTGAGCCACTGTGCCTGGCCACTTTCATCTTTCTGGTTAACTAAGAAATATCAAGCAATACTTAAATGAAACTGCACTTTCTCGTCAACTGCAACATGATTTAGCTATGGATACAAGAGTTGGGCAGATATCCATGAAAGCGTTGAGTGGGAATCAATTGGCTCTGTGGGATTTATGATAAAGAATGTTGTTTATTTTTATTTGTAAATTGTGTGCTACAGCTCCTTCGTATCAGTAAAATGTATAATAAACATGTGTGTATATTCACACACACCCTTTCATTTTGGCAGGAGTGTTTGTTAAACATTTACCACAGCACTGGATTCACTTCTATCCACTGCTAACTTGCGAAGATGTTTGAGGATGCATGACCTGTGCAATACACCTGTTTCGGTGCCCAGCACAGAGTCGCAAAGCTGCAAAGATGGTGCTTGTTGGTTGTATGTGTTGTTTCCATCTGATATTACCATTTGGGGGGAGGAAGATGACATGTGCCGGCCCCACGTGTCCAGCAGCAAAGCCACCTGGCATAGTGGGCTGCTCGGCGTGCCTGGTTCATACTGCGTATTTATAGTCCTAGGGTGTTTTCAGAGAGCAACAGTCCTTTATGGTTAGCAAATTGCAGGTCCTCCCCTTGCTCATATTTACAGCCCTTCCAACTGCCTGTACAAAAATCGGGAAAAGGCAGAGGACGGCTTTCATTAATGTAAAAGCAGCTGGTTACCTTCCCCTCCCCAGCACACACATCGCCTCCTAGTACACTTAGTCACCATCTCTGTTCCCTTCCGTCAAGCCTTTTAGTGGAGTTCACAGGGATGCCTCTGGTCCAGACACTCTGACCGTTGACGAAGGATTTGAAATATTTTGAGAACTCTGAAATAATGCACACCAGAAACGTCCAGCTGAAAATGTCCAGCTGAAAAAAAACAACATGACATTTTGCAATCCCATGCACATTGCAGGCATGTTGAATATGAAGGTCAGTAGTACTTCAGAGGGCAGGCATTCTATCCCCCAAACCTGTTGCCTAAGAAATGTCCAGACCCTTTGAACAAAATGATTTCAAGTGATTACAGCACGTCCTCAGTTACATCTCCTAATATATTTCTTGTTATTCTCGTTGAGTACTGCATTCAGACAGAGGTTGCCAATAAAGTTTATTGTAGGAGCTAAGTGTCAATATCTGTAGTAACCCCCACCTAGGGTGCTAGTAATTAAAATGCCACAGATAGTCTGGGAGAGGCATGAAAATTTGATGGCAAATTGATTTCAGGTTCATCTTGAAATTTGTCCTCAGCTGGACTCGATACTTCTGGCAGACATGGGATGGCTTTTGTCAGAAGGGTCTGCTGGAATGAGACAGAGATGTCTTGATCTGAATATTAAATACAACATGCTGTTTATGACAGATTATCCATTTAGTGCTAAAACACCCAGCTACTTCTGTTTACACATTCTTCTGCATTGAATGTGCAAGATAGCATCTCATAGATCCACTTTACATATGAAAAGAAGTTGTATCAAACTTACTGGGCATCAGAAATAAAGGATTTTAGAGATACTGGCTTCAAACACAGGTTATTCCATCCAAGATTCTAAACTTAGCAATGCAACTCGCACTTAATTTTAAAAAGCTGGAAAAATAATGATAAAGATTGTGTGATCAAGTATAGCAGCCCTGTGGTGTTTCCTCAGAATGGTGTATTACAGAAAACGAAAAAGCCATATACATGGAGAAAAAAACTCTCAATATTTAATATTATCAATTGCTGGTTCCTGTAAACTTGCATTTATGGATCACATTATAAAAATGATTACTCTTACATGTTGTTCATGCAGAAATGCACTACGATGATAATACACTTTTAAAAGTATATTTATCTCCAGAATTGAATTTGTAAGAGGTTTGAGGGAAAAATAATACTGAGTTTTGAGTGTTTCTGATTTTAAAAATCTGTTCAGTAGAATTAAACGTGTTCATCAAAACCCATTTTATCCCTTGGAATTATTGGGCAATTAATTGTATTTACTTAGCATTCAGTGCATGATTAGAAATGGAATTTTTTAAAAAGCAGTACTCAAGAGGAGTGCATTCATTTGTTCATTCAGCAAATAGGACTTGAGTCCTTAATATGTGCGGAGCCAAAATGGATGAGAAAGATTTCTGGGTGGGACTTCAATGAGACTAATTTCCTAGGTTTTCATGTTATTATGTATATGTGGTGTATAATTAATTTTTCCACAAGCTCTTGTGCTAGTGATGCTAAAATCAGCTTGACTGGCTTGTAAATCAATGAAGGTTACTGTTGCATTGCTTTGAAATTGAATTTAAAAACAGAAACAGAGCAGTCCCTTCGCTTCCAAATGTAGCCCTCCCATTGGAATCACTTTGGAAGAATCTCGGTCTGCGTGTTGCCCAGTCTTACTTTTCAGGCAGTCCCAGGCAGGAAGGCCCATCAGTGAAAAGAGCCCTGCATATGCTCTGGGTCATCACAGCTGCTGCTTGGCACATTTAGGAGATATTTATGGATCTTTTATTAGGACAATTTTTATGGCCTAAGATTAAAAGTTAAAGTTAAGTAGTAAACGTAATGAACATGTGCCTTTGGAGGTTCCAACTGGTTTGTATTTTCATTCTCTCCATTGGTCATGGCCCATTGAATTTTGATGATAGCATTAAAAAAAAAAAAAAAAAAAGATGCCTCAAATCATTTTTGGAAGGAGACAGGGTATGAATTGACAAATTAATAAAATAAATTATACTTCAAAGATGCTAAATTATCTCTTCTATATAAGTAGGAGGCTCTCTTTTCAGATGTGGAATTAATTTGTAGGAGCTTGAATATTCTCAAGAAAGAGTATGGGCAACATTTGATAAAAGATGTAATTATTGGGTCATAGGAAATAATGGTTGAGATAGGGCATCCACTGCCCTGGTGGGGGAGTCAGTGAGGCAAGGAATCACTGGAAAATGACATTCCTTGAGACTCCTTCAATGGGTAGACTTTGCTTTAGCTTTTCAAGTATCTTACTGTATGATGGTTGCTTTTGGGTTGAATTCCGCCTTGGGTTCAATTCAACATGAAACTTAACCTTTTGGTGAAGGAACGATCCAGGGGAGGTGGTAAAATATTAGCCTGCCGTCCAATACAAATTGCCTGTGAGTCCCACTGATACTTACAAATACACAGAGGTGATACAAAAGGATTCTGTGGTCAAAACTATTAATATTTCAGAAATACAGTTCTTATCAGAGTCTTCATATGTAAATGTCTCATATACCCCTCTAGGAAGGGGAGCGAATAGTATTTTCCAAACTTACGTCACCAGTTACCATCCACCTGCATACTTTACATGTTTTGGAATCAACCTTACAGGGAACACTTGGTCGAAAAACAATGTTTTCTAAATTTATATTACACTTCCCACTTTCCCCCCGACTTTTATCACTTTGTATGACAGTCGTCTTCGGAACATCCATTGGGAAACTCTTTCCTCGCAGGTGTCTGTTACAAGTCCTTGTTCACACAGTGTTGTGAAAGAATAGTTGTATGTCACAATCTTCTTCATGTAGTATTTACTGAGAAACCTATTCTGTTAATAGAATGACTCAAAATCAGCCAACCCCATAAATACTGCTCAAGCATTTAGAAAGACTTTCTCTATAGAGCCTTCAGACATCAGAAATAAAGTTAGTTACTTTCAGATACAGCAACCTAGTCTATATTATAGAACATTCTAAAAAGAGCAGATTTTAGTATCTTTCCTCCCACACTTGCTTTGACTCCCTCCTTTAGTAATTAGATAATTATGTATAATTAGCACATTAATTATGTGCAACAGCTGCAGTTGAGTGTGTGCATGTACAACTGCTTGAAAACAGCTTGTGAGTTCACTATTAGGCCCATGAAATTTTTCTCCTTTGCATGTTTTCACTATTAATTTGCTTGACAAAGGGTAGATACATTTTCCATGTGTGGAGCTAAAAGCAGTGCAGTGAGCTAAAAGGTTAGCAAAGGTGAAGTGGTCCTCATGTGCGGCCCTGGTACACGTAGATAGGGCATCATTGCCTTTCCTGTGAGCTCTTGGTGCTGATAACAGCTTCCTTGACCGATAAGTGTACCAGATTTCCTTACCTGTCCCAGTACAAGATAGCAAGAGTTTCTTGATGCATTTAAAAAATGCATTTAGTGTTGGCAAAAGGCCTGCAATTTATTATTGAGTGGAATAAGCAGTTTAAAAACAGTATGCACAGGGTGGTTTTCTGGCTATATAAATACGCAGGCATAGAAAATAGATATACATAAATAATGTTACTATAATTTGTCTGCCTCCCTTCTCTCAGAAAAGACCAATGAATTATCTATTATGTGCCACTCACTATTTGAGTGCTGGGAATACAGCACCATAAAGTGAAGTTTCATATATCAGGTAGCAAGATGGCCATGGTCTGTGTTTTGAGAATTACAGGCGTTTTTGAGGCTCACGGCTATAATCCCAGCACTTGGGGAGGCCGAGGCAGGTGGATCACCTGAGGTCAGGAGATCAAGACCAGTGTGGCCAATGTGGCGAAACCCCACCTCTACTAAAAATACAAAGAAAAATTAGCTGAATCTGGTGGTTCACGCCTGTAATTCCAGCTACTCAGGAGGCTGAGGCAGGAGAATCACTTGAACCCAGGAGGCGGAGGTTACAGTGAACTGAGATTGTGTCACTGCGCTCCAGCCTAGGCGACAGAGTGAGACCCTGTCTCAAAAACAGAAAATGAATCAAAACAAAAAAATACTATTCCAGTAGCTGAGTATTTTCTGAAATAATTTTGTTACTTTTCTAATGAGAAAAAAGTAGATCTCGTGTGTGGAGGGAATTGAAGATGTAATTTCATACTCTGCGTACTGCTAAGCTCATTGTAGGTACTTAACTAACACTTAACGAATTAAATGGCATATCTGTGTTTGAGAGGCACACTGAGATGAGACGCCAGCTCTTTTTATTTATTTCTAATGGTTTGCTTGGTGTGGTGGTCATTTCTCCGGAAGTGTGCGAGAAGAGATAGGTGACTTGCATGTTGTCTATGAGCGTTTTTAGAAACTTCTGCTGGAACCATGCGGGCATCACATGACTATATCTGTGCAGAGCGAGGCGGGTGCCTAGGTGAGATGGAAAGCTTCCGTCAGCTTTCTTGCCGGCCTCTCCTCACAGCCTCTCCCTTCCACACCTGCCTTTCCACCTGCCAGACTGCGCGTTGCCCGTTGCTCTGGGTCTGTGTGTTCAGCACTTCTGCAACAGTGTCTTCTGCAAAGGTAGCTTAGCGGAGGGTGAAGGGTCTTCCAATAAGTCAGCACCTTCAGTTAAAAAAAGGAATAAGCTTCTCCAATCTTGGCAGTCTGGCAAGGTAGAAAGACCCCTGAAGGTGAACATCTTTGGCCCACAAGAAATTTTGTTATGTGTTGTTAGGTTTCATTTGTCTCTCAGTCAGTCAGTCAGTCAGTCAGTCTCTCTCCTTCCGTCCCCCCTTGGCCCTGTTTTCTCTTCTCTCCCCTTCCCTGCCCCCTCTCTTTAAAGTTTTCTCACAGATTAGAGAGTAGCATGTGCTCATCCCAATCATTGAAACCATGCAAATGAATAGCAAGAAAAATAGTTCTTGGCATGCCCCTTTCTTTCCGCAGTGCCCAGGCCAGAAGTACCTGCTGCCCAAGACCACAGCTGACAGCGCCCCGGGAGCCCTTCACACTCTTCTTTGAGCTGTTCCATCCGTAAACAGACATCTATGCCAAATGCAGGGAGGGTTTGCTGTTGGCTTTTACCAGAACACTGTCCTGTTCTGCCTGCTGCTCTTTGCTTGGTTTTCCCTGGACGGTCACAAACATACCTCCAGGTCAACATAAAGAGAGAACCCACTTCTTCTCATAGTTGCATAATATTCCATACTACAGATATTCTGTTATTTATTGTAGCTAGATTTCTATTCATTTTTAATTCCCATGCTCAGAGCTTTCCAGACATTTGGAAACATTTTAGAAAATTGACATCATCTCTTCAAATATCTGAACTCAGATTTCCTCTATGATGTTGGAATCTTTAAAATATCATGCACACTTGGCCTGTTCCTACAGTTTTGTTCCCCAGCCATCGTTCTCCATTTTGCACTTGGATTGTCTCCTCCTATTCCTCTGTACCCTTCACATGTGCCTGCAGGGTATATACTTTTGCACAGGCAAAAGTCCAGCTGAAATTATCCTTATTTAGCATAATTTAAACACGAGGGTTTCCAAATGCTCCTTCCATTTAAATAATTCAAAAATCCGTGGCAAGGTACCTGAAAACGACAGAAGAGAGGTGTTAATGGACACATCATTGAGGCTGAAGCCAAACCGTGTGGTTCTGTCTGCATTTGAGAACTGTAAGAAAAAAGATCAAGATTATCATTATTGTTATCGGTGTTACCTCAGTTTGCTGTCTGTACCTTTTTGGAGACGTGGGTCTTATTCCTGAGAAATCATTTTCCTCCTCCTTGAAAATAGTGAATTTAAAGTGGTTTTAATTTTAACTGCATTATTTGTTTGCTTTATATAGTTTTTAAAATTTTATGGAAAAGTCTTCCATGTGTTTTTCATTTATGAAATCGGGGCAGCCATCCTTCAAATATGAAGCAGGTATCTGAGAATACTAAAATCTTAGAGTGCATTTTATAGGAGTGCGAATGATTTTTCTGCAACTGACATATCAAGGAGCTTATCGTCTATTATTAAGTTACCTTTTCCTGAAACAAAATATTTGTCAGATGTAACTTGGTACCCAAATGCCTTTTCTTGCTAAACTAGGAACTATCACACACACACACCCACCCACCCCTTTATTCTTGGTTCTCTCCTATATTTTGACATTTGAAGCATCCACAGAAAAGTAATAGAATGAGCAATTGAAAATCACCAGAACTGAAATTATTTCCAGCTATGTTTAAATACGAATGTCTTGTTCGACTCTTCGCATATGTATTTATGGCTGTGTGATATCATTATGGCATCCTAATGAACGTCTACTGAATTATGTGGGATTCAACAGGGGATACAAATGGATTTGAATTCTGTAACTGTCGTATTGTGGTCCGGAGAGGGTGGAAACTGAAGTATCCCCGTGCGTCGCCACATCTGTCAAAAGTCCTCAGCGCTCCCCGCAATCCACGTCTGGTGGAAGCGCGAGGTGGTGAGGATGGAAAGGGCATGCATTGAGTCCATGTTGGGACAGGTCTTAAACTAAACACGTCACGTTATGGAGCTGTTTACCTTGGCTTTGAGATTTATTTCCTTCTGGATTAAGAATGATGTTGTATTATATAACAAGAAGTGAAAAAAAAAGAGAATGATGTTACACAACCTTTTTTTTTTTTTTTTTTGTTACTCTGAATGTGTAACTTTAAATGAAGAACCAGGACACCTCATCCTTTAGTCTTTTCTTTACTAGTGAGTAGCAGATATGTGCGGACCACAGAGATGGAGTGAAAAGGGAAGGAACACTCCTTGGTTTGTATTCCAGCCCCCACCTTCCTATGTCTTTGAGCTTGGTAATTAGATGCTTGGAGCTTCAGTTTCCCCATCTGTTGCATCAGAACAACAGTATGTGCTCTCCAATATTTTCATAAGAGTCACATGAAATATGTATCTAGAGTCTAGCACTGTGCTTTTTAAGTTGGGGCTTAATATGTGGTAGTTGTTGCTGTTTTTGTTATTATTCTTAATGTTATTTTTTGTTTGTTTTTTTGAGATGGAGTCTTGCTCTGTCACCCAGGCTGGAGTGCAGTGGCACGATCTCAGCTGACCGCAACCTCTGCCTCTTGGGATCAAGTGATTCTCCTGCCTCAGCCTCCCGAGTAGCTGGGACTGTAGGCACCTGGCTAATTTTTGTATTTTGTATTAGAGATGGGATTTCACCATGTTGGCCAGGTTGATCTTGAACTCCTGACCTCAAGTGATCTGTCCGCCTTGGCCTCCCAAAGTGCTGGGATTATAGACGTGAGTGACCACGCCTGGCCCATAAATGTTATCTTTATATAACATACAGCTCCCTTAGGAGTAATTTTTTCCATTTCTACATAATGGAAACCTGTAATTTTAGCCTTAGCAACACGTATTTACTGGGCACCTAGGTTTCATTTAAGAACTCTTTAGTGAATGCCGATTGTGCAGCAACCACCATGCAAGGCCCTGGGTAACCAGTGGGCAGCCACACAGAGAAGGTCCCAATGGCACCAGAACAAGGCCAGCTTCCTAGGAGGTGTCTGGCTTCAAGACAGGGCTTTCCTTTAGCTGGGTGGTAGAGAAATGGATTGCCTGTGATTTCACTGTGCGTAAAATGACCTTTCACCCCTTAACCTGCGACATCCACATGTGTTCTTTGGTACTCACAGGTGCTATGGTTCATAGCTGTGGTCTTCTGAAGTATAGGAAAAGGCAGCTTACAGAAAAAAACTTGCTTGTTTACTGTCTTCTGAGCCGATTTCTCACCTATTGGCAAGTGTTTATTAGCTGTGTGGCTCTCGTGCAGGTGACTTGTGGCCCCTGTCCTCAGGGATCTCATCTCTAAAATGAGGCTCTTGATATTACCTGCCTTACCCAATTGTGAGGGTTAAAAGGGTTTTTTGTGTTAAAGGACTTGGGGAGTGCCTAGGACCCAGTGAGGGCCACACAGCTTGCTCTGATTGCTTTCTTCACGGCAGTAAGCGTGTTGCTCTGGTAATACTCATCTTCAGGGCCATCATTTTGATCACCTTTGGCTTAGTTTCTTCCTCTACCCTCTTCCCACATCAAACCTTTCCATGGTAGGTAAAACATGTTAACAGTCTAATGTGTTTCCTTCTAATTTTTTTCTTCATTTATGTTATACATCTATATAATATATATATATTACATATGGAGATATAGACATACACATATGCATATTTAGGGTGTGCTATGGTTAGAACGTTTGCATCCCCCCCAAAATTCACAGGTTAAAATCCTAACCCTCAAGGTGACAGTACTAGAAAGTAGGACCTTTAGAACATGATTATGTCCTGGGGGCAGAGGGTACTAATCCCCACGAATCGGTTTAATGCCTTTATAAAACAGACCCAAGAGAGACCGTTATCCATTTTACCATGTGAGGAGCCCACAGGCAGGTGCCATCTATGAGCCGGAGTGGACCCTTACCCAACACCACATCTACCAGCCCCTTTATCTTGAACTTCCAGCCCCCAGAACTGTGAGAAATAAATTTCTGTTACTCATAAGCCACCTAGGTTATGCTATTTTGGGTTCGCAGCGTGAATGGACTTTCTTGAGATTTTTGAGATTTTTTTTTTCTTTTCAGTAGTTTTACCTAATAAAACATGGTATCATTCTATGCACACTATTCTGTATTGTAGCATGGTTTTCCACGCTGAGGACATACCGTGACCATGCAGTCATTTCCCAGAGGGAACTTATTGAGGGACATTCACTTAGTTTCAAAAGGTTTATGCCTCCACTCCCATCCTGGCCACAGACAGTGATGCAGTAACATCCTTGTTCGCATGTCCAGACTGAAGCTTTTATTCCTATGGGATGAGTTCCCAGGCATGGGATTGCCAGACTGGAGTCTGAATTTTGAAAATGGATTTTTATCATTCTGAAGGATCACGGTGAAGAGAGCCAAAGTCTTGATAGAAACACTCAACTCAGTGAATTTTTTAGATGTAAAAGTGGATGGTAATTAAGGGTATACACATTAGAAGGAGTAATTTGACCAGCCTATCACAGTATTAATTGATTTTCATGTGTCAAAGACTTCTGATTTCGTTTTCGAGGCTGGAAAGGCAGGTAGAAAGCCCATCAGTTTTGCACACATGTTTTGCACACAAGTATTAGAGAGTAGCTAGCCTGCTTTTACTAGTGGTTCTGTGGAAGAAACACAGCTTGAATAAATGTTGTCTTGGATGCTCAGCACAGATTGGCAGTGGCTGTCAGGATTGTCTGGTGGGAAAGGTGCTGGGACTCACTCTAGACTGGGAGTGGGGTGGGGTGGGGGCAGGGCAGGAGGGCCCTGGCTGATTAATAATATTTGTTATGAAGTCTAGGGTGTGTGGGGAAAGCATCATGAATCCCTGCATTGGCCACCCTGTACCACAGCCAATGATTCACCCTCCATAAATCCCAGGGCCAGATATTAGAACATCTGTGATGAAGACTGATTTTCTGTTCGTGGCCTCCAGAGGTCCAGTTTTTTTGAGCTCAGGGGAGCCTTGGTGGTATCTTATAGGCAAGAGATGAATTCACATTTTGCCATGGTGTTAACAAGCAAAAGAAGACAAAAGAGCTCAAAATAGACAGTGACGTGCTGGGACCAGGGGTGGTGGTCACCAGTTGTGGGTGAAGGGCTGAATTTGCAGGGTCAGGGAGATTGCCTCCAGGCCCCTTCTGGAAACTGTCCCTGAGCCTTGTAGATTTGAGTTGATTCTGTTTAACTGCCCAGTGAAGAAATGACTTCCTTGCTTTGAAACATTTGACAACTGTCTTATATAACTTAATCATTCCCCTGGCTCTTGGAGCAGCCTCAAAAGTCATTTTATCTTCTTGGCTCTTTGATATTATTTGTAGTTATTTATTTAAAGTAATTAGAGACGAGGTCTTCCTGTGTTACCCAGGCTGGTCTCTAACTCCTGGCCTCAAGTGATCCTCCCACCTCAGCCTCCCAAAGTGCTGTAAATGAGGTATGAGCCACCCAGCCTAGCCTTGATATTATTTTTTAATGGGGGTGTGTGGGTGGGTGGTGATGGGCATATTCCAGCAGAATATCAGAAACAGAGATGAGGAAGGCAGAGAGAGCTCAAAGACAAGGCTCAAGTTCATATTCCAATGCCAGTACCTGCCACCTGTGTGAAGCTGGGCTAATTATGTGTTTAGGTTTCCTCCTTCATTAAATAGAGTTGTACTTATATTACAGGGTTGTTATGCAACTTGATGAATTAAATATGCTAATATATATAAATTCTGAGTAAGTATTAACCAAAGAAATGGAACATCATATTGGTTCCCAGTCTAGTTCATAGGTGTTATCAAGGTGGCTAACTTGCCAAGTGTCTTTTTATTTCACTAGTTCCAAAAGAGTATCTCTCAAAATATTAGGTAATATTTAGTCAACACTTTAACAAATAACCTTTTTTTTTTTTTTTTTTGGCCTAAGAAGCCCATTTGAAAATACAGTTGAGCCTATGCCTATGAAAAATGACTTGTGTGTGGGACTGGGGTGGCTGGTAGGAGAAGGAGGATATTCATCTGGATTTTTACCGGTATGTGTATATATTTTTGGGTACTGGAGACAGGGACAGTGAGTATTTGAAGCTCACAGCCGGCCCATTTTGCAAGTTTTCAGGAAACTGAAATTCAGAGAGATTAAGTATTTTGCCATGAGTCACTTTGTAGTAAGTGGGAGAGCTGTTGCAAACCCACGTCTGTCTACACCCACAGCCTGTGTTCTTTTCATATACACAGGAGTATGGAGGAGAAGGGAAGTGATGGAAGGCTTTAAAAAAAAAAAAAAAAAAAAAAACTTCAGAAGCTGATTTGAGATTTATTCATCTTTGGTGTACTGTCTTTACTAAGGCAGGGTGTAGACTCATGAAACCTAGAAGGAGTTGAAAAGTAAGGGTTAGGATTAAAAAAATAACTAGTGAAATCAAGACACCATTTTGCTTAATTGAAGGCTTGCTGTACATTAAAGAACAACAAAAGCCTAATTCTTTGAGGAGAAAAGGCCGAGCCTTTTCCCACAAGGCACTGTGTGCACGGTTCTGGAAGCTCTCCTCTGTTTGCACAGTAATCACTCGTCCTGGTGTCAGGCTCTGCCTGCAGTCTATTCCTCTGTCTCCAATGTCACTCTTCTCTGCCTTCTTCAGAAGCTGTTATATGACCTCCAGATTTCTCTTTGACTCCCTGTATTACCATTAGAAGACATCTACACTGGGAAATTGCTCAGTTCCTGTTTTTGATTAATATTTTATCAGCTGCAAGAGGAAATGGTATTCTATAGCAACACTAATAAGTAATTGAGCAGATGAGATGCTCTTGCCAGCTTTGGTAAAAAGTCGGGGCAGGGTTACAACAGAGGAGCTCTGATGAGACTTGGGATGATAAAGTCAAGTGGAATATCTGGTAGGGTTAAAAATCTAACAATGGGCCAGGCGCGGTGGCTCGCGCCGGTAATCATGGCACATTGGGAGGCCAAGGCAGGTGGATCGCTTGAGGTCAGGAGTTCGAGACCAGCCTGGCCAACATGGTAAAACCCCGTCTCCATTAAAAATACAAAAATTAGCCAGGCATGGTGGCGTGTGCCTGTAATCCCAGCTACTTGGAAGGCTGAGGCAGGAGAATTGTTTGAACCTGGGAGGCAGAGGTTGCAGTGAGGTGAGATCGTGGCACTGCACTCCAGTCTGGGTGACAGAGTGAAAGTCTGTCCCCCCAAAAAATAAATAAAAATAAATCTAGCACTGATACGAGAAGAAATTATGCTCTAAATCCTTCTTTGAGCAGTGGCTTACACACCTCTATTTATCAAAGGTGGTGGCAGTAATAGTAATGATGACCACCTTCATATAAAGGCACGTATCTAAACCAAAGGACCTAAAATATTAATTTTTCATAGTGTTTAATATTTGCCAATATATATAAATTCAAGATAAGGTAGACAGCTGTAAACTGGATCCCCTGCTGTATCCAGCAAATGCTGAGAGCCCTGCTTCCCCTCTTGTATTCAAATGGCTCTATAAGAGAGGAAGTAGTACAGCTATCAGTAACAATGCCATCCGGTAATTACCGAATCATGAATGTTTGGGGAGCTGAAGGTCACGGGCTTAGTAGCAATTCTAGTCTGATGTCTGATTCCTTGTGAATTTTAAATGCTTGTACTCTCTATCTGGGTGATGGTATTTTAATTGCCAGGGGACAGTCTGATGGAGGTGGGTGAAGAGTTATTCATCTGTATTTATTTTTCTTCACCTTGGGTGAAAAAACTTCACTTTTCGTAACGTGCTACAGTGTGTACTTCTGTAAATGGAAATGGTTTCAGCACATCACGGTCGTGCTTCCCTGTTGAAAGATGCTCCGTTTTCCTGCATATATGATGTCCAGCCAACATCTGATTTATGAGACCATGACCCTGGGGGCTTCTGGAACAGCTGCTCACACACTCCCTGTAGGAGGCCCAGGCTCTCAGCGGAGGCCCATAGTGCAGCTAGAAGCTAGAGCTTTAGGATCAAAAAATTACAGGTAAGAACACAGCCCCATTTTAAGAAATACCAGTGATTTCTGTTTTTCCTTGTTCTTCTTTCCCTCAGTATTTTATTAACATGTGCTGCTGTATGAACGCACAATTCACTTAGATCTCTCTTTCTTGTGGATCACATGGGAGCTTTCATTAAATTGTGGCGATTCCAATTTGAGTGGTTATCAAGTCAACATCAAATAACGTGAAGTGTGTTTTAGCCGGCAAACATCACTTTGTAATTCTCTGATGTGTTTGGGCTGATTCCCTTCTTCCTGCTTTTTTTCTCTTTATAAAGTAAACATTTTTACTGCAAAGGTATTGCTGTTGTTAGTTTCTAAAGGCACTTGTCATGGTATGACTAATATTGGAAGCAGACATAGCCATGATGAGCAATACTCTTTTTTTGTTTATTTTCGTTGTTATTGCTATAAGCCACTTTCTTCTCTGTCTCCATTAAAATGCAACTTAATTGGTAAAATTTAGTTGACTAGAGATTTCATTTATTCTTTTATTTATTTATTTATTTGAGGTGAGTCTTGCTCTGTCACCCAGGCTGGAGTGCAGTGGCATGGTCTCGGCTCACTGCAGCCTCTGCCTCCCGGGTCCAAGTGATTCTTCTCCCTCATCCTCCCGAGTAGCTGGGATTACAGGCGTGCGCCACCAGGCTCGGCTAATTTTTATATTTTTAGCAGAGACGGGGTTTCACCATGTTGGCCACACTGGTCTCAAACTCCTGACCTCGTGATCCGCCCACCTCAGCCTCCCAAAGTACTTGGATTAAAGGTGTGAGCCACGGCGCCCAGCCTGTATTTATCTTTTTAAGTAACAAAGTATTAGCATTGTGATAAATAACATTTAATATATAGTAAGGGAGGTCAAAGTATGAACTATTTTGATTTTTTATAGGTTTTTTTTTTTTTTAATAATGTATTGATTTTCTTTTTCTTTCTTTCGTTCTTTTTTTTTTTTTTTTTTTTCTGAGACAGGGCCTAGATCTGGCACCCAGGCTGGAGTACAGTGATGTGATGAAGTCTCACTGCAGCTTCCAACTCCTGGGCTCAAGCAATCTTTGTGCTTAAGCCTCCTGAGTAGCTGGAATTACAGGCTGATGCCACCACACCTGGCTACTTGTTTAATTTTTTGCAGACATAGGGTCTCACTATGTTGCCCAAACTGGCCTCAAATTCCTAGCTTCAAGCCGTCCTCCTGCCTTGCTCTCTCCAAGTGCTGGAATTACAGGCATGAGCCACTGTGCGCAGCCAAATTTTCTTTTTCTTTTCTTTTTTTTTTGAGACGGAGTCTTGCCCTGTCGCCCAGGCTGGTGTGCAGTGGCGCGATCTCGGCTCACTGCAACCTCTGCCTCCTAGGCTCACGCCATTCTCCTGCCTCAGCCTCCTGAGTAGCTGGGACTACAGGCGCCCGCTACCACACCCGGCTAATTTTTTGTATTTTTAGTAGAGACGGGGTTTCACCGTGCTAGCCAGGATGGTCTCGATCTCCTGACCTTATGATCCACCCACCTTGGCCTCCCAAAGTGCTGGGATTACAGGCATAAGCCACCACGCCCGGCCCAAATTTTCTTATAAAGTCAAATGGGAGATACTTGTTTGCAAGAAATAGTTCTTTTGGTTCTTCCTAGGATTGAGTCACAAAATGCCTGGTAGCATCCACTGCATTTTACAGGGGACAGTAACAAAGAAGATGCCAGCAATATCTTCTCTCTTTTCCAGCATTCTTCATCTCTCCCACCCAAGGACGGTGGTGGGCTGGAGTGAGCATTCAATGACCCACAATCTACCATAAGCTACCAGGGCCACATCTTCCCCTTTCTTCTCCCCCAAGTTGGTCGCATTTGTACTGACTCTGACCCAGGTTGTCCTGACTTGAGACTCACTAGAAGTTTCAGAAAGATGCACACTGCTTTAAAAAAAAAAAGAGCAAGGGGAGGTCTGAGAAGAAAGTATAATTCTTTTTCTTCTAACTGGATGTATAAAAATCATATAAGCATGACTTACCATTTGATTGGAACATTGTGTTTTATGGTTGTAGAGAACACGTATCATCCTATCTGCTTCTGACACCCAGTAAGCAGCTCTAGCTTTTATAATTTTGATGAAAGAGGTTTCCCAACAGTATTTCACTGTGCATGTTCGCACACCAGCCCTGGTCGTCACTGAACAGATTCTTCCAGGTCTCCATTGGAGTGGAAGAAAGTGAGATCACAGATTTCTAAGAATGGCTTCAGTTTCACCAGTAGTGGAGCTAGGGATTAGGGGGGCAGAAGCAGCAGGGAGGTCAGTGCAGGATGCTGGGGAGTCACTCCTAATTGCTTCATGTCTTGTTGCCGAGCTGATGACCTTGGAGGTGCTGCTGGTCCTGGATCCTTGCAACCTTTTCTTCCAAGAGGAAGTGTGGTGGTGCTGAGCCCCCCTTCCTCTGGCTGTCACAAAGAAGGACCCCTCATGTGGGGGCCTAATGCTAGTGATTCCCCAAAGGTACATGTTGAAATAGGAAAAGGACCAGGTGAGGCTGGCTATGTAATATACAAGATCCATTGCAAAATGAAAATGTGGGGTTCTAGCCAGGGGCAGGGAAGTTAATCTCCCTTTTCCATGGGCCCAACATCTGAATCTAGGGCAAACAGGTGTCTCCCAGATTGAATCCTCTGCTCTAGGACACATTCTTGTCCTAGAGCAGGTTGGTCAGGAGGCTTTTCTCCCAGTCACCAGCCCCAAACCCTGTGGTCTTGCCAGCCCAGGACGTGTCAGGACTGCAGCCTTTCCTGACCTGCGACCATCCCCATGTTCATGCCCAAGTCCCTACTAGGAGTTGAGGGCAACAGAGGTCGTGGATCTCTCCTGCTTAGGAAACCTGGGTTGAGGGTGGCAGTTATCTTGAGGTGGGGTCTGGGAGGGAGGAGCCAGCCTGGCCTGGTCTGGCCTGGCCCAGAGTGCCATCAGGGGCAGGTGCAGTGGCTCATGCCTGTAATCCCAGCACTTTGGGAGGCCGAGGCAGGTGGATCACCTGAGGTCAGGAGTTCAAGACCAGCCTGACCAACATGGTGAAACCCCATCTCTACTAACAATACAAAATTAGCTGGATGTGGTGATGCACGCCTGTAATCCCAGCTACACAGGAAGCTGAGGCAGGAGAATCACTTTAACCCGGGAGGTGAGTTTGTGGTGAGCTGAGATCGTGCCATTGCACTCTAGCCTGGGCAAAAAGAGTGGAGGGAAACAAACAAACAAAAACGATGTAGGAATGAACAGATGAACAATGCCACACAACCTAAGGACAACTTTGAATCAATTCTTCTAAGCTGGTCTCAGAAGCCACTTTCCCATTTGGCTTGTATCTTGCTCCTTTTTTCTTTTGTTTTTTTTGAGACAGAGTCTCACTCTGTTGCCTAGACTAGAGTGCAGAGTGCAGTGGTATGATCTCAGCTCACTGCCACCTCCGCCTCCTGGAATCAAGAGATTTTCCTGCCTTGGCCCCCTGAGTAGCTGGGACTACAGGCATCCACCACCACATCTGGCTAATTTTTGTATTTTTTATAGAGATGGGGTTTCGCCATGTTGGCCAGGCTGGTCTTGAACTCCTGAGTTCAAGTGATGAGACTGCCTTAGCCACCCAAAGTGCTGGGATTACAGGCATGAGCCATCGCACCCAGCCAGACTTGTATCTCTTAATGAGTTTTACTACATTTAACCATGTATGTGTCAGTCCTACTATGCACCTTACAGCTCACTAACCCTGTTTAATAATGTATGTTGCTACATTTAATCTTTATGGTAGCCTCATGAACAGGCTCTAATTTAGTCCAGAGGTTCTGGATCAGGAGTGATTTTGCCTGCCAGGGAATGCAGGTCAATGTCTGGAGATATCTGGGGTTGTCAGTTCGGGAGGGTAGAGGATGGTGGGGGGAAAAGTTGCTACTGGCATCTAGTGGGTAAAGGCCAGGGATGGCACTAAGGATCCTGCATTGCAAAGGAGCATCCCCACCACAAAATATGAGTAGTGCTCAGGTTGGGAATCTCTGTGCCATTGTGCAAAGATTCATGGTGACTTTGTCACAGGACTGGTAGGTGGGAGGCATGGGTATTCTTTTTTTTCTTTTGAGATGGAGTCTCGCTCTGTCACCCAGGTTGGAGTGTGGTGGCGTGATCTTGGCTTCCTGCAAGCTCCACCTCCTGGGTTCATGCCATTCTCCTGCCTCAGCCTCCCTAGTAGCTGGGACTACAGGTGGCCACCACCATGCCCGGCTAATTTTTTTTTGCATTTTTAGTACAGATGGGGTTTCACTGTGTTAGCCAGGATGATCTCGATCTCCTGACCTCATGATCCTCCCGCCTCGGCCTCCCAAAGTGCTGGCATTATAGGCTTGAGCCATCATGCCCAGATGGCATGGGTGTTCTAACACAGTATAATGGTAGTCCAACCTTTTGTACTATGAGTAATTAGCAAAGAATTAACAGCAGAAGATTGCTCTCACCAGAGCCCATCCAGAAAGTGGCTCTTATTCAAGGTGCTAATTAGGGTGTTTTGTTGCCAATAAAAACAGGAGTCAGATTTCATGATTGATTCATGATGACTTTCAAATTAATGCTGCTGTTATCATACAAAGTAGTGGTAAGTGGAGGTAAGAGAATGTTTTTGCTTTGGGATGCTAAGTCAACATTACAGTAAACACACGGTAAAGCCATTTATCTCAGGCTTAATGCTTTGTTGTTTCTTCTAAGCACTTCTTAGGTGCCTCTGAGCTTTTTAACATTCTTTGGCAGTTGTAATTTATTAATTGATTTTTAAATTTGGCGAGTGAAAACGAACTTCAGGTAGGGGTTTGAGGAAAATGAAAAGGCCTATTTGTTTTTTCGTGGCTGGTTCTTCATGTTCAGCATTAAGGAGTGGTAGAAATCAGGCAACCTGTATGTAACCTCAGCGATCGTGGATTCCCAGCTTCCTCACATCATAGATGGAGAGTCAGTTGTTCAGAAAAGAACTTTTTTTTTCTTCTCTTTTCTCTCTTTCTTTCTTTCTTTCTTTCTTTCTTTTCTTTTCTTTTCTTTTCTTTTCTTTTCTTTTCTTTTCTTTTCTTTTAAGGGAGGGTCTGGCTGTGTTGCCCAGGCTGGAGTACAGTGGCACGATCTTGGCTTATTGTAGCCTTGACCTCTCCGGCTCCAGTGATCCTCCCACCTTAGCCTCCTGAGTAAATGGGACTACAGGCGCACACTACCATGCCCAGCTAAGTTTGTTCATTTTTTGTAGATACAGGGTCTCACTATATTGCCCAGGTTGGTCTTGAACTGCTGGCCTCAAAGGATCCTCCCACGTCAGCCTCCCAAAGTGCCGAGATTATGGGTGCGCACTGCTGTACCCGACCAAGAACTTTCTATTATATAGATTTTAATTAAAAACAGTCCTGTTGAGTGGCCTCTTTATCAAATGCATTCTCACATAACCTCCTAGAAGTGAGCCCTCTTACTGAATTATGTGGCTGGGGTTCTTGGGTACATTTCGTTCTATTTTCTGGTTGGTGGTTTTCTTTCTGTCAGGTCCCTTGGGCTCTTTTGGACCTCTTCTCAGAATGTTTTTTGTGTTTTTTTTTTATTTTTTGAGATGGAGTCTTGCACTGTATCCTGGGCTGGAGTGCATTGGCAAGATCCCTGCTCACTGCAACCTCCGCCTCTCGGGTTCAAGCAATTCTTCTGCCTCAGCCTCTGGAGTAGCTGGGATTACAGGTGCATGCCACCACACCTGGCAATTTTTTTTTTGCATTTTTAGTAGATAGAGATGGGGTTTCACCATGTTAGCCAGGACGGTCTCGATCTCATGACCTCGTGATCCGCCCACCTCGGCCTCCCAAAGTGCTGGGATTATAGGTATAAGCCACTGTGCCCAGCCCTCAGAATGTTTTAAAATGCATACTATTAAATACCTACGATTATAAAGGGAGCCAACTATACTTACATATAGTTCTATCTGTGACCCTGTAGTATGCACTGAAGCAAACATAACAGGTGATGCTAATCATAAAGTTTTACAAATCTCTAGAAGGGTCTTGTTGGTTTCTGTGTTGATGAAGCAGGAAATTTCCCTGACCCCTTCACAGGCAGGAAGTGGAGTGCGGATGCTGGACCTAGCTGACTGCTTTGGTGCCAGTAGAGGTGAACTCCACTCACTTGAACCCCCTGCACTCCACCCCTTCTGGGAGGAAGCACACAGGTGAACAAGTGCAGAAGCCAGGGTAAACGCTTTTGGGCACTGGCAGGAATGCACTGTGTACTGGCCCTAGGGTAGCATGTGGCAGGGGGTGCCCGTGACCCCTGAATCCCTAAAAGGAGTGTTACAGTCAGTGCTCTTTTAGCTTTGCCATCTACGGGCGGCTTAAGTGTTAACAGTTCAGTAGAGGGTCACTGTGACAGCCTTTTGCACCCACACTCGAGTTCTTGTCCAGCGTCGCGGAGGAATGAGGTCTCATGAGCAAATTTTAAGGATGGTAAATGCAGGGGATTTTATTGCCGATGAAAGTCGCTTTCATTGGGAAGAGAAGCTAAAAACAAGACAAAGTGGGAAGGTAATTTTTCCCTGGAGCTATGCCATCAAGCTGTTCTTCTGAAGTCCAGCCGCTTCTCTCCAACTGTAGTCTCTAATGTCCAGCTGCTTGTCCTCTTGTCTTCACTCTGCCAGTGGAGCCTGGCGTTTTTATGGGTTACAGGATTGGGGGCAGGGTGGGCCATGGGTGGTTGTGGAAAAGGCAACATTTGAGTGGAGAAACAGGGATGTATGTTCTCACTTTGGGCCACAGTTCCAGGCTTGAGGGTGAGGCCCTCACCACAGACCTGCCGTCTTCTGCCCAGAATTTCCCTGCCTCCTGTCCCTATCATTGATATCTGCAATTCTTTGTACCTATGAAATTTAATATGGTGAGATCTGCATCTAGCTGCTGCTTGAGATAGTGCTCATAATAATTTTTAATATTGATCGAGTGTGGGTAATATTCCAGGAGCTGTGCTAAACATTTGACACTACTTTATCTCATTTAATCTTCACAACTCCATAAAGTAGTTTTCACTTATTTGAGGGATGAAAAAAGTTAGGCTCTGAGAATTGATATTACTCTGCAAATTTGGAATTGGAATTTCAAAGCAGTGTATGATCTTAATCACTTCTCCATTAATTGTCCTTGTTTTATTAATGCCGATTACCTTTTGATTTGGTTTGGTTCTTTGGAGTTGTTTGCATTTTGTGAGTCTTGGTATCTTTTTGGTAGAGAAACTTCCTAGGTTGTCACAATGTGGAAATTAAGCAGAAAACAAAGGTCTCAATTTACCTTTTCAGCCTGAATGAAGACTCTTACATTCAGTCCTGGGAGTCTTTCTTGAGGGACAGTGAGAGCGAGGAAGGGTTTCCATTCTCCGAGATGGATCGTTGCATTAGTATTTATTTCCTTTTTGTTTTTCCTTAGGATGAGAAAGAAGGAAGTGGAGCTCCTTTCCTTAGGTTAGAATGGTTCTGTTGGTTGAATTATGCACCCTGTTCGGTTGAAACAATTGAACAGTAAGGATGTGACTATTATCATTGCTATCTAATACTTTATTATGTCATAGCAAAAATTATCTTTTGTATTTTGCTACCTGTTCTTTTAATTTCTCTTACATGTATGCAGTTGGATTGTTAGAATGAGATGAAAATAAATTGGCTGGATGTGGTGGCTCATGACTGTAATCCCAGCACTTTGGGAGGCTAAGGCAGGTGAGTCACTTGAGGTCAGGAGTTTGAGACTAGCCTGGCCAACATGGTGAAACCCTGTCTCTACTAAAAATACAAAAATTTTTTGTATTTTGGGGTTTGGGTTAGGTGATGTGTGCCTGTAATCCCAGCTAGTTGGGAGGCTGAGACAGGAGAATCCCTTGAACTCCGGAGGCAGAGGTCGTAGTGAGCCAAGCTTGCACAACTGAACTCCAGCCTGGGCGACAGAGGAAGACTGTGTCTCAAAATAAACAAACAAACAAATAAATAATAATTGTTTAAACCTTCCAACTACAGTAACTTTTTCAGTCTCTTTCTCCCTTTCCCACCTTCCCAAAAAGGTGGGAAATTTCTAAAGTAAAGCAATTAACAAATAAGTTTTGGGTTGGGCAGGAGATTAGTTAGAGACAGGATCTGTAGGTCAGAAATGGTATTTGGGGGAATAGGGACTTTTTTTTCTTTCTCCCTGATGCATTTGGGAGTGGAAGAGCTGTCAGATTCTGAATATAGTTAGATTTATAATGCTAGAGACAATCAGCAGTCTACCTTTCCCTTTCTGTTATAAAATCATGTTTTTATTGAATTACATTTTAATATTGGTATCACTTTAAAATGAAAATGAAGACTTGCAAAATGTATTTTTGAAGGAGTTGGGTGGTTGGGGGGGATGCAATTTTGGCAACAGATGACTTCGGTTCAAGTCCTCTTTCTGTGTCTTACTTGCTTTGTGGCTTTAGACCAGCCACCCACTCAGAGCTTTGAATTCCTCATCTCTGAAATGACCATAGTAAGTTCCTGCCTACGCTCTCTCCGGAAGCTCAAATGCATGAAAATGCTTTGTAATTTTTTTTAAGGATTGGTACTAGCTAGGGTGTTGATAAGAAACAGCAGGCTTACTTACTGGGTGATTGAGAAGAGTTTAACAAAAGACTGTATTAGTCTGTTTTCATGCTGCTGAAAAGACACACCCAATACTAGGTAATTTACAAAAGAAAAAGGTTTATTGGACTTACAGTTCCTTGTGGCTGGGCAGGCGACACAGTCATGGCAGAAGGTGAAATGCACATCTCACATGGCAGCAGGCAAGAAGGAAGTTGTGTAGGGAAACTCTCCCTTATGATACCGTCAGATTTCTTGAGACTTATTTGCTATCGTGAGAACACCTCGGGAAAGATCTGCCTCCATGATTCAATTACCTCCCACCTGGTCCCTCCTGCAACATGTGGGAATTCAAGAAGAGATTTGGGTGGGGACACAGCCAAACCATATCAAAGACCATTTATAAAATGCTAAGCAGCCTTAAAGGAAACCACCAAGGGATCAAGGCCTGATGAGGCAAGAGTAGGAGGGAACAGATGCTTGGATAGGGCAGGTGAGTCACAGGCTGATGGGAGCTGCCGCCTTCAGTAGAGCTCCTGATGACCTAGGAGGGTGGGAGTCAGACAGATGGGAGTATCCTAGCCTCAGTTCCTTTCCATCCTCAGAACTCCTCCCAGTGCCTCTCAATGGCTAAACCAACCAAAGGTTGGAGCCCAAGGAACCTCCTGAGACTGTCTTTACAGGTCAGCCAGGTGGGAACAGAGTTGACAGAGAGGGGACAGGAGGTGACTAGATTTGGAAGGAAAATTAGAAAACTTTTGGCCGGGCATGGTGGCTCACGCCTGTAATCCCAGCACTTTTGGATCACTTGAGTTTAACATAGGGGTGTACAAAGTTTTGGCTTCCCTGGGCCACATTGGAAGAAAAAGAATTGTCTTAGGCTGCACATAAAATACACTAACATTTGTTGATGAGCTAAAAAAAAAAAAAAAAAAAAAAAAAAAATCCCCCCAAAAATCTCATAATATTTTAAGAAAGTTTACGAATTTGTGTTGGGCCACATTCAAAGTTGTCCTGGGCCGCATGTGGCCCACCAGCCATGGGTTGGACAAGCTTAGTCTAACAGGTTCTTTAAGGTAGGCTTGAGCGTTTGAAAGACTTCTAGTGGGAAAGATCACAAGGTACAACTAGAAAATCTTGGGCTGGCCTGAGAGGCAGACCTGTGATTATTTTGCTCTTTGAAAGTTGTCCTTCTGCACCCATTTTCCCCATACCTAACCTCGATTTAGGCTCCAGGTCTGAGCAGAAATGTTATTTCCTCCAGAAAGCATTCCCTGGATGTTGAGGGATGAAGCTGGAGGCCCCTCCCGAATGTGTCCTCAGAACTCGCTGTTTCTTGTCCTCGCCCTCAGCATACTTGCTCATTGTCTGTCTCCATCTCTGTCGTCTCCGTGAGCCCTTTGAGGACGGATGTGTGTCCATCTTGTTAACAGTTGGCTCCCCAGTAACCAGTGCAGTGCCAGATACAGAATAGTAACCCTACATTCTAGTGTAGGCAAATATTCTAGTATTTGCCAAAACTAGAGGATGAATGAGTGATGGGTAAGAGAGTTTGCAGAAAAATGGATATAAACAATATTGTAAATCGTATTTGGAAAACAAATATTAGAATCATTGAATCTCTGAGTTATAGAAAAATTTATTAATAGAGCTATCTGGCTACTTTTTAAAGTGTGGACGTCCTCGACGTATTAGCTATGCATCTGTGGACAGGAGGCTTACCCACTCTGAGTCTTGTCATGTACCAAACATAAGAAAACCATATCTTCCTGAGAATGTTGTGAAGAATATGTCATCCAGTGAGAATGAATCAGCGTGCCCAGTGCTTGGCATATAGCTGCTCAAGAAATATTAGCCATTCTTTCTTATTATAAATCCCCCTTGTATATTAAAATCCTCATGTATCACTGAAACAACCAACTGAAAACCATCAGGAGACTCACGGTGAAAGAAGACAGACATTGTAATTTCCCTGGAAACTCAATTTTGATTCAGATGTCCACAGCATCTCATTTCTGCCTTTAAAAAATTTCGAGAGTGACATTTGGCATGATTGCACTTACAGGTGGAGAAGGTTATGACAAACATTCTGGAAATCTTGGAAGGTGAAATATAGGGAAGATGGCCCCTATGGAGGTTCATCATCCCCCACCTTATTCTAAATAATGTCTTTCTTAAAATTACATGTTTTGGGGGAATGTCCTGTAATATTGCTTTATATCTTTTATTCTTTTATTTTATTTATTTATTTTTTGAGACAGAGTCTCTGTCTCCAGGCTGGAGTGCAGTGGCACAATCTCGGCTCACTGCAACCTCCGCCTCCCGGGTTCATGAGATTCCCCTGCCTCACCTTCCTGAGTAGCTGGCACTACAATCGTGCGCTACCACACCTGGCTAATTTTTTGTATTTTAGTAGAGACTGGGTTTCACCATGGTGGCCAGGATGGTCTTGTTGTCCTTATCTCATGATCTGTTCGTCTCAGCCTCCCAAAGTGCTGGGATGACAGGCATGAGCCACCGTGCCCGGCGTATTGCTTTATATTGATATCCCCGAGCCCCCACGTTCCTGTCTGCTGGTAGAATTCACAGAGTAGTTTATGTCTCCTTCTCTTCCTCTTCCGGTATTGTCTCTTCCCTGCATTGAGACAGCATTGCGTGGAGATCCTTTCACTCTTCCAACGGAGGCTGCAGATGGACACAGGATCTGCTCAGGGAGATAAGATCACCTGCTAATTCTGCTTCCTCCATCAAAGTCTGAATGATCAGTGATGGGGACCAGAGCTAGGTTAGGTCTCTGGGAACCACCTCTGCCTGAGTCCGGAAGATGGATGATATGGGTAATGACTTGCTGCTTTATCTTCTCTCCATCTCCTTACAGCAGCTCCAACTACTGACTTTTATTGTGTGGCAGCTAATTGTAGGATTCTGTTTCTCTAAAGAGAAGGCAAGAGAGGAATGCAGTGTCTACCGTCCATGCATCCCTTTGGCCCCTTCCCCCTCCCATTACCTTGAAGTAGAGGGAAAGGGGATGACACAAGAACCCTTAGAAGTAAGACTTTGTCTGTCTCTGATGCCACAGACCTTTGAAATATTTTTTGAAAAGAAGGCCTCCCTTGGCTGGTATCTTCTGACTGTTAGTGAATAAAGGAAGTTTAAACAATCTCTTCTCTGTAATCATTAAGCTCATCGTCTTTGTTATAATGTATGTTGTGGTCTTTGTTACAATGTATGTTCACAAATTCCTAGAACACTGTTCCCGTTGGCCACGGGATCAGGGGAAGACAGAAGGAAGAGAGAATCAGACAAAAGTTGGAGGGAATCCATCTCCAGTGCTGCTCAGAGGTATGACCTAGAGCAAGGGGTTTAGGCTTCCTTGGACTCATTTTCCTCAGTGGTGAAGTGGGGATGACTTATTGACGGTGGACCATGAGGTTCTGTGCACAAAATTCCTTGCATAGCACCTGATACACACAAAGCTTTCAGGCAAGGTTAGTTTCGGGTATTTCCAGCCTTAGCCTTGGCCGTGGGAGCCATAATGAAGTTGTTCAGAAGTTTAGAGCTAGTGTTTATAAATTGCTTGCCACAGGGCCTTGTATACAGTAGGCATTCATTAAGTGTTCCCTCCTGTTATATCCTTACGTTTAAGATACAGGCACCACAATATAAACCACCCCCAGAGTACACATGCATGGGTGTAATTTGGTGCCATTCTCCTCCCTTCTGCCCCCATCAAAATGAAGTTTTTGGTGTAAATGTCATGTCCTTGGAACTGTAGATTTTAACCGAAGGTTGATTGGAGGGTCTGAGTTTCTCAGCTAAATGAAGGCATGAGGACTGTATCCCTCCTGAAGGGTGTGGTCAGTTCCATGAGACAGAAGGTGCCTGCTGTGGGGCATCTAAGATAATGTAACCTGCCCCAGGGTCCTGTGAGGGACTGCCAAACAAGGCAGGCTGAATGCAGCCTTGCCCACTGAACTGGGTTCTCTCTGCTTTAGGCCCTCTCTGACTGGAGGTGAAGAGGGAAGTCCGCTGATTGTTTTTCTCTTGCTGCAACTTTGCACTGCCCTTACATATCCCGGTGTATCTGGTAGCCAAGGACAGTACTATTCCAGCCTCCCCTATTAAGTCTCAACATTGAATCAATGCAGTCCTATGCAAACAAAGCTGAGCGTGGGATTGTGCCGGTTTAGCCAGCTAAGGTGTGGTCTCTGATGCTGATCGTGACTATGAAAAGGGAAAATGGAGGAGAATGATGATGAAAGAGGAGGAAGAATAGGTGACTTGCCTCTAGCTGATGTGGATTATTTTTCTTTTTTAATTTCCATGTCTTTGTAGCTTCATCATAGATCTCAGCTTAAGGACAGTGAAAGTCGTTTATTGAGTACTTAGTATGTGCTGGCTGCAGAGCCAAGTTTTTTTTTTTTTTTTTTTTTTTTTTTTTCCTTTTTTGAGAGAGAGAGTCTCACTCTGTCAGACAGGCTGGATTGCAGTGGCACAATCTCGGCTGACTGCAACCTGCACCTATCAGGTTCAAGCGATTATCAGGCCTCAACCTCTTGAGAAGCTGTGACTACAGGCATGTTCCACCACACTCAGCTAATATTTGTATTTTTAGTAGAGGTGGGATTTTGCCATGTTTTCCAGGCTGGTCTTCAACACCTGACCTCAGGTGATCTGCCCTCCTCAGTCTCCCAAAGTGCTGGGATTACAGGGGTGATCCACCACACCCAGCCAGAGTCAAGTATTTCAAGTATCAGAGCTGCCTGCCTGCCTCCCTGTCTCCCTGCCTTCCTTCCGTCTGTTATCTGACTTAATCTCTTTGAAATAACCCAGTGATATATGATATACATTTTGTAGGTAGATAGATGAAGGGTTAGGAAGACGTAACTTGTCCTAAATCATGTGTCTTTTAAGTGGTGGAACTAATTTTCTCACTGACTGTAGATGTTGAGCCCATTACTATGATACCTACTGCCTTTTGATTTTAAAAGGTATCACTGTTTTATCGTTTTCGTCATTATCATATGGTTTACGTCTTCACTTGTGTCTTGTAATCCGATTGGTCATGCTGACATACTAAACCATATTCTTTGCCACTGGGAACCAATTCGCCTGTGAAAAGTCATACACATAGGCTCGAAGAAAGAGCTTGGTTATGATGTTGTTGTTGTGACAGCTGTCTCGGGGTCTGGAGTTAGAGCCAGGGTCCCAACTCCCACAGTTCATGTAGGGGTAGACCAGTGCTTCCTTTTGGGTGATGAGGAAGCTGGATTTGGCAGCTGGTTTTGTCTGGATTGGAAAGGGAGGTAATCAGGGGTGTGTTGGGAGGGCCAGAACTGTCCACCCACGTGTTGGTGCCATCCGGCAATGGAAAAGCCTTTGGCGTCGACCTTCTCAGGAAGGTTGTCTGCGGTGCCAATGAGGGCTACTTTTCACATTACAGCAGCCCCAGCCTATCTCTCAGGAGGCCTGCTGATAATCAGTAAATGAAATACACCTTTCCCTGATTCTTGCAAATGGAAAAGATGAGGGTTGAATTATAGGGCAAATCATGAACACTGTATTTTTTCCAGCATGATATTTTGAACTGCACAGAAGGGGGGAATTATTTTATTTGGAAGAACAAATTTAAGTTTGGCAGTTACCTGAAAGAAAATGAAGTGATTGCCAGTCCATTCTGTAGCCTTCGGAAGAAGATAGATTATAATCTTCAATTAATCTATCACTCACACCAAAAAAAAAAAAAAAAGAAAAAAAAAGTGGGGCAAGGGGTGGGAGAATGTTCATATCACATTATTTTGGATATCTGGGGTTGCACCTGGAAGCTCAGATAGCAATATCTAGGCACGGCTGCCAGCGCTCTGTATATTCACATTTGTTTAGTATTTTAATTTCCCCATGAGTCTTAAACCTCTGCATGGTGTGCAAGTTGAGGCCTGGTGTATGCACTTTGGCCATGGGCTTTCCCGCTGTAATGAAGATGGAATGACTCCATGGATGACCTCTCCGTGCCTTTGTCTGTAGCCTGCCCTCCTGTTTAACTGAACACCTTCCAGACGAACACGCTCTGAACTCTTGAACTGCTCATTCTGTTCTCTGAGTAAATTGCTCGAGCTGCAGTTTATCATTATATGCCTCCAAAGACTTTGTGTTTCCTATGTTTGACATCGAGATAGAATTTTTCATAACCCTTTACTAGTCATAAATTTGATTGTTAAGGGACCGGGTTAATCTTGTTTCTAATACCAGCATCTGATTTTAAAACCCTGATTTAGGAGCATTTTCTTTTTGCTACCTTCCTAAAAATGCATGGGTGGAAACGTATAAAATATGTCACCTGATATTGGAGGATTGTTTATTTCTGTTCATTTTGTCCTGAATAGTACCTATGAGATGCATTTGAAAACTTAACTTGTTTATATGTTTCTTCTGTTGCAATTTCTTCCATTACCTGGAATAGCTGCTTTGGACAACAAACCAAGCAATGCCCTTTCACAGCTGTGGGATGAATGGGGAAAGAAGTCTTGGTAAGGAAGCAATTCAGAGACCATGGAAGCATCTCATGGCAGCAGTCACAATTTCGTGTTGCATAATATTTCAGGAACTTGCAACCCTGATAACTCATGCTTGCCTCTCTATAGGCCTTTAACGATGTTTTATTGAATTTTGGTTTTCCTCTAGAGTTTGCAGTGCATGACACATAGTAGTTGCTCAATAAATATGTGTTCAACTGAACTATGGTGGTTAGGTTAGTAATTAGATGCACAGACAAAATCACAGTAATCTCCGTGAGCCTTGTCCTACTGGTAAAGGAGTCTTGTGAGGATTAGTTGAAATAACATGCAAAAATAGCCAGGTGTCTGTTTCTCTGCTAGGGGCTCTTGTCATAGGAGCCATTGTTGTAGTGTTAGAAAACATATGGCATTATTTTGGGGGCAGAGGGTATAGTAGAATTTTAAAGAGTGCATTTCTCTTCCAGTAAGCAATTCTGCATCGATAAAAAGTGGACAAAGAAAAAGTGAAAAATATTTAGTTAATTCTTGTTGACAGAAGTAGGACTTCAGGTCCACATATATTACATTGTAGAGTACACACATGCATTTTTAAGAATTTCCCAATTCTCTTCCACACGTGGACAGATTTGCACATATGTGTGTGTGCAAATTGTACTCGCAGTGGCTGCCTGGGAAATGAAATTTCTGCACCTTGCCAGAGCGTGTATTCCCTCTAAAGAGAGGCAGCTGATAATGAGTAATGCTAATGTCGGGGTGAGAAGCAATAGATAATCTAAGACCAGGGCTGATGTCCAGAGCATTTATCTTTGATGCTGGGAATGCATTCATTTTCTTCATCTTGCTATTAATGTACCTCTATTGGGAAATTTACTCTCTCTTCATAGATAGGATCAGATCCAGTATATATTTATAAAACTGCCACACTTACATTTAAATACAGGCCTTTCCCATTTCACAGTCTTTCTAGCTCCCCTTTCCAAAACATCTCTCTTTCTCTGTCTCTCTCCCTCACATACACACACACACACACACACACACACACACACACACACACTGCCACATCAGACACCAACATAAACTGTAGAGTTAACATTCTTCTTCCACCCTCACACTTTGTTTAGCCCCGATCTGTGTTCAGTTTCTGCCTGAGAGGGTGATATGTTCATATATTTGGATATGATTAGAAAAAGCAAAATGGTAACAATAGAATCTGGACAGGATTGATGTCCTGCAGCAAGGAACAACAGAAAAGAAAATGGAATCAAGAACCCAGGTGCTTTTTATAGGTTAATTGCGCAGGGTTATCATGTATCCCTTTAAAAGCACCGTCTTGATTCTGAGCTTTGGTGCTACACTTTAGAATTGTTGCCTGGGCCTGGATTTTTCCCCTTGCATGTTGTGTGTGGTAGTCCAACACGTTTGCTGATTGCAAATATACTTGTCTCTTCTCATGGGCATTACTAGTACTCAGGAAATCACCGATGTGGGGTAAAATGAGAAAAGGGTATGTTTTATTTTGGACACATAAACAAGATGTCATTTTACCAACTGCTCGTTGATGGTGGTGTTTCCCGTGGGTCTCTGACTCTGAAATCTGCGTGGAGTGGTTACACCCTGGGCTTGTTAGCTCCTACCTGAGCTCTGAGTTTCTGTGGATTTCTATAGGCTCCTGCACATTTTATCCAGTGGACATTTTGTTAAAAAAAAAAAAAAAATGGGGTCTCATTCTGTTGCCCCGGCTGCAGTGCAGTGGCATGATCATAACTCACGGCAACCTCCAATTCATGAGCCCAAGTGATCTTCCCACCTCAACCTGAGTAGGTGGGACTACAGGCATGTGTCACCATGCCAGGCTAATGTTTAAAAAATTTTCTTAGAGATAGAGCCTCACTTTGCTGCCTCGGCTCGTCTTGAACTCCTGGATTCAAGTGATCCTCCTGCCTTGAGCTCCCGAGGCGCTGGGACCAATAGAGATTTCTCTGAGAATTAAGTCCCCCCCCTATTAATAAGGTCATTGTCAGCTGAGCTGGGGAGGTGGCATGGGTAGATACAATTAATTTAGATTTTTTAAAAGGCTTTTGAGAATATTCAGAGAACCTAATGTATTTTGAGACCTGAAATTTATTTTAAACGGGAAAAGCAATTTACAAAATTGCACATACTCTATAAATATACTTCTGATATAAAAATAGACACGTACACAGACAAATATTCTGAGAGAAATACACTGAGATATCGACAGTGCTTGTCTCTGGATGGGATAGGCTATAATTTAATTGTTTGTAGTTAAGTTAATGAACTTGGCCAGACAGACCTGGGATCAAATCCTGCCTCTATCATGAATTGGCTGTGAGGTGTGACATTGAAAAAGTGATTTAGCCTTTGTTCCCCTCCAGGTCCTTATCTGTAAGGTGGCAGTTACAATAATACCCACCTCCCAGGGTTATATGTCAATGGGTTGGGCACAGACCTAGGAACTCAGCAAATGGACTACTTATGAAGTATTAGCTTTTTACTGTTTCTGGTTTTCTGGTTTTTGTCTCCTGTTGTGAACATACGTTGCTTTTGTAATATGAAAAATAAAAAATAAAAAAAGTTAAATTTGTTTTGTTTGTAAGAATCAGTCGAGGACAGATGGGACTATTTTCATGAGTTGTTGTCTTGCTCGAAGTCAATTAACAGAGGATTTCTTTCAACAGAGTATACCAGAAAAAAGCAAATGTGAATTACACAGACCCCAACTTAGGACCTGGGCTTAATCTTCATGATGTTTGTAAAGTAATACTTACTGGAGAAACCTTCCAAATTTCTGTCGACACTAGACATCTCAGGATTTGAAATGTTAACAGAAATTATTCATCAGCTGTATCTCCAGCCCTCCATAAACACTGCCGGATGGATGAACCTACGTAATGCCATCTCCTGGTGCCATTTTCCTGACTGTGGATACTTGGGTAAGGAGGAAACTTTGACTCTAGATGACATGAAGTACCCTGTATTCTGCAAGCTGGAGAACATCATGTAGAATCTGAAAATTAGAGAGAGGGGCAATCCGAAGAAGACAGAGTGGGTGTTGCAGGGACCTGCAGTCAGCCTGGTCCCCCAGTTGGCCTTTGAATTTGGTCCCAGATTTTTTTGTTTTTGTTTTTTAATAGTTAAAGCTGAGAGCAAACCATATTGCTTACTATTGTCAGGGAATGAAAACTATGCAACGGAAGCCAATCTGCAGAGGTGACCATGTTCCCAGGAATTGAACTTCAGCAGGTGCCTACTGCACAGGTCCACACAGGAGGGATTGCGTAATGCAGCCAGCAGAGTTGTGCTCAACTGTGATTTTACAAAAGATACAGAAACACATATTAAGTCGACAGTTCTTCTATCAGCCCTCTAAACTGGCATAACCTTGAATCATAATTCAGTGAATGCGTTTCTGCGAGAAGTGAAGATAGTAAGTTCCGAGTGCTTTCGTTTCCTTTCTTAATGCAGAGAAAATCAAGATGGGATTCTCAGTTAACACCCAGACGAGGGGCCTGGGAGTTGTCACAATCTGATCCCTGAGGATGTTAGCCCAATGTCTTTCTGTAGCCAGAACCAACAGAAAAATGAGAGGAGGAGAGTAGAAGCACAATAGCAAACATTTTTCCTTTCATGGTCTAAATGTGTGAGTGTGTGTATGTCTAGAAGGGGATGTTGTTGGGGAAGGGCATAGTACACATATTTGAGCAGAGTACACGTGTTTCATTTCTTGCTCATATGACATGTCCAGTGTGGGCTGGTAGGTTCTTCTGCACAGTCCCTGAGGGACTCGGACTGATAGAGTCTGTGATCTCACAGCTGCTGTATTTGACACACATGGCCTTCTTGATCTCCAGTTAGGGAGAGTCACAACAGCAATTAAATGGTTTGGTCTGAAGTGTCACGTGTCATTTCCTCTTGAGTGCCTGCTGGCTAGGCCAGTCACGTGGCCCTGCAGAGGGTGGGAATGTCTCACCCCCTGTGGGCTTAGAGGAAAACCAGAGGTCTGTGCACACTGTGAGTTTTTACTGCAGTGATGCCCTTTCGCATACAGACAGAAGGATTAAGAGGTACTGTACTGTTGGTTGTTAAAGTTAAACTTGTGAACAGAGCAAAAGGGCATTGCTTGGTCGTTGCAGCTTCCACCCAGCACCTTACACAGAAGTTTGGGCCCTGACATGGAAACTTTTCAACAGTGGCCAAATTCTGTTCGAAGCACTGTATTGAGCATACCGCATGCTAAAAGACTTGGAACACAAAAACCTAAGGCCAAGGGCACTTCTCAGTATTAAACCCTCAGTTGTAATGGACACATGAAGCCTATAAGACCCAAGACCTTAACTTTTGTGCTCTTTGTCTTGTGGACAGAACATCCGTACTCAAAACAGAAACCTGTCAGATCCCTTGAATATACTGGCAATACATTGATGAGAATTGAATGCCCCATAAATTGCATCTCCCACAGGGCCTGGTAGGTGCCCTGTCTTGCTGCTTATGACTCTGAAACCCTGTTTATTTGTATGAAGGACGGTTGGTACTTTAATCATCAATAAACTAACACTTCAACAGCCTGCCGTAAGTTTCTTGTCAAATAAAGAGATTATGATTAGAACACTGTGATGAAAGAGAATTTGTAGATAGCCTTACATCCCTCAGTTTCAAAGCTTCTAGTAGTAGGGCTTAGAGGTTGCTAGAGTAAGAAAAGCCTAGCGAAGCAGAAACCCCTGTTTTCGATTTGCAGGATATTTGTGAATTAATTTACTTGCATATATTGGCCAAGATCTAGCAAAATCTCTTAATATTCAGTGAATAAAAAATTGAGTTTTGAGAGCAAATATTTTGGTAGGAAATAGAGAACTGACACTAATAGTCTCTCTGACTATAATTGTAAAACAGATGTCTTTCACCAAGCGCAAACATTATATTAATTATTAATAAAATCCAACTCCTTAATAATACAATCATAGTTACCATTTATTGAGAGCACTCTTCTGAACATTTTGCATTCTTTATTTAATCTTCCCTACAACCTTATTAAGTAGACATTATCTTCATCTTATTAAGTAGACAGTTCCTCATTTGCAGATGAGGAAACCGTGGCTGACTGAGTTAAGTGAATGCCAAAGTCACAGAGCTGCTGAGTGGCAGAGTTGTCATTCCCATGCAACTTTGTGGCATCAAAGCCATTTTTTAACTCGTTGCAATGCACAGTGGGTTAAAATGAGATGATTGAAAATGAGACGTGGCTGGGCATGGTGGCTCATACCTCTAATTCCAGCACTTTGAGAGGATCACTTGAGTCTAGGAGTTTAAGAGCAGCCTGGGCAACATAGCCAGACCATCCATCTCTACAAAAAATTTAAAAATTAGCCAGGTATGGTTGTGCACTCCTGTGGTTCCAGCTACTCAGGAGACTGAGGTAGGGGGATCACTTCAGCCCAGAAGTTCACGGCTGCGGTGAGCTCTGATGGCTCCATTGCACTCTAGCATGCGTGACAGAGTGACACTATCTCAAAAAAGAAAAAATGAGATTATGGCCAGGCGTGGTGGCTCATGCCTGTAATCCTAGCACTTTGGGAGGCCAAGGTGGGAACATCATATGAGCCCAGGAGTTAAAGACCAGCCTGGGCAACATAGTGAGATACCAGCTTTAGAAAAGAGAGAGAGAGAGAAAGAAAGAGAGACATAGACAAAAGAGAGAGAGAGAGAAAGAGAAAGAAAGAAATTATTTCTAGAATAAGCAAACCAAACGTGAATTAAGTTTTCATTCTCCTTTTAGTGATTCTGTAAATACATACCCATATTCTGATTCCCTCAGCACTTTAGGACTGTCTGATCAGTAGTAACTTCCTTTCCACTGGTACCGCTGTGGCCAGGGAGTGACTACAAGGGTCAAAACTTTTGTTGGGGAACTGTTTGGACTAAGTGAAGGTCCAGCCCCAACTTACGGATGTTGTATTGATTCTAATCTCTGCTTCTGAGGAAACGGTTACCTGCAGGGCGATTGTGGCCTGCTGCTCGTGGGATATATTGAGATGGTTTCTTTTAATCCATTTGTTTAAAAAAAACCTCTTTTTAAAGAGATGGGATTTCATTATGTTGCCCAGGTTGGCCTTAAAGTCCTGGGATGAAGAGTTCCTCCCGTCTTAGCCTCCTGAGTAGCTGGGACTACAGGTGCCTGCAACCATGTCTGGCTCAATCCATCCTTAAACAAGGTCAGTGTTTTATTTCCTTCAGATAAAATGAGAGTGGAGAGACTACAGTGATGCCCGTGAGTAGTCATGGTTGGCGATTAAATAGCTATTGAGTCTCTATTCTGAAACAGGCACCGTGTTCGTTTGCAATGACTAACATGACAAAATACCACCCACTGGGGATATTAAACATTAGAAACTTATTGTCTCACAGTTCTGGAGGCTGGAAATTCAAGACAAAGTTGCTGGCAGGGTTTCTCTGAGGCCTCTCTCCTTGGCTTGCAGACGGCCACCTTCTTGCTATGTCCTCACGTGGCCTTCTGTCTGTTTCTTGGTGCACGTCCCTGGTGTCTCTTCCTCCTCTTATAAGGACACCAGTCCTCTTGGATTAGGGCACCACGCTTGTGACATCATTTAACCTAGTTACCCTTTCAAAGGCTGTATCTTGAAATGCAGTCACATGGAGGGTTAGAACTTCAGGGCATAAATTGGAGGGGGACACAGTTTAGTCTATAACGTGCTCTGTGCTGGGCACAAGGAATATTATGGTGGATAAGGGGAAAATGGTCCCTACCCTCTGTCAATGTTTTATGGAAGAAGAAAGACAGTCTTTAAAGAAATTCACATAATTAATCACAAAAAGCTTATACTATGACAAAGAATGTGAGATACTAATACGCCTTAGAACAGCTGATTCTAACCTTGTGTAGGAGCTAGAAAAGGCTTCTCTGAGGAGGTGAGGTTGGAACTGAAGCATGAAAAGGAAGCAGAAGGGGGTCAGGCAGGAGAAGGCGTGGGACCAAGAGGTAGAGAAAACAGTAGTGTGATCAGAACTTTAAGGCCTGGTTCTGTATACAGCAGGTTTCAGGACTTGAAAGGCAGCCTACATTGAGTGTAACTAGAAAGTGAGGGCAAGAGATTGTTCAAAAGAATACTGGACCCAGAGTTTCATCACTTTGTTAATTACATCTAATATTGTGGGATTGCAGTTACCTTGCCCAAGAAAAGATTATTTACGATTCCATTGTTTATATTGTTTGTTGAAATAGGTAATTCTCAAAACTTCTGGATACCTGAGGCTCACCTAGGAACTTATTTTTAAAATATAAATTCCTAGTCCCACTCCCTAAAGGTTCTGATTCAGTACATTCAGGATGGGGTCTAGGAATCAGTGTTTTTAACAAGTACATCAGGTTCTTCTGGTACAGATGGTCCATGAACCACACTTTGAGAAAGCGCCATCTAAAGAGAGAAATTACTGACGTGTGTTACCAAAGAGAGCCTAGAAAAGTTGGGCACAACAGTAGTTGTAAAGAACTACCAGACCTGGGCCAGGCCCGGTGGCTCCTGCCGGTAATCTTAGCACTTTGGGAGGCTGAGGCGGGTGGATCACTTGAGCCCAGGGGTTTCAGATGAGTCTGGGCAACATGGTGAAACCCTACCTCTACAAAAAATAGAAAAAATTAGCTGGGCATGCTAGTGCATGCCTGTGGTCCCAGCTACTTGGGAAGCTGAGGTTCGAAGGTTGCTTGAGCCTAGGAGGTCAAAGCTGCAGTGAGCCAAGATCATGCCACTGCACTCCAGCCTGGGAAAGCGTGAGACCTTGTGTCAGAAAAAAACAGAAAACAAACTACCAGGCCTGTTGGAATGTCTGCCAGTTTCAACCCGCGGAGATAGGGTGAGATGAGCATTGATTGAGCCTTGACATCGGAGACACTATAACAAATGCTTTGCGTACATCAGCTCTTTCAAATTAATACAATTCTACTGGAGGGGGCACTGTTAGTATCCTCAATTTACAGATGAAAAAAATGAGGGACAAAGAGGTTAGATGTGTATCTAAGATCACATAGCTCACAAATAACAGAGCATGCGCCCAAATGCCAGGTTTCAGTGACGTTGGGGTGAAGTGTGTTAGCTGGCATTTGCGTAGTGTTGACTGTGCTCTAGACCCTGTATTAGTTACAGGTGATTCTACTTCTCATTCATTAGGTCATGCAGAAAGCCTTGTGCCTTAGTCTGTCCTGGATACTATAACAAAATATCATAAACTAGGTGGCTTATAAACACCCGATATCTATTTCTCATAGTTGTTGAGGCTGGGAAGTCTCAGATCAAGTTGCTGGCAGATTGAGTGTTTGGCAACGGTCGACTTCCTGATTCCTAGATGTCCACCTTCTTGCTATGTCCTCATGTCGTGGGAGGGGCAAAAGGTCTCGCTCTTGGGCCTCTTTTAAGCCCTTAACCCATTCATGAAGGCTTTGCCTCAATGACATAATCACTTCCCAAAGGCCCCACCTCCTAATAGATTATATTGGTGATTAAATTTCGACATATGGCTGGGTGTGGTGGCTCACACCTGTAATCCCAGCACTTTGGGAGGCTGGGATGGGCAGATCACTTGAGGTCAGGCGTACCAGACCAGCCTGGCCAATGTGGTGAAACCCCATATTTACTAAAAATATTTTAAAAATTAGCCGGATGTGGTAGTGCACGCCTATAATCTCAGGCACTCCAGAGGCTGAGGCAGGAGAATCGCTTGAACCCAGGAGGTGGAGGTTGCAGTGAGCTGAGATCACACCACTGCACTCCAGCCTGGGTGACAGAGCAAGACTCTGTGTTAAAAAAATAAATAAATAAATAAATAAATCAACATATGAATTTTGCGAGGACACAAACATTTAATCCGTAGTGCTAATATGGACATGATTTGAGCTAAGACTCTCCTGTTGATTCTCTTCAAAAACTTGGCAGTAGCCTTTGGATCCCATTAATTCCATTCAACAGTCATATATTTTATTAATTTTTGTTCCTAAAGAAAAAAAAAATCAAAATTGCTTAGAAAATAAATGTGACTCACTCAGGGCAGAATCTGAATTTTCTAAGTGATGAATATTTTAACATGTTATTTTAATCTAAAGACACCCTATCCCTGAATTTAGGGGGAGACATTTTTTTAAGTAAGATTTATTTTTAAAATTGTTTTGCAAACTTTTTAAGAGCACATCACTGCCTCATTGGATGAATCATATTTTTAACTTTCACTTCCCATCAATTTAAACATCATCTCAAGGAACTGATGGGCCAGTTGACTCTAAATGAGTTTGCCTTTCATGCAGTGTTGTTCCGTCCGCCTGCCACAGAAGTGATTCCAGGTCATTCCAATTTATTTAATTAATTTTGGAGATGAAATTATTTTGCCCAATAACTAGAATGCTAATGGGACTTATTGTAATGGTTCAGTTCAGGTTTGTTGGTTTGAAAATAAACGCCTTCATTTCAATATTTGCCTTTTGGCTGCAGCCCGTTAACTGGTCACACACTGTAACCTCATTAACATCAAGGCTGAATTGTAAGTTAACATGCACCTAGTTTTTGTAAAGAAGGTTTTTATCTTAACTGCCAAGTTTTGTCCGCAAATATAGCCCCAGACTGGCATTTCCAACAGATGGATGGGTTGGTGTAATATAATTCATGCTTTTAAACATCATAGTTTTATCAGTGCCTTGAAAATAAAAATTGGAACTTATTTTTAGAAGTTGGAATAAAGTGAGGAAAATAAATCTCAGCTCTCTGGAGTGTCACTGTGGTATTGAGATTGGTGGAGGTGGACTACGTCCGTAATTGGGAGAGGTTGCCAGTCGTAAAGGAGGGACAATAGAACCTCTGTAGAATCAAAGGCAGAATTAAAATCTGCATGTTAATAGCTTTCCTGCCAGTCACGAATAGATTCATTCTTCACCTCTCGGATATATAAAGCTTATTTCAAAATAAATTCTGGGGAGCGTTCACCCTGATTGAATCTGCTGTAAGCTCTGTTAATATATTTGTTTGAGTCACTTGTACTCAGAAGCTTTTTAGACAGAATATCACTTTTTTATATTATTCATGGTAATGTAATTCCCCCCTTTAATCTCTTCAGGGTTTCCCATTCAGTCATGATATGCGGTTCAGAGAAAGTTGGATCGACCATTAATCATGCTATCTCGACTTCTGTGTGTCTCCTTTTTGTCCATCTCTTAAATCAGTCACTTGGCAGTAGCAAGACATGTGGCCACTGCAGACCATTTGATTGAAGAGCTCTTGTTAGGAGATTAGGCTGCTAATCTGCACGCCAGGTAATGGAAATCATTCTGGGCAAGGAAACAAAACTGAACAACATTAGCAAAATCACTACATATTATAGGAATCAGGTACATTCTAAACGGCTTAATCCTACAGTTTAGATATGAAGCCTAAGGGTAAGATGCACGTCTTAGATGATGTGAGATATCCAAATACCTGTAACATACATTTGTGTTGTGTATTTAGGGCAGGACCCCCATCAGAAATGGGGACTCTTTAAAGGATTTTTTGTTTAGCCAGGTAAAATAAACAAGGACAGAGTTGACTGAGAAAAAAGAAAGAAAGAAAAAAACAAAAGTCGGGAGAGGAGGACTGAAAATTCCCATCCGACCCCCCAACAATGAAGAGAAATGCCTAGGTTGAAAACACGTAATACACATTCAATAAATGTTCATGGTTGAATCGAGTTACCTGGTAGAGATTTAATCTTTACTTCAAAAAGAGTGGTTGTGAATCTTTAAAAATTTCTTTGGTTCTTTGAGATTCTCTTCTTCACTAAACCCAAATTAATAATTCCATAATATTGTCATTAAAAGTTTTTACTGGATCATTCCATTTATACTCAGAGTAACAAAGCAAACCCAATTATTTGAGACACACTGAAATGAATTTTCAGTCTAGAACAGCATCTGTAAACTTTCTAAAGGGCCGCATATTTTCTGCTTTGTGGCCCATAAGGTACCTATCACAACTACTAAACTATCATGCATTAGTGAGAGCACATGGATAATCTATAAACAAATGGGCATGGTTGTGTGATAATAAAACTTTATTTAGAAAAACAGTTGGTGGACTGCATTTAGCTTGTGGGTTGTAGTTTGCTGGCCTCTGGTCAAGAGCACATGTTTGTCTGGGAGACATAATTTCAAAAATCATTTTCTTCTTTGATTTCCATGGTTTTAGAACATGATATTTTCAACTATGGATGCATGCTCATCTTTTGAATTTTCATTTTTCTCTGACATAACTCAAAGCCCTTGCTTTGGGAGTTCTTGTTAACCCTGACATTTCTTGTCAAATATCTTACTCCTGGGCTGTGCTGGGGATGGCAGCAGAGTCGGGGTGGTTGGATGGGAAGGCGGGAGAGAGCTAGCTTGGAGATGATACACTTTTCAGTCCTTGAGTAACTTGGGAAAAAGTCAGGGGTGTGGAATGAAGAATTGGAATATAAAGGCTGAGGGTGGACCTAATTTTTTTTAAGGATTAAGAAAAAAGGAGTAAGAGAGATGGTATGACTTGTCACTTGGCTGGGGGCTCAGCATTAATTGATAAATCCACTATAAGGAATACATGACACTGTCTTTTGAAGAAAGACGTTGCATGTTAGGATTCTGAGTAACAGTGAATATATTCAATGAAACAAATGTCTAATATATTTCCATGAAAGAAGTATGATGAATATATTCCATGAAACAAATATCCAATATATTCCATGAAACAAATATCGTGAATATATTCCATGAAATAAATATCATGAATATATTCCATGAAACAAATATCCAATATATTCCATGAAAGAAATATCATGAATATATTGTGTGAAACAAATATCGTGAATATATTCCGTGAAACAAATATCCAGTATATTCCATGAAACAAATATCATGAATTTATTCCATGAAACAAATATGATGAATATATTCCATGAAACAAATATCCAATATATTCCATGAAACAAATATCATGAATATATTGCATGAAACAAATATCATGAATATATTCCATGAAACAAATATCCGCTATATTCCATGAAACAAATACCATGAATTTATTCCATGAAAGAAATATCGTGAATATATTCCATGAAACAAATACTGTGAAATCATACTACTGATTTTTGAAGAAACCTAATGAAAACAGCGTGCTCCTAAATCTTTTTTCTGGGTGATCTTTAGATATCTTGTCTTCTAAACTTTTGTGTATCACTGTCTGAATTTTCCCAAGAAAGGAGAATGTTGATCTCCTATTTATTTATATTTATTTAAATTTTTAACCTTCATATTGACCCAGTGTTGTAAGGAAATGGGAGAATGTTTCCCTGATGTCTTGGAAATTGGGACTCCCATCCTACAATTCAAGTGTTGGAATGTTCCAGGGAGGCTGGGCTAAGGTGGTCTGTTCCTGTCACTGGTTCGAAGGAAAGGAATAGCCTAGACCTAAAGGATTCTGTCTGGTAGCTGTTTGCTCTTCGCGCCTGTGCTTTGAATGGTGAATACCCTCAGTGGCAGGCAGGAAACTGATGCCCACCCCCCACCCCACCCCACCCCACCCCACCCCGTTTCTCAGATCAGACAGGCAATCTGAGGAGCACTTAAGACCCCAGCCTCCCGTGCAGCATCCTGAAAAAGCAGACTTTGTCTTCCTCCATCAGCTTTGTGCTTTACGGAGGCTCCGGGGACGTGATTGCTCTTCATTTTACGCTAGAGATCAAAATAAACAAACCACTTTCACCTTTCCTGTTCCAGGGTTAAGTGCCCAAGCAGGTGTTGTTTCTGTTGTGTGGTTTCCAGTCAGCAAAACCACCCCCTTTTACCTGTAGCATCAAAGGCAGGGAGATTTTGAGACCTGGGGAGGGCTCTCTGCTGTGTTAACAGAACTGGCTCTTGGTTGGGGGGTGGGGGGCACCCATTCTTGGCTTCTTATAACACTTCCTTTCTCATGCATTACCTGGGGCTCCCACTGGAAAGAAAATGATGGAGAGGTCACTGGCCTGATGACCCAGGGACCCAGGCAGTTCTTACAGGCATCCAGAATTTCACATGCAAATGTGACCTCCAATTAAAGCTGGACTTAACCCCATTTCCCCCCAAAAGATGATAGTTGTAATGCCGTTCTGATTAAGCCATCTCACTGCGTAAACTGTCATCTGATTTACACAAAGCCATCTGCTTCCATACGGGGTGTTTTCTTTGGGATCCAGGAGGGGAGAAGGCGCATCTGCCCCCTCCATAGCATCTGAATCTTAATGATTAAAAGCACTCACACTTCTTTAAAAGGGAATAGTGTGATGCTATTTACAGTTTGATACAGTTTTGTAATCCAGCTCCATGCTGCATGTTTACTGTCAGTCATTTGAGGAAGTTCACTTCTCTGCTAGTTTTCTGAGTGAGGTAGTGATGAGCAGAGGAGCAGCTGGAGGGTCCAGGAGCCCACTGAACTGAGTATCCGGTGGGAGGTCAGATTTCCGCATTCAGAACGAGAGCTCATACGGCATCCACGTGTGTCTTTCTCACGCATATCCCCAGCCTGGGTGGAAGAGGACTTCTGCAGCACTGTTTTTTTTTTTTGAGACGGAGTCTTGCTGTGTCGCCCAGGCTAGAGTACAGTGGTGCAATCTCGGCTCACTGCAAGCTCCGCCTCCCGGGTTCACGCCATTCTCCTGCCTCAGCCTCTCTGAGTAGCTGGGACTACAGGCGCCCGCCACCACACCCAGCTAATTTTTTGTATTTTTAGTAGAGATGGGGTTTCACCATGGTCTCCATCTCCTGATCTCGTGATCCGCCCGCCTCGGCCTCCCAAAGTGCTGGGATTACAAGCGTGAGCCACCGCGCCCGGCCTGTTTGTTTTTTCTTTTCGTAAGAAAAAGTAGATTTTAAGTAACTTATCTTTTGTTCATTTAGGTACTCATTCTTTATTCCTTCTTCATTCATTTTCCTTTTCTCCTTCCTTTCTCCCTCTGTTCTCCCTGTTTTAACAGGTTTTATTTTTATTTTGGTATGGTAAGGCCAAGATGAGGAAACGACTGCCGTTGCAAAGATAGTTTGTTACTCACAGATCCACCGGGACTCCGCATGCCACAGAGAGTTACCTGGGAAAGCCCCAGGGTCTGGCAGGAGGCACAGGGAGAGAGAGAGAACTGTTAAGAGTTTTGAGCTGGAAGCCATTGTCCTCAGCAAACTAACACGGGAACCGAAAACCTAATACCGCATGGGCTCACTTGTAAGTGGGAGCTGAAAGATGAGAACACATGGACACAGGGAGGGGAACAACACACACTGGAGCTTGTTGGGAGTGGGGTTGGGGGAAGGAGAGCATCAGGAAGAATAGCTAGTGGATGTTGGGATTAATACCTAGGTGATGGGTTGATAGGTGCAGCAAACCACCATGGCACAGGTTTACCTATGTAACAAATCTGCACATCCTGCACATGTACGCTGGAACTTAAATTTTTTTAAAAAATGTTTTTGTGATTTTCACAGGAAAGAAGGGGCCAGGCAGGGTAAGCAGGCTTAGGATTGGCTGGCTTGGGTCATTTCCATGGGCTCTGGGACACAGGGGTTGTTGTCTTTAGCTGTCTGACCCATGGCCCTGGGGTGATTAGGGCCAGTGGGTGTGGCCTGGAGTGGGAGCCCAATAAAGCCAGTGGTGAGGGTGTGGCTCTGAATTGGTTGGTTTGCATTTGAACTGTGCTTACCGGTGAGCTGTCTACTATCTCTAGGAGTCCACTAGAGCCCAGTAAGGCCTACAAGGGAGCAGGTTTTAGGAAATAATAACTGAGCAGTGTGGCGCCCTAATAGAAGGAGGGATGCCTGTGGCCAGTAAACGTGGCTCAAACTTAACCCTGATAGAGAGTCTTTCCCTAGAAGGTGTGGGAGGGAGAAGGCCTGGGGGAGACAGCAGGGTGACCAGAGCAAGTGAAGTCACCGAGGTGCCAGTGAGTGTGGCCCTGCAGGTCCTGCAGACCCCCCTGGTTGGCAGTATTGGTGGTCACAGCTGGCAAAGGGAAGTGTGGCTGCCCGGAGAGCTTGGCTGAGGTTGGAACGTGGGAGTTTAAGAGACCAAACTCCCATAGCTTGGTGCAGAGAGAAAAGTGTAGAAAGGTCGAATGTAACACAGCGGAAGGCTCTGATGCTCTACTGAGGAGTGGAAGTGTTTTTCTGAGGGCATCGAACAGGCCATGAAGCAGGGAGGCAACAAATCTGAGTTGTTCCACAGATAACTTTGAGTGCAGTACAAGTTGGTAATGGGTAACAGGCTAAACCATGTGGCACCCCTTTCCACTTATCAGCTTTTTGCTACCATGCAGAAAAGTGCTGAAGGTGACCTGCCCTAAGGCAGTACCACTAGAGTGGGTATGGGGAGGACTTGGTGGCAAGATGTACGTGGACGTTATGAAAAGGGAAGGGAAGAACTGTCAAGATTTTCACTATCAGTGGTATAAGCCCTTAGTAATAGGCCTAGTGTTCCATTATTGGAACACTAAGTATGTGGGAATTATTTATATCCTACTGCTCAAAGCCATCACCAAGGTCTGATTGTGAAAATTCAAAAAATTGCAACCTCAGGCATAAATGGGTTTTAAGCTCCACATAGTAAAACCTAGGGTATGAAAACACTTCTGGCTGATGGGTTGGTAGAAGTGATAGATATAGATACATATATACACATACATACCCAGTATACGTAAAGACGTTGATATATGTACATATATTGTATGATACGTATCCATGCATATACGTGGGTGTACACACACATGTACACACAAATATATATGTGCCTTTGGACAAAAAAAAATCCCCAGGACAGTCTCGTTTGGCTTTTAAAATGCTGCTGTTGAATAGGACCGTAGCGGTGCCTTGAGGCAGCCTTCCATTCAGGGCACACAGATTTGGTTCCTCAGCTCCCTTCTTCTGTGAGTCATGTGGGCTGTACCTATCTCTCAGAAGCCCGCTGCCCACCCAGAGCCCCTGACTCCGAATGGTGGCCCAGTGCCTTCTGAAGACAGAGGTGGGACCTGGTGCTGGAGACAGATCCATTCCTTTCACGGAGGCTGTAAGCCTTACCCAAGCCTCAGTTTTCCTGCATAGGCAGCCTGTTCTCCCACAAAGCACTGACTAAGAAGAAAAGGGGCCCGAGGAATGTAGAGACATTGGCGGGGGCCGGGGTGGGTTTGGAAGGAGGGATTTTTTTCTCTTTCTCTCTGTCTTTTTCTCTTTCTCTCATAGTTAATGCTGTGATTTTGTAGAAAAAAAAAAAAATTCTATTTTCTCAGAATCCTCATTGGAGGCATATATATATTTCTAAATTTAAATGTATTCTCCTATACTGTCCGGGGAAAGGAAGCATTTTTCAACCGAACTGAAAGTAGGGAAAGGTACTCTCTTTTATTCTAATACTCACATTTCCCAGAGCTTATCCTTAATACTGTACATTTGGCACAGTTATTGTTGAATACTTGGAAGGCAATGTGTATAGCACACAGAGCTGCAGCTTTGGACTTTGTGGCTTTAGGTAAATTACTTTTTCTCTTTGCACCTCAGTGTATTCATCTGAATAATGGGGACAGTAGCAACATCCATGTCTCGTGGCTTCTGTGAGTATTCACGAAGATAATATATGCAGGCCAGTATCACATTCCCACTAAAGGGGTGCCACTTATTTTTACTACTTGTGTTATTATTGTTGTTGTTGCTGTACGTCTGAAGGGCTTTAGTCGTCTTACTAGCAAGGGAAAAGGGACAGTGTTCACTCTTTGGACCGGAAGCAAAAAGCCCCTGCAGTTCCAAATGACTCCACATTTGGAGTGATTTTACAAGGAGCTCAAAAGAAGCCTTTTGTTTGACTTTGCCCACAAATGCCAGAGGAGGACTCTTCTGAGCCATGCCAAGAAGAAAAATGAGAATGCCAGCTTAAATAAATGTTATCACAATCTCTGCAGAATCGTGATGTCTCCGATTCTTAAAAGTGTCTACTGCAGGGTATTTATTATTCTGTGATAATAATAAATCGCTGCTTATGAAATGCAGGGAATCGAGTGTCGTGGAGGGGAGGAAGGGAAGTAACAGGGAGAAGAACTGCGAGAGACGGAGGTCCAGCCAGGCCCCGGCTATTAATCATCGCCCTCCATTATTTCCTGAAGATTCATTCATTGTTCCATAGGTACCTAGAGGGTCAATTAGAGACCACAGACAGGCTTTTTCAAAGACACAGGAGGGTCAATTAGGCCCTCCTTATAATTTTTTTCTGCTTTAACAGCAAATGCCAGCCTATCGTGCATCAGATGCAAGGGAGTTTGGAAATAAACAGGGTACTTTCCCTCGTCCTTAAAAAAAAAAAAATGAAAGAAAAAATCCAACACAGAGACATGGAGGCAGTCGGTGATTGGGAACGCTTGGCTTGCTGGCTGTCAGGATCTGGTTCAAGGAAGGCAAAGGGAATTTTATCAGCAACCGGGACTTGTGAGGAACAGGGTTCTTGTAGTCTCAGAGCACAGGAAACAGTCAGGGAATTTGTATGATGGAGCACCCTGTTCCCATATCTGAGATGATTCATTTATCTTGAGTGCCATCTTAACTACAATTAGAGTACAATTATAAAGTATCTACAATGGAAATGGGACTTGAAATCAATCGCAGCTGGACTGGCGTGCGGTGAGCTGCCGTGCCCACCACGACTGCTGTCTGTGTTTAGGACAGAGTTCAACCAAATGCACCAGTGTGTGATTTTGCACAATACTGCTTTGTATTTGTTTTCCCTGAGACCGGCAAACAGATTTTTTATTTATTTTATTTTTATTTTTTGAGATGGAGCTTTGCTTTTTCGCCGAGTCTGGAATGAAGTGGCATGATCTTGGCTCACTGCAAACTACCCCCACCCCCAGGTTCAAGCAATTCTCGCACCTCAGCCTCCCAAGTAACTGGGATTACAGGTGCCCACCACCACGCCCAGCTAATTTTTGTATTTTCAATAGAGATGAGGTTTTGCCATGTTGGCCAGGCTGGTCTCGAACTCTTAACCTCAGGTGATTCACCCACCTCAGCCTCCCAAAGTGCTGGGATTAAGGCATGAGCCACCGCTCCCAGCAGGCAAACTTATTTTGAAACACATTACGATAAAATAAAAAGAAGAAAGGATTGTCCTAAGTGTGAAGCAGAGATGAAAATGTGGAAGGATGATTGTGAGAAGTCCACATTCCTCCATTTGGACTTCCTTTTTGTAGTGGGCTATTAGATTTTACCTCTGCTTGTTTCTGAATACCCAAGCTTGCTAACACAGGGAAAGACCAATTATCATGACGATTATTATTTACCTTAAGACCTGATTCTACCTATCTACCATCACACAGACATTTGGAAGCAAAAGAGAAATGCTTTTCATGTGGGAAAAACCCATGCCAACTTCAGTGATATTATTCCCCCCCCCACCCCCACCCACCATCCAGCGGGCTCTTGGGAATATCTCTTAGCCCTCAATTGTCACATTCTTTCAGCAGATGTTAGCACATGCAGGCACCGTTCTAGATGTTGGGGATACAGCCAAAAACAAGCAGGAAAATCCCATTGTCTTCATTTCTGGAATGCCGGAGCCCTGGGCCCTTGGGGCCCGTTTCACTTGCGTGTTTTTTTGTCGTCTTTGAGTTTCCAAGAAGGGAGTGGCACTAGAGCTGAAGAGGACGACCCCGTATCAGAGCCTTTGCTAAAACCACTGAAAACGGTCTTGTTTTTCTTTTTCCCGGGAAAAGGGACGTATAAGTACATTCCTCTAGGGAAGGGATTTTTTTTTTTTTTTTTTTTTTTTTTTGAGATTCTTCCAGTCTGGAGTGCAGTGGCGCGATGTCAGCTCACTGCAACCTCCGCCTCCTGGGTTCAAACAGTTCTCCTACCTCAGCCTCCAGAGTAGCTGGGATTACAGTCACCCACACCATACCCAGCTAATTTTTGTATTTTTTGGTAGAGACAGGGTTTCACCATGTTGGCCAGGCTGCTCTGGAACTCCTGACCTCAGGTGATCTGCCGGCTTTGGTCTCCCAAAGTGCGGAGCAGGAATTTTGTTGGATTGGTACACTGCTGCTTTTTCAGATCCTGGAACAGTGCCAAGCACATAGTCGGCCCTCAGTGAACATTTGTTGACTAACTTAGCTCACAGAGGTGGGGCTGTGATTCGGAAGGCCCGGGCTCATTCTTGGCTTTCAGAGAGGTTGGCTTTCACTCCTGGGCAGCTTCGGCCCTGGCTGCTGCCGCCACCGCCTGCCTGGGGGTCAGCTTCATTTTCAGGGTTTTTGCCCTTCCTATCCCTGGGTAAGAAGCAAGAAAATTTTCTAGTGCCTGGAGTCTCCATCCTCGTTTCCCAGTCATGTCCTAGAAGTTGCAGATTGCTGGCTGTGGATGTCTTTGGTTTGGCCTGCTGAAGTTTGTTTTGGATTTTTTAATGAAATAAATCAGCTGTGAAAATTTAAAACTTGGGAGACAGCCCATCAAAATTGGGAATTCCTGCTTATCTCGACAAAGCAGATCTGGCATCCTTTGCCTGCATTTTGCATTTGGCTACAGTTGGCTGGACTTGAGCAGTGGCTGCGCCTCTTTAGCTGGGGCATGTGCCCTCTGGTTTGCCATAGTACCCATCAGGCCTGCTTCACTCATAGCGGAAATGGCCTGGCCTCCGAGGCATTGGAGATTTCTGTTATGCTAACTCATGAGCTTGCCTGCTTACACCTAGCTGTTGTGGTGGTTCTCACAGGTCTCCCTGGTTCCAGCCTCCGATTCACCGAGCTGGCATCTGCCAATGTCACTTCTCCCCAGTCTTGGCTTTGATCAAGCTTGGAAAGGCCTGGCGTTTGTGTTGTCACATTCTTCTGCCTAGAGTATGCCTTTTCGTTCACCAAACCAAGTGGCTCTTTCAGAAGACTTGCCTGAATCCTAGACCCCTTCTCTCTACAACCTTCAGTCTGAGTTGGGTATGTTGCATCCTTGTTTGTTCCCATACTTACCCCTACAACCATGGTCATTTTGTGGTTATCTGTTTAATTCTCTGCTGGCTATTCCAGGCTGTCATCTCCCTGACTACAAGGACTTTGTTGCTCACAGTCATATCTATGGCATCCACAGAAGATCTGGCCTTTACGTGGAAGGACGGACAGATAGTTCCATCTGGCTTGGAGCCTAGCTTGGGAGAGGGACAGTGGTGGGGAAGGGGGAGCTTGGAGATAGAGCTGAAGTTCCCAGGTGCTTCAGCAGTTACAGCAAGATTCTAGATCTTATCCTGACAGTCGCAGAAAGCACTGGGAGGGTTTATGAATGTTGTGGTATCTCACATAATAAGGGGACCATGCATGTATTTTAGAAAGAGCCCCCTGGCTTCAGGGAAGAACGATGGGTTTGTGAGGGTCAGGACTGGTAGCAGGTGGGCTCCTAGAATAGTCCAGGCAGGAGATCATGGAAGCCAGAGCCAGGGATGGATATAGACTAAGACATGCCTGTAGACTGAGTGTCAGGGAGCAAGTAGATCAAATTGTAGCATGAGACTGGGAGAAAGAGATGCTCTCCAGCCAATGGATTTATGAAATTAATGAACTTCTTCCCTTTCCTCCCAAGCATTGCCTGGATCACCTTGTTAATATGGTTTCTTATTAAACATGCTGGAAAACAGAGGCTGTAAGTGCGTATGCTTTTAAAGCAGCACTATTAGCAAATGGCCACTGGCTTCATTTTTCCTGTGCATATATTTTTGTGTATTCTGGGAGGATTTTCTTTTCCTTTTTAATCCTCTTCCTCAAGGGAAACCCGCTTCTCACAATAGCTGCCTCATAGAAAGTTCTAACTAATGACTTTAATTGTGTGAATGTATCGCAGAAATGGACAGGACAATTCTCAGCCCATTCATCTTACAGACCTCAAGTGAACAGGCACAGAACAACAGGCTGCACCCTCCTTCTCCCCTCTTTATCTCGTACTTTACCTCAATTTATGACTTGGCTGACAATCTGTTGCAGAAAGCCTAGCTCCCCAGCTTCTCCTGAATCTACGTTTTTCTATTTTGTCTGAAGTACCCAAGGTCTCTGGAGTTTGCTGTTATATTGCTTCAGAGAAATTAGTGACATTGAAAGGCTGTTGTCTTTTTTATTGTACTTTTGGTTGTTAGGAGAAATTTACAAGGCCATTTTTTTCTCCCATCTCTGCAGTTCAGGAGATTATATTAGAAAATATTCTACACAAAAAATACGCATAGTAGGGCTTTTCTCCAGCTAGCAGCTCAGAGTAAGTCAGTACTACTGAAACAGGTACTTTTTGTAGAATTGATTCTGAAATCTGTTTGGATCTGAAATCTTTCTTACTTGTCTTTGAGTAAGACATGGCAGAGAAAAACAATTACACTAGCTGCTGATCTGTATTCATTGGTTAGAATAGAATATTATTACCATCAAGAATAACATTAGTGGCCGGGTGTGGTGGCTCACGCCTGTAATCCCAGCACTTTGGGAGGCCTAGGTGGGTGGATCACCTGAGGTTAGGAGTTCGAGACCAGCCTGGCCAACATGGTGAAACCCCCGTCTCTACTAAAAATGCAAGATTAGCCCGGTGTGGCGGTGCATGCCTGTCATCCCAGCTACTTGGGAGGCTGAGGCAGGAGAATCTCTTGAACCTGGGAGGTGCAGGTTGCAGTGAGCTAAGATCACGGCATTGCGCTCCAGTCTAGTCAACAAGAGTGAAACTCTGTCTGAAAAAATATTAATAATAATGTTAAAATAATAATAATGTTAGTGATACATACCATTTTGAAGCCAGTTCTTAAGCAATTTAAAAAAAGCAGCTATGGTGATTGAGTTTTTGTGTTATGAATTTTATATTCTGAAGGCATGGTCATTGTGAATGACAAAGAAATAAGTAGGAGAAAATTTTATTTGAAAGCTGGGATTGTTGCATGTTGCAGAATTTTTTTTTGTTTTGCTGTTGATGTGTAACAAATGACCACACATTTAGCAGTTCACATTCACATCTATTTATTAACTACAATTCTCTAGATCAGAAGCCTAGACACAATGTGACTGGCTTCTCTGCTCAGGGTCTCTTGGGGACAAAATCAAGGTGTCCGCTGGAGGAATGTCCCTTCCTGCAGGCTCTGTGGAAGAATCCACTGCTGAGCTCATTCAGGATGCTGGCAGGATTCAGATGCTTGAAGTTGTAAGACTAGGGCCCCTGTTTCCTACTGACTCCTGCTGGTGGCTGCCCTCAGCTCCCAGAGGCAACCCACATTCCTTGACTTTTGGCCCCCTTCATCTCAAAGCCAGCAGAGACTCTCTTGTGTGTGGAGTCCCCTCCTGCTTTGAATCTCTCCAACTTTCCTTGACTTTGATGTCTAGGTCTGGATTTCAAGGGCTCACGTGATGAGGATAGTTTCTTTATCTTAAGGGCAACTGATGTGGAGTCTTAATTAACATTGGCAAAATCCCTTCACTACAGTACCTAGAGTATGAATTGACTGAATAACTGGAAGAAGCCATGCGTACACCATGGAATGGGAATCTGGGAGGCCAATTTAGAATTTTATCTAGCAAAGCCACATTTTTTTTTTTTTTTTTGTAATAGCAGAAACAAACGAAAAACAGAGACCAGCCCTTCGGAGAGGCTTTTTCAAAAGCAGAAAGTTTAATATAAAAGAAAGGGGGTAATTGAAGGAAGATATAAACTGCAAAGAAAGCATGTTTAGGTAGAGTGCCTTACAGGGAATCAGAGGTTTTATTACAGGCAGACACGCCTTCACCTGTGAGCTGAGCAAGTGATTTTGCCTGCAGAGACGAATGCAGGGTTCCTTCTATGGCTCAGGATCTTCAGTTACCAGCAGTGGAAGTGAATTGAAAACGGTTGGTCTCTCGAGCGACCTGATGCAACTCATTATCTTCTCTGTGCCTCAACGTCTCTAATTTCCCATTAAAAGTAATAGGAAATAGCTGAATGACTTTTGCACCAACCTAACACAATGGGTTGACATTCAGGATTGCTATAATGATGAAGCAATGGCAAATGGAGTCTTCGTTTTTAGCCCGGTGGAGGCATATGCTGGGCACTCAACAAACATCACTTCCCCTGCCCTTTTCTCAAATGGAATTATCCAAACAAATTGGGTGCTCAACTCTGGATTTGATCCAAGCTCTCTGGAAATCTCTAGCTTCTCAAACTGATTCATGGTGGAGTGCCTTTTGGGCACAGGAGAAGGAAATAAGAGCCTCGCTAGCTTTGGGACTGCTGCCTCGAGCTCCCACGCTGCATGCAGAATTCCTGCTCTGGGAGCTCACTTTATCTCAAAAACCCATGCATATTCTGCTTCTACTCTGAATTCAGCAGTGTTGTGTGTTACTATACGAACTAGTGTTTTTGTTACTTACCAGTTACATTCACACTCCAGGAATGTATCTGTTCCCACATCCCCTGATGCTGAGCGTACCAGAGTTAAGGGAGGCAAGCAAGGCACCTAACCTCCCAGGTTCATGGAGGTCCCCATTCTGCACTTGCTGACCTTGAGCTTGTGGACTCCATAAATGTCTGCCCTTGGCATTGCATGTGCCTCCCTCTGGGCTGACCCTGCTGGGCCTGTCACTTGCTCCCGTTGGAGAGGCCTGTTTCCATGCATAGCTCTTTGTTAGATGCTCACACTCGGTCAATACTTGCCTTCCTTTGAGGCCATCTGCACCCATTGACAATCTGATCGCTCCCCTGAATGGGGAGGTGAAAGCATGCAAGCTAGGAGTTCAGATCTTTAACACAGGGAAGACCCTGTCTATGGAAGTGCTGAGCTCTTCAGTGTCATCACAGAAAAGCATGAGCCCGTCCCTGCTACGGAGTCGTCACATACCATAGCTAAGTGATGTGGGAGCTCCACGATGGGGAGGTGACACATAGTCAGTTAATTACATAAAGAGAACTTGAGCAAACTCTTACTCTGCCATATGCTGTGCAGATCCCTCCGAAAAGCTTTACAGATGTTCTTTTTTTTAAAATCCCTCCCCCATCTTTCTTTCTTTGCACCCACGATGCTCTGCACTTCAAGCTAAATATAATGTATCTGATTTTACAGCATACATACTAATCAGGTTTGAAAGTTGTCTTGTGAGGCTTTAAAAAGCTAGCCAAGAGCAGTGCGATTTCTCCAAAAGGATGTCTGCAATCAAGATGATTACATGGGAAAATAAATCATAATTTATATTGCTGAAAATGTCATTTGCAAAACACTTTGACAATACTTTCCTTTCAGTCTATTTTCCTGTGTATGGGGTAAGTGTTGCCCTTCTGCAACTTTCCTTTTATTTTATTTATTTATTTATTTTCAATACTCTGAATATCACTGGAACAACTGCAGATTCAGGGCAGTATGGGGTGGTTCAGGAACAGAACTGACAGGTATTGAAGCCAAAAATTGAACAATAACAACGTAGGAGAGAGAATCCAAAGATAGTATGTTTTCAGGATACAGGCACTCGTGTGGATGAACACACGCAGACACACACACACACACGCTTTTTTTTTTCTCCTATTGCAATAGAACGTAAAGGTAGATTTTTAGAACCAGGTGCCTTTTAGGAAGCTATCTCTCTTCCACCCTACTGCCTTTGTGTTGAATAAACTATATTAAATTATCCAGGAGGAATGATTAGTGATCTGATTCATTAATATCCCTTGTTATTAAGAACTGTCTGTGTCCTGGTTGGCAAATATTAAGTCCACAGATGTCAATAATTAATATCTGTGGTTGAATGTAAAAATGGCCACCAATTCTTCCCTCTCCCGTGCACATGTACATCCTTGCGTTGTGAAATTGTAGATCTTCCCCTCCAAAGGTGAAGTTCGTTTGTCCACTCCTTGAACCAGGATGGCATGAAACTTGATTTGACCAATGAGGCCTTTGGAAACACGGCACAAGCAGAGGCTTGAAAAGTGCTTCTATGTTGGTGCTTGCCCACTTGCTGTGCTAGGAACCATTTTACTTCTGGGTGTGAACAAGCCCAGGCTAGCCTTCTGGGTGATGAGAGACACAAGACCATGTTTCCATATTGCCCCAGCCAAGAGCCAGCCTACAAACACAACTGCCTTGTTGACAGCAGACACCTGCCCAACTGAGCCCAGCCCAAATTGCTGACTCATGCAATCTTGAGCTAAAAATAAGTAGCTGTTGTTTATAGCCACTAATATTTGTGATGGTTCATTGCATAGTAAAATTGAATGGAGATAATACTTTTGAATTTGAGCCTTTGAGAGCTGTTGTAAAGAAGTAAAATGTGTAGTGTTTGCCCTTTTCCTCAGCTGTAGGCCTGGTATGTGGAAGTATTCAGTTATTTGGTGAGTGAACCCTCGCTGATGCCCTGGCTGGTGTTTTCTGTCTCAGGAAGTATGAATATTTCATCCAGGGTTATATGCTACCGGGAAATTCAAGAAATTGAGGATCCTTGAAAATCTCATCGCCCTCACAAGGATCAGGTGGCAGGATCTAATGGGAGGGGTAGAGAAGTGAGTGTTAACTCACAGAGAACCCAGGAGAGAGACTTTTCTCAGAGGTCTCATGTCAAGAAAAGATCATTTCTCCTAAGCAATCAATTTCTTTTTAAATCTGAACCTCATATCTGATAGTATTCCCTTCTTTTATCTGGCCACTCAGGAGCTCAAAAATAAATTTTTGGCACCCTTCCTCCTGGCCCCAGTAAAGTCATAGAACCATATGATACCTCTCTGGCAACTAATTTCACCTATTTCCTTATTTGTTTAAAAATTTCAACTTAAATTTTTTTTTCCTCAAGGTCTAGTTATGGATCATCTGTTTTATTTTTTCTTCTGTTCTTTCCTCTTTTTCTTTTGTCCCTTTTCTCCTCACTCTTGACTCTTCTCTAGTTTTTATATGCAGTATGTATTTATGGATGCCATCTGAAATCCTCCTTCCTTTTTAACAAGGCAAGTAGAAAACGAAAACAAAATCAAAGGATACACTACACAATTGTTGGAGCCCTAGGGACCGAGAGAAGAATATGAGCAGGTTCTTGGAGTGTTCTCTCCCCAGCAACTGTAACTGGAAGGAACCTCAGTTTTTCCATTCATTCTTTCATCAAAACAGCATAGCAGAGTAGAAGGAACTCTGACTTTGGCATTGGTGACTCTCAGTTTGAAGTCTAAGTCCATTACTGTGTTTCTTTCCTCTTGCTGATAGCTGATTTGTTATAAAGAAATTACCAAAAACTTACTGGCTTTAAACAACGCATGCTTATCATGTTGCAGTTCTGGGGAGTCACAAGTTCAAAATCAGTCTCACCTGATCAAGATGTCAGTAGGGCTTGTTCCTTCTGGAGGCTCTAGGGGAGAATCTATTTCCTTGCGTTTTTTAGCTTCTAGAGGTCTCCTGCATTCCTTGGCTCTTGGCCCCTTCCTCTGTCTTCAAAGCCAGCAGTTTAATATCATCACATCTCCTTTACTGATTCCTCTTCTGTTGTTGCATCACATTCTCCTCATCTGGCCCTCCTGCCACTGTCTTATAAGGACGCTTTTGATTCCATTGGGAATACCCAAATAATCTTGGATAATCACTCCATCTCAGGGTCCTTAATCACATCTTCAAAGTCCCCTTTGCCATGCCTGATGACAGAGTCACAAATTTGGGGCATTAGTGTGTAGACTTCTCTTGCAGGGAGTCATTATTCTACCGCAACCACTAATTCTGGACTTCAGTTTCCCTCATCCATAGAGCAAGGATAACAATATCCTCCAGGCTATCTGCAGAATTAGAGAATATAAGCCTTATCCAGTGGGTCACTCAGTGATGGGAGTCTTCCTTATCAAGCTGTCCCAGGTCCATCTCTCGGGACTGAAATGTGGCCAAGACCATCACATTTTTCATCCCCCGCCCCCCGCCCCTAACAGTGAGTTAGTAGATGTTCATACAATGGCGATTGTTTAGTCTGCCTGGATGGCTATAACATAATACCATAGACTGGGCAACTTAAGCAGGAGACCTCTATTCCTCACAGTCTAGAGGCTGGGAAGTCCAAGGTGAAGCCATGGGCAAATTTAGTGCCTGCCTAAGGCTCTCTTTCTGGTTCCCAGATGGATGCCTTTGTGTGTCCTCTCATGGCAGAGAGAGGAAGGGGTCTGGAACCTTTCTCTTATAAGGATGCTAATCCCATCGTACCCTGTCCCTCATAATCTCATCTGAAACTAATCACCTCCCAAAGCCTCACCTCCAAATACTGTCACACTGGGGCTTAGGGCTTCAGCATATGAATTTGGGGGAGCTGGGGAGAGGAATATATACGTTGAGTCCATAACAACTATGTCACTTACATCTCTACTTAGTGATTCAGAAAATAGCAAGTATAGTAGTGAGAACATGGTATCAGAACCAGGAGAGAGTTCTTTGGCTTTCTGAGTTCTGTCAGAAACAAAGTTTTGCGGCCTTGAGCCTGTGGCTTGTCCTCTCTGATTGTCTGTGGCCTTGCTGTAAACTGTGACGCATTCATATGAGGCACAGGATGGTTCCAAGGACCAACTGAGGCTGTCTGTGCCAAGGTTGGGAGGGTGTAAGTGCTCAGAGGCAGCTGGAAGCTGTGCTTTCTACTTCCTGAGACTGTGCAGAACTTCGTTCTTCTGTAGGGAGAAGTCTCTTAGGACAGGGCTCACAACAGTGCAGTCAGGAGACTGGAAATTTTAGTGGCACCAAAGTGGGCTTTACTTCCTCCTCCTAGAATTCCTGCCATAAAGGTGGAGATGTGCAATAAACTGAGCACCGATAGAGTACCAAGAACATGCTTTTTGCACATTGTTTGATTCATCAATCAGAGCGGGGCATGGCTCTCATCAGTTTAGAGTTGAGAGAATTGACTATCAAAGGGGTCACGTCTCTGTGAATAGTAGTAGTAATAGCAGCAGTATCGATAGCAATCATAGTAATTAAAATTGAAGCAACCACCAGTGTAATCATAGCAGAAACTCACATGTATGTGCTTTCTATGTGCCAGGCACGAGGCTAAAGTCATATATTGATTATTTGTTTATCCCACCCTAAGTGATAGGTGTATTCATCATTCTCAGCATCAGAAGAAGAAACTGAGGTTCAGAGTGACCCAGTAAAGATCACAAACCCATCCCTGCTGAAGGGCATGATTGGCAGAAGCCCAATTTAAGCCCCCATCATCTCCTGACCCTTTTCGAAAGCTGAGCTGCCTGCCAGGGTCTTTGCTCTTCCGCTGCCAGGAAGTGAGGTTTTGGCCAGGTGCGGTGGCTCACGCCTGTAATCCAGCACTTTGGGAGGCCGAGGCGGGCGGATCACAAGGTCAGGAGATCAAGACCATCCTGGTTAACACGGTAAAACTCCGTGTCTATTAAAAATACAAAAAAAAAAAAAAAAAAAGATAGCCGGGCGTGGTGGCAGGCGCCTGTAGTCCCAGCTACTCGGGAGGCTGAAGCAGGAGACTGGCGTTAACCCGGGAGGCCGGAGCTTTGCAGTGAGCCGAGATCGCACCACTGCACTCCAGCCTGGGAGACAGAGCAAGATTCCGTGTCAAAAAAAAAAAAAAAAAAAGAAAAAGTGAGGTTTTTTGTGTGTTCTGAAAGGTCCCCAAGCTTGCCACAGCCTGTTATTGTATTTAAAGGGTGCCCTTTGCTGCGTAACTACGGCAAAGAAGAACCAACTGGCTGTTCCCCACTGGCTGCGGAAAGTTCCAGCTCATCCACCCTGCCTCTGTGGCTGAGTCAGGGGGAGAAAAGGAGAAAGTTTTTCTCCCACAACTGGGCCACCAAACCAGCGGAGCCTCCAGCCGGGGTGGTCTCGAGGAGGCCCATTACCGGCTGGAGTGACAGAGTGTGGCGAGCCTGCAGCTCGTCCCGTGTCTAATGGAACAGAAACAAGCTCCCTGCTGCCCTTGTTTTCCAGTGGCTCACCGGGGCTCTGCGAGGTTTATTAATCTTAGGGTATAATGGAAAATGTGTTGCCGTGTGAAATCCATAGCCTCTGTTCACTACTCCGTGGATTGAAGGCGGCAGGAGTCTTTGTCTTATTTATACACAGTGCCTGCGAGAGACACTTAGGGCAGGAGAATGCCGTCGTAAAGCTCCATGCGGAATTTGAAAGTGTGCATTAATGCATGTGACCAGATGGTTCTAAAATATGCCACTTTAACCAAAAATCATCCTCTGAAAAAAACTCTTCTGAAGAACATAAACTGTGCATAATAACTGCCTTGAGTAGGGCCATTTTAGAAAATATGTGAGGTACAGGATGAAGATGAGGGAGGAAGATCGTTCCTAGTTATCATTACTTTGTCCCTCCAAAAGCCTGCATGGGGAAAAAAAAATCCACCCAGTGCAAGAACCGTGGCAGTACTTAGACCATTTAGAATCACTCTGAGTTATTACCCAGAAATTGCTAACCACTGCTTTCCAAGTTATATATTAAATTTTTCTTTTTTTAAAAAGAAAAAAAAGGCTTCCAACTTTTTTTTTTCTTTTTCTTTTTTTTTTTTTTTTTGAGTTTGAGTCGTACTCTGTCACCCAGGCTGGAGTGCAGTGGCCCGATCCTGGCTCACTGCAAGCTCCACCTCCCGCATTCAAGCGAGTTTCCTGCCTTAGCTTCCGTGTTACTTACTTGCCGTGTTGGCCAGGCTGAGTGATCCACCTGCCTCAGCCTCCCAAAGTGCTGGGATTACAGGCGTGAGTCACAGCGTCCAGCCCCAACTTCTTAAAAGCCAGAAACAACTGGCTGTTAGTTAGCTGTCACAATATTAATACTAGTGTCTGCAAGTAAGTTTGTTTTCTGCTTCTGTCTTACAAGTTGTAAGGGCTATCAGTAGACACATCTAATAATCCTAACACTGTCATCCTTACACTTGAGGTCTTATTATCCACTTCTACCTTAGCTATGCAAACAGATGAATAACCTACTCTGGATTTACCCAGATAGTGCTGTTGCAGACACCGCACACAATGAGATTGGAGGCTCCTGGGTGTCAGCCTCTTGGACTGGCTCATTACAGGGGGAGCAGAATGCTTCAGAGGTAAGCCATCTTAAGGCCATTTTGTCTGAGGAACACTCAGGTTTGCAAACCATTGCTTAAAATTACAGGATTCCTGGGGACGTGTGGGGCCGGGAGGGAAGAACCCTATGGGCAGAAATGTGACTTTCAGTAGGAAAGATGTACTGTTTCCCACTGAGAAGAATCAAAAATACAAAAGTGCTTCCTTGTCTCTCTATATTGTTATTAAAACAAGTAGATGCATTTTCATCGAATCAAGGCAGTTTTCCTTTGTAAAATGTTCTATTTCATATCACTGTTCAAACTTGACATCCACATTTGAGTTGGTTTTTAAACCAACTCAAATCACCAACTCAGATCACCGTTCTGTTGACATTCACCTGTATTATACCTTTCCGTTGGTCAAATCACTTAATTTATCATAAACCATTTAAGGAGCAGTTGGAGAAAAGGGGGAAAAAGTTAAATGTTAATGATTCCTTTTGTAACTTCAATTTTGTTGGCTCCTTTTTGTACATATAAGATTATGAAGCAATTTGCATGAAATTTACACCTTTTCAATTTTGAAAATTGCCTTGTTGAAAAAGAATCGCTGTACTTCTCAATACTACACTGATTAATCACAGTTATAGAGTAGACATAACATTTTTATTAAACTCTCAGTGAGCAAGAAAATTAGCACTTCCTGCAATAACGATACTAATTTCATTAGTGAACGTTTTCATTTATAAAGTGCTTCTTCCTTATGTTGAACCTTTTATCCTTTTCTTATTGACCACAGAGAGGGCATCTCTTTGGGAGCTGGTAATAAACCATATTCGTAATATGATGTGACCTCATCGACAGGCTGCTGCTTCTAGCTGATCATCTTCCTTGATCATAAATATCCATCGGTACCTCTTGTCACATGGTGCTCTTAGAGCTTCCTCTTTGAATTTCAAATGTGATAAGAGATGGTTTCCGTCCTGAAGAGCTTGCACTGGGATGGTTATTGGAAAGATTAACACTCTAAAACTAACAGGTGGATATAAAGATAAAGAAAATACAGTATTTTGTTGATTTATGTTCATATAACTTCTTTATTGGTAAAGAGGAAACAGGTAAGAATACAGGAAATCCTTTTGGCCTTGTTTGCGTTTTTTAGAAATTCAACTTTGCAAACAAACTCAGGGGAAACTAGTGAGGTGGAAATAAAGACTCCTAGACTACAGGTCTGGGGCCCAAGTGTTTTATTAATATAAACAGTTGCATATAAATGGCCAGGTTCACCACCAAGTCCTTTCTGAAACGTTGGTAGTACATGAACTAATGTAACAACTTATTTTTGTATGAGACAGGGTCTGGAGTGTGTATTTTTCTATGAGACAGGGTCTGGCGTGTGTATTTTTCTATGAGACAGGGTCTGGAGTGTGTATTTTTCTATGAGACAGGGTCTGGAGTGTGGTGGTGCAATCATAGCTCACTGCAGCCTTGATCTCCTGGGCTGAAGCGATGCTCATGCCTCAGTCTCCTGAGTAGCTGGGATTACAGGCATGCACCACCATGCCTGCCTATTTTTTTTTTAATTTTTCTTTTATAGGCATGCATTATCGCTCTCTTGCCCAGGATTGTCTCAAATGCCTGGAGTCAAGTGATCCTCCCACCTCTGCCTCTCACAGTACAGGGATTATAGTTGTGAGCCAGGAAGCCCAGCTGCTACAGTTACTCAGCCACCTTCATACTCGAAGCCAGGTGTTTCTCAAGCTTCTGAAGACACAAAGGTGAACCCCAGACAAGCCAGGTTTACCGAGTGTGCATTTCATTGGGGAAGCCAGCCAAAAAATGAGTAAACACCAAGATAAATTATATTCCAGTGTCAATACATTTTCAGAAACAAACACGGCACTGGGCTAGAAATGAATGGCAGGGGAGAAGGCGGGGCAAGCTTTAGAAAGGACAGGCAGGTAAGGACAGGGTTTCAAAGGTGACAAGGAGCTGGCAGTGTGAATAGCCAGAGGAAAAGTGTTTTGGGCACAAGGAACAGAAAGTGAAACGGTGCCCTGGCAAGGCAAAGATTATTCATTGCTGAAGAGCCTATGTTGCCCAGATGACTTGTTCATGTAACCTGTGATTTTTAAATTTAGATTTGAGGTTTGAAGGGAAGTATTGTTCATTTCTTTATCTGCATGGGAAAGCTTACTGTAGCTACTTACAGTAGAAGAGAAATGTACATTTCTGAAAACTCACTGAGGGAGAAAGGGGCAGTGATGATTCTAAATGTTAATAATGCAGATAGCCTTTTCTTTGTGTATCAATTTTTGTAAATGTGTTGCTTAAATAGATTTTTATGAGCCAGTAATGGTTTAGAAAAGTAAATGACTTGCCCAAGGTCATACCCCCAGTACACTTGGGAGCCAAGATTAATCATAGATGACTTTGTGAAATGTCCAATTAAATGTGTGCGTGTGTGTGTGTGTGTATATATATATATATATATATATATATTTATATTTATATTTATATGTGCGTGTGTGTGTATATATGTATATATATGTGTATATATGTATATGTGTATATATATACGTATATATATATAGTGTGCATTACACCTTAACAGACATTGATTTGACACATTATGTTTTAACTTTATTAATAAGTTTTTGTGAGCATAGGTCTTGTTTTGCCAACTTGACATGTGGATTTTAAAGGACAAGTGCCTTAGAATACAAACTGTCCTGTGAAGAATACCATATTATCGAAAAGATGTTCGAACTCATCGTTTAGAGGCATTGCAGTTGGCTGGGTGCAGTGGCTCACGCCTGTAATCTCAGCACTTTGGGAGGCCAAGGCAGGTGGATTACTTGAGGTCAGAAGCTCGAGACCAGCCTGGCCAACATGGTGAAACCCCTTCTCTACTAAAAATAGAAAATTAGCCAGGCATGGTGGCATGTGACTGTAATCCCAGCTACTCAGCAGGGTGAGGCAGGAGAATCGCTGGAACCCGGGAGACAGAGGTTGTAGTGAGCCAAGATGTCGCCACTATACTCCAGCCTAGGCAACAGAACTAGATTCCACATCAAAAAAAAAAAATAAAAGGCATTGCTGTTAATACAACAATGATAAATTATTTCACACTCACCAGATTGGCAAAACGTTAAGTAGTAAGGTAATAGCAAGCATTGGAAGGATGTGGAGAAATAGGGAATTTTATACATTACTGAACTGAAACAGCCATTTTGGAAAATATTTTGGTATTACCTAATAAAGTAGTACTTAACAACTTACGCAATTTTGTTCCTTATAAAGATGCCTTAGAGAAACTCTTGAGAGCTAGGAAAAGCTCCAGAATGCTTCTGGCACATAATTTGTGATAGCAAGAAACTGAAAGGCCTCCAAAAGCCATCTACACTGAAATGGGGAAATCAATGGTGGTACATTCCTGTATAGGAGATAACAGTGATAATGGGTAGTTACTAGAACCTGCATCAACATAGAAGAATCTCAGCAACATAATATAGGATTAAAACAGCGTTTACAGCTGGGCACGGTGGCTCACACCTGTAATCCCAGCACCTTGGGAGGCCACAGTGGGTGGATCGCTTGAGCCCGGGAGTTTGATTCCAACCTGGGCAACATACTGAGACCCCATCTCTACCAAAAATACAAAAATTAGCCAGTGTGGTATCATGTGTCTGTGGTCTCAGGTACTTGGGAGGCTGAGGAGGGAGGATCTCTTGAGCCTGGAGCCTGGAAGGTTGAGGCTGCAGTGAGCCATGATTTTACCACTGCACTCCAGCCTGGGCTACAGAGCAAGGCTCTGTCTCAAAAAAAAAAAAAAAAAAAGAAAACATTTACGTAGAATATATACAGTATGATTCAATTTATAGAAAGTTTAAAATATAGGCAAAGCTAAACATTGAGGATATTTGATAAAACTATAAAGAAAACCAAGTGAATGAATAATGCAAAATATGAGCTAGTGTTTTCCCAGGTGTGACGGATGGGGCATGGTGGGGAGTAAAACAGAATAATGCCATGGGGAGAGATACACAGGAGAGGTATTGGAAAATTCTGTTTCTTAAAATGAGTGACAGGTACCTAGGTAGTCATTCTATGTATTATTAAAGTGTACACACATTGCTTATGTGAAATCTTGTTATATATGGCACATATCACATAATCTGAAAGAATCTGCTTCCACTAGTAAAAGTTTAAAAAATTTTAGCTGGGCACGGTGGCTCACGCCTGTAATCCCAGCACTTTGGGAGGCCGAGGCAGGTGGATCACGAGGTCAGGAGAAGAGACCACCCTGGCTAACATGGTGAAACCCTGTCTCTACTAAAAATACAAAAAATTAGCTGGGCATGGTAGCGGGCACCTGTAGTCCCAGCTACTCAGGAGGCTGAGGCGGGAGAATGGCGTGAACCTGGGAGGCGGAGCTTGCAGTGAGCCTAGATCACGCCACTGCACTCCAGCCTGGGCAACACAGCGTGACTCCACCTAAAAAAAAAAAAAAAAAAAAAGGAAAAAAAAAAAGTTTAAGAAATGTTCTAGTACCTTGAAACCAAAATAGGTGTCAGATACTTGACTATTTTGTTTTTTCTTCTTAGCCACTTTGACCTGTGAGATTTTGTGTGATGAAAACTTAAGAATGTGGTATTACACCCTGTGATTTGAATTTCTCCATACTCCATTCCATTCTATATGTCAGATACATCTTCCTAAAACACACCTTTGTCACATCACTCCTCTGCTCAAAAACATTCAGTGGCTCCCTGGGTCCTCTGGGACTAAGTTTACAATGCTCAGCTTGTCATTCCTTTCCCCAGTGTACTGTCTGTCTCACTAATTTGTTCATTATTTTAATGCATTTCCTTGAATATACTTCTGTAGACAGCTACCAGATGGGTAGCAGGAATGCTGCACTGAACCATGAATCCAAAGCTTTCATCAGGTTTACTTGCTTCCTGTCCTGGCCACATCATCTGCTCATTCTCTATCTCCACTTGAACACACTTCACATTCTCCACTTGTGTATCATTCACTATTCTTGCTAAATTAACACAAATTTTGCAGCTTAAAACAGCACACATTTATTATTTCATGGTTTCTGTGCATCAGGAATCTGAGTATGAGACTTAGGTGGGTCCTCTGCCTAGGGTTTCACAAAGTGGCAATCATATATTGGCCAGGGTGTGTTCTAATCCGGTAGCTTGACTGGGGAAGGATTGGCTTCCCAAATCACTCAGATTACTAGCAGATTTTATTTCCTTGTAGCTTTTTGACTCAGGTCCTGGCTTCTTGCTGACTGTTGGCTGTTGGCTGTTGGCTAGAGGTACCCCTCAGCTCCTAGAGGCATCAACAGTTCCTGAATATCTGGGCTTTTCCCAGAAAGCAGCTTCCTTCATCAAGCCGGCAACAAGAGTCTCTGGGGCAAGTTGGTCAGTAAGATGGTGTCCTGTGTGCCCAGTGTAATCATGGAAGCCATGTATACCTCATCACATTTGCCAGATTTCTGCTGATTAATGCTAAGTCAGAAGTCCTGTACACATTCAAAGGGAGGAAACTGCACAACTGTGTGAATACCAGGCGGTAGGGATTATGTGGGGCCACCTTACAGTCTATCAGCCACAACTTGGAGTATCTTCTCTCCTCTTTGCTGCCAGATAATGTCTCTGAAGACTGTAAGACCTGAATCCTATCTTAAGTTGTCTGTGGTTGCTTCCTTCCTGAAAGCAACAAGAAGCCCATGAATGTCTTATGCCCGAAGATCTGCCTTCAAAGACTACTACCTGTGTTGTTACAAATGGCAAGATTTCATCCTTTTTATGGCTGAATAGTATTTCACTGTATATGTGAACCACATTTTTAAAAATGCATTTCTGAACCTGAAGGACATTATGTTAAGTCAAATAAGCCAGACACAGACAGACAAAGACTGTATGATCTGACTAACCATGCAGGATCTGAAAAAACCAAAGTCATAGAATAGAAACAGAGTGAGAATGGTGGTTGATGGGGCTAGGGGGTCAGTGAAGTGGGGAGATGTTGATCAAAGGGTTCAAACTTTTAGTTACTGATAAATCAGTTCTGGACATCTAATGTACAGCATGAGTGGTGATGGACGTGTTAATTAATTTGATTGTGATAATCATTACACAATGTATATAGTAATCAAATCATTACTTTATAGACCCTGGAAATATTACATATTTATTTTTCAATTAAATATATATATATATATATATATATATATATATATATATATATATATATATTTAAAGCTGCCATGGAAAGCCTTAAAGCACGAAGATTTTTGAGACAGACTTTGAATATTTTAATTGCTGTCTGGAATCCTCCTTCAGCTGGGATGAGAAATCATCTCTGAGTTAGTTCTATCCCTGGAGGTGAGGGCCAGACAACACATCAAAACTGACTTTTTCTTTTGATTTTTTTTCAAAGTTGTTAAGACTGTCTAAGATTCAGATCTCCCTAATACTGTTCCTACTTAGTATTTAGAACATATTTGTTTAGAGGATACTAGACTGAAATAGCCCTATCTCCAGGTTGTCTGATGCAGTGAGGGTGTGGTGTTAATCTTACACCTACCCATTAGTCTATAAAACTCCTGAGGGATGCTCAGGAAACCAAAAAGGATGTCTGCATGGATGGCAAGAAAGCACAAATCGTCTGATTTCACCCCATCCTAAGATCTTGTGACTTCAGCTTTGCTTTGGACTGGGGCATTGGATCTTCCACATGCCTTCTCTTAAGTCGTGCATTTGACACATATTTAATAAGCACCTACTGTGTGCCGTTAGAGACCATGATACAGTTTTGAAAGCATAGCCTGAATAATGGATGACACCGTCCTAAAGCCACGATCTGGTCTTGGTTATTTTTAGCACTATGAAGAAAAACTTCATTAAATCACAACTCTATTTACGTTTAACCCAGCATGGTGAAGTTATCAACATATAATGCCTGTCTATACTAGCAGATGGAAAATGCCTAGATAAATACTGCACGGGACATTTTTAAACATGTAAAAAAAATCAATTTTCTTAAGGTTACATCTTTTTACCTCTTTATATAAAACATGCTTTATTAAAAGAGATTAAATTTTACTCTGTGGAGTAAAATGCAAACACAAAATTATTTTTTTCATTTTTCAGAGCATGTACTGGATTGTCATTTATTTATGAGGCTTTTTTTAATCTAGAATATATGGAAATCTTTTCTTGAAGCACAATATTGAATTGGGAATGTTGTCTGACAGTTTCCTTCTTACTGTTGCATAGAATGACTCTCCTGTACGCATTTTTAAAAGAAAGTTCAATATACTCTGCATTTGAAAGGGAAGAAGTAATCACCATAATCTTGGGGAATCTTTTAAATAGCCTTCCTTCCAGTTCTATGTTTCACCAACTTTTCTGCAACAAATAATGCATCTGTGATTTTTCAGAACTCACAAAATGTCCACATTTATTTCTTTTATTCAAAATTTATACTTCATAATTGAAGTTCACCTCCCAAAAGACAGCTTGGTTCAGTATAGAGCTGTGATATGTTTTCTCTTTGTTCCTTTTGCACACTTTCCTTGTTTGGAGGCGTTGGACTTGGATCCTTCATTCTCCATGAGGCTGATGTTTTTCCATTTCAGTTTCCTTAAGTGGTGAAGCTGCATAACCATGAAAGCAGGGACCACATAAAAATGCTGCCTTCAGTCCTGGTAGCTCATGCCTGTAATCCTAGCATATTGGGTGGCCCAGGTAGGAGCACCACTTGAGGCCAGAAGTTTGTGACCAGCCTGGGCACTATAGTGAGACCCTGTCTCTACCCAAATAAAAATATTAGCTGGGCATGATGGCTCATACCTGTAGTCCCAGCTACTCAAGAGGCTAAAGGGGGATATCTCTTAAGCCCAGAAGATTCAGACTGCAATGAGCTATGATTGTCCCACTGCACTTCAGCCTAGGCAACAGAACAAGACCCTGTCCCTTAAAATAAATGCTGCCTTGGGTATCTTAATCCTTTCTCAAGATTCCTTCTAAGGCTAACATTTCTGTGCCATCCCCACACTACCATCTGTTCACTTTTATATATCTTGACCATTTTATTTTTCATCCCATCTTCACTCCAAGTATTAGTTAGCTATTGCTGCATAACAAATGACCCCAAAATTCAGTAATTGCTTTATAGGTAGCCCCATTTTGCCCATCTCATTCTATAGCTCAGGTTGAAAGTTGAGTCATGAATTGGGGAACATTCTTCTCTTGGTGCAAATTAGTTGTCAGCAGTGTCTCATAGGGTTGGGTTGAAACTTAGCACATCCCATCACTTTGATTGGCTAAAGCCAGTTACATAACCAAGCCCAGCTTCAGAAGGGAAATTGTATGCATTACAAGGAGGTGAGAGGATGGGAAATGAATATTTGCTGAACAGACTTTCTGTCCAGTTTGTTGTATTTGGTGGTGGTGCAGGGCAAATATATGTTTAAAACCTTGTTGAGATTTTTAGCTTTCTTCAGAACAGAGCTTTTAAAACTCAGCATTTGTCCCCTAAATTCCAGCACTGCTGCCATGAGTAAAGGGTGCACTGACCATGAGCAAATCATTTAACTGGCTCACCTTTCGTGCAACCTTGAATTCACCAGGAAGGAAGTTCATGCAGCCCTGGGTATGATGCTCTAATTTTGAGCCAAACCAGCTAGAGTTCAAGTCCAAACCATTCCATTTCCTAGCTTTTGGACCATGAACAATTTATTTATGCTTTCTGGGCTTTGGTTCCTAAATTATTTAAATGGGGATGATTACATCTATTCATCACTTTCATCTTCTTGAAGACCTTTTGGACAATTAGCCAGTTCATAGCTCGGAGAGACCGTGTGTTGACACTCTGTTTGACCACATCTTCCTAGCAGTCTTGGGGAGGGTGCCACTTTGCGAAGAATTTGTTGCTAGGTAATGTCAATGACATGACTTTCAGTTTAGCACATGTACAGATGACCTTGTTTGGGCTTGTGCCATTGGTAATTCACTTTGAGGTTTTCCGTTTGACAGTATATATTCAAGTGTGGTTTCTTGTGGCCACAGTTTTTCCAGATAACCAAGACTCACTAATATTTTCACAAGAACGTTTGTCACCTAGGTCCAGATTTCAGAGGAAAAAGGTATACCGACATTGTTCTTGTACACACTTTATAAAATATTTGGGGAACATCACTAGCCACCTGCTTCTGAAAGTACTTAGATACTGTCTGATCTTAATACAAGACACTATGCACTAATTAAGCTTTTGTTGATGCTTTTTTGCCTTTTTTGACAATTAAAAATAATCTCATACGACCATACCCTTGGATTAGTCTCTTGCCATTCAATTTTATGTTTATATATAAATATATATGCATACCAAATTATATATTCTTTTTTTTTTTTTTTTCTGAGACGGAGTCTTACTCTGTCACCCAGGCTGGAGTGCAGTGGTGCAATCTCGGCTCACTGCAAGCTCCACCTCCCGGGTTTATGCCATTCTCCTGCCTCAGCCTCCTGAGTAGCTGGGACTGCAGGCGTCCACCACCACACCAGGCTAATTTTCTGTATTTTTAGCAGACACAGGGTTTCACTATGTTAGCCAGGATCTCCTGACCTGTTAGTCTCGACCTCCTGACCTCGTGATCTGCCTGCCTCGGCCTCCCAAAGTGCTGGGATTACAGGCGTGAGCCATCGCGCCCAGCCCAAATTATATATTCTTATGCACACACACACACACACACACACACACACACACCAAATTTAAAAAGATAGATACATAGGCAGTTGTTATGCAGCGTTTGAAAGAAATTTATTTCCAGCTATGGGTCATTTGGAAAAAGATCAATATGATGCATCAACATTATAAGTAAATGAAAATAAATACAACCTCGTGGTTTTCTGAAAGCATGGTTTCCTGCGTACCTTCCAGAATTGCATCCCTGACCCTTGAAACATGTATTATATGCTACAGAACATCTGTCTGTGAACAGGTTAATGGGAAAGATGCATCTCTACAAACAAATACCACCTGTAATGCTGTTATAGCTTTGTTGATTGTTGGTATTACTTATGAACTTTCTTGCTTTTCAAAAACCTCCACCACAAAAGAGGCACTAACAGTAGTGTTACATTCTACATCTTCTGCATTTTTTTCCTTTGCCCTTTTTATAGTTTTTTGTTGTTTTGTTCTTTCATATTGTCAGCCACTTCATCACGTTTGGTCTCTTGTTTTTGGCTCTGTTTTTCTTTCTGTTTCTCGTTATTGTGGCTGTTAAAAATCAGTTTAATGATTCAGCAATAATTACGAAGTTCCTATTCGTGGGTGTTACTTTACTAACTACCAGGGATGAAAAGGCAGGTTTTGCTTCGTTATTACCTCACAGTTTCGTCAAGGAGATAAATACTTAAATTGCAGTAGAGTGTGACAGCATATGTCGACGGTATGGGCGATATGGAATAAGAGTGGGACAGGGAGGCCGGGCAGGCTCGAAAGACGAAGAGATGTCTGAGCCAAGTTGAAGGGTAAACTGAGTTCACCAGGCAAACTAAGGAAGGGTACCCAGGCTGAAGGATCATGGGAGGGGATGAGCGTGAGTTCCTCTTAAGTGAATATAAACCAGGGGATAGGAAACAACATGAGATGAGGCTGGTGAGAGAGAAAGATGCCAGATGAGGTGCCGTGATGTGCCAGAGACTGCGGAGGTCGCATTCTAATTAAGAAACAGAAGCCAGGAAACTCCTGTACTTCAAGGTTATGGAATAGGAGAGGTGATGAAGGGTAAGAGATCGTCTTTGTCTCTATCACGTTACTGACGGAGAAGTGGGATGAGAATTATGTGTGTTTTCACTTCTTCTTTGTTTAAAGAAAACAAATATCATCTGCCTTGCAAGGTAGTCGTGAGAAATGAATTGAGGAGATAATGTCTTTAAATCTCCTACGGTGATACCTGGAACATGACGGTGCTTGGGAAATGTCTCTCTTCTGAAATGAGGCTCCCTCAAAGACTCACTGGAACCCAAGCAGAGTGTCTCTGCATTTCACTCCAAGCCGTCGACTTCTGTTCTGAATGTTAAAATGCACGTGGCTGTGAGGGAGTCTTCTGAGTCATGCCAGCCTTTAAGGTGCTTGCTCTTCTTTCTGCACTTTCCTGCTTTCCTCAAAGCATATTGAAAGCGAGGGCCATGTTTGCTGTTTTCTTTGACCGAGGATTTCATTTTTTTTTTTTTTTTTTTGAGACGGAGTCTTGCTCTGTCACCGAGGTTGGAGTGCAGTGTGCAGTCTCGGCTCACTGCAACCTGCACCTTCCAAGTTCAAGCGATTCTCCTGCCTCAGCCTCTTGAGTAGGTGAGACTACAGGTGTGTGCCAGCATGCCCAGCTAGCTTTTGTATTTTTTAGTAGAGACGGGGTCTCACTATGTTGCCCAGGCTGATCTCAAACTCCTGAGGTACAGCATTCCACCTGCCTCGGCCTCCCAAAGTATTGGAATATCCGGTGTGAGCCACTGCACCTGGCCTGCAACAGAGGATTTTAGTCAATGCTGAGCACCAATTACAGATTGATTCCTCTGTGATTCCAGGTAAATAACTTGTTGTGAAGCTGAGTCTTTCATCAAAAACAAGGACTCCTGGCAGATGCCCAGAGGCATTGACAAGCAGTCCTATCATGGACAAATTGCCAAATGCAAGGCCTGAACAAAAGGCACAGAAAGGATTTTTTTTATCGTAAGCACACTTCTCTACATTACCTTTATAATCCAACAACTCTGGTATTAGTAAATTATAGGATCAACTTTTGTAACACTGTCTTGTTTGCAGAGTATATGAAAAATTTGAAGTTAAAATTCAGCTCCACGAAGATTGCAGTGGTGAGAAAATGGCGACAAAGATTAGTCTTCTGTGAGAAGTTTGCTGATTATTCTTCATTTAATAATGCCATGTATGATGGCCTTCATTAGAATGAATTCTTCTCAACACCTGTGCCTCTTTCACCTCAGACATGCCTTCTAATTTTCTTTGGTAGTGTCTGCCCACCCAGGTGGTAATTTCTGGTCATAAGTCTAATTTAGTAGCTAGCTAAAGGGTATCTGTGAACCGTTCACAAAGAGTAATCTATTGAAAAAGAACAAAAAAAGGTTTATCTGTGAACTTATTAAATGACTTTAATCATATGAAAATCAGCCATCAGCCTTATTAGAGTGGTTGATTTTCTTTTTAACTTAAGAGCTTTCTTGGTTATTTTCTGTTGTTAATCATTGTTTTATATCCTTAATGTTCAGGATATGACACCGTATAACAAGTGTTTTAAAAATATTTACAATTCTGATCTTATAAAGAAAAAAGTTACATATGGTCATTTGAACTGATTGCTAAAATGACACTACATTAATTAGATAATTAAGGGTCTTGAGCATGCGGCTATTGTATTCATTGGGCTGGAAGCCAACGTTTTCTGTAGCTGAGAAAATGGGTTAGCATAATTCAAAATTCAATTGCTGTACCCTTTTTCATATGAATAGATAATACAGAATGAGTCTTAAATCTGGATTGGAAAAACTAACAGGAACTGGTTTTATTTTAATTGAGTTTTAAAGCACTTCTAGGCCATCTCATGGTCTTTATAGTTTAACCCTTTGAAGTTGTGACTGCCAACATGCTATTCTTGTCGTCTTACACGTTGATGGTAAGGATCTTTTCAGATTTCAGATTTATTGTGAACCTCTAGGAATATTTTTTTTAACCAGTAAATGCCTTGAAACATGGAATCAAAGTGTCTTTCCCTTGGGCCCCTCCTCATTGGGAATAAATGCTACCCATAGATTGAAGTAGTTTATACCAGTACATTTTTTAGGTGCCTTAACTTACCAAGGTTATTTGTCAGGAAAATTATCTCTTGTAACACCAGGTTCCCTACCTTTAGATGACAGGACTTAATACAAAAGTTTTCCCCATACCAACTAGTAGTGTAAGTTGATTTCATATCCTTTTATTTTATAAAGTTTTGCTTATCAGGTTTGTCATCCTCTATTTGAAATTAAAATGTGTGGTCTCGAGATGACCTTAAAGTATCTGACCCCCAAATCTAATCACTCCTAGCGTCTGTGAAAATCGACAAATATGTCAGGTATAACTTGGGACATCAAAACATTGTTTTAAATATTTCATTTGTAGACAAGGCAAAGATCATTTTCAGGTTAGTCCTCTGAGAAGGAACGCTGGGTGCAGAAGCATCTTTGGTTTCTCTGCTCTGTAATCGGCACTCATTATCTATGGGTTTATACGAGCAGAAAATGTACACTTTTATGTTCAGCGCGAGTGAATTATTGATTGGTTTTACGGCCAGAAGAATGTTCCTAAGTGGTCAATACATGGCCAAAGTGTGTCAGGTGAAGGTAAAAATAAAGTAAGATCTATACTTTTGATAGCAATTGCTGTTGGATTATGTTATGCTTGTCATCTGAGGTTATTGTTGAATATAGATAAAAATGTTAATTGTATTAATTTAGACAAGAATGTGGTTTCAATGCGTATTTCTTACAAAGTGGGAGTATCAATGTTTTTTTAAGTGTAGAGATTTATTTTTTCAAAAATTATATTTTTATATGACCTGACATTGATTGGCTTGCCTACATTCTCTTTTGGTGTATGATGACAGTTTAAAAATTCGGATGCGTTTTGCACAGAATTAAGACATTCTGTGCAGTCTTTGTATTTCTAATTATTTGTTGATCAATGACAACTTTACAAAACTATCATCAGTCTGTTGTTGGTTGATTGGTCCAACCTTAGCCCGATACCTGTAGGTCCACTTAGTCATTCCTGGTGGGTGACTGATGACCCCCTGCTTAACAGTAAACTTGTTATGCGTAGGGTTGTTAGAAAAGTCTTCATCAAGTTGATCCAAACTATGGCTCCCAGCTACTTCCATCAGGGTTCCTTATTCTACCCTTTGATTGCAAAATGCACCGAAGACCTGGTATGTCCTATGTCAGTTACGAGAGGCCCTTCCAGTGATGTACCAGGAACCTCCTATGGGAACCAGAGCTCTGCTAATTTTGGGGACAAGAAATGATGACAAGAAGTGCCTTGTCCTTGAGGTATGACAGTCTTATGACGGAGTGCATGTTGTCAAATGTGCATTTAATCTACTTAAGCTCAATTTCATGCAAGAGACCTAGGAGTTTACAGAGGGAAGGTGATTTCTCCATTCGCTTCTCCAAGCAGAGCTCTTGAAGATGATGGGAGTTAGGAGAAGTGAATCTTTTGTTTTCGAAGCCTTTGTCCTTGTCAGTCTCTTAATTGGGGTGTCTTGTAATGCAAAGTCTTTAAAGATGTGTGTTCCTTAAACTCAGGAGTCTGCTCTATCCCATGGTTCAACCAAAGAACAGGGCCAAAGCAGTGCTGAGGGAACAACTGATTGTCTTGGCCCTCCTTAGAGTAAGGGTACAACTGGCTTCAAAGGAAATGTTGGCACTTCCAGAGTAATTCTGACAGTGCTCAGATTTGCTTCATGTACCCATTCTAGAACCTTACCTACTCAGTGTAAAATGAGATGCCACTGTGGTATCTTCAAAGAAATTCAAAATCATGTCTTAATGACTCCATTAAGAAAAATTCTTTTTCTCTTTTCTCTGAAAAGCATCCCAGGTCATAAAATGTAATGTGGGATTGTAGGTTTTGTGGGAAGATGCACTTGGCAGCAATTCCTCGAGAGGAGGCCTTGAAATGTCAGGCTCCCCCATTCATCTTCCCAAGCTGGGATTGACCCAGTGATAACATAATGATAATGCAAGTGCCTTCAATGTCAAGCCATCAGGCGGGGAGGGTGGGGGGGTTGGCGCAGGAACCCATGCCCCGATGTGGTGTTGGTAATCTAGAAGGTTTTGAGTTAAGTGCTTTTGACATGCGAAATCAGGAGTCAAGGGTGAAGCTGCTTTTTAAATGCTCTTTCTGAAAGAGTCCGCTGCAGATGTAATTGAGCCTCTCAGGTGAAGAGCTTTATTCGAGGAAAGCTGGTTAGTGTTGCATACCTGTTTTGGGGAATATTTTAGGCATCCTCGCATAACTGCTATGTGACATTGCTGAAGGTCCCCAGCCTCCTTGCTCCCAAACACATCAAGAAGGACAATGCTGTTGCAGAAATGTTGTGTAAGCTTTACCATTCAGTGTGGCCCAAATCAACCTGTCCCTTCCTTGTGATCACAGTGTGTAATTATAAAGTTATTTGTGTGTTTGGTTTATGTCTTCCACACGGGACTGTAAGATCCATGAGATCGAGGACCATGTCTGTCTCGATCATTTCTCCTTCTCTAAGACTAACACAAGGCCTGGCATAATCATTGTCATCACCATCACCATAGCTAGTATTTTTTGCCATATACAGTTAACGTAAGACACGGTAAGAAGCGATTTACATCAGTTATTCCTAACCATGGAGTCAAGAGTCAAAGATGGTCAAATTGGCCAAGATGAAAGTGTTTGCATTTTGCACACCAAGCACTTGAATCCATAACCCCAAGATGTGACTTTCCGGGCTTGGGATTTCGCACCACGTTGCTTAATCTCTTAGCTTACATTTTGTCATCAGTAAAACTGAAACAGTAATTCCCATCTGCTGAGTTTGCTGTGAGGATTAAAGACAAGGACTGATCTAAGCCCGGCATATAATGGGAGCCCATTATAAGTGAACTGAGGTGTTATTTTAATATATACCTTATAAAGTTTGAGTGTCAGCCATGCTGTTGAGTGAAAGAAGACAGACTGTTACCAGAGGACATATTCTATTCTATGATACCACTTTTGTAAACATGAAAAGGAGGCAGGAATTTTCCACGTGATAGAAGTCAGAATAGCAGTTACCTTACCAGAGGGTGGTGATCTTGAAGGGGCAGGAAGGAGCCTTGTGGTGTGCCGGAAATTTTCCATCCATCTGATGATGTGATCACGTGGCCATGTGCACATGTAAAAGTTTATCAAGCTATATGTTTAATATTTGTGCACATCGGTGCATGTAAGCAGTATCTCAAAACATTTGACAGAATTTTTCATTCATTGACAGAATTTTTCTGCTGCCTCAGTCAAAGCACACAGTGGGTTTTCCCAACAACTGAGGTGCCTGAGGGCTGGGTGCTAAAAGGGCAGCAAGGCTGAGACGACCCATTGACCTAATTCCCTATTCAGCTGAGGCCTCTACCCCTAGCCTGTTCAAAGGCAGTTACGTATCTTTTACTCAAAAGCTGAACCTAAAAAGAAATTCTTCAGCCATGTCCGTGTGAACTAAATTTAGTGTCAGATTTACAAGGCTGTGGTTCTGACCACCCCCGGGCTATTTCTGACCACAGGACAGCTTAAATGGTGTGGCCCATAAAATGTAATCTGCAAGCTCAGGCTGACTGTTGATCTATTTAGGGCCAAGAGGAGACCAGGCCTTGGCAGCAGTTCTCCCTGAGGTAGGATCTTAAGCTGAATGGAGACCATCGCTGTGGCTGCCAGCCCCAGGAGGCTGGAAATTGCTTAGCATTCTATATCTTTGGGGATCAGCCACTTACTTGTGGGGTTGACTCTTACAGCCTTTGACCACCTCCCAAAAGCTGGATTCAGTGATGGGCCCCCAACTCAACTGTCACTGGCCAAAGTACTTGGGATTCATTTAGCAAGGCCCAGGCTCCCCAGAGGCTGCCTCGGTATTATGGTTTTCTTCTCGCTTCTCCCTTATGGTGGCCCCACCAGGACCCCTTGACTCAGCCAGCACTCCTTCCCAAGTCGCTTCACAGCACTATCTGTTTGTTGTTGTTTTTTCTTTTGTTGTGTTTTGGATTTTTTTTTTGCCTAATTTGTGCTTGGCTCCTCCGCAGAGGCCTGGTTCTGGTCCCTTTCCCTGCACCCCCGAGGCAGGGTTAGATTCCCATATCATCGTGCACCTTGGCCTGATTCTGCGGGCTTCGTATTAGAACTCACCTTCTGGAATCTTTCATCATGTTGTGTTCTCTTCCAAGCTGTGCATCTTCCTTCCCTTCAGAGGTTTGGTGATCAGTGTGGTGGCTCATTTCTGTAATCCCAGCAGTTTTGGAGGCCGAGGCTCGGGGATCCCTTGAGCCCAGGAGTTTGGGACCAGCCTGGGCAATATAGCAAGATGTCATCTGTACCAAACAACAACAACAACAAACAAACAGACAAACAAAATTAGGCCAGATGTGGTGGCTTATACCTGTAATCCCAACACTTTGGGAGGCTGAGGTGGGAGGATTGCTTGAGCCTAGGAGTTCAAGACTGGACTGGGCAGCATAGCGAGACCCTGTTTCTTAAGAAAAAAGAAACATTTAATTAAAAATTGAGAATCGGAAGTTGCATTGAGCCAAGATCATGCCACTGCACTTCAGCTTGGGTGATGGAGCAAGATTCTGCCTTTAAAAAGAAAGAGATTTGGTGCCAGGACGCCATGAAATAATTAATCTAGGTAACCTGAGGCTAGAAAAACCTCTCCGTGTCTCAGTTTCCTTCCTGGCAAAATGGGGAGATGAGGCCAGACTTCTTCTCCTTTAGTTTTGTTTTTCTAGTTGAATTCTATTTGTCATCCTCTGTACCTACCGCCTGCCAGTTGCTGTATTGGATGCTGTTTTACTCGTTATGTAATTGAATTCTCCCACAACCTTGCAATACGCTTGTTATCTCCATTTTAGAAATGAGAAAATGGTGACTCAGAAAGATTAAGAAACTTGCTCAGTGTAACGAAGTCACAATTTTAATATTAAAAATAATGAGCATTTATTAAGTGCCTATTGAATGTGTAGGATTCTGCTAAATCTTTCACATAATCTCATTGCATCTGTATCATAACCCTATGATGAAAATGCCATTATTATTTCTTTGACATAGAGGAGTTTTGATTTAGAAAGTTTAGTATGCCCAATATCATGTATCTATAATTGATGGGTCTTTAATTGCAGACTCAGGTTTGAGTCCAAAAATCATGCCATTGTTACTATATACCATGTTGCATGCCTTCATATCCCCGATGGAAAAATCCCTTCTCCCACTTTTCTTAACCCTACAAGATATGCCAAGATTGTATAGCATCTGAATTTGAAAACGTCTACTAATTCATGAGGCAATCTATTTGATAATGGCATGATTTATTTAGTGTTCCTTTTTTAGAGATAAAGCCTCACTCTGTTGCCCAGGCTGGAGTGCAGTGGCATGATCACAGCCCCCTGTAGCCTTGACCTCCCAGGCTCAATCGGTCCTCTTACCTCAGCCTCTTGAGTAGCTGGGACCACAGGCAGATGCCACCATGCCTGGCTAACTTTTTTTTTTTTTTTTTGGAGAAACAGAGTCTCCCTATGTTGCCCAGGCTTATCTTGAACTGGGGTCAAGCAGTCCTCCCATCTTGGCCTCCCACAGTATTGGCATTACAGTTGTGAGCCACTATGTGAGGCCCAGTTAGTATTCTTTACATTTTAAAAATAAAATTTCAGAGAAAGCAACAAAAGGGAGCATAACTCTGATAAGAATAATAAAAAGAAACAATTCAGCAAGTCTCTTACAGAGTTTTATCATCATCCCATTCATAATTGATTCCAAACGTGCATGAATCTTTCAAGATAAGTGTCTTATTGATTATCCTGAAAACAAGCGATCAGTTGGCGTCCTGAGATTCGCTCGCTGCCCTCCCCTGATTACCGTAAACAGAGATGTTGATCAGAAGAAATGTCACTTTCTTTGGCGTTGGATCCATAGGGCATTTTGAGGCATTGGGTGTGGGGAGTGGGGAGTGAAGTGGCCCAGATAGGGAGGTGCTTGATGGCTTGACTGTGGCCTTCACCTTGCTTTTTGAGGAGCTGGATACAGACATTTGTTGGCCAGCAAATACTGGCTTGATCTGTTATATGATCCTTAGGCCAGGACTTTTTCCTGGTAATTGTGCAAAATGTCCCAGTGAATGCCAATTCCTTGCTGTCAGGAAACATTAAGTTTCCTAAGTGACATCCTTTTTCTGCATGTTAATTATGGTTATGTAAATCAAGCAGACCTCCCTCTTGGAAATGATTGCAGTGTTTACAAGGGACTTAACCTGGTCTTTTGTAGTTGTGACAAATAGATAAAATACAAATGTGACCTGCAATTCAGTTCAGCATTATGAAGCTGTATCTGCTCCCTAGGTGGCGGTCACAGCCGTGCTCTGTGGCCCTAAGCCTTGCTTTCCTGCTGGCGGGCCTTGCACGGGTGCATAGAGGGTTAGTATTGGCAAGGTAAATGGATAAATGGTGAAGTTTCTCCTGAGTCGCTCCATTGCTCCAGGTGAAGCTCTTGAAATACTCTCTAGATGACAATAGCCTCAAACTTGAACAGGTTGTAGCAGTTGGCAAACAGAAGGAGACCAGACTCATAGGTTTTGGGTGCAGATAATGGTGATTCCAGCCATTGCGTTTAATTCCCAGCCTGATCTATTGAGGCTGCCTGTGGTGATATATTGATTTATATCTTGGGGCGCCAGGATGGGGCTACTCTGTACTCAGATGAGGTTTGCTCTCAGGAAGTTCTTGTTCAGCAGCAAAATCTGCCCTGTTTGGGTTCTGAAACCTATTTTGATAGTGGCCTCACAGCTTTCTTGCAGCAGGTCATGAAGAGGAATGAAATACTATAATCACAGAACTTGCAGACACTGCCTGGAGGATCAGTTAGTCTATTTTTTGTACATGAGGACACTGAGGCTCAGAGAAAGTGAGGTCATTCAGTCAGTTGAGTTCTTGTTGAGTGTTCATTCCTGCTGAGGTATCCTAGGTGCCTCTTAATGCCTTTAACGTCTGCTAAGAGTATGTCACTTACTGATGTAGCCTCACTTTATTGAGCAGCTACTATGTACCAAACACTTAGCATATGCTTTTTGGCGTTAGGAGCTGAACCCAGAATGGTCTCTGTGGAGAGGTGCAGGTTTACTCAGGGTGGTGGTAGTGGTAATGGGGTGGTAGTGATAGTATTGGTAGAAGAAGAGGAGGAAGAGGAACTTCTCAGGAAGAAGTGGCAGTTCCCTCCTTTGTTTCTTACCTCTACTGTTTAGCAGCCACTCTCCAAAGCCTCTTTCTGGGAAGTGGCCATCATAGAAGTAAATGAGACATCCCTTTGATCTGCACCAACCTCCTTATTATGACCTTACCGGTTACCTGTAGATTCTCCCACCGTTGTACTTGTTTCTCCCTTAACCGATTATATTTTAGCTCTCAAGATTTGGCAGGGTTGAGTCTAGTATTTCTGTTGAGATCCGTGGAGCATATGGAGTGTTCTTTGTTATTTTTTAGAGTTTCTTATTGTGGTAAGTGCTAAGGAGGGAACAGAGGGAGAAGGATAGAGGAAAAGCAAAGCAAAACAAAATAGAAAAGCACAAATGAAGAATATTTAGTCCATTCTGTATTAGTCCTCCTTGATGGGGGAACACATGCCAGCCAGGTCACCTGATTCATCTAGTTGTGATTTTATTGACAGTCATTTCTACCTTGTTGGTATCCGCAGATATTGTCATGAAGGGGGCTGATGCCTTCTTTCACTAGCTTTCTGTGGCTGGCAGTTCTGTCCTGCTACTATTTTCCTCATCATCTCAGCCTCCCTGCCCATGGCACACAAGAGCCCACCTTGGCAGAACCTGCAACTCTTCAGCACCTCCATAATGAGCTCCTTGCTAGGTCCCTTGGTTAAGTTACAGTAGAGAAGTGGTTGCTTAAGCAAGTAGTTTCCGGTGAAGGCATAAAGATAACCCATAATTGGATGATGAAATGCCCAGATTGCATCTAAAAATAAAGACTTGTGAAGGTAAAACTGTAGCTTACAGTGTGCGACTCTTTACCTTCTTTTGGTTTCTTCTCATTTAATAGTTTGGTCATCTCTCTGCTGGCTTTTTCTCCTTTCTTTCTCCCTTCTGTAGAATAAAATGCAGAGCATTCGCTATGATGCTACTTCTTAGCTGGAAGGTGGGAAAAGATGGAAAACTCCAGGGGAAGAGGGTCTTTCCTCAGGGAGTTGGTATTTGTTGGAATTTCCCAAGAACATTTCATGATTAGTGACAGCGTATCTTCTACTTTACCTGAAGGCTATGGTCACTCAACAAATTTTGTGTTGCTTCTTATGTGTCAGGCACTGTGACAGGTCCTAGGATTATAGAAATCAATAAACTATGATTCCTGTCCTTAAGGAGAGAAACAAATATAGGATAGGAAAATAGCTTGCCATGTCTGATAGATATTAGGCATTCAGTTTCTCTCTCTCTGTCTCTGTCTCTCTCTCTCTCTCTCTGTGTGTATTATAGATAGAAATAAAAAAATTATAAATAAAATAGAAATTTATTGATCATGGTTTTAGAGGCTGGAAAATTCAAGATTAAGATGCAGACAGGTTTGGTGTCTGTTGAGGGCTGCTTTCTATGCTTCAAGATGATGTCTTATTGCTGTTTCCTTACATGGTGGAAGCAAGTGTGTTGAATATTCTAAGAGGAATCTGAAAGTGTTATAGTATTGTGGAAGACAGATCCCAGATGGTGGCAATGGTCAAGAAGGGTGCAGGAAACACCCTTAAACTCTATTATTTGAGCTGCTCACTGAAAAATAAATAGGATTATTCCAGTTGGGGAAGAGGGAAAGGTTTTTAGGGAGCAGATTAACATTGAAAACCCAAAGTGTATTTCTTGATAGTTGTTAACACTAGGTGTTGAGGAGACATAACCAAGTTCTCTTGCAGTTTGTGTGTGAAGGCAGATGGAAATGTCTTGTAACTCAGTAAAACAGTTTAGAAATTTAAGGCCTTTGGAGAGAGTAAGTATTGAGAAGGCGCATCTCTACGTTGTTGACACAAAGGAGTTGCAAGGTCAGGTAGACGGGATCACTGCCAGGTCTAGTGGGCTTCATTTGCAAGACGTGACTTCTAGCAGATCGTGGCATAAGCCTCAAATGGGAGATGTGCCTGGGATGGTTGCAGAGGAGTGGTTAAGAGCTCAGACTCCAGAGTTTAGACAACACCAGCTGCCACAAAGGACACGGCGCATTTCTAAATCTGAGTTTCTGCACATGTATGGAGGAGTAATATGGCACCTCCTCATTCAGTTGAGATGCTCTGGGGTACACATGCAAGGCGCACAACTCATGGTGGTTCCACCAGTATGAAAATGTATTATCTCCCCTAATCTGAAGTACAGGAGTCAGGTGGGTCAGAGGTGACATGACATGATGTGGTTCTGCTTCTCTGAGCTTCTCTGTCAGCTTTCCCCTTGGTTTCACCCTCCTTTCTCCCTTTTTTAAGACGGTTTCAGCACTTCCAGACATCATAACCAGATAGCCTATTGCTAGAAAAGAAAGATACCTTCTCTTCCTATATGTACCTCTTGGGAACAACGGAACCTTTCCCCAAGGCCCCTCAACATACTTAGGCTGACATCTCCTTGACCAGAAGTGTATCCAATCTACATAGCCTCAAATGAAGCATCTGGGACCACCGGGATTGGGTGTTTAGGCCATGGAAGAGTAACAGCCCAGTACACAACTGTCTCCAGTGGCCAGCCCGTAGACCTTCCCTCACCCTTTCCACTCTCTGCATCCCTTGTTCCCTCATCTGTGTCTGTATTACATGGAGCCTCACTTTATAGTCCTCATTAAGAGACTGTGGTATGGTAGAGAGATACCAGTGTTAACATCAGACAAATGGGTTTTGGATTTAGGTTACCACCATTTATCTTCTCTGTAACCTTAGATGAGTTGCTTGAGTTCTCTGAGTCTCAGCTTACCAAGCTCTAAAATGAGCATAACCATATCAGTTTGTTTTTCCTGTTACAGGGAGAACAGACTGAGATAACTAAAGTACCTGATTGAATAACTGCTCTCTGAAGGTGGAGGCTGGACTGCTTCACTGGATGGGGTGGCTGGCCTGGGGTTATTTTAGTGCAGTGGTAGTTGGTGACAAAACAGAAAAGATGTAACTAGAGGAAAGGTACTCAATGCAGCCTCTGTGAGCTACCATCACTGCCTCTAGTTTTCCAGAAAACCACCAGTGACCACTCTCTGTACAAATGCGCTCAAGTGACCATAACCACCAGTGTTTCTTACAATGCGCCTATTGATTTCTTATTTCAATAGATATCCAGATTTATTATCCCTCAAGGTAAGCATCGATTTTACCTTTGTCTCAGTCGATATTTACCTCTGAGGTCAATACGTGTGGATATTCACCTCAGCTGCAGTCAATATCCATTTCGTATTACAATATATGATGTGCATATGTGAAAATAAAGAACAGCATGGTGCAAAAAAGGTCTGCTAGGCAAAGAAGCTTTTTGCAAAGCAAATGTGTTTTTGTTCTATTTTTTTTGTTTGTTTTTACTGTATCACTCTTTAGAGGTCAGATTCCATTTCACTAAATAGGACATATGTGTCTTCTGCCAAGATGTGGAATTTTGGGAAGGCTAGCATGATAACAAATAAACATCCAAGCAGTCACTTAATGATATTGAATTGAACACAATTTCCCAGAAGTTCCTGCATTAAATTATAGCCATAAAAACATACACAAGCATGCAGATTGCAACTGTGATGAGAATGGAAGCATTCCATAGGACGCACAGTTATTCCTCAAGCCCGTGGACTCACAGAGAATCAGGTGTATGAAGCAAGAGGAAGAAGACAAGAATCAGGAGGCAAAGAGAGGTAGGAAGAAGCCTCGGTGGAGTTGCTTTTTTTTTTTTCTTAGAGCTAGAGCTAGAAGACAAGGCCTGGCATATTTTGGCAGGCCTGGATCAGAGCCTAGGTGTGTAAATTAGGAATTGCATTTGGCTGCTGCTAACAAGGACCCAAACATGGTGGTAAATTCTTGTACATAAAACAGCAGAAAATAAGTTGTCCTGGGCTGGGGTGGCCACTCCACCGTCATCGATGATCCGGGCTCCTTTTCTCTTTCTGCTTTTTGACATTGCTTCTATCTTCATGGTAACTTGCTGTCCAGAATGACCAGGCAACATGAAAACGAAAAGGTGGAGAGGGGCCTAACTTCCTCCCTTCTGAAGAGCTTTCTAAGAAGCCCCACCCAACGCTACTGCTTCTCTCCCAGTGGTGGTGATTTAGTTGTTTGAGCACAGATAGCTGCCAGAGAGGCTGGAAAGTGCAGCCTTCAGTCCTAGCACCGATGTGTCTAGTCAAATATAAAAGCTCTGTGGCCAAGGAGGAAGTGACAACGAATATTTGGGACCCACTGGGAGTTTGTGCCAAAGCAGGTGTCATTGCCCTCCCCACCTTACCTTGCTCTCCTGGAGTGTATCCTGATTCTTTTGAGGATCACTTGATCCTGATTTTTTTTTATATATGTATAGATGGGATTTCATTATATTGCCCAGACTGGTCTTAAACTCCTGGCCTCAAGCAATCCAGCTACCTCGGCCTCCCAAAGTGCTGGGATTATAGGCTTGAACCACCATGCCTGGCCTTGATACTGATATTTTATTGTTGTAACTGACAGTTTTGTCTGCCCAGCATTTTCCCCCATCACCCTTGTACTATCCCATTTTCTTTTGCCATGCACGTGTCCTCCTCTTCAAGATGGATCACAAAATCGCAACCATTCCTGCCAGCCATAGAGGTGGGCACATGACCTAGGTCAGACCAGTCACAGTTTCTGACTCCTGGCCACAGTGCTTGATGGGGGAATGAGCATATATCAAACCAGGACAGTCCAAGTCCTTCTGGGGACTTTGCTGCCACAGTTGACAGGGGGAGATATTTGCATAACTTCACCACACACAGCTAAGCTGGTGATCCTGCTGCTTGGCAGTATCTTCCCAGCGTACAACAGAGGAAAACTGCCTGTTGCAGAAAAAAAAAAAAGAGAGAGAGAGACTGATACACAAAGAGAATGAGAAAGGAGCAGAGATGAAACAAAGACAGAGCCAGCATGATTGCAAGCTGAGGACATACGAGGAGCCCCTGGGTCAGCTGGCCCATACGTTTGTAAGGTGTAAACAAGCAAAAATGATCTTTGGGTTCCTTCTTTAGCAACTGGAGTTGGAGGAGGATGACCTTAGTTTGTGTCTTTGTCCTACCATCATTATATCCAGCTTGTGTAATCAGAAACACTATTTAAGTCTCAGTTTAGTCTCCTGTCAATTGGGAAACTATTGTGAGGCTGAGATGTGATCATGTCTATAAAGTCTGCAGGAAGAGGATGATAGAGTCACTTCTCAACTCCTACTCAACTCCTCCTGGCTTATTAACGCCCATCCTTTAACCTGTCCTCTGCTTTATCTCTTGGAATCCTTAGGGCCTTTTTAACCCCATATATGAAGCAAATCTATGTGTATGTGTGTGTGTGTGCATCAATTCATATGGTCCTCTGCAGCCTTGGGAAGTCGATTCCTGACATTTCCCTAGACTGTTGTTGTTGTTGTTTTTTTTTTTTCAGCAATAGTCTCCAGTAGCAAAACCCAGTCTGCTAATATTTTTGCATTTGCTGCAGCAAAATCTGACCTCTCTTTGTTTTACCTGACTCTTGACGAAGAAGACTGAGGAAAGGCCCCCTCAAATTGTCCTGTTGTCTCTTGGCTGGTCTTGCCAGCTGGCACACAGCTTCCTCTGACCACCCTGCAAGGTACAAATCTCACATGAAATCACCTGGCTCAAACTCGTAGTTTTCAGGTGGCATAAGCCATGGCATTTCCACCTCCTTTTCTGGTTGTTTCCAGAAAGGGATGATAGCCCCAGTGCAGTGGTTCTGTATTCCCCAGGGCAGCGTGGGACCTCAGGGTTTGTCATGGGCCATACCTTGCTCCTTTGTCCCCTTTTATAACTCATAGGCTACCTCCAACTTGACACTTATTTAAGTTTTTATTTATTTACCATTCAGAAAACTCTGTAGCCTTAGTCTCTCGGGATGTAAATTAAAGCAATTTCATTTTCATAGTGTCTCTGTTTCAAATCCCTCATTGTTTATTTAAATAGCAGCCGATGCATATTGCAAGTAAAGAATTATAATTAAGAGAACCAGAAGGGCCTGTCTCTCAGGAAAGCAGTGATTTCCTTTCACAATAACCCTATCCTTACTGTGGAAGACTTGTGGAAAAGGGACATGGCCCAGGGAACCAGAGTGGTTTGGGGAAAGCGCTTTGTCAGGAGGTTTGGGGACCCTGGGGTGGAAGCTGCCATGCACATGAGGCTGCGTTAGCAGAGGGAGTGGCAGGAGAAGACATTGCAAACCTACAAAAGCAGCCTCTGAGGATGGGTAGATATATACTTCATTGCACGCAGCTGCTGCTGAAATAGATGTGGAGTCAGATGTCCTATTCCCACCAGCAGGTTTACCAATCATGGGTCTAGGGAAGTGGCAATGGCAGGAGCAACTGGAGATGTCTTTTTTTTTTTTCTCTCCTTTTTCCTGAATCTAGAACCAAAGCCTGTTTTTTTCTTGCTCACATCTGAGTCTTCTCCTTGCTTCAGCCCTCCCCACTGACAGCCACAAGACTCCTGCCTCCCTCCAGCCTGTGGAACGCAATATTCGTTGGGATCATACATTGATCAAAGATCTGCCATGTCTTTGCAACTAACATACTCACTCATGACTTTACGTGGCTATGTACAGGACCACATCTCTCAATGGTGAGGTCCTCAATCTCTCCCTCCCCACCACGTGTAACTATCAGAGATACATGGTGTCCTTAAGATAGGGCAGGCAGGGCCACCTGCCCCCCACCTGGCCAGTGCAGATGTCTTCATGATGAGCCATACTCACGGTGGCCCTGGGATGGCTCCTCAAATAGCTGCTGGCAGAAACCTGAACTCAGTACATCTATACATGGTGTAATGATTGACTCAAGATAATTAGTGTAGCCATCATCTCAAACATTTATTATTTGTGATGAGAAGATTCAAAACCCACTTTTTGAGCTGTTTTGAAATATGCAATACCTTGTTGTTAACTGTATTCACCTTTCTGTGCAACAGGACACAAGAATTTATTCTTCCTATCTAAAATATCAATTAAAAATAAAATAAAACTAAAAAGAAACCTGAACTCAGGAGAGTAGAAAAGAACTTCAACATTCAAAGGGGATAAGACAGATACTCAGAGTGGGAAAAATACTAAATGGTGGGAATATGAGAAGTCTTTTACTCTTTGTTCTTTCTGCTCATTTTTTATATTCAAAATTTCTAATCATGTATGACATATATATGTATTATACATGGTAGGACTTTTTTTAATGTGAAACAATATAAAACAAAAGATGATATTATCTTTTGATTATATCAACAAAACAAAAGATGATATCCAAAGTCACCCTGTATGGTTGGATACTTTGGGTTCACCCTCTTTTCTTTTGTTCATTTGTTGCATGCAATAGAAATGTTTTGAGATCCTATCTGGCCAGGTTCTGCTAGGCGTGGGTCTACAGCAGTTTGCTGCCAAGGTCTTGGCCCTTCAAGAGCATATAGTGTGGTGGGGAAGGTATACATCAGTGAAAAGGTAATCCAGGTCATGGTGGGATGACATGGGGTGCTGTGGCAACCCACGGCAGGAATAGCCAGTCCTGCCCCAGCAGGGCACATCAGGGGTGCTAAGGTGACTTCCAAGATTGAGGTTGGCGAGATTGTGACAGGTGTGGAAGATGAGGTGTTCCAAGACTGGGGACAAGACAGGTGCGCAAGGACCAGCCAGCTGAAGTAGAGGATACCCAGACCTATGGAACATGCTGATTTCAAGGTCCATTTTGGGGGGGAACACAGACTGTGTCATTGGAAGCCAGCAGGGAGAGTCAGTTGGGAGTTAAGCCTAGTGGAAAGTAAGCGAAGCTCTTTCATTAAGTGAACGAAGGGTGCCTGGTGAGTACACAGCCATGAAAATAAAATGTTATAAATCAGCACGGTTTCAGCTGCCCTCATCTTTCTACTGTGATCTCAGCAGTGATGGGGCTGGCTTTGAGGTTTGGAGATCACACACACAGTCAGCCAACTATCCAAAGCAACCCCCACACTCTCTTGACGCTGTCTTCAATAAACATGCAGTCTAAATAGTAACCATGTTCTAGCTATGCAGATGCAGTTTAAAGACAAATCTTCTGAACCGCCAGCATGCCAGCCCCTCCCAACCTCATTGCTGCTCCCCTATCCTCTTCTGCGTGGAAGTGCTGGAGCCAGGTGCTTACAAGCTGCGTGCTACTATCTTGGTGAAAACTGCTCCTGACCTATTGCTTTGTTTATTTTCTCCAGTGCCTTTGTAGAGGGAAAACAACTTAGCAAGCATTTAGTAGGGTAGATCCAAAGTCCCCAGGAGCTCTTGGGAAGTCCACAGGAGCTGTTTCCATTGGTTTTTCACTCCTTCTTATATTAATCAAGGAGTCAGTCAATCAATTAAACAGATACCATTAGCACCTACTGTGTGCTGGGCACCGTACTTGGGGCCATATGCACTGCTGATTCATGCATTTGGATTCTGTGGTGGCTCTTTACCCATTGCCATCATTTTGTAGGCAGTGAGTGCCCGCATCAGTGGGCGTTTTATGTTGCACCAGTTTCTGAGCAGTGTCTTTGGTCCACCATTAAGCATTTGTGGCCGCCCACCCCACCATATGCTTTGCTTTCTGCTTTCAGGAACAATACTGGTGACCTGTTTTAAGAAAAATTGAAAAGCCAGGACTTAGATTTTTCTGGAAACCTTCAAATTAACCTCATTAGGTTTAAAAATTTCTTTTTTCTTTCATCTCTCTTGCTTTTATGCTTTCCAAACCCCTCAATTGTGGTGCCTCAGTGATCTTCTATAGCACAACTTGATAGTCAATAGTTGCTTAATGGGAATCATAAATATGAGTTTATTTTATATATATATATTTTTATGTATTTCCATGAATATACTGAATGTGTGCTAAGCCCTCCCCACTTTTTTTTCTTTTTTAAATTCAGAAATTTCTAGTTGTGTTTATTCCCCTCGTCAGCATACTTTATCATATCAAAGCCTTTTCAGACACTGTAAAACTACTGAGTTATGTTTGGGTCATGTTTTGCGGTATGCCCTTTAATACTGTAGCTTTAGAAATGCAATTTTCAGCCTCTGCTTATTAGAATATGATAAAGTATTCCTGGTCTATGTCCAGCTCCACTAATCTCCAGACTGCGCTTCATGAATTAAGCATGAAGATTTTAGTCAATGTGCTTTCAAAGACCAATGTTTAGGGAATCATGGATTTTCTACAAGCTGAGGGAGAAATCTATAATAGGAGGAACTGATTTTCAAACATCATATTCTCAAGAAGAAATGACCACTTCTGGCCCAGAAACAGAAAATATTTCACTGTCAGAATTTTCTAGAACCAGTTAAAACCACATTGTGCTGTTAGGTTTAATAAACGGATTGTGTTTTAAGATGTGTAAGACTGTCTGTCACGTGGGAGGATTTCAAATGACTGCTTATTTTGGAAAGCTCATGTAGATTGGGTTAAAATCGAGAGGGGAATGCAAATTGAATTTATAAGGTATTATTAACTTCTTCCTCTTTCCCCCATCCCTGGTCGCTGTGCGTTTTGGTTCATTTTGCTCTGACACACTTCAGCAAATAGCCAGATATCTCTTGCCATGGCGAGAGCTCAGTTGGGGGAGAGATTTTGACCAGACAGGCTCTCAGGTCAGTGCCATCGGTGATGCCAACACACCTCCTGGCTTGGTGTGTTTTGTGGCATTTGGCAGGCAAACGTTTTGAAAAGAAATCTCCTTCCAAAAATCACAGCCCTGGTTGAAGCAGGAGCATCTCTCCACTTAAATGCCAAAGGAGTTAATGTGCCAGTGACTACAGTGTGTCTGGACAAGGCACTGGAGGCATTTTTGTCTGGGGCAGCCCCTGGAGTCTTGGCTTTTGTGCTTGGTGAGACCTTATCTGGCCTCTTCATTGTCACCTTCATACAAATAGATAGCTTTTAGTGAGCCGCTACTCTGCCTGGCACTGTTCTAAACATATGATACCAATAGCTCACTCAAATTCCTGCCTCTCAACAGGGAAACTGAAGCACAGGAAGTTTTAGTGACGCACTTAGGCAACTAGTAAGTGGCAGGGTCGACATTGAGGTCAAGACTGGTTGGACCCCAAAGTTTGAACAGTCATACTCGACTTTGGGGCTCACAGGTTGCTTCATGTCAGGAAGATGTCAGATCAGAACCTGAATGCCAGCTCAAGCTGCTCTCAGCTAAACTCCAGGGGTTGCTGATGGAGGCTTCATCCCTCCTCCAGTTCCGGGATCAAGAAAGAAATGTAAATCACCTCCAATAAGGGGGCTGCGTCTTGCACATTTTCCTTCTGAGAAATAGGAAAATCCTCAGCTCGTCTAGCTTTATCTGTGAACCTCCGGGATCTCTCAGGGGCTTTAAATTAATCCATCAATCCACAGACATTGAAGTGAATCTCCACCTTGGGCATGAGACTCTGCAAAGTGCTTTAAATGGGAAGGAAACCAAAGGGCCTGCTGCCCCACCCCTGCCATAGCCCAAGGCTGTGGCCATGGCTGGGGAATTGTCCTGTCAGTTCACTCAGGCAGCCCCTCTGACTGGTGTTTTTCACTAAGCTGGCCCCACGGATGGCCCTGGTCGTGTGTAGACATGGCCTCAGGAGGGCCACATTCCTCTCATTTCCAGGCCTCACCACTTAATTGTTCCTGACACAGTTTGGGGAGAAATGCAGGAAAACCCAGGCCTGCCAATCAACATTTGCTCCCAAGTGTCAGAGCGGCCCCTGAAGAGACAGTTTGGACCATGAGACATCCTTAGATGCCTTGTGTTTAGGAAGTGGGTTGTGGGCAACACAGGGAGAATTGTTACCCCCAGGAGACTGGGGGTGCTGAAGAGTGTCTCAGCCTCTGCACTCTGGGTCTTGCCAAAACCTCTGGGATTGGGAGTGGTGTCCATGTTGAGGAAGGGACAGTGAGCTCCCTAAATGACAGTGGGTCAACCACCGCATTTCTAGGACTCAAAGGTGCCGTGGGGGTGTATTAGTCTGTTTCCTTGCTGCTGATAAAGACATACTTGAGACTGCGTAATTTATGCAGGCAAGAGGTTTAGTGGACTCACAGCTCCACATGGCTGGGGAGGCCTCACAACCATGGTGGAAGGCAAGGAGGAGCAAAGTCATATCTTACATGGATGGCAGCAGGTAAAGAGCGAGCTTGTGCAGGGAAACTCCCCCTTATAAAACAATCAGATCTCATGAGACTTGTTCACTATCACCAATAAAGCACAGGAAAGACCTGCCCTCATGATTCAATTACCTTCCACCGGGGCCCTCCAACAACACATGGGAACTGTGGGAGCTACAATTCAAGATGAGATTTTGATATCACAGGGTCACATGTAGGTTACCACAAATAAGAGAAATGGACCAAGTAGAGACTCAGCATAGCTGGAGGGGGAGCCCCAGATGAGGGAAACAGCCCCCCAGCTCCAGCCATTTGTTACTTGGTTCTTTTCAACAGAATCAAGGGCTCGGATTTTTATGTGAAGTCATCTCCATTTTAAGTATTCTTTCTTTTCCCCACAACCGTCCATGGGTTAAAGCATCCATGTTTACAGAATGCAAGATGAGGGCAGGATACCACTTATCCTCATTTTGTGGGGCTATAGTCCAGAGAGGTGGAGGACCCATCTTATGACTGCACAGCTACCTTGTGGCATAACTGAGACTAGAATCTTCTGGATTCTTCAGTAAACCCTGGTAGCTGATGAAACTGCCCTAAAACGACAGCAGGACAATAGGGCCATGAAAGCATAAGCCCTGAAGAACTCTGAACACTGAGAGAATTCTAGGCTTGACTTCTCTGTACATCCACCTTGGGAGTTCTCAATCCTTTGAACTGGACATCTAGAATGGACTCAGATGTCACTGTGCAGGTGACTCATGCCTAGAATCCTCTGCCTATCGTGACAGGGAGAAGCCTGCGTGACCCTTTGGCCAGCTCAGTCTTTGCAGGGCATCTGTAGCTTTGGATGTACCTGGGCAAGAGACTGCCTTTTCTACTAGAGCTTCTGTCATCCCTCTGTCACTATTTAAAGTATTGCCTGTACCCTCAACCTCGTTCAGTTTCCACAAAATACCTGGGGCAGGGGTGTAAATACCCTGATTTTATGCGTCAGGCCTTCAGGACTCAGGGTGTATAAGTGCCATGGCTCCTCACACAGCAGGGATGGAGAGGCAAACCCAGGCTGGCCTCTCTGCTCCTCATACAGAACTCCTTTATCACGAAGATTCCTTTCTTCTTCAGTGCCACCTGCCTTATTTTACTCACCCAGAATGAAGCCGGGTCCCTCTTTGCCTCTTTGGGTGTTTATGAAAAGCAAGTGGCAAACTCTGAGTTCTGTAAACAGTTGGAGACAGATTCTGGAGACACACACAGGCTTAGCTCTAGAAAGAAACGGAGAGGACAGAGGAGGTTGGGGGCAACTGTGTTGCCTTCCTTGACTGGGGCATAGGAATTCCCCAGCAGAGAGGACAAAAACCAGAAAGGAGAATAGAATCTGTTATCTCCAAGCCATTATTACACACACATACCCACCTCTCTTTTCCAAATTTGTAAGTCATTTTTATATAAGCACTTTTCGTTAAAGGGGAAGAAATAGCTTTACCCATGGTGTAAAATGTATACTTTCTAATGTAAATCAAGAAGCTATTAATACCGTAATAAGAATGTGGTAGTATATTAATTGATGGAAATTGTAGAGTGGAATATTCATAATCAGCAGAAGTCTTTTCTCTGGAAGGAACAAAGGATTAAGTTAGGGAGACAGTAATGGTATTGTTAGCAGGCTATTTCAATGATTTTCTCTGCGGAAGAGTAGGGAAAGGTGAAATTCCAACTGGGAATATTCGACTATGCAGATCCCTACTCGGAGTTTTTCAGCCCTGTTGTAAGTGCCGAGCTTGGCTTTGCCTCATGATCCAATTGTTTTATTAGCGAAATCATCGTCTCTTTCATTTTGCTTTGGTAATAGTGCAGTGTCTGTCAAACAATGAATTATAGAGTCAGGCAAACAGTGGTTTCATATTTGGGATACAATGAAATATCTTATTAAAATGCAGACTTCCTGAGGTTCCTGAAATTAGAGTCTTATTTAAAAATGATTCTATTGGGCTTATTACATGGTTTTGAACTAATCACACTAGCAGAATCTCTCTTTAGTCACAGCGTAGAGTACTGTGAGAGTTGTAAGAGTTACCTCTTTCTTTAGTATTTTCCCATTCGTATTTTATTCTCCTGTTCTCTTCTGGATAGGTCTGTATAGATTTTTTTTTTTTTTTTTTTTTAAGACAGAGTCTTGATCTGTCACCGAGACTGGAGTGCAGTGGTGTCATCTTGGCTTACTGCAACCTTCACCTCCTGGGTTTGAGCGATTCTCCCGCCTCAGCCTCCTGAGTAGCTGGGACTACAGGCACGTGCCACCACGCGTGGCTAATTTTTTATATTTTTAGTAGAGATGGGGTTTCACTATATTGGCCAAGCTGATCTCGAACTCCTGCCGTTGTGATCGGCCCCCCTTGGCCTCTCAAAGGGCTGAGATTACAGGTGTGAGCCACCATGCCCGGCCTCTTCTGGGTAGATCTTATTTGGCTGACAACGAAAGATGTTGTGCTTGTAGCATCATCCCTTTGCATGCAAAAGATAAACTGAAATCTAAAGCAGCCATATCCTTCCTGCCAGGTTTTTCAAGTGGATACTCTGTTGTGATCATTGTCATGATAGGATAGTGAAAATAATAGTAAGTCATATTGATCCCTTTACTGTATGCTGGGCACTGCACAAAGTGGTTTGCATGGTTTATCTTGCAGTATTCCATTTAAGTCTGCTAAGAGTAGATGCTATCATTCTCTCCTTTTTATAGATGAGAAAGTTGAGGCTTAGAGAAATTGAGTAATTTTTGCCAATCCTGAGACTTGAATCTCCACCCTGTCTTCTGCATACACTTTTTACTTGTCATTGCTGATTAGTTTTCTCTTTCCATCTCCCTGATCAGAACCATTCTGTGTTCTTAGATTCAACAAAATGTAATACTCCACCTTGCCAGTATCTAGCGTGTTTTCAGAAACTGTGAGTGGGGTGGAGGTGGAGTACTAACTGCAATCAGATGTTTTTTTGTTTGTTTGTTTTTTTCCTTCTTCCGTTGCTCTTAAGCCCCCACTCCTGGGCAAGGCTGTGTGCTATGCTGTTTTACGCACATCGTCTTCTAACAGCTTCTCTGCCACACCTAGAGAAGTGCCAATATCATTTTCTTGGCACAGATAAGGCATTGGGTGCTCATAGTTTAAGTCATCAGGTGGTGACTGGAGGAGCCAGAAGGTCCCTTTGGGCCTGTCCTCTTACCAGCGTCAACTGTACCAAAAAGATCTCATTCTTATTATCAGGGGTGAACCCCCACTGGGTGATCAGGCAAACTACATGCATTTTAAAAAACTATATCCTGCAGGGTGCAGTGCCTCACAACTGCAATCCCAGCACTTTGGGAAGTTAAGGAGAATGGATTACTTGAGGCCAGGAGTTTGAGACCAGCCTGGCCAACATGGTGAAACCCCATCTCACCTAAAAATACAAAAATTAGCTGGGCGTGGTGGCAGCCACCTGTAGTCCCAGCTACTCAGGAGACTGAGGCAGGAGAATCGCTTGAACCCAGGAGGAGGAGGTTGCAGTGAACTAAAATTGTGCCACTGCACTCCAACCTGGGCAACAGAGTGAGATACTCTCAAAATAAGTAAATAAATACAAAATTAATAAATATGTCCTGTAATGAAATTGAAAGAGAACACTTTGCTTCTTATCTAGTTGGAACCGGTGGGGTGGGGACAGACAAGTGACTGACCACTCTCCATCTGACTCAGTGTGAGTAGACTCTCTCAAAAATTAGAACCTGGCTGACATAGTGGCTCACACCTGTAATCCCAGCACTTCAGGAGGCTGATGTGGGAGGACTGCTTGAGCCTAGGAGTTCAAGATCAGCCTGGGTAACACAGGGAAACCCTATCTGTACAAGACATAAAAGAAAATTGTTTGGGCATGGTGGCACACACCTATAGTCCCAGCTACTAAGGAGGCTGAGGCGGTAGGATCACTTGAGCCCAGGAGGTTGAGGCTGCAATGAGCTGTGATCACGCCACTGAATTCTAGCCTGGGTGACCGAGAGCTTGTCTAAAAAATAAATAAATAAATAAATAAAATTAGAATCTGAATTTTGAAGATACTAATTCAAATGCATGTTGATGGGCCCAAAATACTTTCTTTACATGTACTCCAAATGTAACTCCTGGGGCACCCTTCCTTATTTTCTCCACTGCACCAATGCCTTCATGATCTTACATCTTGTCCTCTTAACCCTGATTTCTCTAGCCCTCATGAATGCTTTAGTGTGGCAGATGTTACTGTACATGGGCCCTCATTTATTCAGCAAATATTCAGGGAGCCCTTGTACCAAGCACGGTGCTTAATGATGCCGTGAGGGTGAGCAAAAGAGAATTGTCATCTGTTAAATCCCAGAGGTCCGTCTGTGACAAAACTTTCACCATTCTGTTGTAAAACATAGAAAAATACAAAATAGTGAGTTTTTCATGAGCTACATTGTATCAATTTTAAAGTATTTATTTTAGGATTCTATTATTTATCCTTTTTCTTCAATGTTAAATACCGTTTTCTTTAATAAAGATTTTAAAAAGATTCCTTCCTTCCTTCCTTCCTTCCTTCCTTCCTTCCTTCCTTCCCCCCTCCCTCCTCCCCCCTCTCCCTCCCTCCTTTCCCTCCCTCCTTCCCTTCCTTCCTCCCTCCTTCCCTTCCTTCCTCCCTTCTTCTCCCCCTTCCCTTCCTCCCTTCTTTCCCCCCCTTCCCTTCCTCGCTTCTTCCCCCGCTTCCCTTCCTCCCTCCCTCCTTCCTCCCCTTCCCTTCCTCCCTCCTTCCCTTCTTTCCTTCCTCCCTCACTCCCTCCTTCCCTTTTTCCCTACCTCTCTCACTTCCTCCCTTCTTTTCTTTCCTTTTTAAATGCTGATTTTGTTTTCTTTTTAAAGCCCTCAATTGGCAAACTTAAAAGCTGTTAAGCCTATGTTAGCCTGGCTAGCTTTGTTTTTTTCTACTAGACCTTGAACTCTCAAAGTCTAGGAATGCCCGATGTATCTGTATCCTGTGAGTTTGCCACTTCGTGATATTTGATACATCATTGTTTCCCCATAATTTTAAAATTATTAGCCTTGTCTCTCCAGCCCCCTGCTTCCTCTTCCTCTGTCTCCCTCAAGGTGTGTGTTGCTCAGGCATGTCTTATGTAATCAATACTTAGTGATTTGACTTAAGTCCTTAAAAAAAAAAAATCCAGGTGCAAAACACAAAGACTGGGCTCATGTCAAGGGAGGGAACCTCGCTCTTCTACTCTCAGTGAAAGAAAGGCAAGACCACTCCAGCCTATTTTCTTTTTTTCTTTCCCTTGGCCCTTGTCAAAACGGTAGCCAGTTTTCTGTTACCATTGTGCTAACCGAAGAATGGAAAATATGCCCGGAGTTTAAAAAAACCATCCAATGCCTGCCCTTTCTAGAGCAACCTAATTAACAACCCAAATGTTAAAATTTCTTTATTTAGAAACTCAGCTATCCAGAATTACAACTGTGCCTCTTGTGTTTGGAGGCACAGTTCTTTGCCATATTCCTGAGTGTCTACAGATGATGCAAATAGCCAGCTATCTTTGCTCTTCATGGAAAGGATAGGAAGAAGCTCTGATGAAGCAGTGTTGGGGCACTCATGGTTAAATTGAACCTTCCGTCTGGTTAAGTGGAGTGTGTGTGTGTGTTGTTCTTTTTTTTCCAGCACCCAGATTTGGCCCTATAATTAATATGCAAGTTCAAATGCCCCTTGCATGGATCAAGAAGCTGAAACATGCGTATTTGTAATAGACTCAGCATCTGAATTGAATGGGCAGCTTTTGCTGGAGTAGTACTGCAGCTTCTCAAATGCCTATTGTCAAAATATATGCTAGTTAGGAGACACAGTCTGCTATGAGGGATGCTCTCCCAAATTAAAGACATTGTTCAGTTTACGCTTAACATTTATGGCTATCAAACTACTAATCCACAACCAATCATCATGGTTTCATTAACACAGTCAAAATTTACCACTGGGCTATTTTTAAAACTTAATATAATTAACGTAAAAACACATAATTCTTTTCAACAAAAACTGGCTCTCTTTGTAGTCTCTTTTTTAGTTTGGTGCAATCAGTTAAAAAGTTTAGCACATTTAAAATTTTACGTCAGTTTTCAATTGTTTCTCTTTTATAAGGAGGATGCTATTTACTATTAATGTGGAAGTACAAATGAAACAGTTAGTTTGGATTTATTCTTTTGGAAAATTGGAATGTGGGCTACATGTTTTTCACAAGTTGATGACCAAGAGAAGAAACAAAGAAAAAAAGGATGCTTGATGCCCTGCTACTGCTATGTCAGCGAATTTCTTGTACCCTTCATATGAGCCCTTCTGAACAAAAGCAAATCCTGTTGACCTGTCAGCTTAAAAAGACAAGAAATATGCTACATTCCACAGGAGTAAGGAGAAAAGAATGGTGCGAAAATCAGTGACACGAAGTTGAATATATGAACACATCCAGACAAATGTGAAGCCAGCCCGATTAGGACAAGTGAAAGGGCATTTCCCCAGAATTGCAGTTTTTTTTTTTTTTTTTAAATAGGGGACGCTATTGTCATTCAGAAAGCCCCAGGCTATTCTGAAAACAGGCAAAAATCAATAGCCCACTTGTTGAGGATAAGTGAATTAGCCTGTGTTGAATGTAACTGAGTACCTGAACACTTGAGTGGGCAGGGACTATTGGGGAGAAAAGACGATTGTCTTTCTCTGTCCACAGCGGTGCACATCGCTCATTAATTATGTCCAATGATCATTTTTGTACAGGACTAATGGGCAGACTCTGTTTTTGTTTTTGTCTGTCTGCCCACAACCTGGTGAACTGAATAGAGTTCCCCACTTCTCAGAACAATCCAAATGGTGGCCAAGGGGCTGCGGAAGAGTTGCCAGAAATGAAATGATTCAGATTGGATGAAAAGTTTATTTTATTAATTAGTTAAAATACAAAA